>NW_025814824.1:37336145-38536145 GCF_022079265.1 Lynx rufus | reverse complement strand
CTTGGGCTTTTATACATATTATCTCGGGCGATTTAGAAAATACACAATAGTGCAGAAAGTAACTTGGCACCCATCACCCTAATTAATGATGATGTAATCATTTTGTTTGATTTTTTTTTTTAATATAACTGAAAGATTAAGATAAATTTGACGTTTTGCTGTCCCAAATCTTGGGCCCTTTTTCTTTTCCATCCCCCAAAGGCAACCAGTGTGGTGACTTTGCTGTTTATACCACCTAATCAATTTGTATCCTATTTCATTTCATGTTTAATTTATTTTTAGGTACAAGCAGATCGTCAACACCAGCGATCTTTGCTTCTGATCCTGCAACCTGCCCCATTATCCCAGGCTGTGAAACAACAATTGAGATTTCCAAAGGGCGAACAGGGCTGGGCCTGAGCATTGTTGGAGGGTCCGACACTCTGCTGGTGAGGACACTCAGATACACAGAGATTCTTCGGTTACTCAGGCAACCTCAGTGCACCTGAGAGATCACTGTCCAGGAGGTTTTTTATCAGTTCTATTAAATGAAATATAAAGGCTTAGAAAAATGCATCATTCACTGTTGTTTTCATTTGTAGAGCAAATACCAGAAATTTAGTACTGGGATTTGTATTTGAGGAAGTGAATACCGACTCACTAAGATAGTTACACTCGTGATCGTGACTTTTAGGTCAAAATAGGTCCATCAGTTTTCCAGTCTTTGCCATATTTTAATTTCCTTTATTACTAATGGGATATGGTTGGGTCAGTCCCATACTGAGGAGTCTGAAAAGTCATGAACAACATTTTCTAAAGGTCAAAAATCTTCTAAAATCTAGTAATTGCATTTGTGGATAGGAAAGATGATGTATATCTATCATTTTCATTTGCAGATAGGAAAGGTGATGTCTATCTATTATATATACATATGTATGATTTATATGTTTCATCATTTTTTTTAATGTTTATTTACTTTTGAGAGACAGAGTAAGAGCGGGGGACGGGCAGGGAGAGAGGGAGACACAGAATTTGAAGCAGGCTCCAGGCTCTGGTCTGTCAGCCCAGAGCCTGACATGGGGCTCAAACCCACGAACTATGAGATCATGACCTGAGCCGAAGTTGGACACTTAACCAGCTGAGTCACCCAGGAACCCCCATAATTTTTTTTCTTTAAACCTCCCTATCATTGGAAAAAATACATAAATATAAACTTCTTTGAAAATCGCATTACACGTTTCTTTGAAATTTGATATGACTCACTCTGGATCCAGTGAGTATAGAACCCTTAGCATATTTTTTGAAAGTACAGTGTGTTTTCCTTTTATTTTTGCTCATCAGTCCTAGGGAGAATGGGATAAAGCATATTTTGTTTGGGCCCTTAGGGTGCCATTATTATCCATGAAGTTTATGAAGAAGGAGCAGCATGTAAAGACGGGAGACTCTGGGCTGGAGATCAGATTTTAGAGGTACAGAATACCTTTATAATTAACAAAGAAAGACCTATTCTGGGGAGGGTGGTCTCTGTTTCTTTCACTTCCTCTTTCCTCCTCCTCTCGTCTCCCCCTCATCAGCCCCCCCATTCTTGCTTTTTCTTTATTTGACTCACCCGGGTCCTCACAGTGTCCTGTGTCTGTCCAGGTGAATGGAATTGACTTGAGAAAGGCCACACATGATGAAGCAATAAATGTCCTGAGACAGACGCCACACAGAGTACGCCTGACGCTGTATAGAGATGAGGCCCCCTACAAGGAGGAGCATGTGTGTGATACCCTCACTATTGAGCTACACAAGAAGCCGGGGAAAGGCCTGGGATTAAGTATTGTTGGGAAAAGGTATGACCGACGAGGGCAAACCCAGTGACCTTTCGGAAATGATTGAATGTCACTACTTTTAAAGAATATTAACAGTAGTAGACTTCTCCCAGGCGCTGGTGTTCTGTAGGCAGCTGCTATCAGCCCATTCAGTAACGGAGCACCAAACAACCTCACTTTTGAACTTTTTAAGTTAGTACCTTGGGGGATTTTGAAGGTACTAGGCAAAAAGATGTTTGGTATTTCTTGAGTACCTGCTGTGTGCCAGGGAAGACATTAGGTTCTGGGGAACAAAGTTAAATAAGATATGGTTCCTGGTCTCAAAAAACTCACAGTTTGGTAAATGAGAATTAAATATGTTCCTGCAAAGAAGGATTCCATTGATGAGTGACCAAACCATATGGTGGGGGAGCTGTGGCAGCATAAAGGGACAAATGACTCTATTTGAGGAAGCAGATTAGAGAAACTGCTCAGAAAAGAGGTGCCGGAGCTGAGGCTGAAAGTGATAAGTGATAGTCTGTGCGCAGGGAGTGGAGGATATTCTAGGGAGGACTGGCTTGAGCAGAAGCTTGCCATCAGAAGGGAACAGAAAGTAAGAGGCCAGGTGGTAAATTGGTGAATTCAGTACCTAATTTATTTAAATATTTATAGATAAGTATCAACCGATTCATAATCCAGTAAATTCCAACACCTTTATGCTAAAGATAGCAAAGCCAGAGGATCAGATGGGGAAATGGTGCATTTGAGGTTCTGACCTTGACAAGAAGTTATGTGACTGCACTTTCACTGCAGTTACGGTTATGTTTTATGTCAGCAAGAAAATGCTGGTAGTTTTGTAGTTTTATGAATGGAAGGAAGGTTGGAATAAGATTAGTATTAGTTCATTTTGCATAAATCCATCTTGCACGAAAGTTAGATTGTAAGAATAATCCATTTAAAATAAAAGACATCACAGGAATGATACTTAAACAAATGGTTTCAGTTTAAGGTACACATTCACTATTTATTTTCTTTTTTTATGTTTCTATTTTATTTTTGAGAGAGAGACAGGGTGCGAGTAGGGGAGGGGCAGAGAGAGAGGGAGACATAGACTCCGAAGCAGGCTCCAGGCTCTGAGCTGTCAGCACAGAGCCTGACGTGGGGGTCGAACTCACGAACTATGAGATCGTGACCTCATAAGCGGACCTTAAGCAGTGGAAGTCGGCTGCTTAAACGACTGAGCCTCCAGGTGCCCCAGAAGTCAGTTATTTTATAGAACACATCCGCTGTTTGGATCTGCCGGTTTGCCTGCGGTTGCTCATGTGAGGGTAGGTCAGTCATCCTTGGCAGGAATATCACAGATGCGGAGCGTTGCCCCTTTCACGCATCCCACCAGGGGGCACATGGTGTCTTTCTGCACTGGGGATGTTGATTTTGATCTCTTGGCTAAGGTGCTATGTTCCAGGCCTCTCCACTAGTAAGTTCTCCTTTCCCTTTATCATCAGTGAATATTCTTTGTGGAGCTGTTTTGAGACTTTAGGATTATCCAGTTTTTCATCCTGCTTTTGCCCATGAGTTTCATTGTCCATGAATGTTTTCTTGCCTGAATTAATTATTCCTATGATGTTTGCCAAAAGGTGATTCTCTTTTAATTTTTTTTTTTAATCTTTATGTATTTTTGAGAGAGACAGCATGTGAGCAGAGGAGGGGCAGAGAGAGAGGGAGACACAATCCGAAGCAGGCTCCAGGCTCTGAGCTGTCAGCACAGAGCCCAACGCTGGGCTTGAACTCACAGACTGTGAGATCATGACCTGAGCCGAAGTCGGCCGCTTAACCGACTGAGCCATCCAGGTGCCCCGCTATTTATTTTCAATAATGTTAATGATGTTGATGATAACACCCACATATTTATGCTGCCACAGCTCAATATTCATTCAGGGCTTCATTATGGTGTAGAAAGAGCAATAGACTTACCACCCAAGAACTAACTCTAAAGTCCCATTCTTGCTATTTAGTAACTGTGACCCATAAAATGAGAAAATAATAGTAGCCACTTCACCTCACACTATATAATTGTTGAAGAATAAATATGCTTATGAAACATACGTTTAATCCATGAAATACTATAAGACATAAGCTATTATTATCATAGAAAATAATTCTAATAATGTTGCCCCTGTGTTGCTGAAAACAAACTTTTAAAGTCATCAAACTAAAAGTCAAGTTTTTAGTTAAAAAATGTTCTCTTTTCAAAAAGTAAGCAGTACATTCCAGTGGCAGAAAAACAGTCATGTTCAATTTCAAAATTATGTTTGCAGAAGTGATAGTGGAGTATTTGTATCCGACATTGTCAAAGGAGGGATTGCAGACGCTGACGGGAGACTGGTGCAGGGGGACCAGATTTTAACGGTGAATGGAGAAGATGTCCGTGATGCCACCCAGGAAGCTGTGGCTGCTTTGCTGAAGGTAAACCTCAGAGGCCAACAGTGAGTATGCAGGGCATGGGGGAAGGAGGGCGAACTAACTGGGCTACCACAGTCAAATAAGCACTGAATTCTCTTTATTTAAAATGTCTCAAATGAGACACATTCTTAGTGGCAATTTCTGAACAATCTGTAATAGTGCTTTATTATATAATGTCTTTTCTGTTATTAAATGTCACAGAAAAGCCTTGTCAAGGTTGACATCCATTAAGGTCACATAGCTAGTGAATCACAGTAGGATTTAAACCAGTGCGTCTACCTCCAGAAGCCCAGGATCTCAGACACCTCATTGTGCTTTCACATTAGACTACCTGGTGTGTTTTGCACGCCTATGATTTATTTGGCAAAGGTCACAGGGAAGTTGTCTTCATTCTTATTTTGTGTTTATAGCAGTGTGGCTTATTTCAGTGTTGTGTCATAGGTCTGTTCAGGTCCAGTGTGGCAGTAAAGAGTTTGCCCAGTTATCGATTAAGGACACGGTTTTTCTGTTGTTTCTGTTTTGTTTGTTAAGCCCTGGTTAGTTAGTACACTTGGCCTATCTGAACCAGTAGGTTTCCTGCGTTGATGGCTTGATTCTCCGTTTCTCTCTTCCTCAGCAGAAACAGTCTCCATGTAAATCATGAGGTCGTGAGGCAGACACTGGGTGTTGCTGCTGCTTGCTGTTACTAGTTTTGTGTTTTAGGAAAGTCTCTTTCCACAAAGCATTGGAGGCATCCTTGACCGTGGAAACCCCACAACGAGGGTGCCTTTCAAAAACCTAGTCTTAAAGAATATTATGCACTGCTGACGATAAATGGAGCGTTTTAATTGAACTTTTTCATAAAACAACCACTCCCCTAGTGTTCCCTGGGCACGGTAACCTTGGAAGTCGGAAGAATCAAAGCAGGTCCATTCCATTCGGAGAGGAGGCCTTCTCAAAGCAGCCAGGTGGGTAGCTGTGGGATTCATCAGGGTGATGTGGTCTGCATGCCAAAAGGGACTTGGCCATGTCCCCGAAGGTGGGGCTGCCCAGGGTGGGCATACCCAGTGAGGTGGGGAGTCTGAGGGAGGGGCACCTGCTGAGAGGGACAGGTAAACAAGGTGTGGCTCTTGAGTAGTTTGTAAGTCATTCTAAGGAACTTGATGTCAACAATTCTGCTTTTCTGTTCCCATAATTACATACGTTAACCAATTAGTGGATGTAAAGCCTACCAAGATGACACATTTTTAAAGTATATAACAAACATTTATCAATATTCAGCGGAAAAACTCCCATTTAAGTTGAACAAACCACATTTGTTCATGACTCTCCTCAGTTGTCTTCTGATGACAGAAGCCCACTTCCATCACTGGTCCAGAAAGGCCCCTTCTTCACCTCCTCAGGACTACCATTCATCTCCAATTGACTGGCCCTGATTTTACAGTTTGCACAAGCCCCAGTCTATGTACAACATCCGTTTCCACCTAGAGAGGGTTCGCTTGAATGAGATTATGAAAATCCACTAAAATTTTAGTTGGGTTGGAATCTGCCTCATCTATTCTTTTAGTTTTCATTTTTTATGCCACTAGGAAAATTCTTCTGTAATATGGA
The DNA here is from genome assembly GCF_022079265.1 of Lynx rufus. Taxonomy (NCBI): domain Eukaryota; kingdom Metazoa; phylum Chordata; class Mammalia; order Carnivora; family Felidae; genus Lynx; species Lynx rufus. Next base: position 38,530,320 of record NW_025814824.1, on the reverse strand, counting down.
AAAAAATTAATAGAAACTATTTAAGGTGCCCTTCTAATTATCAAATGCCACTGTTGTTTAAAAGGTATTTCTCTCTAGATGCATTAAAAAAGAATTTAATTCCGAAATAAGTGGTATTTATGCAGTATAATTACTTCCAAAACTTTCTAGAATAATTATTGTGTATTTGTAGATGAGTGAAGGCAGCCTGTCATCATTCACTTTTCCACTTTCTGGATCCAGTACATCGGAGTCACTGGAAAGTAGTTTGAAGAAGAACGCATGTAAGATCGGTTTGATACTTTAAACATGATTTACTGGTTTGAATTTTGGTAACCAACACTGTTGTTTTTTTTTCCCCTGTCTCAATTTACCTTTGAGCTCTCTTTCCCTAAATCATTCTGTACATTAATACAGGTGCCAAGGTGTGCGTCGACAAAAAATCTGAACGTGAAGCTGTGCCTTTGTTCTTTGGCAGCTTTTCCATTTGTTGTTTTTTCTATGAGCTATGCTAAACATTAAAATCAGGATTCTGTAATTTTTTTCTTACTAAGAAGACTGGTGCACTTGATTTTCATTTCCTTTTTCTGTTTAACACCAATAATTCAGAAGATACCATTAAGTGAAGCCTTCTTTTCCATGAAGACCGCAAAATTTTGATTGAGAAAATTAGTATGATCCTCCTGTGTTTTAATTACATGAAACCATGATGCAGAGGGTTTTTTGGCTTGGAGCATTGGTTGAAAGTTGTTCAAATTGAAGAACTAACCATATGGCAGTCTCTGTTTGCAATGTGACTAATATTCTAGAAATTTAGCCACTTAGGTCCATGAATTCCTTTTAATGTATCCATGACTTTATTTTTCTCAGCTGTGCGCATGTGTCTTTCTGTCCAAAGCTTATTCTGTCCTTGACTCATTCAAGGTGGATTATGCAGTTATATAATCAATGATTAAAATAAGAAGGAAGAAATGGGATGGTGTGCATATTTTTCCAACTGGAAAAATAAAGAGTCCCTATGTGAGATGGATTAAGTCATGTGTACTGGCAACTTTGAATACCCCCCCTTTCAAAAAAAAAAATAGTGTGTCTCATTTAGTCGCATCCAGCTTCAGGCATTGACTAAAATTTAGTTGAACATAAAATAATTTAATAACCCTATTCTTTTTTTACCTTTACAGTGGCATCTGAAATACAGGGATTACGGACAGTTGAAATAAAAAAGGTAATGGGGTGCCTGGGTGACTCAGTCTGTTAAGTGTCTGAATTCTGCTCAGGTCAAGATCTTGCAGTTCGTGGGTTTGAGTCCCGCGTCGGGCTCTGTGCCAACAGCTTGGAGCCTGGAGCCTGCTTCGGATTCTGTGTCTCCCTCTCTCTCTGCCCCTCCCCCACTCACGCTCTGTCTCTGTCTCTCAAAAAAATACCTAAACATTAAAAAAAAATTTTTTTTAAAGAAATGAAAAGGGTAACTTCGGGAAGAGAAAACAATATAAATTCTGTTGAAACTTCAGAGGCATCTGCATATATACTTTCCTATTAGCAGTCTTACTGTTTTACCACGCCATCTGAAAAATTATGTCCGAAATACAGTGGAAAGTAGCACAATTCAGTCTTCACTGAATTTCCTGGTCACAGGACCTTGTTTGAAAATCTTTGTTGGCATATCCTGTATTACCCAAACTGGCATCCACTGAGTCCTACACAAATGATCACTCCATCTCTCGCTTCTCATAAGTGAGCCTTGGCTTTCAACAGCTATTTCTTATTCTCATGAAACAGATTTCCCTGACCGCCATCCACAGAGAGAACATAAAACCAGCTACAATTTATTGAGCCTTTTCTATATGCTGAAAATTCTCATAGACACATCATGCTGTCACCATCTCATTTAATATTTTCTGCAGCCCTTTCTGAGGGGTGCTCTAATCTCCATTTCATCGGTGATGGCCTAGTTACTCATTAAGAGGGCTGAACTTCATCAGGGCCCAATATTTGTAAGTGTGGGTTCCTGGCTTTGAATGCAGACCTTTCTGATCCCAAAACTGGGGTCCTTCAGTTCACCAGTTTACCTGCTTTCTTTCCGTCACCCCATAATGATATGTTTTTCATTTAATGTGTTTTAATTTCTTTCATTTCCTGGAAGGATGCTCATTTTCCTAAGTCCTGCTAAGGACCCATGTCACATGAAATAATGCAGCTTTCTTGAGCTTCATTTTCCTCACACCTCAAAGACCTAAGTGAACTGTATGATAATGTGCCAAAGAAACCAAACATCAATTTTAAATACCACATTGACCAAAAAAATATTCTAATCTCTTCCATGGCAGGGGCCTGCTGACTCCCTGGGAATCAGCATTGCTGGAGGAGTGGGCAGCCCTCTTGGTGATGTTCCTATATTTATTGCAATGATGCACCCAAATGGAGTTGCAGCTCAGACCCAAAAACTCAGAGTAAGTTCTACTAATAACCCTGGCGGCCCTCACAGAGCTGGCAGAAGTTTTTATAAACCCTTTGAATCCTCCCAGCTGTGGCAGGCAGTTTTAAATGTCTGATTCTGCTTTTAAATCTGCTAGTCCAGCCACAGGAGGGCTTGCTTGGAGTAAAAGGTGAAGAGAAGTAAGAGAGGAGAATTTCCCGCTGTATGCAAATTGATAAGTAAATGAGCTGGGAAGATTTACCATCGTTTCTTAATATTTTTTTTTTTTTTACTTGTATGAAGGTCTGTGAAAGAAGTTAAAAGAAAACAAAGTGTTTTCAGAATACCAGTATGAAGTGAAGTTTTTCCTTACACGTGTCACTGGCTCAAATGCCAATTTAACTTTATTAAATTGAAAACTATCACGTAGGTTGTGGTTGATCTTCAGTTTTGCAGAAGTTTACTATAAATGTGACCTACGTTGTAAAACCGTACAAAACTTGCTTCAAAGTTGAGGGATTATGCTAGCATAGAACACTGTGATGAAATTTACACTAAATGTCCAGCCCGAAAATTACGTGGATATTCCAGTAAAATCTGTGTGGCCTCGTGTCAAAAAGGGTCTCAAGACATAGCCACGTCTTAGTTTAAATAGTCTCTAAACTAGAAATGATGGAGTCTATTTTGATAACTACATTTGTGACTGACACTTTAAAATTGATGGTTGCACCCAGTGGAAAACTTTGCTGTGCAGGGCCGGAAGTGAATACTTTTGTCTTTGTGGGACAGATGGTCTCTGTTGCAGCCACTCTTCTCTGCCCTGTGCAGACAACTGAGTAAGCATGGCTGTCTTCCACCCAGACTTTGTCCACCACAACGAGCAGTGGGCCACACTTGGCCCACGGGCCATTGTTTGCCAACTCCTGACTTAGAGACACAGCTAATGTGTAAATAATAATGTCCAAAGAAATTTTTTTAATTGATAGCAGGTATTTTATTCTATAATAAGAAGCAGTGCCTCCTGAGGAGAAATGAAGACAAGGGATGAGTGATTTTCCCCCTTCCCCCAGAGACTTCTAGAACTCAGTCATTATGTACAGCTTCTTTTTATCATCACTCCTTCTTGAAATGATTGGGTTTCCTTGATTGTGTTTCAGTTGCTGGGAGCACTGTGTGTGTGATGTTCAAGGCAGAGAAGGAAATGACTGTTTAGGTCTCAGGGTCCCACTCTCCATGGCTGCCTTCGCAGATGTCTATTTTCTTTTCTCCCTTGCAGGTTGGGGACAGGATCGTCACTATCTGTGGCACATCCACTGAGGGGATGACTCATACCCAAGCAGTTAACTTACTGAAAAATGCCTCTGGCTCCATTGAAATGCAGGTAAGAGTTGGCATCCCGACCACTCTTCACAGTGTGGTTAGCTTGACACATGAGCTTTCACAGTAAGGTGGTAAAACTGCCTAAATCTCCTGATGCTATTGTATTTAATATTTCCCTTGAACACAGATGATTACATCGAGCGTTCCAAGAAAGCATGTAAGAAACATTTTATCCTGATGCGTTTATTGCTTCATATTTTATATCTAAAGGGATATATGCAAGGCCTTAGTGGTAAACAGTTAATTGCTAGAATTTTAAGTGGTGTGAGTGGCTTTGTAGTCTGAAGATCTTTAAAAAATAACTGCATATGAGATCACCTTTGAAAAACATCAAAAAAAAAAAAAACTTGGTAGAATTGAATTACTCAAGTATTTTTACTGTCAGCTGAAGAGGCCTCTGGACCTTGTGGAATTTCTTTCTTTTCAGTTGAATATGAAGTTAACAGAAATGATTAAGTGGACATTAAAGTACATGTTTTAATCCAAAAGTTATTTTTGAAGAAAAATCACTGATGTGGCCCTGGCCACCTGAACGTGTGTTTCTGTCTCTTTCTCCCGTGTACAGGTAGTTGCTGGAGGAGACGTGAGTGTGGTCACGAGTCACCAGCAGGAGCCTGCTGGTTCCAGTATCCCTTTCACGGGGCTCACGTCAAGCGGTATATTTCAGGATGATTTAGGGTGAGCTCATGTTATGGTTTCTATGTCCCTACCACTCACCTCAAGGTGAAAAAATAGGAGATGAGTTTTTTAAACTGTCAGGTAATTATGGCATGGATTCAGTTTATCAAGCATAGGTACATAGCATGCCACTGCCCTGAGTTTTCTTTTGGGGGTGGGGGGGCGCATTTTATTCTTGATGTCACTACCCTGTGTGATATGGAACCGATCAAAGCTATCCCTTTTAAATTCCAGTATTGCCAACTCATTTAATAAATGATAATTTTGATTAAAAAATTCACAGTTCCGGGGCTCCAGAACTGGGTGGCTCAGTCAGTTGAGCGTCCGACTTCAGCTCGATTCATGATCTCATGGTTCATGGGTTTGAACCCCACGTAGGGCTCTGTGCTGACAGCTCGGAGCCTGGAGCCTGCTTCAGATTCTTTGTCTCCCTCTCTCTCTGCCCCTTGCCTGCTCACGCTCTATCTCTGTCTCTCAAAAATAAATAAACTTAAAAAAAATTCACACTTCCCCCAACATGTAGTACAAAAGAATTAGAACATAAAGAGAGGGGAAGAGGGGTGCCTGGGTGGCTCAGTCAGCTGAGTGTCTGACCTCAGCTCAGTTCATGATCTCACAGTTCGTGAGTTTGAGCCCCGCATTGGGCTCTGTGCAGACAGCTCGGAGCCTGGAGCCTGCTTCAGATTCTGTGCCTTTCTCTCCTTCTGTCCCTCCCCTGCTTGCGCTCTGTCTCTGTCTCATAAATAAATAAACATTAAAGACAAAAATTAAAAAAAAAAAAAAAACAAGAGAGAGGGGGAGAGAGGAACATCTTAAAGTCTTTTAAATAATTTGATGCAGCCTCTACATTGTTAGAAATCGATTTTTTTCTCTGAGCTTGGGAATACTGATGTTTATGCCTTTTCCACGATAGTCCTCTGTACTTTAAGCCATCTCCCTTTAGATAAATGGGAAAAAGAATGTGCATGCATGCAGGGGGATCATGTCATGAACATGTTAGTGTAAGGGAACTTTAGATGAGTAATAGAATTAGGGTGTGTTAAGTAGGATTTTGGCAGATTATGTAAATTTAAAATACTGAGACCGGCATGCACTGACAGTTTAAGCATCCCCAAAATACCCGCAATATACTCGTTGTCAGTAGCACAGAGAATTTTCCTGGTTCTAGGTGGATGTCACATAATCCATAACTTACAGATTTGATTTTGAAAATCAGAAAACCCTTTTTTTCCTTCCATTTGCTGTAGGCCTCCTCAGTGTAAATCTATTACACTAGACCGAGGACCAGATGGCTTAGGCTTCAGTATAGTAGGAGGATATGGCAGCCCTCATGGAGACTTACCCATTTATGTTAAAACAGTGTTTGCGAAGGTAAGCTTGCGAATGTCAACCTCCCCCTTCCCCCCTAAACATTCATTAATAGTGGTCAGCAGCTGGCTTATTAGTTTATGGCCTGAGGTAACGCCAAATGGTTAACAGTTGATCATTTTCTTTTGGAACTCCCTTCAGGAACAGGTCATTAAATATTTTTGTCCAATTTGAGGCTTAGTTATGTTTAAAGGAAAAGAGGCTCAAATTGAAATTCCATGGGAACTCTTGACAACATGCAATAAAAATATTAATGAACTTTAGTTAGACAGTAAGACCTGATTTTTTTGTCCTTTGAAAACAGGTCGCCTATGATTGAATGTCTTTTGAAAATGGGACATTTTAAATATGTATGCTGTAGAGGGCTGGCATTTATTTTTCTTTGCATTTTTTTTTGTTGTTGTGAAATACTAAATAGACACAGGAAAGTACATAAAATAGCTACACAGATTCAATAATATCTAACCTGCTACTGTAGCTACACCTACAGTAAATCAGCTATTTGTAGCCCAGGGATTCGATTTCTTAAAAAAGTGTATATAGTTGTATATACAGTAAGTGTTCTGATTTAAGGATGTTGAGAATAAGTTTATCACAACGTTGGTGCTGTTTAAAATAATCCAAACCCACATAATTATTATTAATTCGATCTTGAGACATTTTCTTCAGGAGCTACAAAATTGGACATAATTTCCTACGGAGAAAATCTGGAATCTCAAGATTTTACAGTGCAAAGGAGCAATCCTTATGGCCAACCTATCGAACAGTTTGATGCTGCTTTAGGTTAGCGCTATAGTCCTTTAAAGTGCCTACATGTGGAGGTTTTATTCCATTATTTTGAAAAAGAATTATTATTTTTAACCAATTTAAAGCGCTGTATCTACAGCAACCTAGTTATAGGCTTAATTTACGAGATTTTTTTAAAAGCCATTGGTATGTCCAAAAATACAAACAGCATTTGTCAGTGAATAGAAGACTCATGCAGTCCTTTTCCTCAGCCTGGGAACAATTTATTTAAGGCATGCTAGTTAGAACATATTTTAAGAATTTCATCATTATGGATTCCTCATTAACTTTTCCATATTTTTAATCTTATATTTAATTGCATAATTGCCTACTGTAAGCATGCCTTAAGATGGGATTCTTTTTCAAACGGCAGTGTCTGTGTTTCATCTTAATCATTTAAGGCCCATAAGAAATGCGAAGACTGCACATACCCTCAGGAAGTAAAGAACCAGCAGCTTGAGCGGCCTATTCAAAGCCCCAGAAAGAATTACATTTAGAATTAGTAGGACTTGCATCCTGCCTAGTCCTTGTCAACATGCATACGGGCTTTCTGCTCCTGTAGACCTTTGGGCTCCGTGGCCTGATGCCCTTGTCCTGTAAAGCTGCTTTTGTTCGTATCTAATCCTTTGTCGTCTTCTGTAGGCCTTCTTGACAGGAGGAAAAATCCTGGATTCTATGAAATCATTGCTGCCAGGCAGATTCCCAAATATTCTTTATTAATTTGATTTCCCACCAACTGCTGTGCTGAACAGCCAAAAACCATCCAACTAATCTGTTGACTGCTAAATTCTCTCTAAAATTGGAATCTCAGTGTTAAAACCACGCAGGAGCAAGACCTCCTTTGTGTATGTTCATCATTGCTTAATGGCTCTGGAGCGCCCATGGAGCTTCGAGAGCAATGTGTGTGTACATGCAGAGCAATTTACATTCTTGTTTAGATCTTTTTCTGTTGTGTAGCTGCGAGGCAGCATTTTTTGAGAAGCAAACAAGTCTGCTTTATAATTGCAGGGAGCAGCGTCGGAAGATGGGCGTCTCAAAAGGGGTGATCAGATCATTGCTGTCAATGGGCAGAGTCTGGAAGGGGTGACCCATGAAGAAGCTGTTGCCATCCTTAAGCGGACAAAAGGAACTGTCACCTTGATGGTTCTCTCCTGACTGCACTGCAGAGTTGAGCCAACTCAACCAACCCCTCACTCACCTCCCACACCGTGGAGAGAATGGGTCTTGTGGACACCTTTCCCCGTGCGGTCTTCAGCAGGCTCTTCAAAACTCTGGGTGGGGGAAGTACCATCTAAATTTGTTTTTCTCGTGTGGAAATGATTCTCTTACCACCTAGTGTCATTTTGCCTTTCTCCTTGGATCTTGTGAACGTACACTTAAAGAGAAGGACTGTGTGCATAGGTAAATCCAGCCTTTCTTTGTAAAGATGTCTGACGACTTGTCATCACATGTGCAGAAAATGCGATACGCTGAACTGGTTAGTAGAGAAAAAAATAGTCTAAAGCTAACCTAAGAGAAATGGCTTTAATAAATTAGGGTAAGAATGAAAATATAAAATAAAGAAGAAATCTCAAGTGTCATAAAAAATGCCTCATTTTGTCAGTCCAACTCCTCTCCCCATTGCTAAATAAAAAAGGAAATTAAACAGTTTTTCCGTTGGAAAATCTTTAAAAATACTCTCAGTAGTTACAATATTGAATATTATAGAAAAATTGCATCTCCTCACCTTTAAAATACACATATACATTTTACCCTAAAATGGGTTTCTAAGATTGAGTAAATAGCAGTTAAATGAAGCAGTGTCCCTAAGTTTGTAAAGAAAATGTTTGATGCAAATCTTGATGTTCATTTTTATTTTTGACCTGTGATAAAATATTTTCATGTTTCTGTAAATACAGTGGTGATGCCACCCGCTATTGACTGTAGTTTCTCTAGAACGCGGCCAAGCTGACCACGGAGGAACATAGACGTCTCTCAGAATCTTTAATGCTGGTTGTAACCGATGCAACACTAAAAATGTGTTAGCGCGCTGTGCAATTGGTTTTCAATTACTATTAATCTTAATGACAGAGAAAAAAGCAATGTGTTAGTAATTATTTTGGTTGTGTGCCATTAGTAAATTGATAGAAAAATTAAGGGGATTAACATAACTTCATTTCATTGCCTTATATTAACATCTTATAATACAATAGTTTAAGACTAAGGGAAACAGATGGAGCTGTTTATTGAGACAACTGGTGAGGAATTATCATGTGTTCATTCCCATTTTAGAGCGTGAAACTCCTACATTAGAATATATGAAGTCACTTTAAATATTATCTATATTTGTAACAGAAGTAGTGTACAGATATTTTATTACAGCACTTTTGTGTAAATGCAGAATTGGAGTGAATAAATAAGAAGTTTCATGGTGCACGAAGAAAGAAACAGGCGTAGTTTTTGTCTGTTCTTTTTACTGGGAAAAAGCTTCATTATATTGTTCAAGATTTACAATTTAAAATGGGTTTTTATCCTGTCTAACTGAACATATGGTGTCCATAGTTACAATCAGAGGAAGTTTGGACAACATCATTATGAAAAGCCCCATGTTTTTTACATCCAGAATTTTTACTAATACTGCAGATCCATAGACTCCTCCCGGAGCGGTGGAAGACAGACAGCATGGTGGAAAGAGACGTGTCCTGCCTCTGTATTTTTTCTGAGGTGCTGTATTAATGTGGTAATACTATAAATTGTTCTTGGGGGTAGTCACGAGCTAAAGTGAGTTCAGATGGAAAAAGTCCTAATGGAAGTTATTTATATTAATAGACATGAAAAGTCTGGTTGAACACTGAGGAAGGAATTGAGGAACGTCTGTTCTGCTAGTTCTGTCCCCAATTAGCTAATGAACGTGTGCATTCTGTCTGACTCACCTTATCTGTAAAATGATGGGTTATCTTATCTCAAAGCGTGCATCTAGTGCTAACATGTAAGAATTCCGTGGTTCTTACACAGGATGGACGAAGCCACACACACCACCAGCAATCCAGGAGGTATTCTTCTCCCACACTTCACGCTAGACTCTAGGGGAGCAACTTAACCAACCACATGAACATTTGAGTAAATATGTGGGGCACCCCAAGGAGAACAGTCCCTGGTATGTGTCTGTACTTGCCTGAGTTGCGTCTCCCCACAGTTCGTGGCTACAAGGAGCCCCAGAACATGATCTCATTTGGAAATAGGGACTTTGCAGATACAGCTAGTTGAGACCGTGCTGAATTACAGCGGGCCCTAAATCCTTACTGCCATAGAGAGACACACAGACATAGGGGAGGAAGGCCATGTAAAGATGGGACAAGAAACAAGCCAGAGACCACCTTGGGGGCTACCAGAAGCTGGAAGAGGCAAGGAAGGATGTATTCCTGAGGTCTTCAGAGGGAAGCGGTACCCTATTGACACCTTGATTCCAGACTTCTGGCCTCCAGCAGGTCTGTGAAGGAATAAATTTCTGTTGTTCTAATCCACCCAGTTTGTGGTAGTTTGCCATGGAGGCCCTCGGGCGCTAATAATGAGTGTCTTCGATGTTTTTACATTCATGGCTGCTGTCACTGGACCTGGGAACAGGAGGTGCACTGCACCTGTTGGTTGAGCACACACATGATTAAATCATAGGTCATGACTCATTTCACAGTATTAATATTGTTTTACAGGCTAGATGCAAACAAAGAAACAGTGGAGGGAGCCTGGGTGGCTCAGTCGGTTGAGCTTCTTTACTTTGGCTCAGGTCATGATCTCAGGGTTCCATTCCCGAGTTTGAGACCCATGTCAGGTTCACTGTTGTCAGTGTCAGTGCTTGGGATCTTCTGTCCCCCTCTCTCTCTTCCCTCCACCCTCTCTCTCTCTCTCTGTCTCTCTCTCTCTCTCTCTCAAAAACAAAATACTAAAAAAAAAAGAAGAAGAAGAAGAAGAAACAGTGGGTATGCCACTGTAGGGATATATAAACACTGAGGAAAAACACCCCTCCTGAAACCTACTAATTTTTTTTTTCAACGTTTATTTATTTTGGGGACAGAGAGAGACAGAGCATGAACGGGGGAGGGGCAGAGAGAGAGGGAGACACAGAATCGGAAACAGGCTCCAGGCTCTGAGCCATCAGCCCAGAGCCCTACGCGGGTGAAACCTACTAATTAACAGAGTCAGCACATGAAAGAGGAGGGAGGGAGGAAGAGGGGAGAAGGAAGAGAAAGACTGAGGGGAATATAGATTCATTAGCACTGGAGAAAAGTGAAAAGGCTTAGGCTTCCTCTATTATTATTTTCTGTAGATCTAAGAGCAAGAGTTCTCTGTAGTGAAGGAACAAAGTGAACAAAGAGTCTGAGGACTTGAACGTTATAGTGTTGATGTTACCTACACTCAAGATGGCGGATAGCCCATCGTAGGTGCAATATAATCGCTTGCGTGATTAAGTCACACGGCAGAACACCACACATTCCTGGTGTTCTTCGTGACCCCCCCCCAACAGGATGATGATGGCAGCGATAACAATAACTATAACCGTGACAAGAGTAATAACAACGATGTGTTTAATTTCGGCACCAACGGTATGTAGCGGTGGGAGTAGCAATGTGGTGCGGCACGTCCGTGGGCTCCATACATCAGAACGGTGATCAAGTTGGAAGCATGAAAACCAACCTTACAAGCCACGAAACGTAAGAGGACACGTTCTTGTTGTGTTTCTGGGAATCTTGGTAAAGCAGATTTTGATTGGTTTGGCGAGGCAACTGGAGCCCTTCCTTGCTGGAGGTGTAACTGTAGAGGTTGTCTTGGATCTGGCCAGGGAGCCTGTTGTCTGAGAATGGCGTGGCATGTGTGATTTAGTGCCTTTGTTCTTATCTCAGGCCAGTGAATAGAGGAGTTGAAAGGACGCCTGCAGGGAGACAGGAGTAAATAGCCCTTTTTTTTGGCCTAGGTGTGGGAATGTCAGAACTATCATCACCTGCTTTCAGCAGCCCCGGTGTGTTGTTTCATGTCAGTGACAGGTATTCTGGAATGCATTCGATTTGTGCAAAGAAGGTCCTCAGTTTTGTCTACGGGGAACTAACGTTTAACGTTGCCCCTTTCTAAAGAGAGTTATTTGTAAGGCGGGATTGGCCTCCGTTACCTCAAGAGGAAAAAAAAAATGATCAGCGGCAAGAAATTTTCTAAATGAAAGAGCATGAAAACTAGGCAGAGCAAATGTTTTAAAAGTGACTTTTGTGTTATTGCTGTTGCTTTTCCCTTTCAAAATATAGGTAGGTAGTCCACATTGCTCATTTTGGTGTCAATTAGAAAAAAAAATTGTATTATTTGTCTCAGAATTGTGCTTAGCGGTGAAGTACTGAAAGTTCAATCATAGGCCCTTAAAAAGAATTCTGTCCAAAAGGAGGCATATCTGTGGGAATGATCTCAGAATTTTCTCACTAAAAATGTTTCTAGAAGTTTCTACAGGTACCACCGTGGAAAGACTGCTTTAGGCAGCTTCTGGGGGGAGCTTCAACTTGTTCATTTGACACTGGGCATTTTTTCAGAGGGTGTGTCCTTTGGGAATACTTTGTGATCCCTTCTCCTTCCCTCCCCCACCCTCCTCCTCTTTACTTGTGGACATAGTTTCAGGAACAAGCACACTTACCCTTGGAAAACATACTTTTTCTCTCATTTCTTTTCTTATTGATGGACTAGAAAGCATGATATTTCTTTTTCACCTGAGTCTACCTTGAAATATTTGACATTCAGAGTTCCACTCCCCTGAACTTCATTACCCCAAAGGAACAAGATTGACCTTGCTTTGGAAAATTCAAAGAGATAACTGTATATAAAGCATCGACACTGTCCACGGGATAATCTCTCAAGAAATGGTGATAGTTGTACATGTGTGTTATATCCTGGTAGACACAGAGCAATATAAATTTAAAAACTTTCTTAAATAGCCTTCAGTTTTCATTTTTGTGTAATCTTGTCTTTTTCTTCTAAAGTTGGGTGCAAATCAACTTACGCTAAAATTTCAGTTGTCATACAACCCATAATTTCCATATCCTCATATAACTCTCCTGTTAATTACTAAATATTCTTTTTTAAATATAGACCAATTTTTAACTTAAATGCATCTCAGCACTTTCTTTATTTATTTATTTTTAGAGAGAGAGCCTGAGCGGGGGAGAGGGGCAGAGGGAGAGAGAGAGCCCATGCTGAGCCCGACGAAGGGCTGAATCCCACAACCCTGAGATCATGACCTGAGCCAAAATCAACGTTTGGACGCTCAGTCGACTGAACCACCCAGGCGCCCCACGTCTCAGTACTTTAAACAGAAAACTATTATCATTTGCCATCAATATAAAGTAACTACAAGCAAAAACTACATTATTAAATTCTGTCAAGATACTCTTGCCTACCTAAGGTCAGAAGGCCTGCTCGCTTTGCTAGAAAGGGAGAATGGCAAATGTCGGAATGGTAGTAATAATTCAGGGGAAACTCTTTTCTTAAAGGAACTGAAAGAAAATGTTGTTCGTTATGTAATTCAGTATTTTCTAGAGCCTCATCAGCGCCACCTACCCCATAGGTGTCTTTGTCTATAGGCTCCTTTTTTAAAATGTGAAAGCAAGCCAGTCAATTCCTGTTCTTAAGAGTATTCTTGTTCATGAGGTTAAAATTTTCTTTATAAGGCTCCAACACTGGGGTTGGGTCATCACCTCCAGTGCTTTTATTTTGGCAATCCGAGTTTGAAATAAAGGGCAAATGACATAAATTAATGAAGTAAAATTAATGCTGTGGTAATATTAAATAAGGCTAATGCCTCTTGCACCTGGAGGGCTATGCAGATGGCAGGCATACCTAATGATGCACCCCGCTGCCTTTAAGTGCACTGATAAAAAATCTCTCAACTGAGTATAAAATATGTTCCTTCACTGGCACCAGACAAGTTTGGAGTGAGGCAACGCAACCTGACATCCTTCTTTTCTAAGGAAAAAAAGGCGATTCTGTAAGTGAGATGAAATAGTGAAATATTTACCTAATTTAAAAAATAAGTCCTTCCTCACTGTCATGATCTTTTTCCTTTCTGTGAATATAAAAATATATGTCCCATAAGAGGATTGCTCTCAAACCAGCAAGGTGGTACTTAAGTTTACATTTTACTGGCTACACGTTAGTTAAAAAGATAAATTTACTAATTGAATATTTAATAGGTTTACTTGATCGGCCAGTCATCGCTCAGATAATAATAAACGTTCAACATTTTCAGAAGTAGCTAGCTACTCTTGAAAATATGTCAGTATAATGAAGTATATAGACAATATGTTTTGCTATGGGTATTTCAGAGACGTCACTGAACTTTTTAAATTTTTTTTTTTTAACGTTTATTTTTGAGACAGAGACAGAGCATGAACGGGGGAGGGGCAGAGAGAGAGGGAGACACAGAATCGGAAGCAGGCTCCAGGCTCCGAGCCATCAGCCCAGAGCCAGACGCGGGGCCAGGGCTCGAACTCCCGGACCGCGAGATTGTGACCTGAGTTGAAGTCGGACGCTTAACCGACTGAGCCACCCAGGCGCCCCTGAACTTTTTAAAACTTAACTGTGAGTTCTCTGCATTTAAGGAATGTGAATTTTCGTGAGCTTTCTTTTGTGGCTGGTGGATACCTATGCAGTTAAAAGGACACCCAGAATCTTCTAGTTTTAGCTTCACAGTGGTTTTTTAAACGCCTTTATGAAATTTGTATACATACCTATTATTTCCCTTACGATCAGATATGTATTTGTTACTCACATTCTAAAAATAAAAGGACAATCTATCCTTCTTCAGACGTTGTTTCCACCGAAACAGGAGATCTGGTGCCAGATATTCACTGTATGATAAAGGACCCTGGCCCACCTTTAAAAAAAGTCGGGGGAAAGAACAGAAAAAGAGTGGAGGGTTTTTTAGGCCAAGGAGCATATAATTTCTTCATCTTTTAATCTCAGGATTAATAAATAAAGGAATTGTACATTTAAAATCTATTTTTGTAATTTCTATTGGCATTTGGATAACAAACGATGTGAATTATTTCCACCCCATTCATCTACATTTATTGCGAGGGACCTGGCCCATTTTCCTTCTATTCAGTAGTTGATGCTTTTTTTTAGTTTTTCCTCTCTGTATGTTACAGGTATTTATGTAATGAAGTCGTCAAAATCTCAACACCCACTTTGACTGTCTTGCATGAATGTAAGTCATAGGTGATCAATGTCTTCTGCTGAAGGAATTCTAGATTTCTCTGAAATAGAGTGTGAAGAGCATGAGCCTTCATCTCCTAATCCCTGGATTCATACCCTGGCTTGGCTGCCACAGGGCAACTGGCTGACCTCTCTCTCTGAGCCTCTGCCTTCTTGACTGTAAAATGGGAATAACAGCATCTTCTTCAAAGTTCTGTTCCTATCAAATGATATGAAGGGTCTCCACATGATGGCACTTGAAAAATGGTAAAGTCCATGAACTCAAGGGCTATGACGATGCACGTAGAATTGTGGGGGCCGTATGGAGTATGCTGTCACTAGTATTGGTTTATATTTTGACTTTAAAAATAACCTTGTAAAGTGCCCCTTACTTTCTCACTCTAGTAATTTCCTTATAGTTTCTGCTAGAATAGGAAACAAAAGCGAAAACAATTCCAGGAGAAGTGAGAGCTGCAGAGTCTCTTTGGTTGGTGAAATGCATGTGCCACTCCTTAATATTGTAAATAAGATGTATTTGGGATGGGAATTATTTAAACCCGGTGGGAGTTTTTATCATCAATCTAACCACATCACTAGCATAATCCATAAGTATCTAGTTTTAAAAATAAATGGGAAATTGTACGATATCCATCACTCACATAATCTATCTTCCTTAGTCCTCTGTGTTAAATTGGGATAGATTTTATGTTCATCCTCCTTTTCATGCACAATCCCGTCTCAGAAGGGAGAGAACAAAGAAGAAACTAGTTTGGTAGACTAAACAGTCTTCTAGAAGGAAGTTGGTAAGTCTGAATGTCTTCCGGGTATTCCTTTCTTTCATATTAAATCATATTTCTTAAGCGACTGATACTAAACTGGATGGGGAAATGTAAGGTCGAAGTTACATGTAGTACTAATGGTTAATTTTTTTTTTATTTTTAATTTTTGAGTTTCTAAGGATTCAAGGAAAGGGGATTTACTTTTCTTTTTTTAGTGTTTATTCATTTTTGAGAGAGAAACAGACAGAACATGAGCAAGGAGGGGCAGAGAGAGAGAGGGAGACACAGAATCTGAAGCACGCTCCATGCTCTAAGCTGTCAGCACAGAGCCCTCTGTGGGGCTTGAGCTCATGAACTGTGAGGTCATGACCTGAGCTGAAGTCAGATGCTTCACTGCTTAACCCCCTGAGCCACCCAGGCATCCTGGGGATTTACATTTAAACAGAACTTCTCCCAAGTGATGATCACATTTCACAATAAATAAGCTTCAAGGTCTGTGTGAGTTCATACCATTTAAGATTTAGGTGAGGGTTGGGAAAGTAGAAACTTTTATTTTCTTTTTTTCTCTTCTCTTCTCTTCTCTTCTCTTCTCTTCTCTTCTCTTCTCTTCTCTTCTTTCCTTTTCTTTTTCTTTTCTTTTCTTTTCTTTTCTTTTCTTTTCTTTTCTTTTCTTTTCTTTTCTTTTCTGGAGAAAGAGAGAGAGTCAGGGAGCATGAACAGGGGAGGGACAGAGGGAGAGAGGGAGAATCCCAAGCAGGCTCCACACTCAGCATGGGACCCAACGCAGGGCTGGATCCCAAGACCCAGGGATCGTGACCTGAGCTGAAATCATGAGTCAGCTGCTCAACCGACTGAGCCCCCCAGGTGCTCCAGAAAATAGAAGCTTCTATTTGGGATACTGCACACTTTTCTTTGGGTGTGATGAAGGGTAGTGTTTTTCTGAACTGGAGAGCAGACCGATTTATAGGTTTGTACATTGAATAGGGTAAGCTTCTAAAACATTCTCAATCTCCTTATGCTAATAAAATAGTTTATGAGTCTTTATAAAAGAAACCATGTTTTTCAATTATCTAAATATTAGACTCTAGCGAAGGGTCAAGAATCACCCTTAAACATTTACAGAATTGAGATCCCAGAGAATACAGTGTGTTTAACCACCTGGTAGATAGATGTGCCCGTGAGAAGTTGTGATGGCAGGGGCGCCTAGGTGGCTCGGTTGGTTAAACAGCCAACTCTTGATTTTGGCTCAGTTCATTATCTCACCGTGTGTGAGATGGAACCTGGAGTTAAGCCCCACGTCCAGAAGCCCAGAGTCCAGTTAGTGCTAATAGCATGGAGCTTCCTTGGGATTCTCTCTTTGCCCCTCCCCAACGTGTGCATGGGTTCATGTGCGCTCTCTCTCTCTATCTCTCTTTCTCTCTCAAAATAAGCAAATCAACTTATAAATAAATAAAGTAAGTAAAATGAAGTTGTGATTGCAAGTCCTAAAGTGTGCAAGTCTTTGGTGAACTTTCCTCTGTGACCGTGCATCATATTTTTCTGTGACATATTTACCATGATGTTAGTACTAGAAAGAGAGCTTATCTATTTTTCACCTTCCACGTGAAAAACAAGAAAAAGATAATTAAAATTAACTTGACTTTCCATATGGGGACTCTGAATACTGGAGAGAATAGAAATTTAGTTACTAAAGAATTTGAATGGGATTGTGGAAAATGTTCTAAAATTCAAAGGAGTAAAAAAATGGGATTGGATTCATTAATCTTTACTAGGGCCAGATAGTTTCTCTAAATGTATTCATGGGAATAATACCTTCTACCCAGGTTTTTGAAAGTCAAAGCACTTTTTTAAAGTTTAAAAGCCTAGCTCATTGTTGCATATTAGCTAAACCACACATTTATAGCAATTTTGATTAAAAGTTATCACATTAACCAACACTGTCTATATATGCTGTCATTTTCCTGTTATATAGCCTTAGAAATGAAACATCCTTACTGATGCAGTGCTTTATTAATGAATCACATATATCCCATTTTTTCCAGTGTATGAGGTGGTATATAATTCTTATTTTACAATATGTATATGTTTGTGTATATATATGTATATGTATACATACACACACATATATATATATACATACACATATATACATGCATATACACACATATACATATACATATATACATATATGTATATACATAAACACATATATACATATATACATATATGTAACATATATATAATTTAAAAAAATATATATTTTATATATATAAACATGTTATATATATTATATAGTAACATATATAATTTTAAAAAATACATATATACATATATACATATATATGCATATACATATATACATATATGTAAAATATATATGTAACTTAAAAATATATATTTTATATATAAAACATATGTTATATATATTATATAGTAACATATAATTTTAAAAATACATATATACATATATACATATATATTACATATATATATATGTATATATGTAACATATATGTGTGTGTGTGTGTATATATATATATATATATAATTATAAAAATATATTCACAATAGATCCATTGAAGAACAAACCCACATCCATTCCCAAGTATGCTATTTCCATTGTTTTTATCTTCGCTGTGTCTTGGATATACATGTTTTATTGGAAATGATTGTACTTTGTTGCTTTATTTTATCTACATTATGGGCTTTATTACTATACTGAACATAATATTAGCTCAGGAGTTTTGCTTAACAATGGTAAGAGGGCTGAGGGAGAAAAAGAAGAAGGATGGGAGGAAGAAGGAAAAAGGTATTTTATTTTATTTTATTTTATTTTATTTTATTTATTTTTTAAAGGGAAAAAGTTAGCTTAGAGGAAAGGGGAAGATCATTGGCTCCAAGCCTATTCTGATAAAATGTCTACCATTATATATGAAGGTTAAATAGAGGCTTCCTCAGAGCCCATGGAAAACAAAAGGGCAAGGTCAATTCTAATTTGAATTTGAGGACAAAGAGAACTTACAAAACCTCACATATTGCATACAATTACCAAGGGCTTCATAAGTGTTTAGTGACTAAAGATAAATGGATGGTAAAATCATTTTGGGACAGACTAAGATAGATCAAGAAAAAACAAACCAAGAATTACGCCAATGGGGGGAATTGCTGGCTTGTATCTTCTCTTTCCCTTCTTTTTAAACATTTTGTTTAACTTTGGGAAAATGAGACTAAGAGAACGATGGTAAGTCATGGCTATTTTTCACTCTGAGGAAATAGAAAAAATTGCTCACAGTCAAAGGCATGAAGGGCAGATTGTCATTGTTGCTTATTTCTGCAGACATTGCCAAAACTTAAGTCCAATGGATGCTTTCCAGGGGGAACGGATGCTATCCAGGTAGATGCTGGCAGTATGGTTTAAACCTTTCTGGAATTTGAATTCTTCTTAATTGGAGTTGTTCACCAAGATAGTCTTTATCATAAAAAAGAAAATACATGTATCTCCTTGAATCAAACCCACTTTATACAGCATATCAAAATGAGTGCCCTATCTTCTGGACAAACAATGAATCTTTATAAAACTTAGCACCTGGGCCTTCTCAATCTCCTTGACTTTTATCTTAGGAAATAGTAATGATAATCAGAATAGTCCATTCCAGTGGTGCTTGGTACCACGCAAGGAAAATATTATTTCCTCTGCCCTTCAGCCTGTGAACCATCCAAAGTCCTCTGAGAAGCATCATGACAGATGGGCTGAGAGAAGAAATGAAGTAAAGCCAAAAATCTAGATATTTCAGATGAAATTAGTTTTCTGGATTAAATCACTCAGTAAGTGTCCCAGTCTCCCAGATAGTTCTCTTAGGATAGATTTGGCTAGAGGTATAATCAAAATAAAGTACTAACAAAAAACTGAACACACAGGGCTATGGATTAGATATTTGATAAATAAGCTGAGTGTTGATAACCAGAATAGTCTTTGGGCCAGGAAGTATTTTCTTACCTATATTCTGCATGAAGTGTCTAGACAGTGAGTATTTACTAGAAGTAGATGATTGGGAGAGGCTCGGTGACTGCAAAGACATCCTCTGTGGGATCTTGCCCATCCTTGCCTTCTCCCCACACCAAGCAACTCTCCCTCTAGTGAAGGATATTCGTGCATTCTTCACACCCCAATGCAGCACGTCCCTTGCAGCACTGACATGCTTCCCGTCCACATGATTATCATTGCTTTTGTTTAGGACTGTAGGAAGAATGATTCCTTGCCTCTCTCAGAGAAACAAGTAGGTGCCAAGTTCCTGGAAACGAAAGGGCGTGGTCTTTAGTTTGGATCAGTACAAGTGGAAAAGGGCGATGCTGGCAAGCCTTTCCTTAAGAAGGATCACAGCATGAAGTATCCTAGTTAAGACGAGTGGACTGAGAGACCATTGCGTAACACTAGGCTGAGAGGGAAAGGACAATCTGATTCTAACAGTCAAGGGAAGCCTTCACTTCCAATCTATTGTTTGGCCACAAAGACTGAAGCCCACAGCTCACTCCCATGATTTTATTAACATTTCATCCAGAAGAGGTACTTGCAACCCCTTCTTGACAAATATAAAGCAAACAGAATCCACGAGACTTAAGTGAGTTGAATAGTTTCGTGAAGTCTTATTTTCCCCTAGTTTTCCATCATTAAACATGACATCCCTGAAGACTATGCCTTTTCTACCCATAGCTTATTTATCAACTTTCCACCCTCTTTGGCTTTCTTGTGGGCCCCCTCCAGATTTCCAAATACAAATTTTATGGTAGATTTGAACTCTATGGTGGATTTTCATAAAGGCATGATCAATAGGTAAACCCCCATTTATATGTAGTACAAATATAAATGGGCCATAGTCCAAGAAGCGCCACAGTCTGGCAACCGAATAATAAAAGTAAAAGGAGTCTAAATATTTATTTCCTTTATGAAATCTTAAATGCTATGCTCATTAAATCTTCTTCAAATTCTTTGTTGGCCTGTATCTTCTCTTAATCTTCTACTCGCAAAGAAATGATTAAAACTGACATCGCCTCCCCTACTCATTCTCTGATGCTTTCCTCTCCCTATGTGCTGCCCCATTTCTTTCTTCCACCTTCAAGCCGGAATGACCACTTGTGCCTGCCAGGCATGGCAAGTTGACCTGGGACTGCTGGACAACCCAGAAGTTCCATGTACTCCTTGACTGTCATGGAGGGTAGCACAGAGTAACCCCTAGGAAATACATTGAATCTCTAACTCTGACAACTTTTCTCGGTAAAAATCATCCCATTACCTGGTTTCAGCACGTAAATAAGTGATAGCGAGCAAAAATAAAAAGCTTGGGAGATTGTATAGGGAAGGCAAACCAGGATATGTGAGTTATGTAGAGAGCAGTGCACAGGCGTGTGGGGGGGATTATATTTGGAAATGTAAATAAGTGTGTCTTCTATGTATTTCTTATCTTTTCCCCCTTGCCCCCCTTTCCACGCGTCCCCCCTCTCTCTTTCTTTCTCTCCTAATCAAAAAGCCATTTTCCCCTGCCCCAGACCACACTGAACTATAAGCAGAGTCTCAGAGTGGTTGATGGCAGAAATGTTAGAGCAAAATGTCTGGGTGCCTAACGCATAATTTTTCACTCCACAGAGCTCCATCAGAATGAGGCTTGTGAGGGGGAAAGAATAAAGGCATGAGAGGCCTGAAGTGAGGAGGTGGGGAAGAATCCTCAGCATAAGGACCAGGAGGCTGGGGGTAGAGACTAAGTGACCCGTTGTCCTTGAGTGATGATCCCTGGTCACCAGCTCACATGCGGGTGGCCAACAGTGCACCCACTGTATCCCTCCTCCCCACCCCATCACCTGTGGGCAATGCACCATGTGACAGAACCAGTCCCGGTAAGTCCCCCAACTGAAAGAGGAGGCACTGGATGGCTTGGGTGAGTTTGGTGACATGGAAGGAAAAAAACCAAAAACCAAAAAACAACAATTCTTCCTGCCTTTCATTAAGGACATGGGCGTATTTCATTACCAGGTAGGAAATTCTCTAAGGGGTAGGGCAACAAGGCTTACGGCACTTCTGTTTCCCACAATGCAAATTTCTGAGTCCCGATGCACAAAGGCCATCTCCAGCTTCCAACTGGCTGCTGTTTCACCATTTTAGCTGGGGATAGTTGGGGATGAAGAAGGTACTGGTTGAAGATAGGCCTTAGGGCGTAATTTTACCACTGCTCTAGCCAATGGTTAGACCCCACCCCCCACCCCGTACCCAGACTGGCTTGTTAAGGGAAAAACCTTCCTTCCTTGAACTGCAAAGATAATTCAGCAGTGCCCTCCTCCCCTGGGCCCTGGCAGAGGTCTCTCTCCAGTTTCAAATATGGCCTGCATTTGTCATTGTTGTCATCTGCCCATGCTTTGAATGAGATAGAGATGCACCTCCGGCTTACCTTAGTGTCTGTCCTTTCTTGCTCCCTCCTTATCTGGGTTGGGAGCGCAGGTTGCCCTAATGCCACATGTTTGTCCGCTGACCCAAACCTGCCCTTTGCACTTGCAGGGTTCGCCCATCCTTCTGAATGGATGGGTCCTCCTGCCGTGTGTCTGGCCACTCCTCTCTGCTGCTTTATAAGATGGGTTCCCTCACCTCTAAATATTTAACTCACAAAGTGGATCAGCACGTTTGCAGTTTTTAACCAAATAAATAAATAAACAAACACTACTAATGCTGTATTCTGTTAATAGTTGAAATCAATTACCTAGAAAACTAGTGTTGGGGATGTGTCAGAAGCTAATGTTTGAAGAAAAGTAGGCTTCACTGAGGAGTAAAACACTTTTGCAGAGATTTTGCAGAAAACCTCTTGCCGTGCAAGAGCTCTAGAAGCGAAGAAAGTACTGGCTCTTTCTGAGTCCTGATTTCGACTTTCAAATGCGTGGCTTCTGTTGTCTTTTATTTTATTTTTTTTTATTTTTTTTAACGTTTTTATTTATTTTTGAGACAGAGAGAGACAGAGCATGAACGGGGAGGGGCAGAGAGAGAGGGAGACACAGAATCGGAAGCAGGCTCCAGGCTCTGAGCCATCAGCCCAGAGCCCGACGCGGGGCTCGAACTCACGGACCTCGAGATCGTGACCTGAGCTGAAGTCGGACGCTTAACCGACTGAGCCACCCAGGCTCCCCTGTTGTCTTTGATCTACATGTATCACAGTGCTCGGACCAGTTGTTCAAAACTACCACTTGCTGCCCACATGCGTCTCAGGCTTTCCACTGGTTAGAAAAACAAGTCCGTGCTTTGCTCAGTATTTGAGGCATCTACACCCAAGTTTCCCATCTAACTCCCGAGTTTCATTCTGATGGAGAATGGCCTATTGTTCTCTTTATAATTTTCCAAACGAGATTGACATAGGCTGGCCTTTACGTTCCTATTTATACTTGGCTTTGTTCTGGAATAACCTTATCCTCAAACATGCCCCCGGGTTATTCATTCTTTAAGTTCTAGCTCAAAAAAAAATTTTTTTTTTTATTTTTCACAAAGTTTTCTATTTAATGGGCTAATATACATTACAGTGCTTCTCATGGACGGTGTACCTAGAATATAATGAACGCTCAGAAAATAGGAACTATTATTAATCAGAATTCGTCTTTCTTCTTGTGCCTATAAAATTGTATCTCTGGCACAGTATTTTTCAAATGTGATATATTCACAAACCATCCACGGTCCAAAAATAAATGGCTGAAACATTGGTAAAACACGGTTAAAGAGATCTGTTTTGCGTCTGATTTATCAAAATGTCAAATATAGCAATATATTGTAAATCGCCACTGACTGTGGATACCATTTTCCAAACCCACTTGGCCAAAAATATCTAGTGAGGCTCAAGTTCTAAGGAATACCTTTTTGGGAGCACACCTCTCCCACACTAGCCTTTGATTTGACAGAGTAATTCAGCTGTATATTCTCTTCCCCAACAGATTTTGAGCTTTGGGGCAGAAGGATTGGGTCTCCTTCAGTTTTTTAACCCACAGAGTGAAACAGGACATAATACATTCTTTTTTTCTTCCTGAGAGAGAAAGATTTTTTTTTTTTCCCCTAAAGGAACTGGATAGGGGTTGTGCTTTTATTTTTGAGGAATTAACTGAGTTGTGAGTGGTGAAAAGGAAACCCTCTGTGCATGGTCTAACCTTCAGCAAACGTGGAACTGGAGAGGGAAACATTGGGTTAGCTGTTGGCATAACCATTAAGTTGCAGCAAAACAATTTAGTTGATATTGGAGGATTAGGTGTAGAATACAAGCCAGTCCTTTAATGGTAAAATATGTTTGCAGGTTGGCTGTTCTTACTTGGTAAGTTCCTGTGCTTGGGTATATTTTCATACTCCAATTAGCTACCATCTCTCTAGCTTGTCGAATTTGGCCCAAACATGGATCATATTCTATGGGCCCGGCACGGTGTTATTAATATGACTAAACAACATGCCTGGAAATTTCTGATTTTCAATAAGATTAAAGATTTTAAATTGGGAAAGAATGCAGTTCAACGCAATCATGTTCTACACGAGTAATCTTCAAAATTGCCAGTAATCTGTGGTAAAACTGGGACTAAAAGTCCCAACTTTTCTGACAGTCAGTGGCTCTCTTAATTTACCGCACGTATATGAAAATGATGTTTTTAAAAGAGTTCATTTAAATAATTTCTAATAATAGTATCGTACCATATTAGCTTAATTCAAGGAAAATGAGCCCGATGCATCTTGGCTAATCTTGTTCATTTGAAGTTGGGGTAAAGAAGACAAATAAGTAATAGCTGATTGTTATCATTAACATATTGAACCGTCCTCCCCAAAGTTCAGACATTAAGCCACTGGAATTCATAGCCATCAATATATAGAAATTTCCAGCAGGAAGTTACTTGAAAGATCTTTTCAATTCAAGTCTTTCTTTGACAGATGAGGAAGCTACATATGAGTAACTTGCTCAAAAAGTATTAAATAAAGATCATGGTTTCCTAAACGGTATCTGTGATTTGGAGTTCATTTAACTTTTATCTGCCCTACCCACGGTAATATAAGGCAAATGCCCCCATCAGTTTCTTATCATGCGAACAACTAAGCCTTGGGACAGTTACACAAAAGCAAAACTAAGCTAAATGATACTTTGATTACTATTGTGGTTATTATTGGCACAGATTCCCTACATAACCTTGATTAAATGTCTAGGTTTGTATAATAGGGATTAAAATATCAGAATATAAAGTAGAGCCATTTTGTGGTAATTTAATATGTTGTGCAGTTGAAAAAGCATCTGTACATAGTATCAGTTGGATTATATGTGATTACAAAGTACACTCAGTACATGGAAATGCATTAGAAATTGATCAATATAGATTAGCAAGGAACACTATTAAGATGTTTTAGTGTAAGTTTCTAAAAAGTGCAAGTCCTATTTGAAGGGAAAATTTAGGAATAAGGGAATTAAGGATTAGCCTACGGTTTTCAGAGACACAATAAATAAATGTAAAAGATGAAATAAACTTGCGCCCACATTAAAATCTATGGCTTACCCCAGGAGCATCACCATTTAGGTTTCAGTATGTGGGTTCAGGTGTGCGCATGCAGTACAACAGTGACACCACCGGGCCAGATTTATCTTCATCCCTGAGCTCCAGAGTGTAAAAAGAAAGCTAGATGTTTAGGACAAGTGGAGACACTTGAGGAAAATGTGCCTACATTTCTGAAACTGCGCTATTGGGTTGGGTGGGGGTGGGAGGGGGAGGGGGGAGGGAAGCACTTTCCTGTGACGCTTTTATGGTGCTGATTCTGTGTTTGGTATGCTTCCTTCGTGACCTGAAAAAATAAGGGACCAGATGATAACTATGACTGATGCAGTAAAATATGGCCGCTCCGGAGACTTCAGGAAACGTTAATTGGTTAAAGACCTTTCCATTTACTTTAAATTCTCAAAGGAAAAAAAAAAGCTGCTAGAGAATAAAGGAAATCCATGAAACGGTTTAATATTTTCTGGAGTCCAAGCCCACTAGAGGGCAGTAGAGTCCATGCTCTTTGGGTTGTCTCCATTACCCTCCCTACCCCTGAATTCCCACCCCCAACCTCTTCTCCATCCCCAGCCAAGCCTTCTCCTTCTGAGTAGCTAAATGGATTCTTCAGGAAAGGTTTTTGTTTTGTTTTGTTTTGTTTTTCTCATTTCTAAATACAGGAACATTGTATTTCCTCAGATTCATACCTAAGACACAAAGCAGAGTAGAATGTGATAGATACCCCTTTCCAAATTTGAGAGTTTGATTATATTCTTTTTATTAGCTGCTTTTGAAGTAAATGCTTAGGGCAAAAAGAAGAGTACATTTAGGCTTTTCTGTGTTATTGAAAAATTACTAAGCACTAGATCAATTAATTGTTCAGTCCTTTTTTTTTTTAAGTTTATTTCTTTATCTTGAGAGAGGGAGAGAGAGAGAGAGAGAGCAAGTGCACAAGTGGGAAGGGGCAGAGAGAGGGAGAGACAGAATCCTAAGCAGGCTCTGCACCATCACCTCATCAATGCAGAGCCCGATGTGGGGCTTGAACTCATGAACGCTGAGATCATGACCTGAGCTGAAATCAAGAGTTGGACACTTAACCGACTGAGTCACCCAGGCGCCCCCAATTGTTCAGTCAGTCCTTAAGAAAATCTTCCATTCCTGAAAATTTACCTTAGGGTCAGAAAGTATAGGTGATAACGCCAAGCTCTTTGTAATCTGAATAAGAAATTCTATATGAAGAGGATCACAACAATAGCCTCATGAAATACTTGATACTTAGAAGCCTGGCTTTTCACGATGCTATTATCGCATGCCACGGCTAGAATTTAAAAGA
Source organism: Lynx rufus (assembly GCF_022079265.1). Taxonomy (NCBI): domain Eukaryota; kingdom Metazoa; phylum Chordata; class Mammalia; order Carnivora; family Felidae; genus Lynx; species Lynx rufus. Next base: position 38,503,883 of record NW_025814824.1, on the reverse strand, counting down.
GAAAAGTGGCTTTTTAAAATCATCGTTTTCCATTGTCTTTCTCTTTCTCTCCTAACAAAAGGAAGATTTTCACTTCTGCTAAAAAGAAAGATTTGGTTGCAATTTTTCTTTGACTTATTTTAGACAGATTTCATAAGTGTTTATTTTGTATTTTACCCAATAAAGATTATGTTGTAATATGTCACTGATAAAAATCCAATCATTTTTCTAGGTTCTGCTTTCAGCTCTATCAGTGATTGTCACTGTAGTCTTCAGCATTTTGTACTTAAACTTTTCTCTGAAGGATAAAAAAATACGTAGCTAGTATCTTTGGCCTTGGAACACTTAGAAGTAAATTTTTCTACAAACATACTTACAGAAATGGTAATTTTACCATTTGAGAAATGGAATGCCATGGAGAAACATTTTGAACAAATATGGGATTTCCTTAGAAAACTGTAGACATGGTTAGACTTTTACTTATACTTAAAAAAATTTTTTTTAACATTTATTTATTATTGAGAGACAGAGAGAGACAGAGCATGAGCGTGGGAGGGGCAGAGAGAGGAGGAGACCCAGAATCCGAAGCAGGCTCCAGGCTCCGAGCTGTCAGCACAGAGCCAGACACGGGGCTCGAAGTCACAGACCCTGAGATCATGACCTGAGCCGAAGTCGGACGCTCAACCGACTGAGCCACCCAGGCTCCCTGACCTATACTTTTGAATAACTATTTATTCCCAAGAGCAGGGCTGGGCATAGAACACATGGTCCGTGTGTCCAACAGAAATTAGCACATTAAGTATATCTGAATTCTAAACATTATGCTGGACACTCCTATTCTTCCTTATAGGAGCTAAAGTCTCTAGATTAATAAATGTTTGACATTGATAACTACACCAAATTAATTTTAACACCTGTATTTGCTAACGTTAAAGTTTCCACTCTGCACACAGACGTGCTCTCTGCCACGTATGTTTCTCCAACTAAAGAGAAGTGAATTATTTTAGCGGAGAAGCTTTAAACAGACGGTGAGATTATTACAAACAAACTATAGTGTCTCAAAGACAGTGCTGTCAGTTACTGGCTTTGGTGATGAATCTGCTCCAAAATTCCTGTGTTATAACCAAAAACCATTGCTTTTATAATTCCATAGTGCTGTGTTCTGCCCCTTCTGCATAAATTCACTTCGGAGATTTGCAACGGATTTAATTCTGGATGTGACCTAGGGCTTGACAAATAACTTCCTGGAAAGGGTTTGCAAGGAGAGCTGTTGAGACGAAAATCCTCCTGGCTCAGTCTAACTATCTCCTTGGTGTATAAGTCTGTTATTACTCAGGCACTGTTGTTTTACGTTGGTCCTTCTTAGGAAACTCCAAGGACATGATCGCAAGGAGACAGTGTGCTCGTATCAAGGCAATCTACTGATAATTTTAAAGGGGACTCCCTGGGAGATAGCCACAGTGGATCCGGACATTTCTGTCTTTAAAAAAATACAAGTTAACCTCCAATATATTACCTTTATCTCCTTAGAACAGATTAGACCTTGGAGCAGAGCATTGGTATTTCAGGTATGAAGACCTGCATTTGTGCAATGACTTTTCTGGAATTGGAAGCCTGTCAGGACTGTTTATCTCATGAATATCACCCAATTTGAATGAGATATTTCATTTGGCAACTTTTCCCGAGGAGGGTTTTTTTTTTTTTTTTTTTTTTTTTTTATAGGGGAGAGAGGTCTGTGAAAGAATCCTTTTCCTCCCTATGGATAAGATGATTGCTCAAATGAGATGCTTGAAAACATTCAGCTGGAAGGGATAACCTCAGCCCAATGTGGAATCCAGTTCAACGAGCATTCCAGTTTGTCCAACTTTGCAGAGCTTCTGTCGGTTGACTCTGGGGGCCAGCCTGCCCCGGAGAGTAACAGTCGATTAATCCTCTTCTAGTGGGGCACAGTGTAATAGTTCAACCATCCTCCGTTATCTGCTGCATTAGTTCTTGGTGGCCTCCAACGCGTTAGCTTTTTGCCCAAAACTCCAGTTTCCTATTCAACCATTATTTACTCGGGGCTTAAGATGACTCAGTTGACTCAGATATGTTATAAAATGGAACGCTAAAAACACTCATGTGATGAGGGCAATGATCTCCATTTTACATATGAGGAAAATAAAGATCAGGTAGTTGAATAATTGGTCTGAGGTCACACAGGTTAAAAAGAGGCAGAATAGGAATCAAAGCCACATCTTTTGACTTCATTTCCACTCTTGTTTTTGCCAGAAGTGTAGCCGTAGCTACATTCCTGGAGGCAAAAAATGGTATGAACCGGACTAAAACAGGATTTGAAAGCACAAGCCAGGTTCAAGGGTCATCGTTACTAAATGGGAACAGTTGCATAAACCCCCAACAAGCCTTCTTGCACCCACAGACCCTATCCTGCCCTCAACCACCTCATTACAGCTCGGAATGCAACTGTTCCGCTCAAGTCTTTAAACAGGAAGGTTGCGCCACGATTCATGCCTAATAAGTGCCAGTGATTCTGCCGCTATTTTATAGAGCAGCAAAACAAGTTTCAGCAACCCAGATCTTTATCGGCTTCGGCTGAAAAGCCCAGTTACATTTTAATCTCAGTTATATAAATGATTGTTTTGAAAGCAAGCTGGCACATCTCTAGAAGGATTTTTTTTCTCCCTTTAATGCCCATTAATTCTTTTTTTTTTTTGAAGTAAAGAACAAATTGAGGTACAGTGAGCATAGAGAATGATGTAGATCTCACCATTGAACAGATGCCCTGGTCAAGATGTTTTGTGGAGTTAGACAAACTAGAGCTAAAATCACTGTTAACAAGGCATATTTATATTCAGTAAAATGTACCAGGTTTAACTGTCGATCTGAATGAATTTTGATAAATCTGCACGCCAATCACTTCCAGTATCCCCCCAAATTTGATAGTGTCCGTTTTCATTCAAGTGTCCTTCCCCCGCAGTGAGTATATCCCGTCACGGGCAACCACTGACCTGTTTTCTGTCACTACAGATTAGTTTTTCTTTAATTTTTTAACGTTTATTCATTTTTGAGAGAGACAGAGAAGCAGAGAGAGAGGGAGACACACAGAATCCGAAGCAGGCTCTAGGCTCTGAGCTGTCAGCATAGAACCCATCGCTGGGCTCGAACCCATGAACTGTGAGATCATGACCTGAGCTGAAGTCGGACGCTTAACCAACTGAGCCACCCAGGTGCCCCTAGTTTTTCTTTATTAGAATTTCATATGTGGGCATCTGGGCGGCTCAATCGGTTAAGCGTCGACTCTTGAGTTTGGCTCAGGTCATGACAGCACAGAGCCTGCTTGGGATTCTCTCTCTCCCTCTCTCTCTGCCCCTCCCTTGCTCATGCTCTCTCTCTCTCTCTCAAAATGAATAAAATAAATGAAAAAAATGAAGAAATCAAAGAATTTCATATGGATGAAATCATACATATTATGTATTCTCTTTGTATTGGCTTCTACTGCTCTGCTTGTTTTTGAGATCGTCTATATGGTATGTATCAGGAGTACATTCCTCAGTGGTATTTCACTGCTGGGGTAGCTACAGTCTATTTATTTGTACCACTGTGGTTGACATTTAAGTTTTCAGCTATGATAAGTGAAGACTCTATGATGATTCATGAAAAAGCTTTTGTGTTGATATAACATTTGTATTTCTTCAATAAAACCTACAAGTAGAATTGCTGGGTCAAGAGAAAAGTGTGTATGTGTGTGTGTGTGTGTGTGTGTATAAAATTTTATAGGGAACTTCTAAGCTGTACCACTTTATGTTCCCACAGCCAAGTATGAGACGTTTAGTTTCTTGATATCCTTGCCAATACTTGGTATGGTTAGGCATTTTAATTGTGGTCGTTCCAATAGGCATGTAGCAGTTTTACACTGCAGTCTTAATTTGCATTTCCCTCATGAATAATGATGTTGGGTAACTTTCCATGTGCTTATTAACTCTATAGATCTTCTCGGGTGAAGTATTCATATCTGTCTTGCACATGCAAAAATTATGGCTTGTTTGTCTTTAAAATTTATTTTTAATGTTTATTTATTTTTGAGAGAGAGAGACACAGTGCAAGCAGGAGAGGGGCAGAGAGAGAGGGAGAGACACAGAATCCGAAGCAGGCTCCAGGCTCTGAACTCTCAGCACAGAGCGCCACACAGGGCTAGAACTCACGAACCGCGAGATCATGACCTGAGCCAAAGTCGGACACTTAACTGACTGAGCCACCCAGGCGCCCTTGTTTTTCTTATATTGAGTTTTGAGAGTTCTGTATATATATTTGATGCAAGTCCTTTGTTTTATATATATATATATACGTACATATATATACACATACGTATATATACATACATATATACATACGTATATATACATATATACATATACATATACACATGTATATACATATACATATATATACATACATATGTATATATACGTATACATATACGTTTATATATACGTACATATATATACATACATACATATATATGTACGTATATATATATATTTGATGCAAATATATATATTTGATGCAAGTCCTTTGTTTTATATATATGTGTATATATACGTACGTATATCTATACATATATACATATATATACATATATACATATATGTACATATATACGTATATATTTATATGTATATATGTATATATATATACATATATTTTTTCATCTTTGTCTAGTTTTCTCTTCATTCTCTCACCACTATCTTTCAGAGAGCAAGAAGTTTGATTTCAATAAAGCCCAATTATTAATTTGTTCTTGTATATATCATGCATCTCAAAAACTTTGTCTAACTCAAAGTCACAATGATTTTCTCATATCTTTTTTCATAAATGTATAATAGTTTTGACATTTAGTTCTGCGATCCATTTTGATTTAATTTTCATATGTGGTGTGAGGTATGTATCCAAGTTCATTTTTAACGTGTGGATGTTCAGTTGTTGTAGCACCATTGGTGGAAAGAACTGTCCTTTCTCCCCTGAATTATCTTTGCACCACTGGGGAAGATCAGCTGTTCATTTATGCGCCAGTCTATTTCTGTTCGATTATTTCACTATTTTTACATACATACAAAAGTATTCACTATTCTAGCTTTAAAAGAAGCGTTGAAATATAGTAGTATTAATCCTCCACCTTTGTTTTTAATATTCAAAGTGTTTTTGGCTATTCTGAGCACTTTTCATTTCCATAGCAGTTTTAGAATCAAATTTTCAATTTCTACAAATAAGCCTTTGATGATTTTGAATGGATTATTATGAATATATCAATCAACTTGAGGTGAAGTGACACTTTAACAACATTGAGTCTTTTGACTCATGAGCAAAGTCTGTTTCTTCTTCTTCCTTTTTTTTAAGTTTATTTATTTTTGAGAGGAGTCGGGGGAGAGTGTGAACAGGGGAGGAGCAGAAAAAGAGAGAGACACACAAAGGCTTTTGTCAGGACAAAGCCTGATGCAGGGCTCCAACTCACAAGCCTTGAGATCATGACGTGAGCTGAAGTTGGACATTCAACCAACTGAGCCCCCCAGGCACTCCTATTTCTTCTTTATTTAAATATCTAAGACACCTTTTATAGTTTCTGGAGTTCAAGTCTTTCACATCTTTTGTGAGGTTTATCTCTCCTCAGTGTTTTATATTTTTGATGCTATTTTAATGGGTATTGTTTTCTAAATTTCAATTTCTGGTTCTTTTCGGCTACTATATAGCCATGCAATTTTATATATTGATCTTGTAGCATTCAAACTTACTAAATCTCTTACTATTTCTAGTAGCTTCTTTGCAGATTTTATTTCATTTTCTATATAGGCAATCATATCATCTGTGAATAAAAAGTTTTATTTTTACCTTTCTAGTATGGATAATTTTAATTTATTTTTCATGTCTTATTGCATTAGCTATAAGGTCCAGTGTAATATTGAATAGAAGTGGTGAGAGTTCACTCATTTCCTTGTCCTGTTTAATTTCTTTCTTTCTTTCTTTCTTTCTTTCTTTCTTTCTTTCTTTTCTTTTTTTTTTTTTTTACTATTTGGCATGATATAGCTGTAGGTTTTTTTGTCTATTCCCTTTATCAGGCTTAGGATGTTCCCTCTTTTCCTAGTTTGGTGGGAGTTTTAATCAGTATCTTAGATTTTGTTCAGTGATTCTTCTGTGTCTTTTGAGTTGAATTTTTTTAAAGTATATTAATATGTTGAAGTACCTTAATTTATTTATTTTCAAATGTTCAACCAACCTTGAATTCCTGTGATAAATCTAACTTTGATTATAATGTATTATGTTTTTATATATTGTTCAATTAAACTTGCTATATTTTGTGTAGAAATTTTACAAGTATGTTCATGGGTAATATCAGTCTATGGTTTTCTTGTATGTCTTTGTATTTTGTTATCAGAATAACATGGTCTTCATCAACTAAATTGAGGAATATTCTTTTTAATTTTTTGGAAGAGTTTATATAGAATTGGTATTATTTCTTCTTTAAATGGTAGAATTTATTAGTGAAGCCATCTGGGTCTAGTGTTTTCTTTGTGGAAAGACTTTCAACTACAAATTAATGTGCAATCCACTTTTGTTGGGTGGAGTGGTCCATAAATGGATCAAATGGATTGAAACTGTGGTTCAGATAGGGATATTGCAATCTCTTACTGAAATTGTAGGTTTGTCTGTTTTTTCTTTGTAGTTCTGTTTCTTTTGTTTTCATGTATTTTGAAATCAAATTATTAGTTGCAAGAACATTTAAAATTGCTATGTCCTCTTGATGAACTAATCCCTTTGTCATTTCTAAATGAAATTATTAAGCTCTAATAATATGCTTTGCTTTGAAATCTATGTCTGATATTAATATAGCTACTTCATATTTCTATTCATTAGTGCTATTGTATCGTTCCTTAGCCTGTTTCTGAATTGTTTATTTCATGTGAGCTAAATTTCTTATAGGCAGCATATAGTTGGGTCTTACTTTTCTATCTGAAAATCCTGTGTTTGTTTTTTTTTTTAATTGGGATAGTTAGACCATTGATATTTAATATAAAAATCATATGGTAGTTTTAAACCCCTCATCTTGCTGTTTGTCTTTGCCTCATCTGGTCTTTATTCCATTTTCCTTGTTTATATATTCTTTTGCACCAGTTAAATATTTTTATAGTCACATGTTACCTGCCATTAGTTATACACTATAGCTCTTTATTTTGCTATTTTAGTGATTTATGGTATTCATCTTTAAGTTATCATACTCTATCTTCTGTCATGTGTTAAGTTATAGATTTTTGTCAAATTTGGAATAAATGGTCATTATTACTGAAATATTTTCGTCATCATCCTTTTTTTCTGGGACTCCAATTATATGTACATTAACCCACTTAATATTTTCTCAGTCAGCGTTCATTTCCCCAGTTTTTCTCTTTATGTGCTTCAGTTTGTCATTCTCTATTCTTATATCTTTAATTTTAGTGCTCTTCTGTAGTGTCTGTCATTAACCATGTCCAGCGAATTTTTAAAATTTCAGTTATCTTTTAGTTCTAGAAATATTTATTTGTTTCTTTTCTTTTTTTTTTTTGATGTCAGATTTTCTTTTAAATCTTGAGCAGATGTGTAATAATTCATTTAAAGTCTGCTAATTCTACCACTATTTGGATTTCTGCATGCTTCTATTTACTGATTGTGTTTATTTTCCTTATTCATGGCTATATTGTTTTGCTTCTTGACATGTTTAATAAATTTTCATTATATGCTAGACATCTCTGGTTTTTATTTCTAGAAGTTTGCTATAGATTGTTTATGCATATAATTGTTTGATTCTGTTGTCTTTCTTTAAACAGTGGTGGATATGGGGGACACCTGAGTGGCTCAGTCAGTTAAGCATCTGACTCCGGCTCAGGTCATGATCTAGCAGTCATGAGTTCGAGCCCACATCGGGCACTGTGCTGACAGCTTGGAGTTTGAAACCTGCTTTGTGTTCTCTATCTCCTTCTCTCTCTGTCCCACCCCTCCACCCTCCCCCTCTCGTGCTCTCTCTCTCAATTAAATCAAAACATTAAAAAAAAAAACAGTGGTGGATATGGTTCTGACATGGTAATTTACATATCAGCCTCATTTTTTTTTTTAATTTTTTTTTTTCAACGTTTATTTATTTTTGGGACAGAGAGAGACAGAGCATGAACGGGGGAGGGGCAGAGAGAGAGGGAGACACAGAATCGGAAACAGGCTCCAGGCTCCGAGCCATCAGCCCAGAGCCCGACGCGGGGCTCGAACTCACGGACCGCGAGATCGTGACCTGGCTGAAGTCGGACGCTTAACCGACTGCGCCACCCAGGCGCCCCTCAGCCTCATTTTTTAAGTCTTGCTTTTAAGCACTTTTAGGGCTGGCCTAGCACAGCTTTTACTCTAGAGCTAGTTTAACTCTATTACTAAGGCAACATTTTGTTGTTTTTTTTTTTAGGGTCAACGCTGAATGCCCTGTTTTTTCCACAAGGATTCTACACTTTCTTTGGCAGACTCATTTGTTTCTCAGCTCTGTGTGAATTCTGGGAACTCTATATTTTACAGGGCTTCAGTGGCTCCCCTGTGAAGTTTCATCCTATATATGTGCAGTGTAACATTTAGCAACAGATTCAACAGGAATCCTATTCAAACTCTTGGAGGTATTTTCTGCAACGCGACTCTCTCTCTCTTGTAATCTTCCTGAAGACTTCAGTTGTTCTAGTCTCCCCAGACTCTGATTTGTGTTGTCTGTGCTCTGCTTGAGTACTGCTATCCTGCACTATGGTCCAGAAAAATATCTTAATGCTATAGTCATCAGGGAGAGTGTAGGAATGATCTGAATTAGACTTTTTCCTCTTGGATCACAGTCCTGCTCTGCCTGTTCCCGCCATCTGAATATAACTATCTCATATTTTGTCAAATTTTATACTACTTTTTTTCTTTAATAGCAGGATGGTAGGTCCCACAGAAGTTACTTAAACGTGGCCAGAAACTGAAAGTCGACAACAGGGATTTAATTTTTAAAGGGTATGTGTATGTTATATTGTGGAAATTTAACAGTTTTATAAAAGGTCTTTTTTATATCATTGTCAAATTTCATATTTCATCTCTAAATACATTTACACATGGGTCAAAAGACAAACCAGTGCTGAAATTGAAGATGAACCTAGAGCCACCTGAGTGGCTCAGTCGGTTTAGCGTCCGACTTTGGCTCAGGTCACGATCTCGCGGTCCGTGAGTTCGAGCCCCGCGTCGGGCTCTGGGCTGACGGCTCAGAGCCTGGAGCCTGTTTCGGATTCTGTGTCTCCGTCTCTCTCTCTGCCCATCTCCCACTCACTCTGTCTGAACCTAAGTGTTCAAACAGAGTATATAGAAATTCTAAAAATTCCACAGTTTTATTAGAATAGCCATCTCCACACATGTCTTGAGCATGTAGGTAAAGTGTGCAACAAGTAGCATATGACATCAATGTGATAGGATTTGTAGTCATCTTGGTGAAAGTGAAAAGAGAAAGGAAATATGTTTACGATATAGTTTTTTAAAGAAAGAAAAGAATAATACATTCAAGAAGGAAAAAGAGAAGCACAACGAATTTATAACCTGCCCCATATGCTTTTGAATATCTACGTACATTTAAATAAAATCTAAGTGAAACTTTTAACACATTTTTATTTTTTTCAGCATATACTATGTTCAAGGCAGTGTGGCGTGATGAGCCAAAAAGCAGACATAATATTTCTTGACTTTAAAAAATAGAGTCTTTAGTTGAGGAAGTCAGTAAAAAAAATAGCCATATATAACCAAAAAATAGCAGGTAGTGGCAAATGAATGGTAATGTCAGTAGTATATCTTGGTCTCTGTAGTTTGTAGGGAACTCCAAAATATTAATATACATCATATTCACAAGAATCCAATGGAATCCAGTTGTGTTAAGGCAGTTTCTTGGTACCCTAAGCAATACAAGTCATGATGCCCCAAGTCCACCACGGCTGACTGCCGTTCTCCTTCTTCAAAAGATTGTTGTTCTTCTCAGTGATGGTGACATTCTCTCTACTATTCCTGGGCAAAGAGAGACTGCTTTCTCAGACAGAAGCTGCATCCTGAACTCTCTGTCCTAGCTTGTGCTTCCGACAGCCACAGGCATGCACCGGGTAACACCCTTTGTTGGGTTAATCCATTTCTAAATCACTTATCTAAAGTCTTTCTGTATGAAGACTTAAGAGGCACTCTAGGGCAACTTAAAGTACAGAAGGTGTGGCTCTATGTGAGCAGAATCTATGAGAAACAAGAGTTTTGTGAACAAAGGACATGTAAGCTTGTCCCTCAGGCTATACTAAGCAATAGGGATGATCACCCCAAAATTGTTTTATATGTGTAACTTACATTCCTATAATTAACTGGGTATCGTCTGTATTCTGTAAGAAAATAATGTTAGCCTATCTATTACATATTTAATTTTAACCTATTTCCAACATTATTTATTTCACCGGTAAAATGAGTGAGTAAAATCCCTTATGAATAAACAGGTATTATTTCCCTTTTTCTTATTTCCTCTCTTGTTCCATGCATTTCTTCTCTTGCCACCTTATCTCTAACGTCAAGTTCCTGATTCTTGACTCCCTCATCTCTGTTTTCCATTCTTGCCTCCTCCTTATGCATGTGCAGGAGGGACTGGGTTAATATTTCTGATGGATTTTATTAAAATCAGTAGTTGAGCATCCAAACGAAGGCAGTCTTCCACAACAGTTATCTCGGGAAACTATGTAATATGGTAAGAACATTGTCATTGTTCATAGTCTTTTTTATTTTTAATTTTTTTTAATGTTTATTTTTGACAGAGAGAGACACAGAGCATGAGCGGGAGAAGGGCAGAGAAAGAGGGAGACACAGAATCCAAAGCAGGCTCCAAGGTCCAAGCTGTCAGCACAGAGCCCGACACGGGACCCGAACTCAGGAGCCGTGAGATCATGACCTGAGCTGAATTTGGACACCCGACTGACTGAGTCACCCAGGCGCCCCCTGTTCATAGTCTTTTTAAGAATCCATCTTTCACAGGCCCGTTTTGTCATAAGCATATTTAATCCTACTTTTTGAAACAAAAAAATTATTTCCCAGACTTATCAACAAAAGTTTCCACTTATGTTACCTGTTAACAACGTTAGGTTATTTCAGAAACTCAAAGAAAAAAATAATGCTTGCGAGCATTGAAGATGTTCAAAAAGATGCATCACAGCCTCTTAAGGTAGCCTGAAGAAGAATTTCCCAAAGATTTTCATTTTGATAGCATCATCACCCAAAGCTGTGGATGCTCAAAATAAATGTGATGTTTTAAAAATACTTTTTATTTCAGTAGATAGTATGGAGTTTCCATCTACGCGCCCCCGCTGGCCTTCACATGGTTGTCCCTGTTATTATATTGCGTTGTTGTGCTTGGTGCATTTGCTATAATTAATGAGCCAGTGCTGACACATTGTTATAACCAAGGTCCATAGTTTAAATTAAAGTTTACTCTTTAGGGTGGACAGTTCTATGGGTTTTGACAAATGCATGATGCCTTTATCCACCATTACGGCATCATAAAAAGTAGTGTCATCATCCTGAGAAGTACCTATTAATCTCTCCCCCTTGCCCCTAGCAACCACTGATCTTTTTGCTGCCTCTATGGTTTTTCCTTGTCCAAAATGTCAGGCACTTGGAATTATAGAGCATGTGGCCTTTTTAGACTGGCTCCTTTCACTTAGCCATAGACATTTAAAATTCCTCCATGACTTTGGTTCTTTTCCGTTCTTTCACCTCTGAATGACATTCCAGTATGTGAATGTACCACGGTTTGGGTAACCATTCACTTGCTGAGGGGCATCTTGGTTTCTTCCAAATTTTGACAAATATGAGTAAAGCTGCCTAACCCTCATGCGCAGGCTTTTGTGTGGACATAAGCTGCCAACTCAATTGAGTAAATACCTAGGAGCATGAACGTTGGGTCATGCAGAAAGAGTTAGTTTCATTTTTGTAAGAAACTGCCAAGCTTTCTTCCAGACTGGCTGTACCATTTTGTACCACCACCAATGAATGAGAATTCCTGTTGCTTTATTTCTCCACCAGCGTTTGGTGTTGTCAGTATTTTACATTTTAGCCATTCGATTAAGTGTGTGGTGGGATCTCGTTCTAATTTGCAATTTTCCTCATGACCTATGTCGTATGACATTTCATACACTTATTTTCCATCTACATATCTTGTTTGCTGAGATGTATGTTCAGATCTTTTGCCCATTTTTAAATTGGGTTGTTTGTTTTCTTTTTTTTTTTTTTTAATTTTTTTTCAACGTTTTTTTTAGTTTGTTTTCTTATTGTCGAGTTTTAAGGGTTCTTTGTCCATTTTGGATACAAGTCACTTATTAGATACATTTTGCAAATATTTTCTCCCAGTCTGCACCTTGTTTTTCGTTCTCTTAACAATGTCTTCCACAGAGCAGAGGTTTTTTTTAAGTCAGTCCAATGATCAAATTTTTTTCCTGTATTTTCTCAGAATTTTGGTGTCATATCTAAAAACTCATTGCCAGGGCACCTAACTAGCTCAGTCAGTTAAGCATCTAGCTCTTGATTTTGGCTCGGGTCATGATCTCCTGGTTTGTGAGATCGAGCCCCTCATTGGGCTCTGCACTAACAGCACAGAACCTGCTTGGGATTCTCTGTATCCCTCTCTCTTTGCCCCTTCCCTGCTCATGTGAGTGTCCTCTCCCTCTAAAAATAAACATTTTTTAATGAGAAAACAAAACAAAACAAAACAACCTCCTTGCCAAACTCAAAGTCCGCTAGAAGTCCTCATATGTTATCTCCTAGAAGTTTTACAGTTATGCACTTTACATTTGGGATTATGATCCACTTGAGTTGTTTCTGTGAAAGATATAAGGCCTATGTCTAGAGTATCTAGATTTATAGTTTTGCATATGAATGTACAATTGTCCCAGGCTCATTTGTTGAAAAACCCACTTTTTTTTTATTATTATAATTAAATTGCCCTTTTTTTCCCCCCACAAAGATTAGTTGGCTATATTTGAGCAGGTCTGGTGTTTTTTCTCTATTTTAAAAATAAAGCTTATTATATAGAAAGAAAAATAAATAAGAAAAACCTAAATGATCTATAAGGAGAGGGTTTTCATTTGAATTTGGTAGATGATTGAATAAAGTTGGTTTTGTTCCCTTGTTTCAGAAATGACTCCAAGCAACAAGAATAATGGCATACACAGACACAGCTTTTCACTTTGATGACAGTAGGAGATGTTTTTTTAATTCTAAATCACAGTGTCTAAGAAAAGGATTGCCAATATACTGCTGGTTAAGTAAGGATGCCAGGAGACACCTAGACTTTGTGTGGGGCTGTGAATCTCGAAACAACTGGAATTTCTCCCAGGTTGACATATCTCCTAGGAACAATGGCTTCTTTGGAACAACAGAAGTGAGTAATTGGGCTAGCGACAGAGCTTTTCTGGAAGCTATTTTACACACACACACACACACACACACACACACAGTCACCATCTCACACTCAACCTTGTCCCATGAGCCTTTCCATATACACCAGAAAGAAATGTCTCCTGTTTTGGAATGCTGGCCTCCCATGCATGAACTGCCTTAATTTCCCCTTCCTGACACAGGCCAAAATTCCCATTTTTCCTTAACTAATATGGGAAGGCCAGTCAGTTAAAGATTTGGGTCCCCAGTTTCCTCACCTGTGAAAAGAGAGAGTTGGACCAGATAATCTGTAACACCCTTTCCAGAATTCTTTGATTTATAGCCTGGGTCCCATTCAAACCTTTTATTGTGGTAGAGTTGCACACAGAGAGGAAATGTTCTCAAAATGACAATGAAATTCATTGAACATAATTCCCAGGGGACAGGAAAATGGGCCAGACTTCTCCTACAAGTATGTGGCATCTAGTCCCTGGCAAGAAAAGGAAGCTGTCGGACTAAGCTTAAAATATTCCTCTTCCCTGATATAGTGTTAATTTAACCTGCTTAATCACTACTGCAACTGCTTAGCAGAGAAAACGTAGGTCCAGAGAGCTTGGGGAGTGAGCAGGTTCTGGGAGAGTATGAGAAAGTCAAGGGCAGAATGACTTATAATGAAAGTATAACCTCCGCCTCTTCATCTTCCTCCTCCTTTTTATTTTTTTGTTATTTTTTTTTTAATCTGAAATTTACTGTCAAGTTGGTTTCCATACAACACCCAGTGCTCCTCCCCACAGGTGCCCTCCTCAATGCCCATCACCCACCCTCCCCTCCCTCTCACCCCCCCCCATCAACCCTCAGTTTATTCTCAGTTTTTAAGAGTCTCTCATGGTTTGCCTCCTTCCCTCTCTGTAACTTTTTTTTTGTTTCCTCCCCTTCCCCTCCCCCATGGTCTTCAAAATTCTATGGAATTGAACAGTTGCTCAGAGACCTTAGGGAGTGGGCTGGAGCTCTGTCCGGTTGCACAGTGCTGCATTCCTAGCTCCCTGGCGGTTACCCATGGTAACTAATGCCGACGACGGAGAACATGCGCGCGCGCACACACATGTCCCTTTCAAAGGGAGACCATCCCATCCACTCCCACTTTCCTAACAGGCTTTCTCAATCTTCAATAAGTTTGTGTTAGCTGGGAATGAATGTCTGAATTTAGGCTTCAAAAATGTCCCTTTCTCCCCCCCTCCCCCCCCCCCAATCTGTATAATTACTGTTTTTTTCCTGAAGCCTTTCAAAATACTATAATTAACAGATTGGCAGATAACCCATATAACTGCAGTTAAGGCAAATATAGTATGCAGCTGTCTTTGCATTAAGTGATTAAATCAAATAGCATAGTTTTGAAGTACATTTATGAAGCATACATTTACCTCCTGGCAAAACTGTCTTAAGTAACACACCCTCCACCATCTGTTCACTCGGTGTTAGAACCGTATTTCCCAGGACTATAGCTATGGAGGTCAGAGCCACCAGCTGTGCAGAACCAAGAGGTGCTGAGGGATCTTTTGGGATACTCAGCAGCTTTTGGATCCTCCTAAGGATGCTCACAGAGATTGTGCATCTGTAACCCACAACCGGGGCACACACACAGACACACGTGCACACACGTGCACACATACACCTACCTCTTCAAGTTAACGCTGACCGTGTGTTCGTTCTCCACGGACAAGATAATGCGCCGGCATGACTTTCAAGGCATCCATTCAGGTGCTTATGTTTTCATTGACCTATTCATCCAACAGTGATGTATTCAATGCTTCTGTGTGGTTAACCGGAAACGAGGTGGTAAATACAGGGGTCAATACTCATGGCCCCTGCTCTCATGGAGTTTACAGTCCAGCACAGAAGTCGCTCATTAACAGACTCGCTACCATAAAGGGTGATGGTCTTAAGACCGCGAGCTGAACCTCATTTAGGGTTTGGAAAATCGAAAGCTATCACTGTTTGCAGTTCAAGAATATGTACAGTAAGTGAAAATGGCTCAGTCATCAAACATTTATCCAGAACCTGCCATGAGCAGTGGTAGACAACGTAGCAAAAAGACATTTACAATCTGGTGAGGAAAACTGAAGCTAGCAGTAAAAAAGAAATGCTGCACTGGGGGATGCAGACTATTGTGCAGGGTTTCAGCGATATTGAGCAAGCGCTGAGACACGAGAAGCCTTGAGAAGGTTTCATGCAGCCGTGGTCAACTCTGGCTGCCCCCATTAGAAACTTCAGGGAACCTTTTAAAAATAGTCATGGCCAGGTGCCACCCTAGCTCGATTAGATTAGAAAATCTGGGGATGGGATTTGGATCTCTCTCTCTCTCTCTCTCTTGTTTTTACATTCTTGAGGTAATTTTAATGAGCCTTGGTACAAAGCTAGAGCTGACAAAGTCATAATCTACAGTGAAGACGGGTCATCCAGGCCAACATTCTCATGTCATAAATAAAATCATAGAGGTGCAGAGATACCGAATGAATTCCCCATGGCCTCACAGCAAACTCAAGGCAGATATTAAACCAGTGTCCAGGATTTTCCAGTTTCCGAACTAGGCATCTTTTTATTCTATACCATGTTCCAGATTTTCAGCATGTAGTGAAAATCAGAGCCAATCACAGAAAGCCAGATTTGTCATCAAAGTTTTCAAAATGGGAGCATTCTGGGGAGGAAAGCTAAGGGCAGAAACGCAAACAATTACTCGGAAATCAAATATTCGAGATTCTTAATTTGTAGAGCAAAGTCAGAGTAGACTCTTCAATCGTCTGGTTTTACATGAAACACCACGAAGGCAAGCCTCTAAGCCCAGCAGTTATTGCTGTTACGTGCTAGTTTCCTTAGACGTAACCAATTATTTGACCTTTGGGGGGACTTCGCATCACATAAACTCTTGTCTCCCCAAGAATCCATTCCTCCCATGTGGACTGTAATGCCTCCTTACTAGAGAGACATAGAGCTTTCCATTGTTATAGTTTATTCTAAAAAAAACAAAAGAACAAAAAACAATAATAGATAAAGACGTTTCCCTTCATTAAAGCCTAAGTAGCAGAGAGCTGCCAGACTGGACCGCAAGATTCAGGCTGCAAAAGAAGGTAGGGGCGCCTGGGTGGCGCAGTCGGTTGAGCCTCCGACTTCAGCCAGGTCACGATCTCGCGGTCCGTGAGTTCGAGCCCCGCGTCGGGCTCTGGGCTGATGGCTCGGAGCCTGGAGCCTGTTTCCGATTCTGCGTCTCCCTCTCTCTCTGCCCCTCCCCCGTTCATGCTCTGTCTCTCTCTGTCCCAAAAATAAATAAACGTTGAAAAAAAAATTAAAAAAAAAAAAAAGAAGGTAACATGAGTTTTGTTTTACATCAATATTTATTACCGTCTCAGCAGCTACACTGGATGTGCTTATAATTTATTAGGAGTCTTTATCTGGAAGCAGAAACAGATTCCATAATTCTTGTGAATCACATATCCTCCGGGCATTTTCTTTTTAATCCAACTTTTGTTTACTGTCACTTCTGCTGAACATTTTGCATCGCGATTCACAAAGAAGCAGTTCACAGAAAACTAGTATCTGGCCTACCCCAATATTTTCCATTTTATTAGTCAATGGGAGTTGGCTTTAAAGTACCCAGCTTATAATTTATAACCGGAACAGACAATTTAATCATTTTAGGATGTGTTCGAACACAGCTCAAAGTTTTAACAAGGCTTCTTCCTTTATTTCAGAGCCCCTCCCTGTCAAGAAGCCTCTTGTATTTTAGAAAAGAAAGAGGTCCTTCTTTTCAGTTTTTCCCTGAGTTAGAATGGGTATTGAAACACTTTATGAGAAACGTGAAGGGGGAAATCAAGCACATCTCCAAGAAGGAAAACAAACAAACAAACAAATAAACAAACAAACTGGGGGTCTTGGGGGGATCATATAAACACTAAGGAAAAAGTGGCACAATTATTTTGACAACAGGTGGGATCTCCAAGCTGTTAATTAAGAGACTAGCCATTAGGAACATGAGGACTCAAATTTCTATACATTTACTGATCTTTTCTGGTATTTTGAGAAGATTTGATTATATGGTACTATTGTTAAATGTCATTTCATAGCTTTAAAAAAAAAAAATGGCGGAGGAAGCACCTGAAAATGATCATCCCTAAGGGGACAGGAGCAAAAATCACCATATGCCAGATTTTCATTTTACGTAACTCAAAACTATTTACCCCATGGACAAAAGACCATTCATTATGAGAAATAGGTAATTACAATGAAACATGCCTGTGCTAGGCCCACTAAGAAACTGGGCAATTCAGTGTCCTGGGCAACAGAATGGTATCTTCAGCTGACGGAGTAAGTAGATGGAGAGAGAGATTAAGAATAGGCTAATGGATAGATGGGAAGACAATATTAGCATTCATGTAAACAAATGACAGCCAACATTAGCTAGGCCATGTCATGTCAAACAGAAACAAGCAAGAAGAACTAAGAGAACTGCAAGCTGGCAGACGGATTACACCTTCAATAATGGTGTAGAAATAGTGACCGTAATGACAGTGGAAATAACTCCAAGAACTCTCTGGGTTCTTTCTGGCAGGAGCTTTGTCTTCCTCTTCTTTATACCCTCAGCATCTATCACAGTTCCTCTCATTCCGCAGTCGTTCAATCATGTTGGATAAATGGAGGTAAAAGGAAGGGAATAAGAAAGGATTCCTGGATACAAATGCTATCAAATTACCCTCAAGTCAACAAGAACGGGATTTTTCCATTACAGTTCAATCTTAATATCACAGAAGGAAAACTAGGATGGAAATAAGTACTTCAAGATGTTATTCTGAAGCAACCTGTCTAGAAAGCCCTGGAGAGGCCTTGACAGGGAGGGGAGGGGTATCGGAGAGGAGGCTGAGGAATGGTTGCCACGTGCAGGCCCATGAAGCAAGACAATGCCAGCGGCAGGAGCAAGGAGACTAATGGAGACCCGGATGTGCTGTCTGTAGCTGAGCCGTCCTGGGCAAACCTCCCGGGAGCCTCAGTTTCATATTATATGGAATAGAGAGCTAAATTGATTTACCTCTTAGATCCTTACCTGGGTCTGGTGTGCATTTTCACAATCCTGTGTTCCATTGTTGAAATCTCTTCTCTAACTCCCTGGAAAAAAAAAAAAAAAAGGTGATTAATTATTTTCTCTTTGGGGGAAGGAAAACAGAGCACGGAAATACCGCTCATCACACAGTATTCCAGTTCGTTATGATTTGAAAAGTTTTCCTTATTTCTCATATGATTTTATTATACAAAACCCTAAAATGCTGAGTCTACATAGGCTTTCCTAAAGCCAACACTTGGAAAACAAATGTATTTGAGACCAAAAAAAAAATTAAAAGACTCATCTCTAAACCATATCTGTATTTTGGTATGGATTTGTAACTGCATAAGCCATGTGCCAAAACCTTTGTATTCTTTCCTTTTTAACAAAAATCATTCAGTATTATTTAGCACTGGGCTACATGGTAGAGCCTTATGTTTTATTGTCTCAAGCTTTCAGATTGGGAGTTTTCATTGTCTTTTTTTTTTTTAATGTTTATTTATTTTTGAGAAAGACAGAGACAGAATGGGAGTGGGTTGGGGCAGAGAGAGAGGGAGGCACAGAATCCGAAGCAGGCTCCAGGCTCCGAGCTCTCAGCACAGAACCGGACGCGGGGCTTGAACCCACAGACCAGGAGATCATGATCTGAGCCGAAGTCAGACACTCAACCGAGCCACCCAGGAGCCCCCTCATTGTCTTAATCAAGACCCTGGTGAAGCACGCCTTCATCCCCAGATATGGTGGTTGGTTTGTAATTTCCAAATTCAGGTCATACTCTCTGTGCAGCCATAGATTTCTTTCTAGGTAGTGACGCTGATGTGTGTACAAAGGAGTAGTGGACGCCTGTCCCTGAATATTTGTTTCTGTTCTGTAGGAGACTGGCAGCAAACGTATCTGTTAGTAGAAAATGACAACTCTAAGTTGATTTTCAGAGAGCAAGTGAAGAATAAGAGGGAAGTACCGAAAAATGAGACATGGTAAAGCAAACATGGGGCAGATCTATCCCAGTGTAGAAAAGCTTTGAAGGGAAGTAGAATTTAAGTGAAATCTGCTTAACCCATCACTGGGAGGGGGCCTATAGGAAGAGAAAACCCTGAGGTAGGAAGTGTCTGCCTGGAGCAGGCTGAAATGTGCCCAATCTGGCCTGTGGCGGGTCCTCAGTAGATCAGCATTTCCCATTCAAGGGCAGTGATATCAACACGCAAAAATAAGACAAGGGAGCACTCCATCTTGGCAAGGAGAATCAATCTATGGGCTTGTAGGACCCTGGCCCATGGATTATTGAGCTGCGAGTTGTGCCAGACGCACTCAGAAAAATTGGGGTCTTCTGAATAACGAGATTTCAGGTGTGGTTATCTCCTACTGATTCAGTTAGTGTTCTTACTCATAGCTCCTACTTATCATGTAATCAAGGGTTTGTATCTGGACTTTCCAGATAAAGAAATTGAAAAAGAAAGATTTAAAATGGCCTTTCCCAAGTCATTGAGCTAGTAGGTTACAGGGCAAGGGCTTGAAACCATGATATTAATGGGATTATTTTTGTCCTTATATGTAGTTGTATTATGATTCCATTTGCATTTTTTCCAATATATACTTTTTAATTTTTTTTAATGTTTATTTATTTTTGAGACAGAGAGAGAGCATGAACAGGGAAGGGTCCGAGAGAGGGAGACACAGAATCTGAAGCAGGCTCCAGGCTCTGAGCTGTCAGCACAGAGCCTGACACAAGGCTTGAACTCACGGACTGTGAGATCATGACCTGAGCCGAAGTTGGACGCTTAACCAACTGAGCCACCCAGGCGCCCCTCCAATATTTTTTTAAAACGCATGTTGACAGTGTTGGAACCATAGTTGTAATAAGACGATCCCAATATTTTTGCCCAAGATAGAACCTAATAAAACTGTTTAAAATTTAGTATTCCTCAATTTCAGGAGTTGGGTTTAATGGTGATGGCTGTGGACATCAGTCTGTTCATCTCAAGGGGAGTTAAAACCCAGTGGGACTGACCAATGGGCCATGTCTTTTTCTTTTCTTTCTTTTTTTTTTTAAGTTTATTTAAACTTAAAATAGAGATAGAGAGCAGGTGTGTGAGTGGGGAGGGGCAGAGAAAGAGGGAGAGAGAGGGAGAGAGAGAGAGAGAGAGAGAGAGAGAGAGAGAGAATCCCAAGTAGGCTCCACGCTGCCAGCACAGAGCCTGATTTGGGGCTCAAACTCATGATCCTGAGATCATGACCTGAGCCGAAATAAAAGTTGGAGTCACCAGGCATCCCTGGGCCATTTCTTAAAATTGTTAGGAAACAATTTGACACTTATGGAAAAGTTGTAAGAATGCCACAATACCCTTTAGATTTACTTATTGGTTTATAATTTGTCCTACTTGCTGTCTTTTTCTCTCTATAAACATTATTCTTTGTCTCAGACTTTTGAAATGTGATGGCATACATCATGACCCTTTAGTTCTAAATGCTCTGCTGTGTATTTCCTAAGAAAAAGAGCCTTTCCTTACACATCCACAGTATACTTATCAACTCGAGTAATTTAGCATGAACACTGGATTTTTATGTCCTCTGCAGCTTGTTTTTTTTTTTTTTTTTTTTTTTCCCTCCAGTTCAGGATCCAGTTAAGGGCCACTCATCGTACTTACTTATTGTGATCCTTTAGTCTCCTTTCATTTGGAACAACTCTCCAGATTTGTCTTTTGTGACTTTGACATTTTTTAAGAATGCAGTCGGTGGGCCATTTTTACAGCCCATTCTTTGACCTGGAAATAGTTTTCTTAGAGCTTGCTTTTGCTAAGCCTTGAAAGGATGCCTATAGATATGGGAGTCCTTTCACCTTTGTGATCAATGAGGGATAGAGTTAGGCCACAAATGATAATATCAGAGACACTAGGATGTGTGGAAGGACTTTTCCGAGCAAAAATGAATTTTTTACTGAAGTAGGTAAGGGTAGGGAAGAGCTTGAAATGTAAGCCTTTTGTGGGTAGGTGACTGTGGAGAAACTACTGATGCAGAAGGAAATGGAAATCGAGGAGCTGCCACCTGAGGTGAAGCCACATCCCCTGGATGGGAGACGTTTGGAATTCTGTACAAAGTGACCCATGAGCATTAGCAACCAGAACTGAAGAAATCAAAGTAAGGAAATGATATGGTGCTTAAATTCTCCAGTGTAACATCTTAAGGGTGAGGCCATAGGTAGAGTAAATCTCTTGAATGTATGGCTAATGTGAGTAGATAAAACAGCCATATAGACACCATGATATCAACTACTTTTAACGACTTTATGAAAGGGTAATTGATATCCACCTAACTGCACATACTTCATGTGTACAGTCTGATAGGTTTGAATGTATGTCAGCATTTGCAAAATCATCAGTCTGACCAAGGTAGTAAACACATCCATCACCCCCCAAAGTTGCCTCTTGCCCATTTGGTTTTTGTCGTGGTGGTGGTGGTTTGTGGTAAGAATGCAACTGGAAATCTGCCCTCTTAACACAACTCTCAGAGGACAATACGTTATTGTTAACTGCAGGCACCGTGTGGTCCCTCAGAGCTCTAGAACTTACTCATCTTGCGTAACTGAACCATTTCACCTGTTGAACACCTCCCCATTTCCCCCTACCCTCCAGCCCCTGGTAACCACCATCGCTTGTTTTGAATCAGTGTAAGACACTAGGATGTGTGGAGACTAGTAGGGATTTTGGTGAAGAGTTAGCAAGTAGATGGGAAAATTAGGAAAACTTTTATAAAAGAATCAACCTATAGATGTGATTCAAAGCAAACAGACATACCTACTCTGTACAAAAAAGGGAGACTGAAATATTGTGGTTCTGGTGTGGGAATCTGGGAGCGAGGATAGAACCAGGAGGGCAGGGCACTGCTCAGGTGTGGGGGGGTGGGGTTGGGGGAGCTGAGGGCCTGAGGGGCATAAAAGTCCAAAAAGCACTTTGGATGGAAAACCATTTTGAAGAGAAGAATGTATATTATTTGCAGTGGGATGGGTTATCCACCCTTTATTACCCGTACAGAATCTTTAGTAAAGACTATTTTGCTCACTTAGGCTTTTTTTGTGAAAGTGGCTTCCTTTGGGGATGCTTGAAGGGGAGGCTGAGGAAGGTGTCTGGGTTGATTCAAGGCCAAAATAGATTATGTGGAGAAACTGGCGTGACGAATGGAAGAGAGGGGCGCTCAGGGGGCTCAGTCCGTTAAGCGTCCAATTTTGACTCAGGTCATGATCTCACGGTTTGTGAGTTCGGGCCCCACGTTGGGCTCTGTTGCTGACCGCATGGGGCCTGCCTGGGATTCTCTCTTTTTTCCCTCTCTCTTCCCCCACCCCCGCCTCAAAAATAAATAAGTAAACACTAAAAAAAAAAAAAAAAAAAAAAAAAAAGAACGGAGATTTCAAGAGTGTAAATTCCAGGAAATTTGCAGAAATTCTAGAATAAATCCTTGACTTTCAAGGCTGCCAGAGAATTGATAGGTTCAAAGCCAAGATCTCCAGGGGTAAAAGGTGGACCCAGCTGCGTCTGTGTGACATGTGGAATAAATAAGAAACTGTGCTAATGTATATATATATATATATATATATATATATATATGACATGATAAAAGGGTGGAGTGGAAAATGGTAAGGTCCAGAGAAGGATAAGGGAATCTAGTGACCCAGAGAGTGGGTGCGCATTTCCTCTCTCGGCTCCTCCCACACCCTTAGGAGGCCTCCGTGAAAGGTACAGAGCCATGTGATGCAGGCCTAGAACCCCACTCTGGAGTGTACCTTCCTCGAGTACCTAGTTACCTGTGGATTCAGAGCACATCAGATAATGCAGAATGAGCTCTTTTTCTTCCGTGGACATTTTCTGTCCTAGGAGTGAGCGCAAGTTCTACTCCCTGGGGAATTTTGATTTGATTGCCTATGTTGCTTGGGGGATGTGGCTCCTCTTTCTGTTTTTATCAGTATTGGGGAAAGAGATAGAAATCAGATAAGGGAACTCTAGACCTAGCCCCCTGGAAGAAGTTGAGTCTTGTTTTTCCTATTCTGCTCACTTTTCTAACTCATGTGGGAGCAGAGAGACACTTGAAATGAAAACGCTCAGGAGGCAGTAGAACCCATCTTTTGAGGGGAACCAGTGGGATGGGACAGAGGTGAGAGCGGGGACTGGGACTTCAAGCAGAATTGTCAGACCGTCTGCCTGGGTGTGGTAGAGGTTCCTAGGATAAATTCCAACTACTATTGCTTATGGGTGGTTATTTGACTTCTCAAGGTATTTCAGGGCACTTGAAAGGAAGAGTTTCTTAAAATCGTTTATGAGCTATCTTTTTTTTTAAATTTTTTTTTCAACGTTTTTTATTTATTTTTGGGACAGAGAGAGACAGAGCATGAACGGGGGAGGGGCAGAGAGAGAGGGAGACACAGAATAGGAAACAGGCTCCAGGCTCTGAGCCATCAGCCCAGAGCCCGACGCGGGGCTCGAACTCACGGACCGCGAGATCGTGACCTGGCTGAAGTCGGACGCTTAATCGACCGCGCCACCCAGGTGCCCCTATGAGCTATCTTTCATGGCGTGTGTCCTTGCACCAATTCTTCCCCTTGTGTTTGGGCTGACGTGGAGAGAAATGGGTCTCTAGAAGACTCTGATCGGATGCTAGCCCACCTGTGCTCAGAGAACAGAGCCCTGCTGAATTGAACTAGATGTTTCTAAAGGTATGAGGAACTGTGTCCTTTCGTAAGAAACTGCCGGTGGGAATATCAGCTGAGGACCTCAGGCAGGAAACCTTGGTTACTTGCGTTTCTCAGAGATGAAACCGTGGGGCATTGTTTCATCCACTTTAAGAACGAATAACAGGATGGGCGCCTGGGGGGACTCAGTAGGTGAAGCTTTTGACTCTTGATTTCAGCTCAGGTCACGATCTCCTGGTTCGTGAGGTGGAGCCCCAAGTGGGGCTCGGCTCAGACAGTACAGACACTGCTTGGGATCTCTCTCTCTCTCTCTCTCTCAAAATAGATAAATAAACCTAAAAAAAATAATAATAGGGAAAAGAAACAGTCTTAATTAATTCAATGAAGAAAAGCATATTATTCATGAATAATGAATGCCTGCAGCTTGTTTAGAGAGAAGAGTGAAGATTAAGTCCCAGACTCTCATTCTTTCTTGTCTCTCAGCATCCACACAGATCCAGGAAGAAGATCAAAGGTAGGACATTAACAGGAAGGTTCTGCCCATTAGACTTTGCTTTCCAAGGGTTGACCTTATGCTTTTCTTTCTGTGAAGACCCAGGTCCATAATCTGAGGAGGTCTGTTTCTAGCATAGGTCCTTCTCCGAAACAGAGCCTTCAGAAGTGAGATCCAAAGGAAAGAAATTAGGAAATTCTGGGACGTTCTCGGATTCCCCGCTCTGCCCATCTTTAGGAACTTAAGAATGATGGAGCTAGCTGCACAAGGGGCTTACCTATTTGGTGGTGATGTGAGGTGCAGTGTGCGTTAGTCAGGGTTATCCAGAGAAACAGAACCAATAGAATGTATACATGTAGAGAGATTTATTTATGGAATTAGCTCACATGATAATGGAGGGAAGCAAGTTCAAAATCTGCAGGCTGAGTTGGCAAGCTGGAGGCCCAGGAAAGAGTCTGTGTTGTGGTTCAAATCCAAAGATCAAATGTTAGAAAATTTCTTCCTGCTTAGGGAGGTCAGTCTTTTGTTTTATTCAGACTTTACCTGATGGAATGAGGACCACTGGCATTTTGGAAGGCGATATGCTTTACTCAAGTGCATTGATTAAAATGTTACTATTATCTGAGACCCATTCACAAGAACATTCACAGTGCATAGTCATATTTAATTTTTAAAAGTTTTATACAGGGGCACCCGGGTGGCTCAGTCAGTTAAGCGTCCAACTTTGGCTCAGGTCATGATCTTGCGGTTTCCTGAGTTCAAGCCCCGCGTCGGGCTCTGTGCTGATAGTTCAGAGCCTGGAGCCTGCTTTGGATTCTGTGCCTCCCTCTCTCTCTGCCCCTCCCCTGCACCCCCCTCTCAAAAATAAACATTAAAAAAATTTTTTAATAGAAACATTATACAACAAACTGCTATTTTATTTTGTTTTTCCCTGACAAATTTCAGTTTCCATTTTATGTATTTGTGACAAACCGTATTCCTTCTTTTTTTTTTTTTTTTTTTTTTTTGCCTTTATTGCTCCGGTCATAATACTTACTTCATTATCTCCCCTCACATGTCTTTATTTTAAATTATAAAATTCTTTCCATGCTTTGCTCAACTAGAAAAAATAAGTTAATAATATCATTGTAAAATCATTCATTTCCATTGAGTTACCAATTAAACTTACATAGATATCATAACCTATGGTATTTTTCTTAAGATGTTGAAGTAAACACATTATAATGTTGCATTGGTGTGTAGAAAACAAGCCACAGTTGAACTGAATTAATCCATTGGCACGGCCTAGATCAGTGATATGTTTATTCTGTAAGATACTGGAAAAGAAGCTTCACACATAGTGCAATACGATATATTACAAGATGCAACAGAGCAAGGTGGAAGGACTAAAATTGTATTAGATTAAAAAACTGATGCACATTTTGATTGTTTTCATGACTTTTGTGAATAATGCTTTGATGAACATGGGAGTGAAAATGTCTCTTCAGGATCCTGTTTCCAAGGCAGAGACATGTTTTAGAATCTCCTGGATCACAGAGGCCTAAGACTTTCTTATCTACTAGAAAAGCCCTCATACCTAAGACTCCTCAGCAAACCATTGCTAAACGGCATACAGTGTTTTATAACACACACACAAAAATGCTTTCTTTTCAATTTGAAACGGATGCATTAACTCAATAAATTTAAACAACATTTTGGTGCAAATCATAATCAGTCCTTTCTAGAAATAATTAAAAATATTTCTTTACTTTTTCTCCTTAGGTCAAGGTATTCAATAGTGAAATATCCATAAAATAAACTGCCCCATGATAATCTGAAGTTGGAAACTTTAGATAGTGTTTTAGTTAAAAAAGAGTTCTTTGAAAGGGGGCTTGGGGTGCCTGGGTGGCTCATGGGTTAAGCGTCTGACTCTTGGTTTTGACTCCGGTCATGACCTCACGGTTTGCGACTTTGAGCCCTGTGTCTGGTTCTGTGCTGACAGTGCAGAGCCTGCTTGGGATTCTCTCTCTCCCAGTCTCTCTCTGTTACTCCCCTGCTCTCTCTCTTTCTCTCTCAAAAATAAATAACTAAACCAAAAAAAAAAAAAAAAAAGATCCTGATTTCAATTCCCTTGGGTACATTACCAGAAGTGGGATTGCTGGATACGGTAGTTCTGTTTTTGATTTCCGGGAGAACCTCCTTGCTGTTTTCCATAGTTTCCAAGTTACATTCCTCTCAGCATTGTACAAGTTTTCCCTTTTACCACATCCATCAATACTTGTTGTCTTTGGGTGTTTTGATAATAGCTATCTCTCTCCAAAGACGAAATATAAATGGACAACGGGTACATAAAATGGTGCTCAGCATCACTAATCATCAGGGAAATGCAGTCAAAACTACAGTGAGATATCACCACCTTAGCTTTGGGCCAGGGACATAAAATTTCTGGAAAGTCCCCAGCCATGTCTGAGTATGGAGGGGATTCTAGGACTTGGCCATGTTGGTAGGACATGTCTTATCTAGCAGTCTTCTATTGCCCTTCCTGTTGGATTGGCCAAGTTTGTCCAAACTCCCCTCCCCAGTTGTGCCCCTCCCTGCCTTCCTTACATATGGGTCAGATCTGCACTGACTGATTTAATGGCTTCTCTCATCCAACCAGCTTCCTTCTCCTTTTCTCTTCCTTGGGCATCACTACCCCTTCTCTTGCTCTCCAAATTCTGTTTTCATGTTTGCTTCCCAGGGACACAGTTTCTTAAATCATTTCCCTTTTCTTCCTCTCTGTGATTGCTTGAAAATTTTAGTGTATCCCATCCTTGCTTGGGGGGGGGGGGGGTTGTTAGGTTCTCCGGCAGTAGAAACCCACATTTCTACTGAAACCTGCTTTTCAAAAGTCTATATTATCAAGAACTCTAAGATTCTCATATATCTACGTGATATATCTAGGTTCTCATTTTCTGAAGTCTTTTGTCCTTTTTTGGGTAATAGTTACAAATTTTATTTTTATTTTTTAATTTTTAAAATTAAAAAAAAATGTTTATTTATTTTTGAGAGAGACAGAGTGTGAGTGGGGCAGGGGCAGAGAGAGAGGAAGACACAGAATTCGAAGCAAGCTCCAGGCCCTGAACGGTCAGCACAGAGCCCGGCTCAAGGCTCGAGACCATGAACTGAACCAGGAGGTCATGACCTGAGCCGAAGTCAGACGCTTAACAGACTGAGCCACCCAGGTGCCCCAATAATTACACATTTTAAATGTGACCTAATCAAATTATTCTAGAGTTGTAGCCACCTTACCTAACCCCGTGGGGTTTTTTTTTTGTTGTTGTTTGTTTTTGTTTATTTGTTTTGTTTTAATAATGCTATGATAGAGCTGAGGGCCAGAATAGTTAAGTGATTCATCTCAAATTGCAAGAATGTATATATACAATATAAAATTTATTTTCGTCATAGGGTAATTGTCTCAAGAGAATGTCTTCACTTTCATGACATTTCTAATCAGAAAGTGTCAGATCTTAGCTCTCTCTATACTGCTCATTTACTAATCTTATTAAATTACTTCCTAATGTCTTTAACTAAGATTATTTTACCCCTCTGGGGTTTGATAGATTCGTCCCCTAAATGTGATGAGTGCCTTCTCCTGGACCGTACATATTTCATATATCCCAAGGAAGGTTCTTTGTTGATAGCTAGATTAGCAAGGAACAAGACAGTCGCGGAAAGCCCATTTATATATATTTTGTTTAATTAGGCCACACCAGCAAGTTAATATACAGTGCCATATCAAAAGACGTAAAAGTGTTAATTAATAATGAAAAATGAATTAAGATAATCTATGGAATGTATTCTAAAAGTCTCCTTTTATTCCTTGTTCTATCCATACCGCCCCCCGCGCCCCACCTCCTCCCTCTTCATCCAAATGGCTACTGCTCTGATTGGCCATTATTCGATCAACAATTAACCCCAGGGAACAGAATCTAGAATTTCCTAGGAAGGCATTATTGGCCTGTTTTCCTGCAGACACTGTGGTGCATCTTGGGAAGAGAAACTCAAATTAGTTACCAAAAGGTAAGATAGGACTGGGGGGGTGCCTACTCAGACTTGGGTAGGAGGCAAGGAGGGTGGCAGTTCATAACAATTATACTTTACAGTCTTGAAAGGATTAAACACATACACACCCAGTTAATTTGCCCCCGGGAGGCATGCAAGTGATTTTCCTCCCCTAAGTAATACTGTCAAATGTATCCATGTTTTCATTAACTGCTGAAATAATTTTTTCTATTCATCGTAGGGTTATACTGTACTTTTTTTGTGTTAATAAGTATTTATCCTCTTACCTTATACTATTATAATCATTAACTGCAGTGTGTAAGTGTACTAGTTATTACTGTCTAACTTTTGTTGAAAAAAAGCACAATAAGGGAGTGAAGGTGAAAAAAACATTACATAAAAAGCATGCAGCAGTTTCCTGCCAAGTAGCAGGGCACTGAATTCATGACATTTAGTTTCTGTGCCCAACAGCTATGTCCTGTGGTTTTATTGAAAGAGAATACTGATCAGCCCAGGGAACATAATATTCTTGAGAATTGCACATCTTGGAATTGAAGAAAATGAGAAGTTGGAGGGAAAATATCCATGGGTTTCTTTCTTTCTCTCCCTCTTTCCTCCCCTCCCCACCTCTCCCTCCCTTCTTGCCTTCCTGTCTGCCTTCCTTTTCCTTCTTTATGTTAGTGGGGGTGGGGGGCAACATGGGCCAAGAAGGCCAGTCAGATATTATAAGATACAGGTAAGATGTGGTAACGTCCAGTCTGCAATATCCACTTGGAAATCTCCATGCAGAAAAAAAAAATCCAAACAAAACAACAACAACAACAACAACTCACGATTTAAGAACTAACCATAAAGAAAAGTGAAATTAAATGCTGATAAGTGATACTAAAAGAAAAGAAAACAAAACCAAACCCCCAAACCCCACAAAACCCAAAAAAACATTAAGGGGAACAAATGCATGTATACATGGCTCAGTTACTTAAAAAAAAAAAATCTCTTAGCTGTCAAAGCACTTCAGGGATGTTGTGGATAAGCAGTATCTCGAAGATGACTTTTTTTTTGTACACAATATTTTAAATGAAACAAAATCTGGGAAAAATGTAGCAAGTACAGCCTTTTCACTATGCAGTATGTTAATGTGTCAGATTGGTGGTGCGGCGGAACAGCTTGAGGGAATGGCAGTATTTTAATAATATTATATGTTAACCTGGCCTTTATAAATAATCTCTGTTTACCTGCAAGATGCTATTAGCCTAAGTACATGACTTAAAACTTCTATAGGTATTCATCGCTCGCCCCTTGTTTCCTATTTGTATTAGCAAAGTAGCGCATGAGTCTTTCCCAAGAAGAGGAACGAGATTAGATTTAAGAGAGGAGAATACTGATTGAAGGAACGACTACTGAAGATAAAATATTTGCAAAAGTTAAGGCAACAATACTTGAGGATCTTGGAAATAAATATATGTAGTCCTGTTTCTTTCTCCTTGATTGTTCTAAAAGCCATTTCACACGTTACTAAAGAAGGGCCATTGGCCCTGATGAAGAGTCTGCAGTATGGAAGGGTTGTCTGGGGGGCCTGGGTGGCTCAGTCGGTTAAGTGACTCAGGGCATGATCTCACAGCTTGTGAGTTCGAGCCCCACATCGGGCTCTCTGTTGTCAGCACAGAGCCTGCTTCAGATCTTCTGTCTCCCTCTCTCTCTGCCCCTCCCCTGCTCTCTCTCTCTCTCTCTAAAATAAAGAAGGGTTGTCTATGTCTATGTGCAGCTCTGTGCTGCCCTTATTTATGCTTCTTATATAGTGTATATTCAAAATCCAACATGTCTTTACTCCATTTCGGTGTTTTTCTTTCTTCCTTCAAGTAATTCCTGCCTATATATAAACAATCTATGTTGATCAATTAAAATGCCTTAATCCAGATGGAAGGCAACTATACTAGCTGCTACACCACACCTCCCAAAAGCATTTCGTCTAAAACTGATGTAGGTCTTGTCCACTCCAATGAATTATGCATAACTAGAGGGCGATTTCTTGGCATGGGAAAAAATGTGACATGTGAGATTAAAATTAAATATTGAGTAGGCTTTCTCCTAGAGACACGAATTAGAGATAGGTACTTCTTTTCCACCAGTAAAGTATACAGGCCTTCATTTGTGCGTGTCACGTAAAGGAATGGGACCGTCCAGACACAGTGCAGAATGCTGAATACGTGCCGGCTTGGCCCTCCACAGCTGGTTGCAGAAGGAGATCTCAGCCGGTCTTAGCAATGGCTTGGAGCTCAGGATCTTTTGGTGGGCTTTGCTATTTTCCCCACATGCCCCTTATGGCCTTTGGCTGAGTGGGGCCTGGGTTTAACTCACAGGCTGTCATTAGGGGCAGTTATGAAGCAAATTACAGCAATAATGACATCACCCATGAAACTGAGAGCCACTCTGACGGGGCCTGGGAGGGAACAAGACAGTGCAATGGCCAAATGGGCATACTGACCTTCTCAGAAAATACCAACCCCAAATTTCACATTCACTTGTTGGTTTATTTCCTTGTTCCTTCTTCCCTCTTTTTATTAACAACATTGGAAGAGGTTTAAAACATGGCCTCTACTTCTTCAAAGCAAAGTCAACCAAGCACCCGAAAAAGAGGTGATTTAGGTAATGTCTGTTGCACACTTGACTTTTCCAAATGGAACCAGTCTTTTCAGTCTCCTGGGTTGGAGTCTCTTAGGTCTTTCTCATGACACTGTAGCTGACCTTAAGTCCTGAGACTTGGCGAGGGGAAGAGTAGGTCATTTCTATGGCAGGATGGGCATGTAACAAGGCATTCATTTGTCGGCAAACTAGAGGGCCCTTTGCACACGTAGGACTTCTCTCTCTAATGGCGTTCCAGTGCCCCCTGAGGGCTTCTGAGTGTAATAAAAGCGAAGAAAAATGCGGCTTCGTATGAAATCATTCATGTGACTCAAAGCGTCTCTGAAGTAAAGATTAACTGCCAGTCATCAGGAAACCCAAAGTCATTTAAAGTAAGAGGTGCCACAAGCCAAAAGATAGAAGCCATACACACATACAATATTAATAAAGCAATTACAGTAAGTGCTATAACATTCTGCTTTGCAAATCTCTTGCCACTTCAAGAAACATCTGTCTCCGCCACTAGAAATTACTGTTAAAAAAACCAAACCAAACAAAACAAGCTGTGCTTTGTGTTTTGGCTTTTCATTCAGTATCCCGATCAGCCAGTCTGCTACCAAAGCTTCCGTACCAATTTCATAGTCTATTCCCTGGGTTGGTTTTCCAACCAATGTAGCCAACTGTGCTTATAGTGAGCAGAGGGGCAATTAGCTGATCCATTGCACTGTGCAAAATGCCCGAATCCAATCACACATCACGTCTCGGGAGGGTGAGGAGGAAATTCAAGTGACCAGATGAATCCTTATGTAACAGAAACTGGCTTGAGTCTGAGCCTCCCCAGATCCTAAAAGTTGTGAGTGCCCTATTTTTTAAAGAACAGATTCTCAGGCTTAATTACAACGCACATGCTGGTTACTTGGTTACTGGTCAATAAAATCCAGATCTGGCTGGGAGAGGGAGGAGCCACAGAGATCGATGAACGTGTTTTCGAAAACCTGCAGCCTGGGCTGTACCCCTATTTGAACAGAAAAAGCACAAACTTTCTGAACGTTCCATTTTCTTCATTGTAAAATAAGGAGATGAATTCCTCCCCAGCTGTCTCAAAGGGGATCAAACTGAATATGTTCCTGGAGATCCTGCGTATACGGTGGAGAACGGTAGCAGTATAAGGAGTTGCCCCACGTATAAGCTACGGAATATTTCCTCCTGGAATAGCACCCGGTTTCTTAGAGGATAATTGAGAAGAAAGGAAAACATGTCCATAGTTATTACTGAATGCAAATAGGTCTTCTATTAAGAGAGAAGCAACAACAGAATAATGTGATTTAGAGAAGAGAGAGCGAAGGTTTGCTCCAACGTGAAGAAAGAGTGAGGTGACCATCGTTTCTTAAATGGAAGATTGTAACGAAGATAAATGTTTAGGAGTTGTAGATGTGAGTGAGTAATTGGGTTTAAGGACCATTCGCTCAAATATTTAACTTGATTTTCGGGTCCTTGAGCTTTCCTGTGCTGACAAATGAACATTTCTGGTAATTGTATATCTTCCAAAAGGACCAACTAGTAGCGACATGAAATGAAGGCTTTGTGTGTAGCATGGTCCATCATGGTCTTACCTTCTCTCTCCACTTATTTGAAGATTGAATCCATGATACCTAAATGGCATTGCACTTTGACACCGAGTGGAACATGGCGTGTGAAGCAGGAAATAGAAAGAGATGGAGATGGCCAGTCAACTAGAGGTTATATGGAGGAGCGCCTTGAAGCCCACGTTGTAACTCGGACATTACCCTGTAGGGGATTTAGAGAAGGGTTGCACCAGGGATGTGACAGAAGCAGATGTGTGATTTAGGAACATTTTATTTGGAAGATGTATATCGGATGATTATGAAGGGAGTGAATCTAAAGAAGAAATATGATTGAGGAAGTTGTTGAATAACCAGTGAGGTGATAAAGACCTGGACAGAGCAGTGGTCAGGGCCAGCTTCGGGAATGTGTGACCCGTGCAGTCCCAGAGGGCTCCCTGCTTAGAAAGGCCCACACTCGGTTTCTCAACTCTTGAAACTCTTCATAATTTTAGAAGAAGGGACCCCTTGTTTTCATTTTGCACTTAACCCTGCAAATTATTTACCTGGTCTTGGTAGAGGTGGTAGGAGAGACACCAGGATAAATGAAGATGAGAGTTCTGCTCCTCTTTGCTCTGTTTGCATGATTTTCTTGGTGTCCTCAGGCTAACCCCTGCCTGATCGGAATGCGGTCTGGGTGTTGCGGCAAAAGGACTAGAGGAGATTTAAGAATGTTATTACAGCAACATAAAAGGAAAGAATTAATGTGCAGTCTCTATCCTTCGATAAGGAAGCTCTTTGCATTCTCATCCAGGTAAGGGATATAGTCAGGATTTATTGAGAGTGGGAAAGAACTAGCTATGTTCTTTTATCTTTCCTTGATTAAAACATAAAATCGTATTCTATGCCCCAAGTAGAGGGAATGCCATGTAAAGAATATGAGACGCTAAAGTCAATTCCTTTTAGCCTGAGGGGTTGTGACAGCAAGATATCAGAGAGGGACCTGAAGGGGAGAGTACCTCTTGGTATTGAAGTTCCCAAGGCGGGCAAGCGGTCACATGCCCCAAGAACGACACAGGAGCAGTGATGACCGTTTCAGCATCTGAGTGGCTGCCAATGTTTGCAGAGGACTGGTGCTCACTCTTTCCCCACACCCCACGTCAAACAAAACTAAGCTTTGCTGCAATAGATGACCTTGGAGCAGAAAAGCGAAAGTCCCAATACTGATTGCGACTGGATTTCCTGACAGCCTATTGGGACGGGTGCTTGGAATCCAATTTAAATTAATTAAAGGAAGTAAAATGTTCTATTTCTGTTACTTAAAAATTAGGTTGCAAATTCATATATGCATATGGTTGTACATTTATATATGCAAATTCACATGTGCATAAACCACTGGCTCTAAGAAGATGAAATATTAGGACATAATCTTACTGCCAAGCTTAAGTATATAACATTTCAGCATTATATTTATTCTTTACCTTTAAAGTTGAACGGACCTTTATATTATTAGGAGTTGTACAACCACAACATATGTGAACAGTTACCTATTGTTAAAATCGATACCTTTTGGATTTCCTAACTGCTATAGTATGGGGTTTAGCATTATAATGCTTTTTCATTCCTTTCTAACAATTTCTTAATTACAACTTTCCCTTTTATCCTTGCATAATTAAGAATTATTTGTTTTTATGGGATGTTAAAAGAAACAGTAACTACCAGCATGAGAGATTTATTCCCACCTCCCTGACGGGCACGCATAAACGCATTAGGAAATGCTAGGCTTGCACAATTCTTACTTGTAGAAACCAAGAACATTATCTCTTCCTGCAAAAAACACAGACCCATCACTTTTTTGTATTAATTACTCTGTGCTTCTGGAAAACTCTGTTTAGGAGATTCTAACAGTGATGCCTCTCCAACTTGATGTTCCCAGCTGTCCGAAGGTTTTGAATGCAGCCCATTGCATTTTTTTACAGATAGTCATAATTAGAACTAATATAAGATTGGCCTGTGAGTGGCCGCATTTCCGACAGCTGGTCTACCACGCCGGAAGCTCGCATTGGAAACCGAGGGCGGTTAGTGTCTTCTTGTTTGTAATTGCCCCATTGGCTTGTGAGCACTACTATTAATATCTGTTGTTTTGATTTCTACTTTATTTACCTGATTCTTGAGACAAAATATATTCACACTAGAAAGAAATGCAAAAATCCTTAATGAAAAATTTTAAATGTTTCTCATAATTTTTTTTGATTTTTGGCCCGAGTTATTTTATTTGTCCTGTGTACTTATGAATACTTCCAGTGAGAGTGCGGTCTAGGCCAAGGATCATTCTAAGGGCTTCCCATTCATGTAATTTCACAACTAGGAACTTTGTAACTTTCAACTTTGTTTTTTGTTTTTTGTTTTTTGTTTTTGGCAAGGAAACTGAGGCTCAGAGTGATTAACTTTTCCAATGTCACATGGGAAATAAAGGACAGAAGTAAGACTTGAACCCGGGACTGCTAAATCTTCATTCTTAACCAGGACACAATAGTGCCTTAGTCCGAGCTTAAACTACATGCATTTTGTCTTTTATTCCCCAGAGATTATAATGATATAAACAAGTCTGTTCTCATTAAACATTTTCATAAATGTCATCCTTAATAACCGTGAAGCATTCATTATATGGATTTTTTATAATTCATTCTGTTAATTTTTTAATAGTAAACAGATCTAGTCTCCAAACAGATCTAGTCTCACAATCTTTTTTACTGATTTAATAGTAGCGAACTCAGTTATATATTTCCCTGAGTGGAGGAAGATACACTAGTCACTATGATAAGTTTTAACACAGATTTTTCCAATACATCCTGATTTCAGGAAATATTATACTGGGGGGGAAAATACATTTTCTGATGGAAGGAATATAAGAATCACAAATGGTCAGCTCAATGAGGGAGAAGCGAGCTGAGGTTCTGCGCTTCCTGACAATCCCAGCAGATGGCACCTGCAATGTGGAGACTAACTTTGCAACTATCCCTTGAGAGCTTCAGGGTTCCCTGAGTCATTGTGGTGCCCTAGACGCAATGGTTCCTTACTTTTGCAGCTCTCAACATTTGGGATTTGGAAAGATGAAACAGAATCTGGTGCCATCTGGGTATTTCATTCACTGAAAATCCGGCAGAGGGTGGGCTACCGTGAATAACAGTATCTAGGAAACTATGGCAGTTGAACCGCTTTCTTTAAATGGTCTCACTGCCTGGGTGCCTGGGTGGCTCAGTCAGTTAAGCATCCAACTTCGGCTCAGGTCATACCCCATGGGTTCAAGCCCCGCATCGGGCTCCGTGCTGACAGTGCAGAGCCTGGAGCCTGCTTCAGATTCTGTGTCTCCCTCTCTCTCTCTGCCCCTCCTCTGCTTGTGCTCTGTCTCCATCTCAAAAATAAATAGACATTAAAAAAATTGAAATGCATCACTGCCATGGCACAAGATGCTTGAAGCAAATGTTGGGCTGTGACAATAAATAACACTTTGCTTTCATGGCTTTACCTTCTGAACACTGAAATATTTCATATGGAAAGAAACACAAGTAAGAATGAAAATAAGCTAACATTGAAAATATCTGAAAAGTCGAATTTACCAGGTGTTTCCTTCTATGGTTTTTTTTTTTTCCATAGACATTCTGTTCAGATATATTGCAAATATATAATTAAAGTGCCCGGTGAAATAAAAGAACAATGTGGATAAAACTGACTTGTTTTTAACTTTCAATAACTTGAATATACTGAATAATAATAACTACACCGTATATTTTTCTACCAAATC
This sequence comes from Lynx rufus, assembly GCF_022079265.1. NCBI lineage: Eukaryota > Metazoa > Chordata > Mammalia > Carnivora > Felidae > Lynx > Lynx rufus. The sequence continues at coordinate 38,467,166 of NW_025814824.1, read as the reverse complement.
TAGCCTATTTAGAAGTTAACAAATAAAATGGCAATTAATTTTTTAAATAAAGCTTCCAAAACATTTTTAAAGTTATAGTTTTACTTACAAGTATATATATATATTTTTTTCTAATGTCAGAAAAATTCTTTCTCAGACTTGAATTATTGAGCCTTTTTATTTTATTATGTATTTCCAAGGAAGAGTTGCTTAAAATGGACTGGATGATTTCCAAGTTTTTCAAAATAAATTCTGATCTGGCTTAAGATTGTTATACATATTTTTCAAAGACAAAGCAATTTAAGGAAAATTTAAAAGATTAGAAAATGAGCCTTTCTTAGCAAGAAATGGATTTTACAAATTAGCTATTAAAAAGCCTAGTTACTGCATATTAAATTAAATTCTAATAAAATCCAAAGAAAGGGTTTTTTTAAATAAGGAATTGAAAAGCTAATTCTGAAATTTATATGGAAAAGAAATGTACCTGGAAGAGCCAAAATTATCCTGAAAAAGAACAAAATTGGAAGACTCCCACCACCTGGTTTTAAGACTTACTATAAAAATACAGTAATTAAAACAATGTGGCAAAACTAGGCAAATAAGTCACTGGAACAGGACATGTACCATCAATTAATTTTCAACAAAACGGTCAATTTTCAGACAAAGCTGTTTAATGAAGAAAGAACAGTATTCTTAACAACGGAGCCAGAGCAACTCAATGCATGCGTGTGTGTGGGGGGTGAAGAACATTGATTCTTACCTCACGCTATATGCAGACATTAATTCAAGACAGATCAGAGAATTCAACATAAAAACCAAAACTACAAAGCTTCTGGAAGAAAATACAACATCTTTGCAACCTTGGGTTTGGGTAGATTTCTTAGAGGCACAAAAAGCACTCAACATAAAAGAAAAAGTCGAAAACCAGGCATTGTCAGAATTAAACTCCCATTCGTCAAAATACACTGTAGGAAATGACAGGGAGAAAATATTTTTTAATGTATTTATTTAAATTCAAGTTAGTTAACATACAGGAGAGTACTGGTTTCAGGAGTAAAAACCCAGGGATTCATCACTTAGAGACAACACCCAGTGCTCATCCCAACAAATGTTCTCCTTAATGCCCATTACCCATATAGCCCATCCCCCCACCTACCTCTCCCCCAGCAACCCTCAGTTTGTTCTCTGTATTTAAGAGTCTCTTATGGTTTGCCTTCCTGTCTGTTTTTATCTTATTTTTGCTTCCCGTCCCCGATGTTCATCTGCTTTGTTTCTTAAATTCCACATATAAGTGAAATCATATATTTATCTTTTTCTGACTGACTTCTTTCGCTTAGCATAATATACTCTAGTTCCATCCATGTTGTTGCATATGGCAAGATTTCATTCTTTTTGATCACCGAGTAGTATTCCATTGTGTGTATATGTGTGTGTGTGTGTGTGTGTGTGTGTACCACATTTTCTTTATCCATTCATCAGTTGATGGACATTTGGCCTCTTTCCGTAATTTAGCTATTGCCGATAGCACTGCTAGAAACATCGGGGTGCATCTGCCCCTTCAAATCAGCATTTTTGTATCCTTTGGATAAATACCTAGTAGTGCAATTGCTGAGCGGTAGAGTGGTTGCATTTTTAATTTGTTGAGGACCTTCCGTACTGCTTTCCAGAGTGGCTGCACCAGTTTGCATTCCCACCAGCAGTGCAAAAAGGGCTCCCCTTTCTCCACATCCTCACCAACATCTGTTGTTTCCTGAGTTGTTAATTTTAGCCATTCTGACAGGTGTGAGGGGGTATCTCATCGTGATTTTGATGAGAAAATCTTTTCAACACATATATTTGACAAATTATTTATATGCAGATCATATAAACAACTTCCACAAATCAATCTAAAGAAAGGACAACCCAGTTTTTAAATGGGCAGTCATCTTAGACACTTTACAAAGGAAGAATCCTAACTGACCAATATGTATGTAAAAAGATGCTTGACATCAATAGTTATCAGGGAATTGCCCAATAAAACCAAAATAAGATACTGCTACACACATACTAGAATGGCCAAAACTTTAAAAATTGACAGTACCGAGATTGGCAAGCATGTGAAGTGACTAGAACTTTTGTACATATTGGTGGGAGGTGAAAACTTGTTCAAGCAACCACTGTACTGGGTCCAACACTGTCCCACCTGAATTCATGCCTACCTGGAACCTCAGAATGTGACCTTATTGTGAACTAGGGTCTTTGCAGATATAATAAAATTAAAATGAGGTCATAGTGGATTCAGATGGGTCCCAGAGGGGCACTTGTGTGACTCAGTTAGTTGAGCATCCAACTTCGGCCCAGGTCATGATCTCACAGTTGAGTTCGAGCCCCGTGTCGACCTCTATGCTGACAGCTCAGAGCCTGGAGCCTGCTTCGGATTCTGTGTCTCCCTCTGTCTCTGCCCCTCCCCCCTCTTGCACTCTGTCTCTTCCTCAAAAATAAATAAACATTAAAAAAAAGATGGGTCCCAGGGACGCCTGGGTGGCTCAGTCGGGTTAAGTGTCCAACTCTTGGTTTTGGCCCCGGTCATGATCTCACAGTTTGTGGGTTCAAGCCCTGCATCGGGCTCCATGCTGACAGTTCAGGGCCTGCTTGGGATTCTCTTTCTTTCTCTACCCTTCCCCAGGAGTGCCTGCTCTCTCTCCCTTTCTCCCTCAAAGTAAATAAATAAACTTAAAAAAAAATATATGGACTCTAAGGCCAATGCTTGGTGGAGTCTTATAAGAAGAGGGAAACTGAAACACAGAGACACAGGAGACATACAGTGAAGAGACCATGTGAAGACAGAGGCAGAGATTGGAGTTAGGCTGCCACATGCCAAGAACACCTAAGAATTGCCAGTAACCACTAGAAACTGGGAGAGGCAAAGAAGGATGCTTCCGTAGAGCCCTCAGAGGGAAGTTGGTTGTAACAACACCTTGACATCACACTACCAGACTTTAGGGTTTCTGGACTTCTGAACCCTGGGAGAATACATTTCTGCTGTTTTAACCCATCCTGTTTATCTTGACAGTTCTAGGAAACTAATACAAGAACTTTAGAAAACTTTGGCAGTTTCTTATAACTTTAAACATATACAGTTACCTTATGACCCAGCAATGCTACCCCTAGCCTGGGTGTTTCCCCAGAAGAAACGAAAGCACGCATTCAAACAACAAACAAACAGAAGCCAAAAACACAAACTCAAAACAAAACAAAAAAACCAAAAACCCACACACAAAAAAAACTTGTGTAAGGATGTTCATATCAGCTTTAGTTATAATAGCCCAAACTGGACACAAAGAAAATGTCCAAGAAGGGATTGGATAACCAATCGTCTCATATTCAGCAAGAAAACAGAATAAACCGCTGTTTATACTCCAAAGCATGGATGAACATCACAACACAAAACAGAAACAGCAAAAGAACCCAGACACCAAAAGGGTATGTATACTGTATGAGTCCAGTTGTGTGAAGACGAAGTTCGGGTAAATGGATTCTCATGTAATAAAAATGAGGTCAGGGAGGCGAGGGATTGACTTAAAGGAGCAAAATCTCAGGCGTTGGGACTGTTCTCTATCTTGATTATGGTGGTTTACACTAGCATATGTGGATTTGTCAAAACTCACTGGACTATTTACTTAAATGGATGCTTTGTATTAAAAGTAAATTATTATCTCAACAAAATTGTCCATAAAGAAAAGTTTAAATCTTGGAGCATTTCACCATTTATAACGTTTGCCTCAATTAAAATAGAAAAAAAAAATCCTAGTTTAATTTAATGAAAATCTTTATCCCTTTTTTGTTTTTGAAAACCACATTGTCTGCTTTCTACACTTATTTTTAATTCTTAGCAAGGAGGTGATTTCCAAGTAATTTATTTTTGTTCTGTTTTCCAGTCTACTTTGAACGTAGGCATCCATATGCCATATACTCTCCCTGTGAGTCTAGTTATTTGGTATATGTTGTCAAAGCCTTAAGTCTCGATTTCCTTAGTTGGAAAGCTTCTAATAACTCATCAGGTCATAATTTGCTCTGTCGGCTGCTTTATTTAGGAAGAGTAAATAGGTCACTTGCAAGGGCCAATCAAGTGCAAAATAAAAACGCCTATATCTCAAACCAAGAATGCGCAGCTTTAAACAACATTCAAAATGTTTCTAGATTTTTTTTTTTTTTCAGATGGGAGGAATTTATAGAATTTGGCCTGTCAGAGAACAAAGAACATACCAGCTTCAGGTGGGCAGTACCCAGTTCCGGTTTGACAGCTTCTTGGCAAGTATTATATGTATCAGGCTTGACTGGATGGAAAGGGGGACCTGAGGGGAAACACAGCAAAAGATTGGGGGCAGAAAGAGGAGGGAGAAAGGCACGTGGAAGGGCCCAGGGAAGGCACACAGCCCGGCTGCTTCTGTATTTATGGTGCAGCGCTAGCGCCATCATGTGGTTGTCGGTGGAACTTCAGAGGAAGAAGGCGTTCTTTCCCCACTATGTTTAAAGAATGGACTAACGGACCAAAATAGTCTAAAAGGCCTGAAAAACCTTGAGAAGGATATCACCCTATAATTCTTGTCCATCTAAAATCTGAAGGCATTCTTGGCCTTTCTCTTAGTAATGCATCTGGTATCGTGTTTGCTATTCGGGCGACTATTTGTCCCTTCGTTCATCTCGTGTGCAATGAGTATACATTGAATAATGTGTCAGACGCTACAGAGCTGGAGAAGAGCAGGTCTCATGGTCTAGTAAGAAAGACTATGAAGGAAATGTTAGAGCAACCTCCTACTCTAATGCGGGAATGAGAGGCACACTAACTACCACCACAAGAGCCAAATGGGCACATTCAATATTTGCCAGATACCATCATGCCCCCACCTCCCATCTTGGTGCTGTCACAACCACCCTTGCCTTGAAAGCTTGTGTCGTTCTTATTACCTGTATCACTTGCCATACCCGTTTTAAAATCTGGCTATAATTATTGATTGATTGATTCAATAATTATTTACTGATAGCCTGCTATGTTTTAGGAAGTCCTATAGGTGCTGGTGGATACAGACACAGTGAGGAAAGACAGAAAATCTGTCTTCTGCCATCAAGCTTATGTTAGGGAAGTGAACCATCAAGAAAAACAGTGGTGTGTGTGTGTGTGTGTGTGTGTGTGTGTGTGTATGCTACTTTCTTAGTTTTCGCCTGCTTATTTTTGTTCTTTTAATTTCATATATCCCACCCATGTTTTCCATTCCCCGCTTATTAAATTCTCAGCAGTTAGTCTTAACTATTTCAAGTGAGTTTGAGATTTAAATCAGCATGGCTTCCTCAAGGGTTCTGGGAAATTTACTTAACGTCCTGTTGCTCAGAACTCACTTGGGTTTCATTTGTTTGTTAAGCCATGAAGTGGGAATTGGGGATGAGATCTCAAATCTTGGTTCTATTAATGTTTCATTTATCAGGCTTACCTCCCAATCTCCATTTCTCTTGGTCACTTTAGGGTCTTGCGTGTAATAAACATGAACAATCTCAGCATTTTCTAATCAAAACAGATACTAGGAGGTTGGCAGTAGCATGGCATCCACACCCAGCACCCAGGCCTCAGCAGTCACAGCTGTCGGGGGGCTGGAGGGGAGGGATGGCAACCTCAGCTCAGCGGGACTGAAGGAGCGGGCTCTCTCTTCCTCTGCTCCAACAATGGGGAGCCAGAGCAGGAAAGAGGGACTTTTCCTCTTTAGGGCATTAGCGCCCTAAAATCAGAGAAAATGTGAATAATCAAGCTGAGCTTACTACCAAGCTGGAAAAAGATAAGATCTCAGTGAGTGGCATATATTTGTTAACAATTATTGGAAAAAATAGACCTATCTCATGGTTATGCTCTCAAAGAGTTGAGGCTCTTCGTTAAACCAAGAATGCATCTCATTCTGTTAAGTTTGTTCACTTAGGCCTTTGTTCCTATGTGCACAGCCCAGGATAAATACCAAATGGTTGGTATTTATAAATGAGGTCATCTCCCCTTAAAAAACAAAACAAAATACAAAAAAGAAAGTACTCCAGGCCTGCTTGTGGTAAATCACTACAGACTTTATGTTATGCAGGAGAGGCCCGGAAGCCCAGAGTTTCCCCTTCAGACTCCATTAGTTTCCCCACCGAACTAATTAGCCCAGTGTGCCAGACTTGTAAACATATCAGCTTCCTGTTCAGCTCTGGAAGATTCTGAAAACTAATTCAAATTTTCAGAGAAAGTCTTCTAAAACTAAAGCTAAGTAGAGATTATGTAATATTTCATGCAAAATATAATTATAAATTGTGCTGTGGAGCTTTCTCTCGGCTCCAGGTGTTTCATACATTAAACACCTTTATGCTGTTTATAAATTTAAAGGAAAATGTCTTTTGATTCAGAGTCCCATTTGAGAGGAAAGAAACATAATCTTTGCAAAAAAAGAAAGAAAGAAAGAAAGAAAGAAAGAAGAAAAAAAAAACTTATGCTCAACAACTGAAAATATCTTTTGCCTAATTTTCTCTATATTTACAGGGCCTGGTTATGGTTGCCAAAAATATACAGTCTACATATATTTGTTATCAAAACTGAAATATTAAAAATTTCTTTGGTATATCTGTGACTCAAACCTGGAAAGACATAAATGTCATTTGTACGTGCTTCTATGTAGAATACAAGTTATGGTTCATCAGGATTTTAAACAGGTGTGATTGGTCACTATTTAGGACAAGTTGAATTTAAAACAATGAAATCTTCATTTAAAATATGTATTAAAAATATTTTTCAGAGGCATCCAACTCTTGATCTCCGCTCAGGACATGATCTCACAGTTTGTGACATCAGGCCCTAAGACCCAAGTCAGGCCCTGCTCTGACAGTGTGGAGCCTGCTTGGGATTCTCTGTCTCTCTGCTTCTCCCTGGTTTGTGCCTACGTTCTCTCTCTCTCTCTCTCTCTCTCTCAATGAATAAATAAACTTAAAAGATATTTTTTCAGACATTATGGGGCATCTAGGTGGCTCAGTCAGTTGAGAGTCCAACTCTTGATTTCAGCTCAGGTCATAATCCCAAGGTCATGGGATCAAGCCCTGCATCAGGCTCCATTCTCAACATGGATCTGGCTTAAGACTCTCTCTCTCTCTCTCTCTCTCTCCTTCCCCCTCTGCCCTTTTCCCTCACTCACGGTCTCATTCGTTCTCTCTCTAAAATAAAAAAAAAAAAATTTAAAGTCACCCAAAAGCAAGTCTTGCAATTTTATTTTTAAGATTTTTGCCTTTAAGGGATATGAACCAGCCATTTCTAACTTTGTAAAAAGGACCTGTGCTGTTCTCATCTGAGCGTGCCTCTTCAGGGGATTGACTGCTTCCCGCAAATCACCAGCAGTTGAACCCATGAAGTATCCTCGCTGCACAACAGAACAGGATGTACTGGTGAGATAGTCCTTTCCTTGGTGAAGGGCCACTTTGAGAGACAGGCTCGACTAACAGGCATGAATTTTTAAACCAGTTTCATTAAATTGTATTAATAATCTTTACAGTTTTGTTGCAACAGTAGCTGGTGAACATTCTGATGTAAAATACGTAGGCATTTCTACCAAAAATGGTTAATGTCCTCATAGCCATATATTTTTGAAGAAGTTATTTCTCTAAAATTTTCTTAACCCTAATCCTGTGTCCAAGCTGAGTCTGATGAATATCATCAATAATGCAAACAGTTCAGATAGAATCTTCAGGAATTAAGCGACATTTTTTCCCACTCAAGTCTACCCCAATTTAACGGTCTTGAACTGTCTTAAAATTCACTTCAAAATCTAGGTCTGGTCTATATATTGCTGAAATGGTCTGCTTAATCAATTGTTACCAAAAAAAAAAAATGACACTGTTTTGTACATAAAACAACAATATAGTGAGTTTTGTCTTTACTAATGCCATTTTTCTCAGTTTGGATTTGAAAATCAAAATATAAAGTCCATAGCCGTATGGACTTTATTCATTTTCATGGACTTTATTCCATTATTCATGGACTTTATTCATTTATTCATACTTATTCATTCTCACGATGAATAAGAAGGATTGTATAAGTAAATACTGAGAGTAGAAAAAGTTATTTGAAGATTGCTCAAGTTCATTGCTTAAAAAGTCCTTCATCTATGTCATTTAAAAACAGTAACAAACAACGATGAAAATAACACAACTAGAAAACACTAGAAAACACTGCATTCTAGTAAGTAAACTAACTCATTGAACCCTTACAACAATGGTCTGAGGCTTGTATTTCTGACTACCGTTTTATAAAGGAGGACACTGACCCTGGGAAGGGAAAGTGTCTTTCAGAGTCACAGGGAGAGTGGAAGGAGGACAGAGTCACGTCACCTACTCTTAATTAACATCTATGCCATACCAATCGTTCTCTCTAGGCCAGCAACCTCCCCTCAACTTCAGGTGGGGCTGCAGAACATCTCTTCCTGAACAACCAACCGGATCAGTCAAACTCCGCCTGTTCCAGACAGTATGGAGAATCTGCTCCCTTCCAGTTATCTGCCCCCCTTCACCCTTACTTTAATTGTCTCACCTATCCTCCCAGTGTTGGTAAAGATGCCTTCCAGCTCGATTCTTTGTTCCTGTCAGCCATCGCCACAAGCTGGGCCCTCCCGGTTCCCGTACTCCACCTGTGAAACGGGGTTAGTCTCTCTTCTTTCCTGTTCCCACTGCTCCCTTCTTCTCTCTTAGGCACTACTTATCTTTCACCTGGACTTTTGATTGACCTTGAATGGTCTTCCTATCTACATTCTCTCTCTTCTCCAGTTCAGCCTACATACTATTACCCACTGCAACTTATTAACACATATGTCAAATCATTTCTAGCAAGAACCTGGTCTTGCCTACAAAATGAATAATAAACTTCTAAAGTTTCCACTCCTGGGCCATTCATATCATAACCTCGACTTTGTCTCAATCCTTGTTGCCATCCTGCCTTTCCATCTCTGCCTGTCCTTTGCTTGTAAAACATTATTTAATTTTCCTCTGCAATGCCTAGCACCAACCCATTGGCTCTAAGGCACCATGCACTGTCTCTCCCATGTTCCAGAGGAGATGCCCACTTGTCTGGCAAACTTTTCTATCCCAAGTTTTCACCTCTCCCCCTTACTCGACATTCCCTGTGCTCTTCCTTGGTTCGGGCATGCTTGCCTAGGCTCGGATCGTGGTTTCCTCACTAGGCTCCCAGTTTCTACCTCCTCCTTCAATAAGCCCACTCAGCATTATCACTGTCAGGGTAACTGTATCAAAACACGTCTACCTTGCAAATGTTCTGCTCAAAAATTAAAAGGGTTTCCTGTTTCCTACACATGAAACTCCAAACAGACTGCCATATGGCCCAACTACAGGGAGCCCCATGCAGGTTTTATTTTATTGGAGTCTTCAAACTTCTTGGTTTGGCATTAAGCCGTAGTTTGAGAATCAGCAGTAGGAAAGTTATTCTATTACAATCTGCCCCTCCACTCCCCCCACCCGCCCCTCCAGACACATACCACACCAAAACCATGACCATCATTTACAGGTACGTTGGGGAAAGTTTGAGTTCAATAGGTTCTTTTTTAGGATGAGCATCTTTCATATGCTCACGTGTATTATAAATATCCAAAAAGAGTCATTGAGGAAAAGGGTTTGTCTTTTTTCCCCCCTCTCAGTCACTCTTAGATATTTCCCAGGACTCCAGAGTTCAGCAGCCTAGATTTGAGGCAATCTTGCCCTCTACATTCCCTGCTCCAGTCCTTGTCACAGGTCAAATGCCACCTCAGAAGGTCTTCTCTGACCATCTCGGTTCAAGTTGCCATCCCTCCCCGCGCCATCGTCTTGTTTTATTTATTTCATAGCACTTACTCCAATTTGATGAGATGCTTATTGTTTATTCGTTACTCCTTTTTTTGTTTTGTTTTGTTTTGTTTCTGTTTGTTTGTTTGTTTGTTTTTCCTCGAAGATACTGGATCCAGGGGAACTTCTCGTTCGTTACTCTGTCTTCACCAGGGCAGGTGGCTAATACACTTAATACAGTTTGGCTTGCTTTCTTTTCTTTCTTTCTTTCTTTCTTTCTTTCTTTCTTTCTTTCTTTTTCTTTCTTTCTCCTCTCTCTCTCTTTGAAGGAATATATATCCCACCAAAAGCCTTGCTTCTACCCATATCCACATCTCTTAACCTACCTAACTGAATTTAGGCCTATGTTATAAGGCTGAAATACAAGTTTCCTCATCTCTGAAATTTTCCCTGATGATGTTACTGAACTCCTGCAATATTAGCATCTGAGCAGCACAATTTATTTTGAACAGTTAATCACTTTTCACATAGAAATGCTACCTTATTCCTCCAGCCATAGTGTATTTGCCTTGTGGTCAGGACTGTTGCCATACTTTGAGTATCTTCGAGGATTTAGCAGACCGGGCTTCTCAGGTAAGCCATAAATATCTATAGCTTGATTACATATGATGCTATGCAGTAGATTCCGTTTGGGTGAAGATGCTATACATTCTCACCTTTAAAATTCTTTCTTACTCTTGAAAGAAGTAGGTCTAAATGGAAGCAGTGGGGTGAAAAGGTATAATGAAGAAATTAAGGGAAGAGGGAAGTTTATTATCCAATAATACAGTGTGATTGAAAATCCTCGTTTCGTGCTTACATGGTTTAAATTCAACAAACAGCAAAATCCCTCTAGTATCAGGGATCTTGGATCGAGTTGATATTTCCTGTAACATTTCAATAGCCACATGCATTTTTGTGTAAGTCACTTAAATGTTATCCATTTTTAAGGCCATCAAGCCATTCCATTTCTTCCTTGAATTGAGATCTTCTTTGCTGAGACAAGTTCAAGTATTGGCCCTCCATCCAAATGATGTGGATTAGGACGTCCGGAGAACCTACCTTTGTTTTCTGTTAATGGAAAGCTTGGAAGGCTCAGTGATTTATAACTTCTGTCTATTTTAACACAATGTCTGACTTTTTTTTTCTCTGTAGAATTTTATTCCATTTGGAACATTCATGTGATCCAGTAACATGCCACGCATGAGACTTTTCGTGTCAAAAAACCAATGTATCTTCTGCTCGTCAAATTTCATAGCCAGGAGGTTGTGATTTGGGGCAGACGCCACCTGGGTGCCTGGATTTTCTGGAATGTTGTCAGGGTGCTTGTTTCAGCCTGTCTCAGAGCATTCTGTCTCTGCCTCACCTGGGACCTTAAGATGAAATCTGCCCACAGGTGGGTTCTGCAGAGTGCTAGTGCTGAAGGTACCCTGGGGAAAAAAGTGTTGGATTATCAAATACATTTGAGGCATCGCGGGATTCTAAATCTCCTTTTTGGAAAAAAAAAAAAATCACACGGCTTATTAGCATGTGAAGGCTTTGAGAATTTTTAGAGCTCTGCAAAATTGGGTCTGCCTGCTCCCTTGACTTTCCTGACTTCATTTCCCACATCTATCACTTTCTTGTGTCTGACCATACTGGGTTTCCTGTGATTCCTCAGATACACCACCAGCACTCTCTTAACATGCTTTGTTTCCTTGGCCTGAAAGTCTCCCTCTTCCCTCCTGGATCCCTGCAAGGGTCCCTCTTGTCTCCTTTAAGTCTTATCTGAAATATCATCTTCACAGTGAGGCCTTCTTTGATGCCCTTATTTCAACTTATGAACTCTCTCCTACTGGCCCTCTCTGTTGACCTTTCCAGCTTTCTAGTTCTCTGACACACTCATCACCGGAACCACAACCATGCTGCATTAACAAACAACCTTAAATCCTCCTGGTAAGCAACCGTAAACATTTATTTTGTTTCGGATGTGTAGTGCTTATGTGACCCGCCCTGAATTTGCTCTCCGGACGACTGGGGGTCATCCCTGCAACTGTACTGATACGGGGCTAAGCTTGTTCACGTGTCTGTGGGGCTGGTGGATGTTGGCTAACCTAGGAGGGTCCCAAGGAGATGACTGCAGTGTCTGGTCTCCGCTGCATGTGTCTCTCATCCTTCAGCAAGCCAGCAGAGGCAGAGTCTGCGGGCAGGCCCAGAGAAGCAAGAGGCAGCAAGCTTTCGAGGAGTTGAAACCAATTCGCTGATGTCCTATTGGCCAAAGCCTGTCACGTGGACACACACAGGGTTGGCGTGGGTGGTCATTACACTGTTGCCCCGCACGGATGTGGATTCAGGAAGAGGTGAACAATTTGGACCAGTTTTGCAAACTACCACACATATCAGAACGTCGACTTCGAATTTTTGTTTGTTTTGCTCTCTAAGGATGTAAGTTCCATGAGGGCAGGGAGTTTTTCATCTACTTTGTCGACTACTTTATTTTCCTTTATCTAGAACCACGCCCAGCACAAGGTAGGTACTTAGTACATGTTTGCTGGATGAATAAATGCATAAAAATAAACCCTTTAAACTTTAACTCAATATTTGCAAAAGTATTTTTCAATTGATCCATTTCAAGTGATGCCATTTGGAAAGGCAAATAGAACCTCATTTGGAATCAGACACTGTTCAGATCCCTCACGCCTTTCTTACTAAAAATGTAAACCCCAGTAATGAATTTTAATTTTCAGTATTTATTTTGCCTTCTTTCATTTACCTAAGGCTTAGTAAATGACGTTTATTTTATTATTATTATTATTGTTTTTTTTTTAGCAAATGACTTTTATGTACCAGATAAGGTACCAGTGTTAGTGGTAACAGGGAGCAAGGATACAGCCCCTGTCTCGGAAAAGTCTCAGTTGAGTTGAAGAACAAAACAAAATAAAGCAAAATTAAGCAATATGATATGCTCCGTTATAACGTTATGAAAACAGTACCCAAGCACGCGAAGGAAGAAGTGTTCAGATGTACTACTTGATAGTAGATAGGGGGTTCTAATTTGGATCTCTGTATCTATTTAGACTGATAAAGTCACTCTTCTAATACAACTTGCTGATTTGCAACATTTCTATTTATACCATTTAATCTCTTCACCCATCCACACCCTTACCCTTATCTTCTTTTCTTTTTTTCTTTTTTTTTTTTCCAACGTGTATTTATTTTTGGGACAGAGAGAGACAGAGCATGAACGGGGGAGGGGCAGAGAGAGCGGGAGACACAGAATCTGAAACAGGCTCCAGGCTCGGAGCCATCAGCCCAGAGCCTGACGCGGGGCTCGATCTCACGGACCGCGAGATCGTGACCTGGCTGAAGTCGGACGATTAACCAACTGCGCCACCCAGGCGCCCCTCTTCTTCTTTTCTTTCTGAATCCTCTGCATCTTTCAAATTTGAACAGCCACGGAACATTCTCTGATCAAGTTCGCTCACAACCCTCCAGCCCCTGAATCTATCTAAATTCTCTAGCATTTATTGTTCATATCATATTACTCTGTAATGGTTAGAGATCTCTATTCTACTATTTTTAAATAGACTATTTAGCTCTCCTATTGTTCACCTTTTCACATGTGGATGTCTTGTCTTTTCAGAGAGTTAGTAACCATGTTGAGAGCAGAGATTTTGTTTCTTTTCTGGTATTGCTGAGAATAACATCATAACAGGTACTCGGATAATTAATTAGAAGGATATACTGAAAACCAAAAATTTTAACGTAGTTAGGGGCAGGTCTGAGAATGCGTATGTGGGCTGTTGGCTGGCAGTGTAGAAAATGATGATTATGTACCACCCTTACCTATGTTGGAAACCAGTTACTACTTTATAGAAAGCTGTAACTACAGACCAGGCTTATTCACAGGTTAAAATAAAACTGGCAGATTTTGAGAGGGCTTGAAAATGAACAAGGGAAAAAAAAATTAAATGCCAAACTACAAATGTACAGAAAATAAAGAGATTGCTTGTTGGCAAAGAAAATGTTGGGAAAAAAGGAATAAGGAAAAAACAAAGATGTGTTACCTGACGTTCTCCGGCTCCTGGGCAGAACAGAGGATCATTTATCTTTCAATTAGTTTTGCATATCTACACACCTGTGTATCCTATTCACCAGCCCAATAAAACTGCCCTTCAGGGGTGAATTCTGCTTAACATGGCGCTTGATGTGTGGGAAAGCCCTCAAATAAGCTACAAAAGTAGCAAGTCAATTCACTTAGCTCAAGTAGAATCCAGATCTTACATTTGTCTGGAGGCCTTGGAAAAAGACAAAAAGCAGCTCATCAAATATTATAATTATTTACTGATAAAAACTATGCTATAAGTCATAGAAGTGAGGATAAGAGAAGAGACATTATTAGTTGACTCATACTCACAGGAATCAAATTATAATAATCCATTCAGATCCTAGTAAAGACTGCATCTCACTCAAGATGTTTCTGGGTAGTTAATAGGCTAGGCCATTACAAACTCTTTTTCATTTAGTTCTACAACCTGCAAGGAAATTCTGGGTTCTCATATTAAGGAGCAGACTTTACAGCTGGCAGACTAAATGATTATTTATTAGCTTATTTCCCATTTTAATTGAATATGTCCATTTGGAGGTCTCTGGCATTTCATGGTGTGAGTCATTTATCTTTAAGTTTTATCCTTTCGCAGCGGACTATGTATACCTCGTGCCTGCACAATTGAGAAATTGTGGACTCAGAGAGATCTCACAAAGGTCAGAATCCTGAGCTGACATGATTTCTTTGCTTCAAAGCCAAACATAATCAAACATACATATATCGTAAAACACATATGATATTTAAAAAAAAAGATGTTACTTTTCCATAGTCTGTCAAACGTGAGATTCTTTCGTTCTCACATTTCCCCCTTCATTTGTTTTTGATGTAGATGAGGAAAAAGATTAAGTTATTTGATTACCTTAAAACCCAGTCTAGTCTTAGCTAATGCAATAAAGAGAGGAGAGGAGAGGAGAGGAGAGGAGAGGAGAGGAGAGGAGAGGAGGGGAGGGGAGGAGAGGGGAGGAGAGGAGAGAAGAGGAAAGGAAAGGAAGGGAAAAAGAAAAGAAAAAGAAAGAAAAGAAAAGAAAAAAGAAAAGAAAAGAAAAGAAAAGAAAAGAAAAGAAAAGAAAAGAAAAAAAAGGTGTACAGTTTGAGAATTGTCTTCATTCTCAGATGACATGGTCATCAGTGTAGAAAATCCAGAAAAACTGATAAAATAACTTCTGGAACTAATAATAATAGCGAGGTAATGTACAAAAGCCAATCATTTTCCTGTGTACTAGCAATGACCAAGTGGAATTTGAAATCAAATGCACGATACCATTTACCTTAGCATGCCCTCAAAACGAACTACTTGGGTTATAAATTTAACAAAGTATTTATGCATCTGTATGAGGAACACTACAAAACCCTGAAGAATGATTGAAGAACTAAATAAATGAAGAGACATTCTGTGGCCATGGATAGGAGGACTCAATATTGCAAGATGTCATTTCTTCTGAAATTGATCCATAGATTAAATGCAATCCCAATCAAATTCCTAGCGAGTTATTTTATGGTGATTGACAAACTAATCCTAAAGTCTGAATGGGGAAGTAAGAGATCCAGAGTAACCAACACCATATTGAAAGAGAAGAAAAAGCCGGTGGACTGACACTACCTGATTTCAAGATTAGTAAATTACTAAAGCTACAGTAATCAAAACAGTGTGGTATTGGTATCTTTGACAAAGGAGCAAAAGC
Organism: Lynx rufus; assembly: GCF_022079265.1. Lineage (NCBI taxonomy): Eukaryota > Metazoa > Chordata > Mammalia > Carnivora > Felidae > Lynx > Lynx rufus. The sequence goes on along the minus strand of NW_025814824.1, from coordinate 38,451,569 downwards.
AATACAATGGAGAAAAGACAATCTTCTCAACAAATGATCCTAGAATAACTAGACATCCACACGAGGAAAATGAATCTAGATACAGATGTTATCTGCCTTCCCAAAAATCTTCACAAAAATTAAATCAGAATTGTTCCTGGAGTTATGAATGCACATGTAAAACACAAACCTCTAAAACTCATAGAAAATAATATAACAGAAAACTTGGGTGTACGGATAACTTTGCAGATACGACGCCAAAGACACGGTGCATGAAAGAAATAATTGACAACTGGACTTCTTTGAGGTTAAAAACTTGTGAAAGACCTGAGAAAGACAATGTTAAGAGAATGAGAGCATAAGCCACAGAGTGGGAGAAAACATTTATTAAAAAAAAAAAAAAAAAAGGCACGTCTGGTAAAGGACCATTATCCAAAATATACTAAGTACTCTTAAAACTTGGCAACTAGAACACAAACAACCCAATTAAAAAACGGGCTAAAGGCCTGAACAGACACCTCATCAAAGAAGGTCAAGGATGGCAAATAAGCGTATGAAAGATACATCATCTGTATCAGGGAATGCAAATTAAAGCAACCACAGGTTACCACCATATACATAGCAGAACAGCCAACATCTGGAACACTAACAACACCAAATGCTGGGGAGGACACGCAGCAACAGAACTTTTGTTCATTGCTGGTGGGAATGCAAAGGTACGGCCATTTTGGAAGCTAGTTTGGTGGTTTCTTACAAAACACACTCTTGCCGTATGATACAGTAATGGTGCTCCTTGGTATTTTACCCAGAGTTGAAAACTTATGTCCATATAAAAAACCTGCACATGGATGTTTAGAGCAACTTTATTCATAATTGCCAAAATCCGGAGGCAACTAAGACTTCTGTAGACACATGGATATATACACTGTGGTACGTGTAGGCGATGAAATATTTTTCAGCCCTAAAAGGTAATGAGCAATCAAGCTAGGAAAAGACAGGGAAGAACCTGAAATGCATATTACTAAGTGAAAGAATCCAATCTGAAATGGCTGCAAATTGCATGCTTTCAATTATACGACATTCTATTATGTAGGGAGACAGTACAAAGATCAGCGGTTGCCAGGGGCCAAGGGCCAGGGAGGCACGAACGGTAGGAGCCCAGGGGATTTTTTGGGTTCTGAAAATGTGTTAGGATACTTCAGTGATGAATACACGTCATACATTTGTCTAGACTCATGGAACGTACATCAAGACTGAACCCTAACGTAATGTAAACTATAAACTTTGGCTGATTATGATGTGTCAAGGTGATTGTAACAAATGTACCGCTCTGGCTGGGGGTGTCAATCATGGGAGAAGCTATGGATGTGTGGCGGCAGGGACTATATGGTATTATCTCTTTCTTTCCTCCCAAGTTTGCTGTGATGCTAGAACTTCTCTAAAGCAAACAAAAACAAAAACAAAAGAACAGCAACAATGACAACAAAAACCAACCTCCTCTTAAAAAAAAAAGAAAAAAAAACGCCCATTTGAGGAACCTATAAATAAAACAAAGATAAATTAGAAAGACATGTTCATCATAAAGAGCTTATATGGGTGTATAAGAAAAATAAACACTCTCTTTCTGAGGGCAAACGACATGAGCTCATCAGGTTAGAAATGCAAATTTCAAAGTGTTGTGCCAGCTTTTGCCTACCAAACTGACAAAGACTGTTTAGTAGTTTTTGTTGTTGTGGTTAAAGCCACAACACAGTTCTCAATGGTGGCAAGAAACAGGGGCTTTCAGGGGCACCTGGGTGGTTCAGTCAGCTAAGCATCCAACTTCAGCTCAGGTCATGATCTCACGGCTCATGAGTTCAAGCCCCGCGTTGGGCTCTGTGCTGACGGCTCAGACCCTGGAGCCTGCTTCGGATTCTGTGTCTCCTTCTCCCTCTCTGCCCCTCCTCTGCCCCTGCTCACTCTCCCTCTCTCTCTCTCTCTCTCTCTCAAAAATAAATATTAAAAAAATTAAAAAAAAAAAAGAAACAGAGGCTTTCATTCAGTACTGGAACAATTGTAAACTGATATCATATTTTGGAGAAGTTTTTGTACCCCAGTTTTCCTTCCATCACTTTCTGCAAAAAACTTATCCTCAAACATTCAGAGACATTCTATTTTAAGGACAAGACAGAGGAGGACAAGAGGTACAATTCAGTGCTGTGGTCTTTCCCATCCTCCCTTGAAAAATAGGAAATGCTTAGTCAATGAAACCCACGTAGAAGTACATCTGTCTCTTCTCTAGAACAAAATTGGGATAATACAGAAATTTCTTTCCCAGATTATTTTATCTTGGCAAATGGCACTGAGTTCCTCAAGGACGCTCTAAAATCTTCCTGCTTCTGTGCTCTTGGTTCATAACACTCCTGGGGTTCTGCCATAACCCACTGACAGGGATGAAAAGAAAATATGCTGTATTTAATTTGGTAGGGATATTAGCATTTTATAGGGAGAAGACTCACACCGCATATATTTGACTTTGAACATCTGTAAACTCCTTTGAACTTTTCACTAATGCCACAAGGCACAGGGTGGAAACTGTCAATGTAAGAGCCATTTGGTGACTTTGGCTAGTCAGACACACTTGGGACTCCCAGAGAGAGGAATGTTCTCGTGGGACAGACAGCTATGTGGGTGTGACACAGACCATTAGCATACTGTGCCTATATCCCAGCCTGATGTGGACTAACAGTGTGGGGGCCCTAATCATACCTGCCCAAAGGCCCATTTTAAATGCCACGGATTATTGTTATTATTATTTTTTAATTATATGAAATTTATTGTCAAATTGGTTTCCATACAACACCCAGTGCTCATCCCAAAAGATGTCCTCTTCAATACCCATCACCCACCCTCCCCTCTCTCCCACCCCCCCCCCATCAGCCCTCAGTTTGTTCTCAGTTTTTAACAGTCTCTTATGCTTTGGCTCTCTCCCACTCCAACCTCTTTTTTTTTTTTCTTCCCCTCCCCCATGGGTTCCTGTTAAGTTTCTCAGGATCCACATAAGAGTGAAAACATATGGTATCTGTCTTTCTCAGTATGGCTTGTTTCACTTAGCATCACACTCTCCAGTTCCATCCACGTTGCTACAAAGGGCCATATTTCATTCTTTCTCATTGCCACGTAGTACTCCATTGTGCCACGGATTATTATTCATTAAACATAAGAATTCCCCACAGCAACCTAATACCCAGCTTTGGAATGGAAGCAAATTTAGGAATTTGGACTTTTCAGAACAGAAAGCCCGTTGTCTCATATCCGTTGTCTCATCCAGATTTTCTTTTCCTTGCAATTCTTGAACTGTAATCTTTCTTTATTTTGTTCCTACATTAGTCTTTGATGGTGAAATTTCTAATTTTCTTATTTGTATTTATTTTTGACAGAGAGACAGACAGATGGTGAGCAGGGGAAGGGCAGAGAGAGGGAGACACAGAGTCCGAAGCAGGCTCCAGGCTCTGAGCCGTCAGCACAGAGCCCGATGCGGGACTCGAACCCACGAACCATGAGATCATGATCTGAGCCAAAGTCGGACACTTAACAGACTGAGCCACCCAGGCACCCCTGAAATTTCTAAATCAGGGAGAAAGGTGGAAATACTGTCAGGAAAAATTTCTTTCTTCAAAGCATTGATGGTGCTTTCCTCATATAGTATATTTATAACTAACATATAAATGCCATAGTTTGATCTTAACTACTATCTTTCCTGTGAGGATATGCATGTGCTTCATTAACAGTAACTAAGCTTCATGAGACACATATATATTATGCTCACTTGAGAGGTAGACAAACAGACATTCTAGGAGAACAGACCTCAGCCTGGCCAGCATCTAAACTAGATGGCAGATACTCTGTGCTGAGTGCAAAGACAAGTCTCACGCGTAGGAAGCGAACCAACTTCCTTTCAATTAGTGTCTCTACTTTCAGGGAGCAAAAGAATGTCCTGGGAAAATTTGAGAGGAATTAAACAAAAAGGATGGAAGCATTTTAGGAAGTGGCTTATGGGTCTCTTGGGAAAACAAAGTTTTTAAAAGTTCAAGCTGTAAAATAGCAGACAAAGGCATGTATTAAATGTTAAGAGGAAATTCCATAAACATTTTTCTTGTTCGGTGTCTGTGACACTAACACCCTGCCATCTTCTGTCTACACCCCTTTGAAAGGAGGTGGGGGGCTGGGGGAAGCAGCAGGCAGGAATCAGAGATATTTTCTTGAATACTCAGAAGAAAAAGGCTATTCCGAAGCCAAGTATCTAATAATCTCTGCTTTGCTTAGAAATAAGAGAGCAATTTTTCCAAAAGCCACTTTGCTGATAAACCCACTCTTTGTTTCTTTTTAAAATACATGATTAAAAATCTTCCTTAAATGACAGTCTATCAGGAGTGTTGAAGTATTTTGGAATATCTAAATGCTTCCAGCTGCTATCTTAATTTAAAAATATTTCTTAAAGGGGATTTCCAGCCTGTTGGCAGCAACAAAATAGAATTTCTGGTTTTTTCTTTTTCTTTTTTTTCTTGTTTCTGTTTCTATTATTGGATTTCACAGTGTATCATGTGATTTACTTTGGAGCGACAAGAAAATGCATTCATTTAGAAATTTATATTACTTCTCAATTACTCAAAGTATATTTTTACATTGGAGTTGTTCAAGTGAGTGGAGAATGATACGTAAGTACGACGTCCCCCTACAGAAACTGGAAATCTAGGACTAGAAGGATTCCATTTTGTCAAAAGATGTCATGTGTAGAAACAGAGATTTAACTTAGATTTTTAAAAATCAAATGTCTTGGCCTGAGCCCATAGGATCTCTAAGATTTCTTTTTTTTCTTTTTAAGTTTATTTATTTAATTTGAAAGAGAGAGGATGCAGGTACAAGCCGGAAAGGGGCAGAGAGTGAGAGAGGGAGGGAGAGAGAGAAAATCCCAGTGCTCCGTGCTCTCGGTGCAGAGCCAAACTTGGGGCTTGATCCATGGTGAGGGCATAACCTGAGCTGAAATCAAGAGTCAGAGGCTTAATCGGCTGAGCCACCCAGGTGGCCCCCAGCCGCACTTCCTTGAGAGAGAATCTGCAAAATCTATGACTCTGAGCTCTTCCTCCTGCTCTAAGCTACCTGCACAAGGGTTGAATGAATACCAGACACAAAGGACAGTTTAGATAGTCTCTCTCTCTCGATTTTGGAATAAGGCCATTGAGAGAATGAATTAGTAATCAGTGGAGAACCAAGGTGGAAAATTATGTAGTCCCTCTTATGAAGGCTGCATTTTGGGTTGGTTTTGATGGGCGAGTCAGTCCATGTACAAGGAAATGTCCCAGGAGACCTAGAAATAAGAGGCATTGCAACCAGACAGACAGAGAAACTGACAGATACTGCTCCCAAGATGTTCCTCAGTGTGTATTATGTTCCAATGGTGGTGTTCCCAGCTGGGCAAGGGTTGGGTATGTGGGAGGCTAATAAAGCTCCTGAAGATATGTCCAAGACCTAATTCCTGGAATTAGGTATGTATATGCTACCTTATTTGGAGAAAGTGGCTTTATGGATTTGATGAGAATCTCGAGATGGAGAGATCATCATGGGTTATCTGGATGGATCCTAAATGCCAACATAAGCATGCTTCTGAGATTGCTACAGAGGGAAATTTGACACACAGGGAAGGGAATGAGGTATGAAGGCAGAGATTGGAGTGATGTGGTCATGAGTCCAAAAAATGCTGACAGCCACAGAAGGAGGAAGCCTCAAGGAACAAATTCTCTCCTAGGGTCTCTGGTGGAAGTGTGGCTCTGCTGACAGTTTGATTATGCCTCTGAAGCTATTTCAGATGTCTAACCTCCCGAACTTTGAGGAAATAGATTTCTGATGGTTTAAGCCACTAGGCTTGTGATAATATACAGGGTTTTTCTTAGCATGAAATAAAATATACTTTCTGTTTCCAGGTAGTTCAAAATCAAATAGATGATAAAATCAAGTACTTAATTCACTAAAAAAAAAAAAAAAAAAAAAGGATTTTTTCATGTTTATTTATTTTTGAGAGAAAGAGGAACAGAGTGTGAACAAGGGAGGGACAGAGAGAGAGAGGGAGACACAGAATCTGAAGCAGGCTCCAGGCTGTGAGCTGTCAGCACAGAGCCCGACGCGGGGATCAAACTCACGAACCGTGAAATCATGACCTGAGCTAAAGTTGGCCCCTTAACCAACTGAGCCACCCAGGTGCCCCCCTCTCGAAATAAATCCTTATTGAAGAGATTGGTTAAACAAATGGCAAGAACTAACAGCGGAATGAACATATACTTTCTTCTAGTGAGTTCTTTTTTTTTTTTTTTTTTAGTTTTTTTTTTTTTTTTTTTCCAACGTTTATTTATTTTTGGGACAGAGAGAGACAGAGCATGAACGGGGGAGGGGCAGAGAGAGAGGGAGACACAGAATCGGAAACAGGCTCCAGGCTCTGAGCCATCAGCCCAGAGCCTGACGCGGGGCTCGAACTCACGGACCGTGAGATTGTGACCTGGCTGAAGTCGGACGCTTAACCGACTGCGCCACCCAGGCGCCCCTCTTCTAGTGAGTTCTAAGATATTGTGGCAATGATGGCATTAGAACTGGGCCAAGTCAATTAGTCTAAACTAAGAATATTTTAAAATTTCATGTGACAAGGCTTATTAGTACATGATTAATACATTATATCTTACTCCCTCTTCATGTTAAAAATATTTTATGAGGGGCGCCTGGGTGGCGCAGTCGGTTAAGCGTCCGACTTCAGCCAGGTCACGATCTTGCGGTCTGTGAGTTCGAGCCCCGCGTCAGGCTCTGGGCTGATGGCTCAGAGCCTAGAGCCTGTTTCCGATTCTGTGTCTCCCTCTCTCTCTGCCCCTCCCCCGTTCATGCTCTGTCTCTCTCTGTCCCAAAAATAAATAAACGTTGAAAAAAAAATTTAAAAAAAAATATATTTTATGAAAGACAGATATTGAAATCAAAGTGCTGTATCCCTTAGAAGGTGGCAGGCCTGGAACAATGATCCGTGTGTCCAGTGATAAAGGTATTTCTGTCAAACCTCTCCAATTATATAAGGCAAAGCAAATATATTCCAAAATTTACAGAACACATCAAAAATCAGATCTTTAAAAAAAAAAAAAAAACATTTTAGCTTTATCCTCATTTGTTTTTCCCCCAAGGTATGAAAATGCACCTTTGACATTATGAAAACCTGAACTTGACTTTTCCCACCCCATGTATATTTTGGGTTATCTCAGTTTTTCCTGTGGCTGATCAATTGCTTCTTGTTGACAGGAAAGGAGAGAAAGGTATTTATTGAGAAGTAAAATCAAATGCACCTGGCCAACATCAGTGGGGGAGGGATAGTGTTCTAATTCATAATAAATTAGAATGCATTACTTTCTAATCTCAAAGCTGAGAAACTCCTGTTTTGTTGGAACGTTGAAAGTGGAAATTCTGTAAGAGGCGAGCTCACAGAGGCTATAGCCGTGGATCTTTCCCCACCTGCTACCTTCCAGGACTGCTCTGTGTTCCTATCTGTCAGCTATATCCCTACTATATTAAGCTGATGCTTCCCAGAAAGGAATTTAGTAAGTACTATGCTTAGATTAAAATGTGCCAACGTAAGATTCTACATGGAAATTCCCAACGATTTTGAGACAAGTTTGGGTTGCATGAGATAAAACAATGTATGACCGAATTCCACAGAAACTATCCTACACAAGAAAAAATAAATACCATCATTGCAAAATAAAGTATATTAGTTCTGGTAGACATTATAATGCTTACCAATATCCAGTTCTCTCTTCTTCCTGGGCATCAGAGAGATCACCCTTGCCGGAACCCATGCCATTAAGGGGGGCCATTGACTAGTTCTTTCCCCGAAATGTAAGCAGAAAAGCCTCTGTGTGCTTTTCTACTGTTTCTACTGTCCTCTGAAAGGAGTTCTGAAACGACATTCTGATTGTGAGTTTCCATCAGCTGGAGACTTCGTGGAGTAGAGCAAAGTACTCTTGCACCCAACATTCAGAATTAAAAAAGAAAGAAGTCTCCATTGTTTTAAGACAGTTAGATATCAGAGTTAATTTGTAGCAACAAATTAACCTGCAATTTATCCTGACTACCATGCTGGTCTACCAAATAAGGAAATAGACAAATAAAAATTTGTGTTTAGAAAAAACTGGAGAGAATTTTGCTTGACTTAAAATAGTATGACTTTACTTCCAGGCCTAATGACACCTATGTTGTTTCATTAGCTTTCAGTAATGTTTTGTATGAAGAAGAGGGGAAATTGTTGAAACCAGTTATTGAGGCTTGTCTTTGCCCCTCCCCCCAATCTTATTTTAAGCCATGGAAAATCCCTCTGGGTTCTCTGCTAAGGGATCTGCCACCATGTGTAGATTTTCTACTTGCCTACAAGTCACAATTTTATCTTGGGAGTAAGAATAATTAATCAGCGTAAAGATGTTTGTGTGTACGTGTGTGTAACGGTGAACCAATTCCATGCTCATGCTCCCATTATAGTTGACAAACACTAGGTATTACTCCTCCATCTCCAACTTGTTATTTCTGTGTGTTTTAGGTTGAGAGAGTTAGTTACTTTAAGGAGTAAGTTTTAATAGTTAAACATGTAAAATGCAGCAGACATTTAGGTAGTCACCATTAATACCCCAAAACTGTAAAGACCCCCGAAAAATCAATAAAAAATGACAACCCAATAGAAAAATAGGTGAAGCCCGGGAACAAGCAATTCACAAAAGAAGAAGCCAGGATGCTCATTACACATGTAACAAGGTGCTTAATTTCGTTAGTAGTCAGGAGAATGCAACAGGGAAGTACTATTTTGTAGCTATAAAATTAGACATAGTTATAAAATTTGATAACACTTAACATGTGGGTAAAAGTGAATTCTAATACATTGTTACTGGAAGTCAACACTGGCACAAACAATTTGAAGAATAATTTGGGATTATTTGGTGTTATGGGTTGAATTGTACCCTGCCCCCCCCCCCCCCCGACACACACACCTGCGAAGATATATTGAAGTCTTTACCCCTGGTAGCTTAGAATGTGACCTTATTTGGAAATAAGGTCATTATAGGTATAATTATTTAAATGTCATACTTGAGTAAGGTGGGCCCCAAGTCCAATGTGACCGATGTCCTTATAAGAAGACATCCATGCGAAAACACAGAGAGAATACTGTGAATATGGAGGCAGAGGTTGAGGTTGAAATGCTGTTGCAAACGAAGGAATGTCTGGGGCAAGAAATGTTGAGAGCATGGCTCTGCCAACACCTTGATTTTGGATTGCTAGCCTTCTAGAACTAAGACAGTGCATTTCTGTAGCTTTAAGCCACCCAGTCTCAGGTACTTCGATATGGCAGCTACAGGAAAGTGTATATACACATGTAGTAAAGCTGAATATATGCCTACGAATGATCCATGATTCTACTCTCCCTAGAGATATTCTCCCCCATCCACACAAAACACCTCGTGTTTGAACTGAGGTCTCCCTAACGTGGTCTAGAGACCTCAGTGATAGATGTTTACATGTAAGTACAGAAAGATGGGGATGGGAAGTGGTAAGCTAATGTGGTTCTTGGCCCCTCACCCTGGCTTCAACCAGAGTTATTTGTTTTTATGTCTGCTTAAGATTTCTCTTGAAGAAAGGGTTCCATGACTAAAAATAGGCTTGGGAACAACTGGAATAAGAAAATATTCTTTTCCAAAATGATGACATGTCCTTTCTAAGGTCCTTTGATCTAATTTAAAACTTTTTCATTTTGCACCTGCTTTTTCTGTGTTACTGTTTTTATCTATGTACCATGTATATGATGTTCTTATTTCAGTGAAACCTTTTCCCCCTTCTGGTATTTTTAGTCTCACAGAGATGTAGTTTTATTCCTGACAGTGTTTGTCGTACTAGTGTATCTGTGGTATTAACCAAGATTATATTAGTTACTTTTTGGTTAACTATTTTAACTGTGTTGTTAATAATTATAGCCAATTTAGACGGCATGAGGCATAGATCAGAATTTATGTATTTATGTATTTATTTATTTATTTATTTATTTATTATTTGTATTTTTTTCTTTACATTCAAGTTAGATAACATATAGTGTAGTCTTGTCTTCACGAGTAGAAGCCAGTGATTCTTCTCTTACATATGACACCCAGTGCTCATCCCAACACATGCCCTCTTTAGTGCCCATCACCCATTGAACCCATCCCCCCCATTCCCCTTCCAGCAACCCTCAGTTTGTTCTCTGTTTTTATTTTTTGTATATAGATATCCAATTGTCCCAACATGATTTTTTTAAAAAAGATTATCTTTTTCCACTAACTTGCCTATGTACCTTTGTTGAAAATCAAATAAGTCATGGAGATTAAAGGTACAGCACAGGGAATAGAGTCAATAATAGTGTTTTAAACTTGAATGGTGACAGATAATGACTATATTTACCATGGTGAGCACTGAGCAATGTATAGAGTTGTCAAATCAATATGTTGTACACCTGAAACTAATATCACATTATATGTCAATTATACTTCGATAATTTAAAAAAAGTAACAAATATAATGGATTAAAAAAGAAAAGAAAATAAGACTATCAATTGACCATACAGGAATGAGTCTGCTTCTGGACTTTTTGTTCTGTTCTATTGATACATTTGTCTATCGTTAGACCAATACTACACTCTTTTGGCTACCATAGTTGTAGCATAACTCTTGGCCTCAGGCAGGACTCTGACTTTGTTTTTCTTACCGAGTTCTTTTGGCTATTCTAGGGCCTTAGGATTTCCATATGACTCAAAAATGAATCTGAAATGGATTGCAGACCTAAATGTAAAACTTAAAGCTATGTAACTTGTAAAATAAAACCCATGAGAAAATTTTTGTGACCTTGGGGTTAGGTAAAGTATTTTTAGAGGGAACTGGGTGGCTGAGTTGGTTGAGTGTCCTACTCTTGATTTCTGCTCAGGTCGTGATCTAACAATTGTAGGATCAAACCCTATGTCAGGCTCTAGGACATTGGGTGTGGAGCTTGCTTGGGATTCTCTCTCTTCCTGTCCCTCTGCCCTCCCCCACTTGCATGAATGCTCTCTCTCTCTTTAAAAAAAAAAAAAAACTAAAACTTAATAAAAATTTAAAAAATAGAGTTTTTAGATAGGATACTAGAAACATGATTCACAAAAGGAAGCATTAATAAATTAGACTTTGTAAAATTAAGGACTTCTGCTCTTCAAAAGACACTGGCAAGAGAATGAAAAGACACAAATAAGGAGAAAATATTTGCAAGTCACACATCTGTGAAGGACTTGAGCTACAGAAAGAATTCTCAAAACTCAATAATAAGAAGGCAAACAATCTAATTTTAAAAATGGGAAATGATTTGAAACAAAAAAAAAACACACTTCATCACAGAAGATACAAGAATGGCAAATAACCACATAAAAAGATGTTCGGTACTTTTTGGGAAACACAAATTAAAACAGTAAGGACATACTAAATAGTACAGCAAGAATGTAAAATGGTACAACCACTTTGATTTCCTCAAGCATCACCAACTCCCTTCCCATTTCTTTGCTTATGTCATTGTTTTTGTCTAGAACACACTACCTCCTTTTTAGTTAGATAAATCATATGCATCATTAAGCTTTCAGTTTATACTTTTGTTCCCCTGAGACCCTTCCTCTGACCATGGAAGTTCTTGTTATGTGTTCCTGTGTGCTTCTTCTATCAGAATAGCATTTAGAGTGTAACCTGGTCTAGAAAGGTGTAGATTGTGTTATCAGGCAGACCTCTCTCAAAATCTCAAATCTGTGCTTTCTTAGCTGTGTCACTTGGGATAAGCTGCATCAGGCTAAGCCTTAGTTTTCTTCCGTTGTAAAGTGATCCTACTGTTTTACGAAAGTTAGAGCAGGCAATGTTTATAAAGTGTTTAGCGTGGTGCATGATTTTTTTTTAATGTGTCCATGATAGCTGTTATTTTACTAATTTTTCTTTCTGGTCTAATTATCATTCTCCACCCTAACACTTAAGTTTTGTTAGACAAGAACTATCCTTATGAATGGCTGTATCCCCCAAATTTAGTAAAATGCTGGCAGATAATAGGTGCATGAATGAAAGAAGGGCAACTTAAGCTCTTAATTTCCCACTAGGAAAGAGCTCTTGTAGTCCCCAGGCTACCACAAGAAAGAGAAGCAGCCTGTGTCAGGGTAGTCGGCTCCCAGACTACAGCTAATTGGCTCAGGGATTGGTTGCCCCCCTGACTGGGCCAATGAGTCTGTGTATTGAGACTTAACACTTTGGCTCGAGAGACAGTTGGTCAAATCTTTCTCTGTGTGGTTGAGGCTATAAAATGTAAACCTTGGGAGTTCTCACTGAGCGTATTTTTGCTACGTTGTGGGGGAAAAGCCTACATTGGAAAAAATAAGATGGCTGTTACAAGCTGTTGCAAGAAGAAATGAGACTGTCAGGAATAGGGATCACAGAAGTAGCAGAGGTGGTGCAGTTGGGCAAGGGAAGGCTAGTGAGATTAGGTAGTGATTTTTATTATTCCCTAGTTTCAGTGATTTTACCTCATGTTTGGGGGGTCTGAGGACGTTGGGGCTACTTGACATTGTTGCAACATATACAGAGATTGCTCTTAGATGTGGATTTATAGTTTCCTAAGTCCTATAACCAATGTTACTGCTTGTTGAGGAAAACAGATGCTGCCACTCATCGATGTTTAACACTTTGAGTTTTCCTGCTTTAAAGTGTATCTATTAATTCTGGAGCCCAACACGGGGCTCAATCTCACAAACTTTAAAATCATGACCTGAGCCAAAATCGAGAGTCCGATACTGAACCAACTGAGCCGCTCAGGTGCCACTTGAGTTTTCCTGATTTAAAACCTTGTTCATACGACAAGTGAAAAAGGTATTTCAGAGCCCTGGGGTATTGATAGGGTAAAAGTCTTAACAAGCTACTGTCCACATCTCATAATCCAGGACACAGACACTCTTTTTTTGTTGTTTTAAATACACTGCAGTTAACCATAGAGGGTGAGATAAGCTCAAGTAAAGAAACTTTAAATTTTATTTGATAAACTCAAATGCAGAGCATACCGTTTTGGAAGACCAATAATAAAGTGAGCATGTTTTCAATTCAAGGTTAGCGGGATTAAGGAAACTACAAACTGGTTAGGAAAATCCTCTAGGAAATTCAGGCCTCTCGCATGGGGATCTGATCTAGCCACTAGGATGGGACCTTGATGCTGTTTATCCTTCGGTTTTATGTATTTTGAAAGTCTCCAGGCACCTAGTGCAAACCTTTGAAGGTTCCCTTGTCCCCAGGCTTATCAACTCCTGCAAATAGATGCCTGAGGGCCATCATCCTAACCAGTCAGCAGTCAGCCAGGCTCCACATCTCAGAGCCACTCGAGCTCAGCTGGGAACAACCTGCCACATTCAGAATAGAATGATATGGCTTCTGAGAAGATTATTTTTGCTGTTATTCGGGATAAATTCACATATGTTGTTCTCAAAATACTCCTACAGGCACAAATCCATTGAAAGATATAGGTCATGTCATGAAAAGTAGGAAACATCATATATCAGGTGCTATTTTTTGTTTCCCTTTGGGGGAAACGTGGCATGAAGAATTCAGAATAATAGGCTAAAATTATCATCTAAAAATTCTGAATCTCTTATTCACAAACTTCCTCATCTTTTTCTTTCCCCACCTTTCCCCAAGGGTCTCTGCTTTCTCTATCTCTCTTAAAGACGAAAGTCTGATGTTACAAATAATGACAGAAGGAAATGGGAACTCATTGCCAAGAGAAGAGATAGAGTGCAAACAGATCTTTATTCAGACAAAGTCCTTTTTAAAGAAAAATCGGTGCCAGGTAAGTCTTGTGGAATTCTGTATTAGCGTTCCACCTTTAGAATCCTTGACTGGTATCTCAATTTAGAGTATAATTCAAGTAAACTTAATAATATAAATACAGGGGCACCTGGGTGGCGCAGTCGGTTAAGCGTCCGACTTCAGCCAGGTCACGATCTCGCGGTCCGTGAGTTCGAGCCCCGCGTCGGGCTCTGGGCTGATGGCTCAGAGCCTGGAGCCTGTTTCCGATTCTGTGTCTCCCTCTCTCTCTGCCCCTCCCCCGTTCATGCTCTGTCTCTCTCCCAAAAATAAATAAACGTTGAAAAAAAAAATAAAAAAAAATAATATAAATACATAGTAGGATAGGGAATGGGATTTTTCTACTGTTTTAGAATTTCAGCTAAATCTCAAATTTAGGTTCATAGATGGTAATATGTCCATATTCTAGAATAGCTAGCTGCTAGATCCATGCATCCAGGACTTATTAACAAGAACTGGTCCAGGGACAATGGTTTACTTCCAGAAATCCAAGAGAAGGGTTCCTTGAAAGGAACGGTCCTTAGAAGAAAAGAGAGCTTTGGTTTTTCTCTTTTCCTTGACAGGGTAGGGAATGGAAAAGGCTGTTTACCTGATCCCTATTCCCATTCAGGCCAAACGCAAGGAAGCTCTGAGGGAGTCAAATGTAGAAAATGCAGGTGCTGGTAAAAAGTAGAATCTGACTTCTCCGTGCCAGATGGGAAGGAATGAACTTTAGCTACTCATAGTCCAGTCTTTGTGAAGCCACTGGGTGAGAGAATTCTTGCAAGAGAACCCGATATGTGTCTGTAGGAAGTTGGGAACATGGTTTAAATTGGTACCTGCTTTTATCTAGAGAGGGGGTAGCTGGTTGACATGGATACATAGGAAGAGAGAGGGACTCAGAGTAAACTGTAGATCCCCATCTGGTGTAGCAAAGATGCTGTGGGCGTCCGAGCCATCTAGAGGGTCCTGCCTGCAGGTCCCTAGTCGTAAGTGGCCAGGGATATACGCAAGCTGAGAAAGTGTTTGAAGAGGCCAGCCAGTGAGGGCATCATCCCCAAGCCCACCCAGTGTTCCATGATCCCAGCATTAATATTATGACCTTTGCCTATACCCGTATTCCCCCCATCCTCTGCCCTGATGAAAGCAGGTGAAGAATGAACCTAGAAACAGACCCTGGCCTTGAATGAAATTGGAGAAGACTGGGCGTTTTAATACACGAATGTGGGAATATCTGTAAAGTGTGGAGAAGGGGGCAACCCACGGAGCTCTGAAGGCAGGGATGTCTTCACTTTTTGATCTCACAGACAATAAAACCACCTGTTCAGCCGGCATCTGTATTCTCTAGTTGTCTGTTCATATGGCGCTGCACCCAAACGCCCAGAGGAACAACGACTGTCTGAGAACACGAGGAGCTGCCAGTCTTTATTTCCATTTGTTCTGAGGTAAACATCTGTCCCACACTTCTGGCAGGCTGGTCGGTGTGGCTTCTCTGTTTCCAGTTGGCCTCTTGTCGCCGTGACTGAACTTTTGGCGTGTTTCACGCATGCGCCCTTAGAGTGTGTCTTAGAGTGGCAGTGTCTTTTGTTTCTGCCTCAGGAACCCACACTGTGTGCGTCATTCCCACAGTTTTACACATGGTGCCTCTTCACAAATTGAAAAATTGCACAACCTTCTGGTCTGAGGTGGAAGAAAGCCGCGGTTCTATAGCTGAGGCTGGAAGGCAGCCATGTTATTTTACTGTGGCCTCAGACCTCATTTTTAAGGCAGAAAAAAACAAAACCAAAACCCAACTCATCCTTTTGGATTATTTATCTTTTTATTTTCTGTCTTGCCCTCTGGACTGTAAGCTCCATAAGGGTATTATCCCATCACCTAGAAAGTAGATATCTGTAAGCTTCTGAAGTGAATGAATAAAATCTCTTCATGGCAAACACAGTCATGATCACACACACAATCACGGATATCATTTACTGAATACCTGTTAGCACCCAGGCACTGTGCTAGGCACTGTATATGCAGGGAGAGACTACTTAAAGTTTATTTGTTTGTTTAGAGAGTGCGTGAATGAGATGGGGGCAGAGAGAGACTCCCAGGCAGGGCTCGAAATCAGGCCCTGAGTAAGATCATGACCTGAGCCAAAATTAAGAGTCCAAGGCTTACCCGACTGAGCCACCCCAAGGAGGAACTACTTAATTTCCACACTCACTCTTCAATGGGGTGGGAGATTATATTACACTCTTACTTCATCTGAGAAAAGTGGGTCTTGGCAAGAGTAAGCAATTTGCCTCTGATTACCTAGCAAGGAAGGGGAATCATTGGATGAAGACAGCTAAGCTTTTCCCACAGGTCATGCTGCCATTGCATTGCAAGCCATGGCTTGTTTATTTGTCTTCCCCATTTAAAAAACAATTCCAAGAAATCCATCAGCTTTAAGGAATTACAGGTGGAAAACCCAAGCAATGGCATAGAATCTGGGGCCATATGTTACATGCTAGATAGATTCTTAGCAATAAACATACAATGAGAAAATACCAATATGCTTATTCACAATTTAACTTCTTACTTTGTGATTTAATGAATCTCAGTCAGTCTGCTCAAGGGGAATCAAATATTTTGATTCTTGCTGTCATAACTAAGGATTTCACCTACATTTCCCAATGTGGCTCTTAAAGATCGTGCATATAGTGACCTGATACGCACTTGAAAGTTGTTTTTTTTTTTTAATATTTAATCATTTTGGGGAGAGCCCAGTGCAGGAGGGGCAGAGAGAGGGGGGGCAGGGCATCTGAAGGCGGTTAAGCGCTGACAGGCCGACAGCAAGGAGCCCAAGGTGGGGCTGGAACTCAGGAACCACAAGATCATGACCTGAGCCAAAGTCAGACCCTCAAAAACCTGAGCCACCTAGGTGCCCCAGCACTCGCCAGTTTTGTCCAAGTCATCAGAAAGTTTAACAACGAGATGGTAGAGACATAGTGAATAGCCATTGTAGTAGACTGGGGTAAGCTTAGATATTTCTTGCTGTATGCAAACCAACCGTTCAGTAAGTCCTGATTTAATGCTTTCACAAAGAATAGATACTATCTCAGACTTTCAGAAATGTGAAACACGTGGAAGGTAAAAGATAATATTTGAACGTATGAAACAAATAGGGTGTACTATTCTCCTGTATGCTTACCCTACGAAACATGCCCTGCCTTGGCTTAGGAAGCGAACACCTTGCAGTTCAGTCCTATGGAAATGGCAGATTTCCCCAGTGTAAAGCACATTACGAGTACGAAACTGGAACCCTTGTGAAAGCCGAAGTTATTTTAAGAAATGAAATATTACTTCCATGTAGCCCATTTAACCAGTATCTTTTCATAAAACAATAGGTCTCTTTTTATATAAGTACTGTACTGAATAGGAAAATCCAAGGTACAGTTAACCTTTGTTTTATTCCAGAACCATTCCCTGTGCTATTTTAAGATGGTTGTTTGAAAAAGAAAAGAAAAAAAAAAAGGCTTGAATATATCTCTCTGCCCTCTTATTAAGCAAAACCTGGACACAAGCAATTGAAAGACTTATGCAAAGAAGTTTCTAGTAAATTTAAAGCTAAGTAAACAGCTTTTGAAATGGATGAACTAAATGTACCAGGCAATTTTTAGGATAAAGAAAACATTCTTCATGGTATCTTTAATCATGTTACTCTTCTAGATACTTCCAAAAGTCTCTGGATGCAATGTAATAGGTTGATGGCAGATGAAATGTATATTTCTATACATTTCTATACACAAGAAAAGGTAATGTTGCTAGTGAAGGATTTGGGCTATTTTCTTTGATGAAGACTTTCCTCATAATTTACTTCACTGCTTTTCCTTACTCGCTTTTAAGCATTCATCCTAAATCTGAGATCATACTCAGACTGTGTGTGTGAGAGAATGTCACGTATTGTTCAAATTTTTTCCACTCAATTAGACAAAATACATAAATAACTGCAAAACTATTTGCACTTAACTGACTTAACTCAAAAACAAAGAGAAAGACAATAACAAAAATTCCCACTCAAGCCAAAACTTCCTGTGTATAGAACTCCTTTGTTTATACATTTATTTATTTATTTTCAATGTTTCTTTTTTATTTTTGAAGAAGAGAGAGAGCAGAGGGGAAAGACAGAGAGAGAGAAAGAGAGGGACAGAGGTTCTGAAGTGGGCTTCATGCTGAGAACAGAGAGCCTGATGTGGGGCTTGAACTCACGAACCATGAGATCGCCATCTGAGCTGAAGTCAGACACTCAACCAACTGAGCCCCCCAGGTGCCCCTAGAAACTCTTTAATACAGAGCTAAAATAGAGGGCGTAGGACTTTCTTTATGTGCAGCCAGTGCAATGATAGACAATGAAAACCACCTTTCCAATAGAACAAAACAATATAAGCTTTACATTGATTCCATAAACCATGGTAACTGTGGATTTGTTCTGCACACCCATATTGTAAAATGCAGGCACATTAGCTTTTAGCTCTGCAATGAAGCAACATTGGTAGAGTAAACAAGATCCCTGGGGATGCATTTGATACAGGTAATGACAGTGTCAGTCTGGTTTGCCTTCCAAGTATAATAGATTAGCCATTAGACAATAAAAACGCTGGTTAGTTTTTATTGAGACAGCTTTATCAGACTATAATTCTCATCCTTTCTATCTAGCCACCTTATTCTAGTCTTCTGTACCCATCTCACTTCTGTGCTCAAAAACCACCACTTTTTACTGACTCCATGATAAACTCCAAACGCTCCACTTGTCACTGAACCCTCCAGAATCTGCTCCAAACTGCCTATTGTCTCAGGGTCAGGTCCTGTGTCAAACTGCATTTTCCAAAATTGTCCGTAACAAGGTCTCACACCCCTTATGTTATTCTTACACCAGGACATTGACATTCCCCCCCCCCCATGGAGTGGTGGCCGTCTATGTCCCCTGCCCTGGAAACTGGGTGGACCTTGTGATGACTTTGGCCCTTAGACTATAGGAGAAATGACATCATGGCACTCCTGAAGTTTAGATCATAAAAATACCACGTAGTTCATTATTCTTGTGAGTGTTCAGGCCCTGCTGTGAAGAAGTCTCACTAATTCATGTAGAGAGATCACATAGAAAGGCTATGTTTAGATGTTCTGGAGAAGAACCCATCCAGTAGCCAAATTCACCAGCTATATGAGTGGTGACACCTCCGGATGATGTCACCCTCCAGCTGTTGAATCACATCTATCTTTCAAGTCTTCCCAGCTGAGGCCCCAGGTCCTGTGAAGAAGAGATAAGTTTTCCAATATGCCTGTGTCCAAATTCCTGATCCACAGAATCTGTATGATAAGACGGTTGTTTTATGCCACTAGGCTTTGGGATGGTTTGTCACATAGCCACAACAACTGAAATAGTCTCTTTAATTGTAAGTGGCAGAACCACATTTCAAACTAGTCTCAGGCCAGGAGAGGGAATTCTTGTGAAAATACAAGCGATCTCATCATGAGAGCTTGGAAACAGAAACTGCAAGTTCATCAGGAACAAAGGCAGGGATTAATTCTATTTGTCTGTGGTTCAACCTATCCATTGGAGATCTCATGTTCTGTAATCTTTGTTCCTCTATATATCTGATTTTTTTTCCTTCTGAGCTGTCCAACTTTCTCTGCTTTTCTGTATACATGGTGGTCTATGTCACCTCAATTTTGACTGCAAGCAGAGACTGAGATTAGTGTTTATCATCCTAATTTTAT
The DNA here is from genome assembly GCF_022079265.1 of Lynx rufus. Classification (NCBI taxonomy): domain Eukaryota; kingdom Metazoa; phylum Chordata; class Mammalia; order Carnivora; family Felidae; genus Lynx; species Lynx rufus. The sequence continues at coordinate 38,431,941 of NW_025814824.1, read as the reverse complement.
ATTTCTGGGACATAAGTATTATCTCGAGTTTCCTCCAGTCAATTTTGGCCAGTAGGTCAAACGTTGCCTTACTAGAGTCCGCCTCTATGGAGGGATAGGAAAAAAAAAAAAAAAATTATCAATGTCCTCTGGGAAGTAGAGCCTTAGGCAAGGATCATAGGGCTAACATTTTATTTAGGAGTTACAAGCAAGGGTGGAGGAAATGTAGGAAGAAAAGGATATGAAGTTAATAAAGACGCAAAGCAATATGATGTGATACCTCACTGTGCTGTTACTTCACAGTGGACTGGAGAGAGACCTAAGGGAGTCAATTAGCTGCTGTATCAGCCTTCACTGGGGACCTCCCCAGAGAGATTCACCCTACAGGGAACACATTTCCTCACATTTCAGGTTATATCATTTGGGTCCTCAGTAGTCACTCAGGAAGCCTAATGTCGGTGGCCTTGGTGTGGTGTTTCATTTTAGTTCAAACATGGAAGGGTAATCTGAATGGGAAGGATACTGACGAAGAGAGAGAGGAGTCAACCAAGGGAATCTGAGAAGTTGTATAAGGTAGGCCAGATGATGGCTTTCCGAAGACATCCATGACCGAATCCCTGAAACCTGTGGATATGTTATACTACATGGCAAAGGGAATTTGCATGCGGAATTAAGGTTATGAACTTTAAAATAAGGGGATTATCCTGGATCATCTGGGTCAACCCATTCTAATCACAGGAGCTCTTAAAAGTAGAGAACTTTCACAGCTGCTGGGTGGCTCAGTTGGATAAGCATCCTACTATTGGTTTCAGCTCGGGCCATGATTTCATGGGTTCATGGGTTCAAGCCCTGCATCCGGCTCTGTGCTGACAGCACGGAGTCTGCTTGAAATTTTCTCTCTGCCTCTCTCCCTCTCCCTCCCTGTCTCTCTGTATCTCAGTATAAATAAATAAACTTAAAAAAAAATAAAAGTAGAGAACTTTCTCTGGCTCAACTCACAGGAACATGGCAGAAGCAGAAGTCCAGAAACTTGAAGTATGAGAAGGACTTGTCCTGCCATTGTTGGGGGGCAGGCGGAAGACATAAGAAATGCAGGGATACTCTAGGAGCAAAGATAGGCTCCTGACAGCCAGCAAGGAATGGTAACCTTAATCCTACTCCTGCAAGGAACTGAACTCAGCCAACAATATAAAACCCTGTAAATTGATTTATCCTCAGAGTCTCCAGAAAAGAATAGCCTTGAGAACCCCTAATTTCACTCTTGGAGACTCTAAGCAAATGAGCCAGTTGAGCCACACCATATGTGAACTTCTGATGTTAATGGATGTTGTTTTAGGCCACTATGTTTGTAGTTATTTCTTACAACAGCAATGGAAAACGAGTACATCGTCTTGGGTTTAAATATCCATGTGGGGTACCAGGTACTCTAAAAGGTGTCTCGAATCTACTGAACATAATTCCCACCATTTTTCTTCCTGGTTCCACTGCTGCAGTGTGGTCTGTCTGCTCACTGCTCATCAGGTGGAGTATCTGCTATTACATCCTTGTTCGTGTTCTTTGCCCACATTCTTCCACAAGCTTTGAAAGACCACCGTGTCTCATGCCTTTATGCCATTTGGTTGCACGTAACTTTCCAAACCTATATAGATTTTATGCAAGACAGTGAGCAATGAAAAATATTGCATAGAGAGGGAGAAGCAGGGGAAAAAAGAGAACAAATTCAGACTTTGAATGTGAAAATCATCCAGGAAAACAGGTGAATCTGTTTTATACTGTTTCAAATTTGTAATCACAAGCTTAATAGATAGCAGTAAACTCAATGCACCACTTTCCCTTTTATTTTTATGTTGTCGTCTCTTTCCCCTTTCATTATTTCCTCTCTCCTACCTTCCCTTCTTCTAGAAAAGCTCACAAGAGTATGATATTAACTATCATGAGCTGGTATGCCAACTCTCTATGGAAAATTTTGACTAATGAAACAACCAGGTTACCAGATTTCTCCCTTCGCAGATTTTTTTTTTGTATACATTTGAATAAATGCATGATAAGTTGATAAGATTTAAAAAGTGTAGCTGACACCAATCATAACTGGGAGCATAAGAAACTCAGTAGAGCTCTCTTAAATGCTCCTTGCCCCTGACTTTCCAGTGTCTTCTTGAAAGTCCCTGAGGTAAATCACCTGCCTGCAAAGTATAAGAAAAAAATAGCATACGTGCCCTTGGGTTTTTGCTAATTCCCAACTATTAGCCCAATTTTTATTCTAGTCTAAACATGCTTTTACTCGGAAATGCTCTGAGATTTCTGAAGAATGGCGCTATAGAATTCTAGAGCAGTCAATACTTAAAATGATTCTTCCAAATCCTGCTCCTACATTTCTGCATATTGTCGAGCTTCAAACAAGTACCTTTCAGGAGTTAACAGAAAGTCAATCTGAATTAGTTACCTGCCTCTGTAACAGTTCAGTTCTCCTCCTTTGACAAGGTTTGAATCTGCATTTCTTCATAAGTTGATAATAACCCAAGGGAGCTAGTAAATAGCTAAGGCACCACTCAATGGATTGCATGAAAATAAGGGTGTTCATGCTTTAGAAAGCCACTTTGTTTATATATTAGTTTGACACTGTTTCTGGAAATGGCCGAGCAAGTATGATGAAAGTTTTCTTCTCAGAAATTCAAATCAGACAGCTCAGATTGGCACCAGAGGTGAAAAGTGACTCCTGTGTCGTCTGATAAGAAACATTTCTTAAACTTGTCACATAAAACATTCTGTTATGCTTCAGGCTATTGAAAATAATTTCATGCACAGGGGCATAGTCACCTGAGGCAATTTTGTTGTTCAGCAACAGCCTTAGGACAAATGCACAGCTCGGAGGTGGAGATTCTGGGTTATCACATATTTGTAATCATTATCCAAGCTGAATAAGAGTGAGTCAGTAGAGTGGGAATCACAGGGATGTGAATTGACCTACTTTCACCTTTTAATGACTGTTTCTTCCACCCAAAAGATCAAAGAGTATTTGTCATTGAGAAAATTTCAAACATTCTTTAAACAGCACATTTCTTTTTAAAAAGTTGATCTGTTCTCTATCCCACAGGATTTTCAACTATAAGTATTCTGTTTTATCAACATATTCGTTAAATCATCTAGGGGAGAGCCTGTCAAAGAATTTAAGGACTTCAAATGCATTTTTGCAGAAAAGAAGAAAAAAGCTGAAGTCACCTAGGCATTGGCATAAAGGGTTCTTGTGATATCTCTAAACCTAGGTATTTCCTTGAATACTGACCTTGAGAAAGGGGGTGGAATTGAAGTCACAGAGGAGGCAGGAGACGCAGACGAAAAGATTTATTCACTCTCTTTTGCCTCAGAGATTTTGCATTTTACCTATAGAGGACTAGTAATTCTGACCCTGAGACTTTTCTTCAGGTGTAGATTCATTGAAATTAGTGACGGGAGCACAGTCGGAATCAATAATTGGTTGCCGTAAGTTCAGAGTTAAATAGAAACAGAGAGAGGTTGGCTGAGCTCCTACATTTCCCCAACTCTTTCTTCTATTTGTATCAGCTACAAAATCGACTCGTATATGGCCAGAAAATTTAAGAATGATAAGAGGAATGGAGACTCAGGTGTTTGTCATCTCAACTATTGCCTCCAGAACATTCACAGAATGTTATAGTGTCATTCCCATTAGCTGAATGATACTATAAACATTTGGTGCTAGGACATTAAAAACCATTATTAAATGGTCAAAAGGCACTAGCAAAATTATTTTGCATTTCTGCTATTATTAAACATGTATTTTTTTTGCCCAAAGATTAAAACAAAACTGTTAAGAGATTAAAGAGAAAAGGATACATATTTTATTTTTAATTTTTTAAATGACTTTTTTCCATGTTTCTTTATTTTTGATAGAGAGAGAGAGAAAGAGAGAGAGCATGAGCAGGAGAGGGGCAGAGAGAGAGGCAGACACAGAATCCGAAGCAGGCTCCAGGCTCTGAGCTGTCAGCACAGAGTCTGATGCGGGGCCCAAACCCACTAACTGAGAGATCATGATCTGAGCTGAAGTCAGACACAGACAACTGAGCCGCCCGCGCACACGGAGAAAAGGATACATATTTTAATAAATTGTGTTGCTGTTTAACCTTTTAAGTAGCCCACTTTTTAAAATCAGTGTTTCTACCTGGATTTAACAATACCAGACTTGACCACACTAACAATTTGAATCCGTCAGGCTAGGTCTTGAATTGTAGCATATGAACCTCAGTAAAATTAGACTGAGTTTTAGACTAGAGTTAGACTGTTAACCAGGGGAAGCCGTTAGCCAAGTTCGAGACTTACCCTAACACGCGGGACCATGGTGGAACCTTATTTTTTTTCTCTCCTCCTGGGTTCAGTGAGAAGACCAAAACAAAACAAAACAAAAAAATTAGAAGGGTCAATCTATGGTAGCTTCTCCAGAAGAGATATGGGAGGCACTATTTTCCGCTTTCTTCCAGTTATTCTGTTTGTCAACATGATTCCATCAAGCCGCAGTGTGCCAAATGTAGCTCAGAGCTTATTAAGAGTGAAAAATACCCAGGAACATTGTAGGCTACATGGAAACCTCACAGGAAATTATCTACACTTGGAACAGTGGAGCCCCATAGGCACCTTGGGTGACTCTGGGCGGAGAGAAAGCTTCGGGGAACTATACATGAGATTGCATGATGGGAGTCTGCCATTATAGACAATCCACCATGAGAGCTTTTAATATAAATACAAGTTATGTACACATGTGGATATTATTTCTGTTAATAAGTAGAATATCACAGACCGGCTGCCTACATTTGGATCCTTCTATACCACTAATGAGCTGTATTTGGATAAATTACTTAATTCCTATGTGTCTTAGTTTCTTCATTTAAAAATTGGGATAAGATCATAGTGTTTTGAGGAGTCAATAGGTTTTATGTGTGAAACATTTAGAACATTGCCTGGTGAGGCACTAAACCAGTGCTTTATTATTATTTCTATTATTCCTATGACATTCTCCCTTATAGGTTTTGATTTCACAGTAGGATTTATAACTTATTTATAACTTATTTTTAATCAACAGACGTTGGGTCATTAGGAGGAGCGAGTCAACTCATGGTTAATATTCTGTGAATACTTCTGTGAAACTACGCAGAAAAATTATGGACAGTTCTATTATGCTGATATATGCATTAAACTACCTTTGGTATTCAAACCAGCGTCTTTGTTGATTCATTCTTGACTTTGCAGTCGGTTATGCAGAACGACATTATTTTGAAAAGTCATTCAGCATATACATAACACTTACAGATTAAAAATATGGCTTTCTGTATTCATTTTAATAGATGTTGGTTTCCAGTTAGTTTCTTTTGTCCAAGAATCTGACTTGAAGATTTTAATGAGTTTTAGATGTTTATTTTAATTACATGAGTATTTCATGTTCCTCATAAAAATGAGACAATATAATTAAAAGAAGAAACTATTGCCCAGAATGCAACCAAATTATGGCCACTATTAACAACTTAGCATTTATTGTTTTAAATATTGTTTCTCCAAGTTTCCTCAAGGGCACACACTGCATTTTTCCTCCCCAAATTGTAGTTTATTATACATATTATTATGTAACCTGATCGTCTCACATTGCAATACATCATGAGCATTCATCCATACCTTTAAAGACTTATAGAATCCTTTTGTAAGGATTCTATTTTGTGGATGTAGCATAATCTTTTTAAACTAGTGTCCCATGTCAGGAAATTAATCTGTTTTGAAAAAAAATATTTTTATCAATAACTCCAAGATGTTTGATTTCAGAGAATGGGTATAATGTGATTGAAGTATTTTCCATGTGTGGATGAGCTAAATGCCCCACTTAATACATGATTTGTTAAAAGACAAGGTTGTCAGAGTCATTTAAGCCATTTTAGAACATCTGATGACATTGATAAAGAGAGGTTGTATTTATTAGTCATGACTTCTAGACATAAATTCTGATACAGAAAGTTCCTTTCCTTCTTAAACTCATACTATACTAAAATTAGGGCCTGTCAAAGAAGAACAAAGGAAACGCAAATAGACATCTAGTGATTAAACAGACATTATATTACAAAATATATTCACACATATACTTACTGGTTTTGACAATCACAAAAAATTGCTGTGTGACCTGAATAAAACAGCAAATCTCAATAAATCTCTCTTGGGTGATCATTTTTTTCAAGCATATATAATAAAGTGTATTTTATATAGATTCAGAATTTAAAAAAAAACTTTTTTGAGAGTTCTCTCTCTCTCTCTCTTTTGTTCAGAAAAATTTGCTCTTACTACTTTGGTTGATTTAGATACCTGCTCAGTGAACATATTTACTTCAAAATGGTTTATTTCTTATGCCCATGGATCTTGGAGCTGGAAGGGACCTCTAATGATTTCAGAGTCTTAATTTATGTTAAAGTCAGCAAGAAAAACAGGTAAGATATTTTCAAAAGAGAATAATACAGCGGAGATGCACAAAAATTGGAGGGGTGTTAGAGAACTGGAAATTAACTCTGGGAGGTGGTAAAGCGTGTACAAGCACAAATCAGCATTTCATGGCGAGAGATATTTATAGTCCGTCGGGTACTACCGAAAAGGAGTTCACAATAAAGGACACGCATAATAAATTCTGCCACCTCCGCATTTGTTGGCAGTCACATCCCGTCCCGTCATGTCCCTAGATAAATGCGTTCTGCTTGAACCAACACTCGCAGGAACTCAGGTGTTTTTTCAATGGAGAAGCTGAAGTGTCTTCCTCACTGGAGAACCATAGCAAGAAGGGAGAGCTCCTCCCCTCTTCCTATCTCAAACCCTTCTGTGGGCGGCAGCCAGCATAAGGGTCAGAGCTTATCTTTGGTATCTGTTGTACGCTTTTCTTTATAAATTAAAATAAAATCAAAGACATATTCTTCAGGGCCAACTGTTCCTTCTAGTCTCAGGAGTCTTACAGGAATTAAAAGCACAGCCTTTTTAAAGACACACACACACACACACACACACACACACACACACCCAAATTAGCCTGAGTGGAATTTTTCTGATCCAGGATAATATGAAAGAACAAAGTGAAGGAAGTTTACTTCTATCCTAAACTTTGTTTATTATTTCTCTCTGAGAACCCCATCAACCATTCTAATGTGTCTCTGCTTAACCTTTTACTCAATTTCCACAGTTTTTCTAAGCCATCGCACATCCTGTAGTGCCAATTTCCTTCGTTAACTCTTTTGGGAAAAGTAATGTAAGTTACACTTGCTTCCTTGAGTTAACTAGACGTTTTGGAATCAGAATGCACCATTTTCAATGAAAAGTTTTTTTTTTTTATTTTTTTTTTTCAACGTTTATTTATTTTTGGGACAGGGAGAGACAGAGCATGAACGGGGGAGGGGCAGAGAGAGAGGGAGACGCAGAATTGGAAACAGGCTCCAGGCTCTGAGCCATCAGCCCAGAGCCTGACGCGGGGCTCGAACTCACGCACCCCAAGATCATGACCTGGCTGAAGTCGGACGCTTAACCGACTGCGCCACCCAGGCGCCCCTTCAATGAAAAGTTTTGACCAAGAAAATTCAGATACAATTGGATAGTCAGCAACTTCTACTCACGTACAAATGCAGCACCTTGCACTGGACAATTGCAATGATTCATAACCCTGACTGAACAGGGTTAAATATTGCTTTTAATTTTTTTCTTTTTCTTTCTTTTTTGTTTTTTAAGAGACAGGGAGAGAGAACCTTAAGCAGACTCTATGCCCAACAAGGAGCCTGACGCTGGGCTCCATCTCACAACTATGAGAGCATGACCTGAGCCAAAATCAAGAGTCTGATGCTCAACCGAATGAGCCACCCAGGCTCAGGTTTTGTTTTTGTTTTTGTTTTTTTCTTTTTTTTTATAAGTAGATGGAGCTTACTTACAAAACATTGTCCATTTACAAGTTTTGACAAATGTATACATTCAGTTAAAGGACATTTGTGTTGTTTACAGTTTGGGGCATTTCTGGTTAAGCTGCTACAACAATTCACATATAGGTTGTTGTGCGAACACATGCTTTCATTTCTTTCTTTTTTTTTTTAATGTTTATTTATTTTTGAGACAGAGAGAGACAGAGCATGAACGGGGGAGGGTCAGAGAGAGAGGGAGACACAGAATCTGAAGCAGGCTCCAGGCTCTGAGCTGTCAGCACAGAGCCCCACCGGGGGCTCGAACTCACCGACGGTGAGATCATGACCTGAGCCGAAGTCGGACGCTTAACCGACTGAGCCACCCAGGCGCCCCCATGCTTTCATTTCTTTTGGGTATATAGTAAATGTACGTTTACCTTTATTTTAAAAACGCTAAACTGTTCTTCAAAATGTCGTGTTGCATGACAATGACAATGAGAATTTCGGTTTTTCCCACATTCTTACCAAAATTTGGTACGATCGGACTTTTTATGTTAGTAATTCTGGAGGTTGGTAGTAGCAGTCTCTCAAAGTGGCTTTAAAACTTGCATTTTCCCAATAAAAAAGACGGTGATCATCTTCTATGCGCTTATTTGCCATTGTCCTATCTTCTTGGGGATGTTTGTTGTCTTCTTGACTTTAGGAGTCATTTATGCTTTTGTCTAGAAGTTTTAGTTTTAGCTCTTCCATTTAGGTGGATGATCCACCTTAGGTTAACTTTGGTACCTGGTAAGGGAAGACTTGAGGTCCAATCTTTCTGCAAATAGATATCCTCCACTGTTAACCTGCCGCTACCTAAGGCTAGTGTGGGGCTTGGGGTCCTGGAGGAGGGTGTTTTCACAGCACCGCCCACCTTCAGCAGGCCCCGCCCACCTGCCACGTGGAAGGGCGCTATCTCGGAGCTCTCGCTCCTCCCCTAGCGCACACCTGTGTTCCTTGTTATTTGGTGCAGGTCTTACGATTTCAACAAGAGCGACCTCTCATTTCTCCTACTGCATCCTCAATCTTCTGCAGGTCCTGTACCCCTCAGCCTCCGGGGGAGGGTTTTCTCAGCATTCCTGCCTGTTTCTCGCTGCACTTGGAGCGTGCAAATGCCCTGCTTCTTCCCAGGGCCTTAGCTAAACTCTTGTCATGTTTGGTGGGAGACCTTGGGTGCAAGTTTCTTTCCCTCCATGCTTGGCAGCTGAGTACCGCCTTGAAAAGGGCAGAAATCTATGCTCAAGTGAGATGTTTGTTTATTCCCAGATGCAGCTGATCTTTGTCTGGGATGGAGATGGAAGGATTTCCTGTTCTGTCCCAGAGGAAGTCAGCCTCGCCTCACGGCAAGGAAAGGGCAGCTGTGACACATGGACTAGTTTCTTGCCCCACCTCCAATGGCAGATGGTGTTTGCTTTGTTTTTGAAAAGGGTGCAGGGCACAGGAGGTTCCCTGCCTGTCTCTGGTGGCCGCCCCTCATTTCCTCACAGTCACAGAGCTTCTGGAGGATGGACGGGTCTCTGCAGACACTCTGTTCCACTGTTTGGCGCATCTTGCACACTTGTGTTACTGAAGAAGGCATGCAGGTCTCTCGTACTGCCTCCAGTTTTCTCTTGAGTGCTTGGGGGAGACCCTCAGAAAACATTTCGCAAATGGATACAGAGTCCCTTTGTATCTGGGGGTTCCCAGAGATTCTGTACTGTGAATCTAGTATTCAGTCGGTCTTTAAGAATTCATTACAGGGGTGCCTGAGTGGTTCAGCTGGTTGAGCGTCCCACTCTTGATCTGAGCTCAGGTCGTGATCTCCTGGTTTTTGAGTCTGAGCCCTGCAATGGGCTCTGTGCTGACAGCTCAGAGCCTGGAACCTGCTTCGAATTCTGTGTTTCCCTGTCTCTCTGCCCCTCCCCTGCTCACACTGTGTCTCTGTCTGTCTCTCAAAAATAAATAAAACGCTGAAAAGATGAAAAAAAAAAAAGAATTCATTACAATTTCGAGAGATAAAGAAAGGTTCACATCTCTGGGCAGCTTCATGGCTCATGCCCTCTTCCCGTTTAGGGACTGTTCCCATCTCACTGCATTTCTAACACTTCTTTGACTTCACGTTCTGTTGCTCAGACCTTCTAGTTTTGGTTTTATCTTGCTGGGAGTATGGATACGTTTCCCTTTTCTTATCACATGGTATGCTTAGTGTCCTCTTGAAAGGCTGGTACCTATCTTTAGACAGAAAATCGACCAGCAAATAGCCTTCTAAGAGAGCCGATTTCCGGGGACATATAGACACCTCTCTTTGGGACAACTCATGCTTGTTATTGCTTCGTACTTATGTTATGGCTGTTTTGAAAGAGGATTCTGTGTAACACAGGGGTGGACGGTAGTGGTCTCCATTTTTTACAGGTGCCAGTTCTGTGTTTCCTCAAGTGGTGTCCCACCGAATCAATCCAATAGGTAATGGACAGGCATGATTTCTTTTTCCCCAAATGCCTGTTTGTTGTGTAACGGAACTGGGACCTTATCTCCTCTTTTTAGAGGGACTTTTATGATTAAGTAGCTATCAATGGCCTTGAGAAGAAATATTTGGAATTGATTTCTAGAACGCTTCAATGCTTTGGAATGCATTTTTACTGCAAAAGTGAGAAAAGAAGAGGAATTTTGTATATGGGAGGCATCCTACTCATTATTTTGCATGTTTGTTTTAAGCATGTTCGGGGAGGGGGGTATTCCTTTGTATGTTGCAATTGGCTAAAGTCCACAAAGATTACTTTCTATATTCAGCCTCTTCAACGGTTCAGACAATTTAAATGAACGGTTAGGAATTAGAGGCTCAACCGTTTTTCCTCAAAAGAAAAACAACTTGCAAAAGGGTAGTGACTGGACTTAATCGTCCCCAGTTGAGAAATGAAGATGCAGTTGTTATTTGCAGGAAGTGACTGAGAAACTCTTTCACAATAGCTAATGTATCCATTCATGAGCATACACCAAGGAGTAGATTTTTCAAGCGCCTAAAGACAGGTGATCAGTTATCACCCAGAGTAATCTGTCAAACTGTGTCAGCTTTTAAATTGATCCCCCGGGGCGCCTGGGTGGCGCAGTCGGTTAATCGTCCGACTTCAGCCAGGTCACGATCTCGCGGTCCGTGAGTTCGAGCCCCGCGTCGGGCTCTGGGCTGATGGCTCAGAGCCTGGAGCCTGTTTCCGATTCTGTGTCTCCCTCTCTCTCTGCCCCTCCCCCGTTCATGCTCTGTCTCTCTCTGTCCCCCAAAAAATAAATAAACGTTAAATTGATCCCCGTTTGGCTCTATATGCCATGATGTTAAATGTAATGCTTGCTGAGAATGACCCTTTCATTAATTCATATTTGTACGTTGCCCGCGATGCTCAGATAGATCTTGTGGTACTTCAAAATAAATCAGGCACTCTACATTGAATAGTTAACAATTCATTCAGGAAGAGACGCTATGAACCCAAACAATTACAGGACCAGTGAGAAGACTGTAAGTTGTGTTGGGAATCGGGGAGGTACAATTGTTACCGGGCTTCGAGGTCTGAAAGATTAATTCCAGCTGGGAAAGTGGGGGAAGACTTCTTCCCAGGAAGAAGTAAAGGTGACACCTGTATTCAAAGAATGGATGGGATTTGGATCCATGGAGATAATGAAGAAAGGAATTCCAAACAGAGCCAAGAACAGACTCCTGGCAGCTGTTAGAAATGGCTTTGGAACCAGAAAGACTTATTTTCACATGCCCTGGTCTGAAATCAATGTGGCATTCTGTCCAGTCCTTTTTCCACACGTGATTTGGCCATTCTCCTACAAAAGGCCAGTACTCTCACCGGTGCACTGGGACTCACATCTACTTTCTGACTCAAAACATTCCTCTTAAGATTGTCCCCTCACTCATCATATTTTCTTTTCTGCTGCATTATTCCCATTGCCCAACAAGCTACAGTATCTCCCATGTTGAAAGAAATAACAAACAATGGCAAAGAAAACTCCTTTTTGTATCAGTTTGATTTCACTGAACCCCCAAGCAAACAAAGTGAATAATGAACACAAAACAGGAAACATTGGAAGTCGTGGAGTTTGTGAACAACGATATTTATAATAATAATGTTACTCAGTACTGAATCCCATGTGTGAATGCCCCGGGGGTCACAGACTAGTTGTCAATCGGTGAGTCAAAGCACTAGGAAATCACATGTTTGTGCAACACCCTCAACAACGTAATGCTAGGAGCCAATTGTGACATGCAAAAGTGAGGTTGTTGATACATCAACAGACCTAGTTGGCCAATAGCAGTAGAGAAGTGTTCTTCGGTCGAAGAGGATTCAGTTTCGTTAAGATGAACTACATATAAACACCTAAGAAAATCCTGTTTTGTTGGAGCAAATGTTAACAAATGTTACCACAAATTATATTGCTTCCCTCAGCAGGAAGAAGTTTATGGGTTATTCTTTTGTTTGTGGGCACCAAGGAAAACCAAAGAATAAAGGCATAAAGCAACATCTTTTCTAGTCTTTTGTGGATACTAGAAGTTGCCACTAGGACTTGGTAGCATACTTTCCAAGTTGATTAGCCCCTCGCTTCGCTTTGATGATATAGCCCTAACATTGCTGTCTAGGGCTGCTCTGTGCAGTAGGGTAGCCACTGGCTGCATACAGCCACTAGGCACCCAGAATGTGATCTGTCTCAATGGAGATGTCCTGTAAGTGTGAAATATACACTAGGTTCTGAATATTTTGGATGCAAAGAAGAATGTGAAAGTATCTTAATAACTTCTTATATTGATTACATGCCTCAGTATGTCCAATCAATATATTGATTACATACCTCAACATGTCCATAAGACATTGGAGATGTTGAGTTAATATAGTATTCTGATACATAAAATGATATGGGGTAATCCATGATGCCATGCGATATAATGGGTTAATGTGATAAAATATACAATTAAATCAATTTCTCCTGTTTCTTTGTACTCTTTAAAAATGTGGTGACTGGAAAAGCCATACTTACACCCTTGGCTCACATTATATCTCTATTAAACTCCACTGATCTGGGGCCTGCCACTGGGTGTTCTTCTTGGACCATTAGCATCAGCAACACCTGCCTGGGAGCTTGTTAGACATGCAGAATGCCAGTCCTTCCCAGATGGGAATCCACACTGTAGGAGGATACCCCAAGTAGATTATATGCATATTAAGATTTCAGAAGCACTGATCTAAGGGACACAGAAGATTGTGATAGTTATGGAGATAGTTATGGAGTTAAGGAGACGGGAGAATGGAATATAATCTACTCTCGGGGAATAATTGAGTAGTATTGTTACTATATTGAGTTTTCTCTGGACCTTGAAGCCCACACTATGTATCTAGCACCGTTCTAAGCGCTTTTTCATAGGGTACAATGTGCTTGTTTCATAGGGTACAATGGAGAAACATAGTTGGGCTGATCAGAAAGCATACAGAAAAGTTACATGAAAATTCACAGAGCATAAATACTATAAATTTAAACTCTTTTTGAATCTGTCGGTCATAGTTAAAACCTTGAGTAATACATATAACGTAATGCAGTACCAGTGATGTAATGATTGAGGAAAAGAAAGGTGATTATTAAGTAAAAGATGGCAAGAAAGGGATGTATTGCTTTTTTAAATATTTACTTATTTTGAAAGAGAGAGAGCATGAGTGTGTGCGTGTGTGCACACACCAGTGGCAGAGAGAGAGAGAGAGAGAGAGAGAGAGGGAAGGAGAAAGAGAGAGTCCCAAGCAGGCTCCATGCTATCCCCAGGACTGGATCCCGACCGTGAGATCATTACTTGAGCCAAAATCAAGAGTCCAACACTTAACCGACTGAGCCACTCAGGCACCCTAAAGGATGTATGTCTTAATAACAGAATAAAAAAGTCAAATGGGGGGCGCCTGGGTGGCGCAGTCGGTTAAGCGTCCGACTTCAGCCAGGTCACGATCTCGCGGTCCGTGAGTTTGAGCCCCGCGTCGGGCTCTGGGCTGATGGCTCAGAGCCTGGAGCCTGTTTCCGATTCTGTGTCTCCCTCTCTCTCTGCCCCTCCCCCGTTCATGCTCTGTCTCTCTCTGTCCCAAAAATAAATAAACGTTGAAAAAAAAAAATTAAAAAAAAAAAGTCAAATGGTATTCTTACAGAAGATATTTCAAAATAACAAGCCATCTCCTAGATTGTACAGAGGGCGGCATCGAAAGTTCTACAAAGTAACACAAATGCACCACTGACTGAAACATAGAGATGACCCGCAATTATTTCACTGTCATTTTCCCCAGGTCATTATCAAACTGGATTTAAAAAAAAAAAAAAAAGCACTGCAAAATAGAAACTAAAAAGTTTAAATTTCCTTCTGGAGTTTTACTCTAAAGGCAAGTAGAAATACAGTGCATATCCTTTGGGAAAGAGAACCAGGTGATATAAAAATTCCAGAGGAGGGCAGCAAAGATAAAAAGACAGTAGAATTAACTCAGGTGGAGAGAACAGACTCTTTAGTTTACCAATTCTGTAATTTCCAAATGGTAAGCATCTCTATGGCAGATCATCCATTAGCTTTAAATTATTATATTAATTGGTTTGCTAAAATAAAGAGAAAGGAAAGCACACTTAATTAATCTGTTTCTGTTTCTTTCTGTGTCTTTCATCCCTTTTGAAAGGCATGTAGCTGTTCCTACTTATAAAGATTGTTACACTACAGTTAGCCCAGCTGAAAAGTATACTATTTCAATTAGTCCTTTATTCAATAGCTACTTATTACATTGTGTTAGGTGGTAGGGATATGATGTATCATTTCATTAAAAAAATAATGCCTGACTTCATAAAGTTCATACCTGGTTAGTGAATTATTTCCTTTTTTTTTTGTTTTTAATTTTTTTAACGTTTATTCAGTTTTGAGAGACAGAGAGAGACAGAGCACGAGTGGGGGAGGGGCAGAGAGAGAGGGAGACACAGAATCGGAAGCAGGCTCCAGGCTCTGAGCTGTCAGCACAGAGCCCGATGCGGGGGCTTGAACTCATGGACCTTGAGATCATGACCTGAGCCGCTTAACTGACTGAGCCACCCAGGCACCCCTTGAATTATTTACTTTAAACCGAAATGGATTGAACATTACACTCACGACAGCACTGTCATTGTTCACTTACGCCTCCGTGTAAGAATGGAATGAAGCTATGGCTGGCAGACTAGAACTTGGGTTTAACTCTGAAGATACCCATGGAAAAGCATGGTACTTGGGATCCTTTTGCAACAGTAAAAACATAAAAAGTTTAAGAAGAGGGGTTTATTACAGATTTAACTTTAGTTTTAAGTTGTGTTAGTGTCATTAGACAACAGATTGGTTATGGTAAATAATAGACCAAATTAAAACCTTAGGTAAGACAGGCTGAGTTTTTACTTGGCTCCCACTTCTTATCAGCAAGCTTGATACTCTGAGGTATGACATAGCTTCTTTTGAGTCTTAGGTTTGGGACTTTATAGTGAATTAAAAGGCTGTTTGGCTCCTACTGAAAATTTCAGACTAGAGCATGCATCCTTTCCACTGTGAACAAGTGTTGTTCAGGCAATGATATCTGTACATTGCTATTAAGACATAGAAAACCACAGAACGGAGCTATAAAACACTAGAGAGTCATAATGCCTGGAAAACACGTTATTATAATGACATTCAATTCATTAGGTATTGCAATATCAATAAACCTACATATGTGGATCTATCATTATGTATATTCACCTATGTTTCCAGACTTTATAGCCACTTTGTGTAATAGTTAAAATTTAATCATTCTATCTTTGTTTGGCTGTGCTTTTCCGGATATGATTTTGTAGTCACGCATCTCCCTTGCTCTGCACCCCCTCTCCGAAGTCCCTGACTCCTGGCCTCCCTAATCTGTTCTCTATTTGTAAAACTCTGTCATTTCAAGAATGCTGCACAAATAGAATCAAGCAGTATGTGCCTTTTGGCTTTCTTTTTTTTTTTTTTTCCACTTAGCATAGTTCCGTGGAGATGTGCTCAAATTATTACACCTGTCAACACTCCATTCCTTTTCATTTCTGAGTGGCATTCTATGGTGTGGGTAGATGACTATTTTTTTAAACCATTCACTCATTGAATGATATCTGGGTTGTTTCCAGTAGTTTGGGACTATTATAAGTAAAGCTGCTAAGAACCTTCATGTGCAGATTTGCACGCAAACCTATGTTCCTTTCTCTGGGATGAATGTCCAGGCGTGAAGTTTTAGGTCATGGGATGCTGCAAGTTTAGTTTTAAAAGATATTGGGGCACCTGGGTGGCTCAGTTGGTTGAGTGTCCGACTTCGGCTCAGGTCACGATCTTGCGGTCCGTGAGTTCGAGCCCCGCGTCGGGCTCTGGGCTGATGGCTCAGAGCCTGGAGCCTGTTTCAGATTCTGTGTCTCCCTCTCTCTCTGACCCTCCCCCATTCATGCTCTGTCTCTCTCTGTCTCAAAAATAAATAAACGTTAAAAAAAATAAAAAAAAAGAGATATAACCCAACTGTTTTCGTGAGTGACTGTGTCATTTCGCTTCCCCCAAGCAACACGTGAGTGATCCAGTTTTCCTCTTTCCCAGCATGTGGTGTTATCATCATTTATTTTTATTTCTTATTTTTATTTTCTAATATAATTTATTGTCAAGTTAGCTAACATACAGTGTATACAGTGTGCTCTTGGTTTCGGGAGTAGATTCCGTGATTCATCGCTTACATACAACACCCAGTGCTCATTTCAGCAAGGGCCCTCCTCAATACCCATCATCCATTTTCCCCTACCCCACCCTCCCATCAAACCTCAGTTTGTTCTCTGTATTTAAGAGTCACTTGTGGTTTACCTCCCTCTCCGTTTGAGACTATTCCCCTTCCCTTTCCCCATGGTCTTCTGCTAAGTTTCTCAAGGTCCAAATATGAATGAAAATATATGATATCATTTTTCTCTGATTGACTTATTGCACTTAGCATAATACCCTCCAGTTCCATCCATGTTGTTGTAAATGGCAGAATTCCATTCTTTCTCATTGCCACGTAGTATTCCATTGTATATATAAACCACAATTTCTTTATCCATTCATCAGTTGATGGACATTTAGGCTCTTTCCATAATTCGGCTATTGTTGAAAAAGCTGCTATAAACATCGGGGTACATGTACCCGTATGAATCAGCACTCCTGTATCCTTTGGATAAATTCCTACCAGTGCTATTGCTGGGTCATAGGGTAGTTCTATTTTTATTTTTTGAGGAACCTCTACACTGTTTTCCAGAGTGGCAGCACCGTTTGCATTCCTACCACAATGCAAGAGGGTTCCCGTTTCTCCACATCTTCACCAACATCTGTTGTTTCCTGAGTTGTTAATTTTAGCCACTCTGACCATTGTGAGGTGACATCTCAGTGTGGGTTTGATTTGTATTTCCCTGATGATGAGTGATGTTGAGCATCTTTTCATGTGTCAGTTGGCCATCTGGATGTCTTCTTTGGAGAAGTGTCTGTTCATGTCTTCTGCCCATTCCTTCACCAGATTATTTGTTTTTTGGGTGTTGAGTTTGGTAAGTTCTTTATAGATTTTGGATACTAACCCTTTATCCAGTATGTCATTTGCAAATATCTTCTCCCATTCTGTCAGTTGCCTTTAGTTTTGTTGATTGTTTCCTTTGCAGTGCAGAAGCTTTTTATCTTGATGAGGTCCCAATAGTTCATTTTTGCTTTTATTTGTCATGCCTTCAGAGACATGTCGAGTAAGAAGTTGCTGCAGCTGACGTTGTTGCTTGTTTTCTCCTCCAGCGTTTTGATGGTTTCCTGTCTCACATTTAAGTCTTTCATCCACTTTGAGTTTATTTTTGTGTATGGTGTAAGAAAGTGGTCCAATTCATTCTTCTACATGTCGCTGTCCAGTTTTCCCAGCACCATTTTCTGAAGAGACTGTCTTTATTCCATTGAATATTCTTTCCTGCTTTGTCAAAGATTAGTTGATCATATATTTGTGGGTCCATGAGTTCATGACCTGAGCTATATCAAGTGTCAGACATTTAACTGAGCCACCCAGGTGCCCTTGTAAGATTATTTTACTATCAAGTTTTGACAGTTCTGTATTTATTCTAGTTCTATGTATATTCTAGTTCTTTATATATTCTTTATGTCCTTGGTTTATATCCTTTATATTCTTTATATCCTTGATTAATCCTTGGTCAGATATGTATTTTGCAAACATTTCTCTCCTGTTGCAGTCTACTTTTTCATACTCTTAAAGGGGTCTTTCATAGAGCAAGTTTTTAATTTTGATGAGGACCAATTTACCAATTTTTTAATATCTTCTGATATTGGTGTCAAATCTAAGAACCATTTACCTAATCTTAGATTCCAAAAGTTTTATTCTGTGTTTTTTCTATACGTTTTGTTTTATGTTTTACATTTAAGTCCATGATCCAGGTTACATGAATTGTTATGTATAGTCATGAAAAAAAAAAGAAAGTATGGATGTCTAAATGCACCAGATAACTTGTTGAGAGTGCTATTGTCCCTTCACTGAATTGCTTTGGTATTTTTCCAACAGTTAGTTGGGGGTGGCCTGGGTGGCTCAGTCAGTTAAGCATCTGATTCTTCGTTGTAGCTCAGGTCATGGTTTTGGTCCCATGAGTTCGAGCCCGTTGAGCTCTTCACTGGCAGCCCAGAGCCTGCTTGGGTTTCTCTGTGTCCCTCTCTCTCTGACCCTCCCCCACTCGCGCTGTCTCTGTCTCTCTGTCAAAAAAAATAAAAATAAAATAAATAAAAAAAAGTTAGTTGAACATATTTGCGGGGGAGTCTATTTTGGGGTACTGCATTCTCTTCCATCAATTTCTGTATCTGTTTATCTGCCAATACGACTCTGCATCTATTACCTGTGTAATTCAGCATTTATGCTTTTTGTATGTAAAATATCTTATAGATGCTCTAATTGAATCACTTTCGGTCTTCTCATATCTATTTCTTTTAAATGTTGTTATCTTCCAGGTATCAGTTTTATTTCACCATGAGTTATCTGTTTCTCCGCTTTGTCTTACACTTAGTTCCTTATTCCTTCTTGGATGCTTTATTGTTTTTCTTTGCCTGCTCATGATTCTGTGCAATTTCAATGGTCAAGCCAAGGTTTGAGATCACAGTGGATCTGAGTATGGCTGTAGGGAGGACGCCAGCACTGTAATAGCCAGCAGGCTGTCAGTACTCTGGTGACACTCTGCGGTGACACCTTTCTTTGCTCCCAGCTCTCTCTGGTTGTATGCCTTTGACTTTTCTTATATGCAGTGATTGAGGGTAGTTAGTCTATCATCATATCTTTCATATTTTTTCTTTGGGATGAGGGAAATTGGGTGGGCCCTCCTGGGACAACTGATAGAAGTCGAGTCAAAATCTAGTTTTTAAGGGAAGTTTGTAAAATGTGTGTGTGTGTGTGTGTGTGTGTGTGTGTGTTTAAACTGTATCAGAGTTTAAACACTCAGAGCTCCAAATGTGCAATGTACTCCCTTACTTCCCATTTTATCTCAAGCTCTCTGCAAGCCTAAAATAAGCTTCATTCTTCTTTTTTACCCTTTGAAATCTTTTGTATCCTTTATGGCTAAGACCAAATGTCTCTCCTTCTGCTGTAAGTCATGTTTAAAAATGTGTACAGAATTCTAATTGATCCTCAAGTCAATCTTTCTCTGCGTTCCCAGGTCACTTGCCTGGCTCTTTCACCATGGGACTTAGCTAGAAGATTCTAGCTTTTTGGTGGAAGGGTCCTTGTGTTCTTCATCTATGTATCATCAATGTGCCTAACAGAATTTTCAATAAAATTGCCTTGAACAAATGAATAGAAAAACAAGCAAGACATCATCTTAATTCTTTAACCTGTGGTTTGGAGATCTGTTCTGTGCATTTGCCTATGCAAATGGCACTTGCCTGTTTTGGCCCTGGCAATGTCAGAGGCAGGACAGTGAAAGCAAATGTGCACCTGTAGGCAATGCCTGGGGTCACTGTCACTTACTGGCAATAGGATCCAGCAAGATACTACACCTGTTTGAGCCTTGGTTTCCTCAAATACAAAATGGTAATCATGCATTCTACATGTTGTGCTTGTTGCGAACATTCGAAACAAATATACAGAGCTCCTAGCAATGATAGTAATTATTATATTAAGGTTATCTAAGAATAACGTGTTCTGAATAGTAGAATGTTCCTGTTAATTAAGAATTGTAAATCTTCAAGAAAATAGAATAAAGCCTCCTCATTTTCAAAGGATAAACTCTAGAAATACATTTGAATAAGTAAATCCATTAATATTTCAGGGAGGAAAAATAACACATTCTTTTGAGGTTAAGCTGGTCTTATCTGAACTATAGGTGGCAATCCATTCTTGGTTGATGAAATAAATTTAGTGGGTTAAGATGGGCAGTGATATACTGTAATAGATTAGCATTTAATAGAACACATTGTAGTGCATTTCACTTACTAATGGTAGCAACTGTTTTATGGCTAGTGTAATTCTATACATGGTCATATGTGTGTTTTGGTTAGAGAGATAAAATGTGTTCCATATTGGGCCTCAGGGCCAATATGTTTTCAGAACACTTATCTGCGGGGTGTCAACAAAGAGGTTAGTAGTTGCTCAGTGCTTTCTCCCAGAAGTATTCGTTGGAGGAGAGAGGGTTAAGCCACAGTGGCTGGTTAAGACATTAGCAGGTGGGAAGTGCCAGAAGTATTTGAAATCACCGGGGTTTCCAAGCTAAAAATACATTGTGCACAATTCAATATTTTTGATGATTCACTGGCCATTTATAAATTCTGTGAACCACAGTCATTGCGGTGGTTATCAATTAGTACGGCAGTCCTCTGGGAAGGTCTTAATAGTGTGCTTTAGTTAGTAAAAGACTGAAGAGTTTCTAGTATATGGATGTCAGCCAGGTTAAAATAAAAAGATTATTCTTTTCTTGTAGTTTATAGAGGGTGGGTTCTGTGTCCCTGAATACAGAGAGAGGGATTACTTAAAATGAGAATATAATTCCTTTTTGCTTTAAAAAATTTAAAAATACCAGATAATGAAACAATAGAAGGCCCATCTTAGGCCAGAGGTTCTTAAATAGAGCTATGTTCAATTATAGTACATATTTTTTTCTTTTGATATTTTTCTTGTTTCAGTGAAAATTATTTTTTTGAAGTAAATTACTTTTTATCAAATCATGCTGTGGAAACAACTTTACACCCAAACAACCTTCGTGCACTAGGAGGAGCTACTCTATACCTTAGATCTCATTAATGATGTTACAATATGTGTGATACATTTCTTTTAATAGGAATTCAATAGAATATATCCTGACGTTGTATTTGTGGACATCTCTTTTGTTTCCATTTGATCAACTCAACTGGAAAAGGTTAAAATGGGAGATATGAAAGAAACTTATATATTCCCGTGCCTGGGTGACTCAGTTAAGTGTCTCACTTTGACTCAGGTCACCATCTTGCAGTTCATGGGTTTGAGCCCCGTGTTGGGCTCTGGGCTGACAGCTCAGAGCCTGGAGCCTGCTTCAGATTCTGTGTCTCCCTCTCTCTCTCTCTGCCCCCGGCCTCTGAAAAATAAATAAACATTAAAAAAAAAAAAAAGAAACTCACATACTGTATCACTGAAAGCTCTGTTGTGAGGCACTATTCACAGGTGAGCTTCTTGACAACGGAGAGAAGAGGCCAATGAGCCTGCTTCCATCTGACATGTCTTCCCACCTTGCAAATATACAGAATTGTGCATTGTCTTCTCTATGAGAAGAATTGTCCCTTGGAAATGCTTGAAATTTGAAAAATAATTCTGATTTGTTGCAACATTAAGGCATTGTTTTGAATGGTCCTCAGAGCATCCCTTAATGAAGGAAGCCACCTTCTGAAAGGACGTGCTGATTTGTGACCAGGAGCAGGAGAAAAATATGTCATCAACTTCAGAACTATTGACATTTCTTTCATAACTTAAAAGAAGGTCTTAGAAGGATTGGCGACAATTGAAAGAGATTGGTCTTGTCTCTGAGCAAAGCAGGCTTCTGGTTCTCATCTGCTATGTACACGCTAATGTCATGAGGGAAGAATTCCAATTTTTGTGCATCTCTTTGGGAATATTCAAAGGTCTTCAAGAGGTATAAGGTTTATTTGCCAAGAGAAATTTTGTCCAGATGAAACTCTAGATAGTTTCTGAGTGATGTAGCACCATAACAGCTTGGCAGCCTTCGTTCTTCATGACTTTTGCGAAAAAAAAACAAAAAAAAAAAACAAAAAAAAAAAACTTCACTCGCCATTGTGATTGAAGACTGTTCCATATCAGTGTATATTGGAATAAAATAACCCTCCCAGCAAACCTGAAATAACGCTCTTCTTTTTCTTTTTTTTTTTAATTTTTTTTTTCAACGTTTATTTATTTTTGGGACAGAGAGAGACAGAGCATGAACGGGCGAGGGGCAGAGAGAGGGGGAGACACAGAATCGGAAACAGGCTCCAGGCTCTGAGCCATCAGCCCAGAGCCCGACGCGGGGCTCGAACTCACGGACCGCGAGATCGTGACCTGGCTGAAGTCGGACGCTTAACGGACTGCGCCACCCAGGCGCCCCAACGCTCTTCTTTTTCTATCAAAATTGTTGACAGCGTGAGAATTGGGGTCACGAATCATCATCCTGTCAATAAATGGGACAAAATAAACAGTTCTTATCTAATTCACAGAAATTTACTGACGTCTTATAGGTCACATCTTAAGTTGCTTCACTGATATTTGGTGAAAAGAAGTTTCACCCTTTTTAAATCCCACATAATGCTTCTGAATACTTTGACAGGAATTATTTCATTCATAACATTGCATATGTACTGACTTGGCTTCACGAACACATTCATTCAATATATTTTATATATCATTCATTCAATACACTGTGTGTGTGTGTGTGTGTGTGTGTGTGTGTGTATATTTAATGCACTTGTTTGAGGCCTGTGCACTCAGTGTCATGGATGTTGCTAAAATGTAAAATGCTCGGGCCTCTTTACCAAGCCGACACGTTGTAGACACATCTTAGGGGACTCCTCTGTGGGATCTCCAGTGCTGAGAACGTGCTTTCCTGGCTAACTCAGAGGGTGACAATTCCCTGTCAATTCCTTTGCCCACAGAAATCTGCAGACCTCTAGGGGGCGCCTGGGTGGTTAAGCAGCCGACTTCCGCTCGGGCATGATCTCATGGTTCACGAGTTCGAGCCCCGCATTGGGCTCTGTGCTGACAGCTTAGAGCCTGGAGCCAGCTTCAGATTCTGTGTTTCCGTCTCTCTCTGCCCATCCCTTGCTCATGCTCATGATCATGCGCTCTCTCTCTCTCAAAAATAAATTAAAAAACATTAAAAAAAAGAAATCTACAGACATCTAGAAATAGGACCATGCTTGAGACTCCCTCCTGCTGAAAAGAACACAGATTCAAAATGTGGATTTTCACTCCTTCACTGATGTGGTAACATCGAAGAGGCAGATGTAGTGAAAGACTTCTTTGAAGGGTCACTGGGCCCAGCCGTGTGTAGTGGCCTTAACCTCTGAAACGTTCTGAAGTCAACGACACAAATGTACTTCAAATGGCCTTGCAGAATTCTGGAGTCCTTTGACTCAGCATCCCTTGCATAATAGAGCGAACAGTAGGAGATCCACTTCTCCTCGCTCTTGTGTCCTTTCACGGGTCTGGACACTGAGGTCTTGTGGGCATCAACTTAAAAGACAAGATGAACAGAATGTAGAAGGTGATATAAAATATAACTTCTGCATTTCCACGTAAAAGACCATGCCATACTTTGAGCTTCCTATCCAAGTTATAAAAGGTCATCTCTAACCTACACCTTGTCCGTTTGTCAGAAACATTCGGGCCGCCAGTAGCTACAGCACAGCTGACAACTACTCAAGAGCCCAACAAATGAAACGTTTCAGAAAACTCTGGAAAAAAAAAAAGCGTATTGTAAATGGTATACAGAAGCTAAGTTATAGTGATGTGTTTTCAGAAACATCTTTTTTTTCCCCTTAAAAACAGGAACCGGCCTTAAGGAAGGGAACTTTATACACTTGAATTGAATTGAAAAGTTGCCTTGACTCCTATCTACAGCTCTCAAGCTTGAGGTACCTTGACATTTGGTTTAAAAAAAAATCCATGTAAAACAGCATATGAAAATTTCACAAGCTTTATTATAGTTTTCATTGTCTGGTGTTAGAGATGCAAACCTGGCCCCGTCTGTCCATCCCTTCCCGTATCCGTTCTATTTGAAGTTTAATCGGCAGTTCTTACCACCCAAAAGGAAGATCTATTTCCACACCCCTTGAATCTAGGCAGGCCTTACGACTTCTTTAAAGTGTTTGCTGAAGTGATAGCATGCCAGTTCTGACCTGAGGCCCCAAAGGACTTGCAAATTTCCACTCACTCTTTGGAGGAACCCTTGTTTCCTCCATACGAACAAGCCCGGGCTGACAGATCACGCGGAGCAGAGTCAAGTCATGTAGCGTAGGCCATCCTCGAGCACTAAGCCTCTCAGTTTACCTACCGGCTGGATGCAGATACATGAATAAGCCCATCTGAGATCAGCTGAGCCCGGCCCAGGTCCGCAGAACTGCATAGCTGGCTCACAGACTCATGAGGAATAATAAATGATTGGTGTTTTAAGCCACAAAGTTTTGGGGTTGTTTGTTACTCAGGTATCACTCAATGGTACAGAGGTATAAATAGATTGTACCCACTTTAAAAAATAGAGCTAGTAATGATAACCGATGCCACATAAGATGCCAATAGATGCTACCTGTAAGGCACTTAACACATTACCCTTTTAGCTTCCACCCAGGATATTATTTCTAAGGAACTACACTGAATCACTATAGTAACAGATCTGAATTCTTAAGATCTATCAGAACATTTCCTACAAGTATAGTTTTTTTTTTTTTAAAGGAAGAATGCTATCGAGTCATATCTACTAAATGTATCAAGAAACCTAAACACGTTGACAGATGTAAGGAAAATGCTCATTAAAGGTCTGACCCACTTTGTATAGCCTCTACAACCTTTTTTCACCTCTTGCATGCCCCCGTGGAATTGTTTCTCACTTCCTACACACATGCGTGTGAAAACCAAGGTAAAATCCCCAAAGAGAAAAGGACTCTGAAAACCTTCTTACACACTCTACCACCCTTCAGAGAATCTTTGTAGTTTCCCCTAACAAATTTTAATGGCTCTAAATACAGACAATAGCTCACACAACGAATTAGACATGAACTGATTTAGTACAGTTTTGTCAGATATACATCCAACGGATAACCATGAGCACCTTGAAGGTGCACGTATGTAGAATGAATAGAGACACAACACTGGGGAGAAATAAAACCGTTAAGTGTCATCTTCTGAACTTTTTGGACAAATGCTGAAAATGGTTTTGGAAGAGGATGTAAGTAACCCAATCATTTATAGCAAGGGGAAGAAAATCATAAGTAGCCACTATTCTTCTTGGCGGTCCCCTCAGCTTGCCCCCCAGATCGTTTCCTTGGTTTATTGTGATCTAGAAAAAAAACACAACACCTTTGAGAATGTTAGCAGAGGTTGGGGAAAAAGCGATGAGAGAGGAGAGGAGAAATGGGGGGAGAAACCATGTGGGATAATGTTCTTAAAATGTCTTGCAAAGAAAATGCTTGTCTTGACATAGGGCTGTGCTGATGAATTAGCTTAAAGACAAAAGTGTTCTTTCCCTTAAACAGCTAAATGTACAGGCCACAGCCTCTATTCTAAGCTGGATGTCAAATGAAGGTGCCGGCTGATAGAGGTGTCTAACAAGTCAAGTCTTACGGGTACTCTGAGCAGACTGAGTTTGAGCTCTTGCCAACACGGAAGTCATCCAGATTCAGACACGAATGTCCCGAGTACTTGAGTTGTCTCCAAGGTCTGAAGGCAGTTGAGCACAGGATGCAGTGACTAGCAGCATTGCAGCCTGGACCGTCATAGCTTACTTGGGAGCAAGGGGTTCCCCAGATTACATATATGTGTGTGTCTATTTACGTACATATGTGCAAGTGCCCCGGAACTGTACATTTAGTTTTCTTTGTTGTTTTTGTTAAGCTTCTTGAATAACTTCCTTTCTTCCTAGCCAGGAAAAAAAGACATTAGGATCTGACTTTGTAACCACATCTGTGGAATTATTGAATCTGAGCGATGTATGTGTTTTTTGGATTTGGATTTTGCTTTTGACTCCAGACTGCTCAAATGAATGGGATTCTGTCTGGGGTAATCAAATTCCACTTAATGCCAATGCTTTTCAGCTCATTTAGGCAGACTCAGTTATTGGAATTATCTTCCAGCAGGACCTAGACCAGCAGAATCAGGTCCAGACAGGTTGAATATCTTGTTCTGGAAACCCAAGTCTAAGGTGGGGATTAGATCTCAACTTAATAGTTATTCCATGTACAGTTCAGGGTTTTGAATCACATTGTTTCTGCAGAACTCCATTCTGGAACAAGACGAGTACAAATACATCTGTCAAGTGGCTAATCTACTACTCCCATTTAACATTTTCATAGACCTCTGGAGGGCTAGAATGTATCAATCTAAAGAACAAAGAGTGGGGGCGCCTGGGTGGCGCAGTCGGTTAAGCGTCCGACTTCAGCCAGGTCACGATCTCGCGGTCCGTGAGTTCGAGCCCCGCGTCGGGCTCTGGGTTGATGGCTCAGAGCCTGGAGCCTGTTTCCGATTCTGTGTCTCCCTCTCTCTCTGCCCCTCCCCCGTTCATGCTCTGTCTCTCTCTGTCCCCCAAAAAATAAATAAACGTTGAAAAAAAAAAAAAAGAACAAAGAGTGGGCCAGTACACTTTGAGGAATGCTCCTAGAATTCCGTCCTCAGCTCTACCACATACTAGCCATAAAGAATGTACACATCGTGGGTTCTGCAAATTTCACCTGTAAAACATACATGATTGCACCTACCTTTGGAGGTTATTGTAAAGATTAAATGACATCATGTCCAACAGTCCTAGTATAATGGCTTGTATTTAGTAAGTTATATTTATATTTTGAGAGTTTCTAATCCTAGTTGACTTTGATATCTACCTTTTGCCTCTAAATAAACCATTAAATGATTGCTGTAACTTCCCCACCAGTAATATTGGGATTTTTATTTATTTGAGACTTTTAAGGATTCTTTTATCTTTGAAAATGCTGTATATTATTTAGAATTCAGGCTAGGTTTCTCTAATAAAAAACACTGGCTTAAACAAGAGACAGTTTTATTTATTTCATTTTCTCTCCTGTGACAGTCTAGAGGGGCAATCTAGAGGTGGCTTAGGGGAATTGGAGAGGCAGAATCCTCCCACTTTTCAGGTCTGTTCTCCAGGCAATAGTTGAGATTGAGAAGGCTTCCCACAGATCTCCAATCCAGCAATGAGACAGGGGAAAGAGAAATGTACACATATGTCAATTTCTTCTAAAGACTACTTGTATATAATTTATACACACACAGGTACACACACACTCACATCCTGTTTTTAAGACTATAGTCACACGGGTTACATCAAAATAGAAAGGATGCTGGGAACTGTGGACTGCAGCCTTTAGCCATGAGATCATGTTTTCAGCTAAAATACCTACTACTGGGACAGCTGCGTGGTTCTCTCTCTATCTCTCTCTCTCTCTTTCTCTCTTCTGCTCCTCTCCTTTGCTTGTGTGCTCTCTCTCTGTAAAAAATAAAAAAAAATAAACAAAAATAAATAAAATACATACCACCATAGAAGGGGAAAATAACATGCGGTATATAAGAGGAGTGGAAAGCAGGTAATTAATAGTCTCCACTAAAATATATTTGTTTGGGAGGATGTGTGTTTATAGATGCGATACATTCTAACTGCGAGAAAAGTTTTAAAGATGATACCCTAAAGGTAATATAGTCTCATTTCTTCCTGTCCTAAGTATACTTTGTGATGGCACACTAAACCAATTGATTTGCAATAATTCATCACCAAATACAGTTGTCCCAACTGTGGCTTTGAAAAGTTTTGGATCTATATGAAGAAATATTTTAACCCAAGATTTTTACCTACCCAACATTTAGCATTTCTCCCCCTTTATTCTTTTATTCAATCAATATTTATGGAGCTTCTAAGAAGCTGAGGATACCATAGTGAACCACACCGGCAGGAATTCCCCGCCCTTCCCCCCCCCCCCCCACCCCATGAAACTTGCCTTCTAGTAGGAGGGAGCTGTGCAATACAACAATTAACAAGATACTTGGCTCAGATTATACCGATTGTGATAAATAACATGACAGATAAATAAGACAGAGAAGGGGCGATTGCAGTTGTAACGAGGGCGGCCAGGGCGGCCTCACTGAGAAGGTGACATCGGAGCAAAGGCCTAAAGGAAGCAAGGGAGGAAGCTGTGCGCTCACCCGCTGGAAGAAGGTTCCAGGCAGAGTCATCGCAACCCACGTGCTCCGTGGTGGGTGTGCTTGGTATGACAGCGAGGAGGTCAGTGTGGCTGGAGTGGAGCATGTGAGGCAGAGGGCAAGGAAGTCACGCAGACCTGGATCATGCCTTGGCCACAGTAAAATCTTTGGCTTTTCGCTGAGCTCAGTTTTGAGTCGAGGAGCAAAACGAGCTGACCTATCTTTTGAAATGATGTCTGCCTCCTCTGCTGAAAATGGGTTGAGAGCAGCTTGCAGCGCAGAATGGTAACGTCAATAGAAGCCATCCGGAGACCACTGCAATGATCTAAGGGGGGAGGTTAAAGACAAGGGTGGTAGGCAGTGGAGGTGGGGAGAAGTGCTTGGATTTGGGTTTTTTTCATTGTTTCCACTTCTCTATTTTTTTCACTTTATTTATCTATCTATTTATTTATCTATTTATTTATTTCGAATTCAAGTTAGTTAACATACAGTGTCGTATTGGTTTCAGGAGCAGAATTTAGTGTGGCATCACTTACCTATGTCACCCAGTGCTCATCCCAGCAAGTACCCTCCTTAATGCCCGTCACCCATTTAGTCCACCCCCCACCTACACCCCTCCAGCAGCGCCAAGTTCCTTCTCTGTATTTACGAAACTCTTATGGTTGGGCCCCTGGGTGGCTCAGTGGGTTAAGCCTCCGACTTCGGCTCAGGTCGTGATCTCACAGCTCCTGAGTTCGAGCCCTGTGTTGGGCTCTGTGCTGACAGCTCGGAGCCTGGAGCCTGCTTCGGATTCTGTGTCTCCCTCTTTCTCTGACCCTCCCCAACTCACACTCTGTCTCTGTCTCTGTCTCTCTCTCTCTCTCTCTCTTTCAAAAATAAACATTAAAAAAATAAATAAAAACAATAAAATAAAAAAAGACTCTCTTATGGTTGAAAACAGAGCATTTAGATTTAGCTGGCGGGTATATGCGAGTGATCAACAAAGGAGAGGGTGTGTGTGAAGAAGTGAAGTCTTAAGGACTGAGCACGGGGTCATTGCAATTGGAAAAGATGAGAAGGAACCCCTAGAGGTGATTACAGAGTAGGACCCATTCAGGTTGGAGTAAACCAAAAACAGTGGGTGTTCTAAAAGCCAGGGGAAGGGCCGGGGGATAAATAACATAAAATTAAAATAAAATAAAATAAAATAAAATAAAATAAAATAAAATAAAATAAAATAAAATAAAATAAAATAAAATAAAATAATAAAATAAATAAAATAAAAACAGCCAGGCGAAAGGTGTTTCAAGGAGAAATGAATGACCATCTCTATCAGATGTTACTGGCAAACAAGTAGCCTCTCAAACACTTGAATACAGCTCTGTGGACTCCAGCCTCCTCACCCTACACCTCACTCTACACCAGTTGAATCTGTCCTCTTTCTGGACAAATGGCCACAGTCATTCCACCGGAAATGCAATGGTTCCACATGCATTTTCCCAAGAAACATATAGACTTTGATATTATATTAAGTTTACACAGGAGATTCTCCAATTTCAGTGTCTTTTTGCATAAGTTATTTTCCTTTTCCTTTATTTTTCTCATTTTTATGAGTAGCTCTTATTTTATTTGTATAAGTATGATCGAACCCAACAGATGGTAGGCGTGGTAAGTTTTATATATTTGGTAATATTTGCAGAAAATCAGTGTCATATATTGAATGTATTCTCATTAAAATCTAGCATTAGTAATGTCCCGGATTCATTTCTAAGGGAACTAGGGAAAATGGCCCCATAACCTTTCTCATCTCAAAGCTCATTTCATTCTAAGTGTTCACATGCCTTCTCTGAGTTGAGAGTTTACAAGTTATGTAATTTCAAGAGGTTTTCTGTTTTTGATTGGTAAGTATGAGTGGTTATATCTAACTGGGAATTTTGTTAGTAGGCATCTTTTAGATTTTTCTTAAGCTTGAATAAATCTTGGATTTCATAGGTTTGCTTTGAACAATTAATCAATATATCTGCAAATGTTATTAAGACTCTTACAGTTTACTCTCCCTTTTTCAACTGCAGATTGCTTTTCAGTAAAATATATAGGGCTCATAATGTCCTTTTGGTGACACAATGGGGTGCGGTTTCATCATGCGGAAAAATGGAACCTCAGATTCTCATTTTTTGCTTTATAGGGGAGGTCATCATATTAAGTTTAAATAAGGAATTGATAGAAGATAATTTGGATTCTATTTGAATGTCACACTAACCTATTTTCTCTTTGTTTAATTTCTTTTTCTTTTAATCTGGGAAAGCCAGATATTTAAGGAAAGCATGACATTTTTCATGGAGAGGTCTAGCACGTCTCTTCTAAACCTGAAATGTTCTCTTCTGTACAACCCTGTCGCCTAGGTATTTGCCTCTACCCTTTAATGCAATGTTTTAATTCATTTTTAAATGTTTGCTTTCTCTGTTTGTTCTAAACTTGGCTCTGTGCTCCGTCCAGAGGCTACCTCATTTCAAGTGGATCAAAACACGTATTGACCTACGCTGGTGTTTTCCTGATTTCATTTCTTTTGGTTAAGGAGTAGAATCATAGACTTATAAAAAGTTCAAATTTAGAGTTGTGGTACCACATTTTACGACCAACTTTGCCATGTTTCCTAGGAACACAAATTCTCCTGCTTCAATTTTTTGGAACCACTTTACTGGGGCATGGTTGACATACAAAAGGCTGTACATATTTCATGCATACAGCTTGATGTGTTTGAAGATAAGTATGCAGTCATGAAATTATCATCACAGTCTATGCCACAAACATGTCTATTACCTCCAAAACTTTCCTCCTACTCTTTATTTATTACTGTTTTTCTGATAAGAACATTTAACGTAGTATCTATCCTCTTAGACAATTTTTAACTATTTAACACAATATTGTTAACTATAGGCTTTATGCTGTACAGTAAATATCTAGGACTTATACTGTGTAACTGAAACTAATAATGATTTTACTAACTTTACTAATAATTTTCTTGGCTTTAACTATGAAATAGGTTTACAGCTATTTCATAACACTGTTGTGACACAGTATTATGACTCTTAAGATAATGTATTTGAAAAGGCCTGGCTTTGTCCTCTGTCTTACTAGGAAAAGCCCGTAAACGTTTTTATTTTTATTGCGTTCAAATATAATTAATTCGTGATAAATGTGTGTGTGTGTGTGTGTGTGTGTGTGTGTGTTGTGTTCTATATGTGAAACGTAAATATTTGAGCTGGTTTTGGACAAAGGTATTTAGCCTTTTTGTTCCAGTGTTAAATTTCTTTTAAGAGTAGGCTTCAACTCTGAAAAACACCAACTTTATTGTCCTCTCTGACCTAGAAATGCTTGCCATTGGCAATGAAAGCTGCATGAAATCTGATACCCTCACCCCAAAATGAATTTCAGCAAACTTTTGTATTTGACTTAGCTCTCGTGGGAGCAGAGCCATTGAAACGGATTCCAAGAGAGACAGCAATTTTTACCCCACCTTGCAAACACAGATTGATTCGGCATAAACCACCCAGCCTTGCATAATTTGCACCCAATTCATATACAGGCTCGACATTGCTTAAAAATTACCTCTTGGTTTTACTGTGATTTCATGACCTTGGAGAAGAAAAATTAAATTTGTGAAATTGACTTTGGTTTCAACTTGGAAGCCAACGCCATATTTATGCAAATTCCCTATTTCCCTAGAAGTACTGTATTTTGCTTTCTGATTGGAATTTCTCAGAGGACAAGATAATTTGGCTGTTAAAACTGAGGAATTGCTACTGTAAAGAAAACATTGTCTTTTAATAACACATGCTACTATAACCTGGTTCTAATTTCAAGACTTCTAACTTCTGATTTTTAAGAATTGATTCAGGAGGAAACACACAACACCATAGCCACAACAACAAACAGCCATCAACCTTTGAGGAACCAAAACTGGGGAGGGTTCTGTTCATATATTTCTATCTCAGATTGTAGGATTATTACGATAATGCATGGGGAAGAATTTGTGTGGATTAGATTATTTTCCCCACATTAATAAAAATTGGTATTACAACTGTAATACTGTAAATAAGGCAACTTATAAAATTTTATAAAATGTAAAGCGATTTTGCAGAGGCAGAAGTGGGCCCTTGTAATTTATGTTTCTGAAACTCTATAATAAAATAACCATTCCTTGAAGAATGCCAGGTAAATACTAATTGGCATGCAATTAAGTACTCCCTGGGGGTATCTGTGCCACGGAGCAATTTTCCATTCTCTCTGCTTCGTTCTCAGCCTAATGCTTGTGGGTGAAACTTCTTAGGCCCATTGCTGGCTGAAGAGGGGCTGAAGTTTCTGGAATGGGTGGGCAAGTGTCTGATGGCTTTTCATAAATCACTCATGTGTTTGCTTATCGATGCATTTGGTCACACCGATGGTTCAGACAGGATGAAAAACACATGGAGAAGGTACAACATTCTATTTTGGAAGAAAGAACAATGAGGCCCATATGCTTTCAATCTTGGGTGAAAATGAGCAGTTTACAAAGTAAAGTAAACAAAGTATTTTGATTTAGTTTCCATCTCTTCTCATAAGCAAATTCCTTTGAAAAATGATGTTTTATATCATCAACTGTCTGTCTTAGCTGACTGATACAAGATAGTTTATGGTTCTGCTGGTATCTACACCTCAGTCCTGATCAATTTGAAATACAAAAATCATAA
This sequence comes from Lynx rufus, assembly GCF_022079265.1. Classification (NCBI taxonomy): domain Eukaryota; kingdom Metazoa; phylum Chordata; class Mammalia; order Carnivora; family Felidae; genus Lynx; species Lynx rufus. Next base: position 38,398,875 of record NW_025814824.1, on the reverse strand, counting down.
CGGCGTAAAATAGAACTGCTTTCATAGTAATGTCTCAGTAAAAGTACCTATCACAGTGCATGTTCTTATTTAAAGTTATATATCAAATATTTAAATTACAGGAATAATAATCCATCTTTTTCAACAACATAAAAATAAAAGTATGCATGTAAAAAGGTAATGCGTGTTGACTTCTTTGGATTGGATTTCTCCTGTATACACAATATTTGCAACTGGCTTTGAACTCTTTTGTCTCTATGCTCATACAAATAAGTACTCTAAAACTGTATCTTTTTTTCTGTTATTTAAACAAAAATTTGGTCATGCAATGTGCTTTAGGTTACAATTTGATTTTTCACTGAACAATATTGCCATGAATATTCCTCATTAGTTTCTGTAGATGAATGTTCCCTAATTTACTCAATCTGCCTCTTATTAGTGGGCATTTACGGTTTTCTCTCTTTTCTTTTCTTTTCCTTCCCTTTCCCCCTATTGATAATGTGCACATAAACATGCTTATACAAATATCCTTACACAGAACTGCATTTCATTAAATTTTTCTAAATGGGTTTTACACATTTTAAATTTGAATACATGTTATTTTAATATAATACATTGCATTTTAGTTTTAGTTTTGTTTTGTTTCACATGACTGCTTCCTTCATTAGACAGTTTCTCAAAGGCAGGCACTCTCCTATTTCTGTGGTGAGAAATAAATACTTATTTTTTTTTAATTCTGAAAATGAAAGATTTGATTAGTCAGCCATATTAACATAGTTATATCTTTCCTTCCCTACTTGCTTATAGTCCATTTAATGCCAAACATCTTTCCTAGGGCTTAAGCCCTCATTGATTCCCATATTTTATCAATATCAAAAACCCCTACAGTGTGTCACAGTTTAGTAATTTGTTAAATGCAGCCCTAGAACCTTGGCTGGTTATTTAGTACCTTACTTACATTGGACTTCCATCTAAAATAGATGATCAGCAATTTGGAGCCATGAACCTTGTGTCATATACATGTGTTTATATATATTATGTACTATGTATATAATCTATATATTATGATACATGCTACATATTATATACTATGTATATAACATATATGTATATAATGTTACATTATAGAGTATGGTGTGTGTTTGTGTGTGTGTGTGTATTTGTACTTTTATATGTTGATTATATGGACTAAATTTATGTACTCTGTGTTAGTGTTGTGAATCTAAGTTGACCACATTTTCTAAATGATCGTTCTATTCATTGTATATGTGAGGCACAGTTAAAGGTATAAAACAGTGGTTTTCAACCTTGGCTGTATGTTAGAATTAAATAAGGAGTGATTTTGAAAATGCTTGGGCTCAATACCCATCAACTGATGAATGGATAAAGAAGATGTGGGTTATTACTCAGACATAAAAAAGAGTGAACTGTTGCCATTTGTTACAATGTGGATGAAGCCAGAGAATATTACGCTAAGTGAAATAAGTCAGTCAGAGAAAGACAAATACTACATGGTTTCATTCATATGTGGAATTTAAGAAACAAAAAACATGAACATAGGGGAAGGGGGAAAAAGAGAGACGAATCGTAAAACAGACTCTTAACTATAAAGAAAACTGAGGTTTGTTGGAGGGGAGGTGGGCAGGTGGATAGGTTAAATGGGTGATAGGCATTAAGGAAGGTAATGTTATAATGAGCACAGGGTATTTTATGTAAGTGATGAATCCTACACCTGAAACTAATATTACACAATATATTAACTAACTATAATTTTGAAAAAAAATCTTGGAAGAAAAAAATGAAAATGTTTGGGTTCCACTTTCATCTGACTGAATTAGAGTCTGGAAGGGCAAAATGGAAGCCTAGGCAATTGTGTTCTTAAATCTCACAGGACAATTTTGATACATGGTGAGGATTAAGGCCCACTGGTAAACGAATAAGAGGTTTTATCGTCCTTAATGCTGTAATTTTTCTAGCCCCAATAAACAAATATGGGGACTTCTATCCAGATATAGAGTCCCAGTCCAAGCTACTGCGAAGAAAATGAAAACTACAAACAAAGGTGGCCATATTGAAAGTTGAGGTGAGTTGGAAACTGACCATATGCGAATTTGTTTGACACCACAAGAAATTTGATTGACACACATGTAGGTAGATGGAATTGAAGCAGGATAGGGATGGTTTCTGTAGTGGCTTGATAGGGATCCCCCAAAATTCATGTCCACCCAGAACCTGTGAATGTGACCTTATTTGGAAACAGTATCTTTGCAGATATAACCAAAATAAGACGAGATCACACCGGATTGGCCTTAAACCCAGTGACTACTGTCCTTACAAAGAGAGATATGGAAAAACAGACACACAGCAGGGAGAAAGCCAAGTGAAGACGAAGGCAGAAATTAGAGTGATACAGCAAACAGCCGCTGAATGTCAAAGATTTCTGACCATCACCAGAAGCTAGAGGAGGCAAGGGAGGTTCGGACTTGTAGCCTCCAGAATTGTGACAGAATAAATTCCTATCGTTTTAAGTCATCAACTTTGTACCAGTTCGTTATGGCAGCTCTAGGAAACTGATATAGTTTCCTAATTTTCCTATGGGGCCCTCAGAGACAGCTTTTTGTCACTTCCGCATGGGTGTAGGCCATATTTAAAGCAGAAAATTCAAGCAGTTATAGATGGGAGATTTTTTTAATTTGGAAAGACCAATGTTAGCTTGCTGAATTGTTCATCTTACCCTAACAGGTTTTAGTTAATTCCGAGGGATTTTCTAGAGACGTAGTCGATCATAAGCAGATATTTACATACAATTTTGTTTCTTATTTTCAATAATTTATGCTTTTCAATATTGTATCATGCCTTGTCAAAGCTTATCAAAGTAACATTACCTACAAAAGATCTAGAGTATATATCTATTCTATTTCTTATTTTATTAGAAAAAACTCTAGTATTGAATCATACATATAATGTTACTTATTTCCTTTGAGTAAAGATTTTTTTGATGTTGAGAAAAACCACTTCTATTCCAAAATTTTGGTAGCATTATTATTAGTAATAGATCTTGAATCTTGTGAGTAGATTTTTGCAAATACATGAGCAAAACTTTTTTTTATTAAATTAGGAAAATTATTTTTCTATTCTGCTTTGTATGGATTTTCTTTCCTCTTTTTTTAATACGAAATTTATTGTCAAGTTGGTTTCCATACAACACCCAGTGCTCATCCCAACAGGTGCCCTCCTCAATGCTCATCACCCATTTTCCCCTGCCTCCCACCCCCCATCAAACCTCAGTTTATTCTCAGATTTTAAGAGTCCCTTATGGTTTGCCTCCCTCCCTCTCTAACTACCATTTTTTCCCCTTCCCCTCCCCCATGGCCTTCTGTTAAGTTTCTCAGGATTATATAGATTTTCTAATATTCATGGATATATGCCCTGGATATTGTAAAATACATTTTATTTTATTTTTTCTATGTGTAATTATAAGTGGGATCCTTCCATTTATTTTTTGATAGATTATTATATTAGCAGTTGCTTATAATGTAAAAGTTTTCCTTTATGTCCTTAATTTCTTCTCCTTTTATATTCAGATTTTATTAAATCCTTGTTTTCTTTCTTTCATATTAGAATTTCTAGATGTTCACATATTATGTTAGTGTTCTCCCCAGCCCCTGGGTTAATTTATTAATTTCACTTCCACTGTTTTCTAATTAACTTTTTCTTCTTTTTTTCTTTTATTACTTCCTTTTTCATATTTTCTTAAGTTGACTTTTTGTCTTTTTGCTAAGTTTTTGTTTCTTGGTTGAAATTGGAGAAGAAAGAGATTTCTTTTATCATTTTTATAATAAAAACATTTGAAGACATAAGTTTGTTTCTGCCTATACTCAAAAATACCCAGGTTTGCAATGTAATATTCCTTTTGATTATTTTCTAAAGAATCTTTCTGCATCATCTCTTAAAGATTTCTTAGGAGAATAGTCAGTGTTTAAAAAAAAAGTCTTCTTATTTTATTTACGTACATTCCTAACCTCCATCTTTATTTGGTTGTGATATGAGAATATGCCATGAATAAATTATTTGGGGATAAATTTTTAAATGTATTTTTACAGTGTCTTACATAATCAGTATTTGTAGATGATCCATGAATATTTCAAAAGTAAGGATATTCCCTGCAAGGTAAACAATTTGATATCACTCTATAATTCTAATATACTGATATTCTGTATATTTTACCCCTAGGACTTGTCATGGGCTGATAGTGTTTTAAAATTCTGCTGTTTCACTTGTGTTTCTATTTATTTCCTCTTGCTTAAAGGTTCAATACTGCTACATCTACACTATTCATTTTGACTTTCTCTGTATAAAACAGCACTTTTATCCTGGGATAAGTTTTTTGCTTTAGTTCTAACTTGATAATATGTCCATGCTTGCTTGAATATATTTAAGAAAAAATTTTTTTCTAATGTTCATTTATTTTTGAGAGAGAGACAGAGCATGAACAGGGGAGGGGCAGAGAGAGAAGGAGACACAGAATCCAAAGCAGGCTCCAGGCTCTGACCTGTCAGCACAGAGCCCGATGTGTGGGCTTGAACTCATAGACCATGAGATCATGACCTGAGCTGAAGTCGGACGCTTAACCGACTGAGCCACCCAGGCGCCCACTTGCTTGAAAATATTTGTCTGTTAATGCAAAGTCCTTCTATTTTCTGAGTGTTCCTTTTTATGCAGCAAATTATTGAATACTGTTTTAGGCCAATCTCACTTATCCAGACAATGTCTGATATTTGTTAACCTATGTTATGATTTATTTTATTGTCGTCACTTAAAAATTACTCCATATATACCTTGCTACAAAATGCTCTGTCAGCTTTTATTTCTTTCAGTGGTTTGGAAGGTAAGCATTTGGTCTAAATTATAAATCTGCAGGACTCTAATAATTAAAATATTACTTGCTTATTTTCTTTCATGACATATTAGGAATATGGTGCTTTTATTATTTTGATTCCAAATTACTATTTAATCTTAGGATACAAGTTGCATCAATTTTTACATAATTAATGTTTTTAATAGTTTTTAGATGTTTATATTTTTTAAATTATAGGCATAATAATATTATGAACTTTAGGTTTCAGTGTGCAATTTTTATTTTTTTAATATACTCTATATCTGTATTCAATTCTCACTATCAACTTTTTGCTTCCACAACTTCCCAATCTTCAGTGATTACTTAATTCAGTTTTGATAAAAATGCAGAAGCCACTTAGAATGAAATAAATACTTGGTGAGCATATCTGAGACTATCTTCTTATTTACATCTGAAATTATCTCGGCTGGGAATATAATACTTGTAGCATGGTCATCTTTTTCCAAATTTTTTGGAATACTTTTTTTGGTATCATTCTGGTGAAAATACAGTGTTGTTGGTTTTTTTTTTTTGTTTTTTGTTTTTTTTTTGTTTTTTATAAAGTTAGGAAGGAATGATTTCAGGATGTATTCTTAATTAATGAAAACTTAATTAAAATTAATCATTTTTGTCAATATTGAAATGGAAAGCCGTAAAAACAAGGTCACTGAACTTCGCTCCTTTGAAGGCAAATTATGACAAAGGGAAGAGTTGTAAAATTGATCCTTGGGATCTCAGGACGGTCACTTTCACTGATCTTCTCCAACAGGTTGAAACTTGTAATAATATCACGTTTGTTGTTCATAACAAGAGTGGGTGTAGGATAGAAGGTAAAATCAGGAGGCTTTCTGGAATGCGAGGTACCGTGTTCGTTCAGGTAATACAGAGGCCGCTCCTGACTAAGGTCATTTCCTTGGGCTCCATGAGTTCACTGTTTCGTCAGGAGGCCATTGGTGTGGAGGAGGTGTGTCTAGATACTATTTTAGTAACACTCGGACAGGAATAAGCTGCCTACAGCTAAAGCTCTGTACATGGTGCTACTTAACTGGATTGGCTCACTTAGGACAATAAATCTTGACTTTAGTTGACAATGATCATGAGGAAAGTCATACAATTCTGTATAAATTGTCAGGGGTAATAAAGGGAAGAAAGGAAAGTATGGGCGATACATTATTTAAGACATTTCCCCTTCTCCCAGAAGGATGATGTTTGTTTGAGATGATTTGACCTCTGGTGACCTGTTACCCAAAATATTTAATATGTAAGAAGAGCTCTCATTTACCTGGTGTTACTATGTGTCAGGCATTGTTTGGAAAAATTAACTCACTAAATTCTCACAACAAACCGTGAGGCAGATTCTATTATTATAGCAATTGTTCGAATGGGGACACTGAGGCACTAAAAGCTTAGGTGACTTCTCTGCGGCCACATAGATGAAAGATGGCAGATTTGGGATTCAAAACCAGGCCGTCTAACTACAGAGGACCTTTTGTTAACCCTGAAGTCACACATGTGTTGAAGTGCTTTTCAAGGAAAAGCTCGTTTTCTGGCATTTGGTTATGTTCTGGCATACTCTGTCTCTCTCTGTCCCTTCTAGAATGTCAGCTTCTTGCCTCAAGACCCTTCTTTGTAACCCCAGGAGGTCCTTGCTTTCTGACTTTGCAACTGTCCGCTAGGTACACTCTTTACTTAAGAAGCCCTAACCAGTGATGTGTTTGGGAGGATTTTCTTCCTTTTACTACGTTCTGCTGAATAATGAATGCTTCCTAAATTTGTTACTAATGGTGTCTATGGGGGCCGCAGCTCTCTGGCCTGCCAGCCTTGTAAGAGTTCTGTGTGCTTGTGTTTCAGCTGTCAGATAGAGAGATTTCCCAGCAGGTTTGTTCTTTGTATTCTTTGATGATTATTTGGGTGCATGGAGTAAATTTCTTTTGGGCACCTGAGTTAAAACTGTGCCGTTATACAGGATCGTGGTTCTTGCCATGCGTTATCACTGTAACACAAAGGTGTGTCTTATACCTAGGCTGCCCCCAAATAAGAGCTGAATCTCTGCAAAGGAGACCAACAAGGAACCCCTTCTATATGCCCACAGATCATTTTGTTAGCTGCAATCACATATCTGTGTATTTCTCTTCTGTCTATGTAGCTCAAATTTCCATTAGTCCCTGTTCTTTCCCTGTAAAATTACTTGAAAAGCTTCATCCATCATGAAAATGCCAACGTTCAGGTCACGGTGCTGTCTCTCCATGTTCCTGACTTACTGTCTTCATGACGCCAGCAGGGCGCTGGGTTCTTTTTGGAGGTACAAGGAAGGCTCCTCATCCCCTCTGGGATGCTTACCTCCTCATTTGCACCCTCGTTGTTCCTAGAGACCCAAATACCTCTTACCAAAATATTTCAAAAATTTACGCACTTTAGAATTTAATAATACTGGTCAAATTCTGACCAGAGGGCTGTGGAGGGAACAGATAACAGAGCCTTCTATGCATTCTTCCTTTTCTTTTCTCTGGACTTTTCTCTTCTCTCATTTCTCAGGAGAAACCAAAATCTTCTAGGCATATGCATGGAGGTCAAAAGATGCACCGGGCTGCTGGAAGAGGAGATGTCCAATACCACCAGTATCTGGCCAGACACGTCTGCTTATATCATTCAACGTTTCCCCAGCGGCAGTGGCTAGAAATACAGTTTGAACCACTTCGCTTCATGCCCAATATCACATGGACTGTATCATGAGATGACCGAAGATCCCAAGGGTAGAGAGACTGGGCAGAGGCGGGGGGGAAGAAAAAAAGATATGAGATTTTATTTTTGGCTTTCTGTAGTAAATGATGTTGGAGATGATTCTTGAAAATTGACTGAGATTTAGCTAGATGTAGAAATCATAAATGAAAACATGGAAATATGCTTTTCCTTCTCTTCTCCTTCTTTTTCTTTTTTCCCTCTTTCCTCTTTGATCCAATTCAGTAAAAGCTGAATTCTCCGGCTACAAATAACAACATAAAGTAAGGCTATCCAAAAGCATAAAATCTTGCCACTTCATAAAGAAACCCCACATCTTTATAAAATTTCCAAGCATTATTAATAATTTTTACAGAATTACTATATGCCAAATCAAATTATTCTAATAGCTCAGAAAAAAAATCTTATTTGGTGTTCTACTATTTTGCCATACTCTTTTTGTTGGAAGCTTTTAGCACAACAGAAATTTGAAAGAATACATGTATATCATCCTTCACCTAGATTCGTTTGTTACCTTTTTGCCACATTGGCTTTCTCTTTCTCTCCATATACACACTCAACAGGCACCTGCACGCATATGCATGTCTCTGCATATGGAACATATCTACATAATTTTTACTGAAATAATTGCAGACAGCATGATGCTTTACCTCTTGAACTTCCACGTGTATCCTCCAAGGGCATTCTTCTATATGCCATTATTACTGTTCAGCAATTTTACATCACTACAATAATATCAAATGTAAATTCCCTATTCAAATTTCTCCAAATGTTCTAACAATTTTTTTTCCTGTTTGGTCCAAAACCTAGTCTTACCTAACATTTAGTTGCCATATCTGCTTTTCTCCAAATCCTTTCTCTGCCATATTTCTTTTAATCCAAAGCAGTGAGCCCCTTTTGTAGTCTTTAATGACGCTGGGAATTTGATGGGTCCGGGCCAGCTGTTTTGAAGAATGCTCCACATACAAGTTATGCCTTGGGTCACACATTGGTAAGAATTGTACGTATGTGTTGCTCTGTGGAGGTTCTCATTTCAAGTTGGGGATTTTGATTCGGTTTTTGAAATGAGAGATACACTCAAAAGCACCAAACAGTTCTTCAAAGAGGTACTTCTCAACACGGAAGCAGAAGACTGAGCTTTTTCTTTTTTTTTTTTTCCCTGACTTAAAACCTAATTCAATCCAATAACCAAACCTTCAAGATCAGGGAGACTATGATTCAATTTTTTCCCATCTGTATACGGTGGAATCATCCCACTTTTCCGATGCCACAGGTGTATCATGATGGTCAAATGACATCATATGTAGAAGTGCTTCATGAACTCTTCAGCACTGTACAAGTGAAACATGACTCTATGTGTTCTCTATGCCCATAGGATGAAACAGAACTTTCCAGAAAGGACCTCAATTTCCTGATAGTTGACCAAGGGAACCCTTACTGCCCAGAAGATCATGCAAAAAATTTCTTCCTGTCTCGCAATCAGACTTGCCTACGTCCTTGACAGACTCACTGCTTCCACGACCCTTCCGGTAGGCTTTTCTTTGAAACTGTACAAGCAAGTTGTATTGCATGAGCAGGTTGTGTCCTTAGTCTGCAGAAAAATGCTATAGTGCAGATTTCTATCTTGCTAATATAGCAAGACAGACAGCTTCATGTAGGACGACTTTGTTATGTTAGTAGGCTAACAAATTTCCTTCCACCGGGGATCAACGTAGAGAGGGACCAGCCGGAGAACCTTGTTCTAGCACGTATGGCATTATTATGAATAAATGTAAAGCAAGCAGGTAATCTGTTGAGATATTCCAACTATGGCCATGCTTTTGAAAATACGTTTGAGTTATGAGAAACAGAGCATGAGAAAGTAAGCTTGCTGGCATTGTTACTTTCGTCGCACTTAACGTAGAAATACCACTTTCCTTACCATTTAGAAAGCAGTTTTTAGAAATTGCTGATTATTGTGGTGTCCCAAAGTAAAGTAGAAAAGGAATGATAGGAAGTTATGTCAGCACACCCTGGACTAAAAGCAGCGTCAGAAGACATAGAAATTCAGTAACTGCTCTGTTAGATTACACTACGTAGCTACCAAATGTCTGTAGAGGTTGGTATTCCAAGGAAACAGGCAAAAGTCATATTAATTTAAATAAGGTTTAGCTAAATAGAAACGAGGAGTTACATAATTAGGAGATCAACTGTTTCAGCATTCTGCCAACAAACATTTTCTGCCTGGAGTGAATTCCCCAATGTTCGTTCAAACTTTAATGACTCAAGTAATGGTTTTTATACTTCTCAGATAATTGAAGAACAATATGAAAATCATCACATGTTATTGCTTATTCAAAACTGTCAGAATATATTGTTCCTGGTAGGCTGTTTCTATGCAAATACCTTTTTTACAAGGCAAACAAGGACACGTTTGTTTTTTTTTTTTCCTGCTATTAAAGGAAGCGTGTAGTGCATATAATGCACAAGGAAAAGGGAAGTGAAGGGGATGAAAGTATTGTAAACATCTAAAAATAGACACCATGTGTTATAGACTGAAATTGAACCATCATTAAATTAAATATGATGATGTCAGAAAAATGTTTATGTCATCCTCAAGTAAAGAAAAATTCCTAGGGACTACTAAATAGAACCCACACTCCTTCTGTTAACCGTAGTCCTTCACACTTTGGTCCAGTTGACTTCTCTCCTACTTCTACCCACTCTACCCTGGCATCTTTCACTTATACCCTTTCAATGCATTTTAATTCCATCCCAAATGAACTATTCACTATTACAAATAAAAAACAAAACAAAAACAATCAACCAAACAAAAAAGTATGCTTTTCTACTTCTATGTCATGTTATCCTTCATTTACAAAGCTTCCTTATTCTCTTCTTAACTTCCATGGTACTTTGTGCACTCTACAGAGCTGGGGTGGGGTGGGGGTGGGCAGCACGGAGCATAGTGCAGTGGATGAAGTGATTTGCCACCCACATGTATCTCCTCTCCCTCCTTACAGCTCACAGGTGAGACCTTCTTCAGGACTTCTCCTCTACTTAAGGAATCCCCATACTCAAGGTTTGGACCTTTGCAGGGAAAGGTCAGCTCAAATCAATGGCTGCTTGAAATAGGGGTACAGACTGAACTCCCTTGGCCTCAGTTCAGAGCAATTCAGAATGTCTATTCCAGCTCCAGAACTCCCTGCAGGGGGGTTGGGGGGGGGCGATGGGAAGGTCGAGGTCTGTTTTGCAACTGCTGTGTAGGTCAACCTCTCCTTTTGTTCAGTCCTACTTCCCTCATTCTCTTGCAGATAACGTTCCTAAAAGAACTAAGAATCTACATCATGCAAACCTCTGCTTCAGAGTCAGTTTCCTGAGAGAATCGACCTTAACACATTTAGCGCCAAAAGTTTTTTGAGGAAGCATATTCCACAATCACACTTCAGCTAGATTGCCCACTGGTTAGCCGGAAGTAACAATCACATCACGTGGGCTGTGCCACAGCAGTCGTTCAATTTTCCACAGTGCTGAAAAGCGATGGGATACAAGTGTAAATGAATGCAATGGCAGGTGAAATATCTTACTTTGAGAGGTTTGAGGTAAGTGGTGCTTGTAAGGACTATGAAGGTGGATGGCTATTGCTGAAGGCAATAAAGCATTGGGAAAAATTAATGAATATGTGAGAGCGATTCGTCACCAATTTCAGGCCAAGTGTGAAAGCTGGAGGACCTCTTGGACAGCACAAAATGTCTTTCAACTTCCAAAACTCAGGCAGAAGAAAACTGACTGCCAGACACAGGTATTAATTAAAAGAGAAAAGAGATATGAAGTAGGTTGAGAATTTAAGTCTGCTCTGTAAAGGATTCATCCATTGTTATGTATGAAGGGTCACTGAGACTTGAGATGGAGACATCTGGATTGGTACATTGAAAAATTTCAACCCTCGTCTTCCTCTGAACCCTCTGGGACTGAAAAAGGAGTCCAGTCTTCCCAAATTAAGACTAACGGTTCTTTCTTCATCTGAAGAGAATGCAGAGGCCTCCGCCTTGCAAGACACCTAACCCTTCAGGAACTATTCTCCCCTCCACTCCTGGCCACAGGACCAATAATAAAGGTAAACTCACACAAAACACTTGGTCAGGGACTTTATGGGTGTCTTAAGGGGAGGAAAGGGATCTCATGTTAAAGAAGACTGTGAACTGCCACAAAGCATAATATATATGAGTGTGGATCTTAAGAATACTGGATCAAGAGAAACAAAAAGGTAGATTACAGAGAGTTTAGCGATATGGAGGCACTTTCCTCCACATGAGGAAGTGATATGAGATTTAATGCCCTGACAAAGATTCTGGGTGATACAACTAACATGCCACTAGGATAAACATGGAAGATTCCAAGCTCTTGGATCCTTGGAGCAAGTAAACAATTACACTAACTAAAGTTGCAAAGCCAGACACTGGCAGAGAGACGATGGAGAGAGCAAGGGTCTTATAGAATCTGATATGTTAGAGGGATATACTATGTAGAGCTAGAGTACCCACTAGCCAGTTATGCTGTGCAGGGGATCTGGAGGAGATGCTATCACAGAACTAAGTTCCTTGATGCTGTGGGGGATGAAAGGACCTGAGGCAACAAAGTACAGTGGAAAGTAAAACATGTACAGTTGCTGTTATGAGTGGCAAAGGCTGGAGTTGCAACCAAGATTCAGACCTGCCGAGAGCTTAGAAATGGTTAAAAGAAGCAAAATGTCCCCAGGGCCGACAAGCAAACTGTTTAATTTGTATGGCCAAATACTTACGGAGGCTGAGGGCAACTGAGAGTTCAGCCTGAGAAATGCTAGTGTCCTAACCCTCTGTTGAGTGTGTCCACTGAAATCTTGATTCCCAATGAAAAAAGGAAAGAAGGGAAGAGAAGGGGAAGGGGGTGGGGCAAGTGAGAGCGAGGAGAAAATGATAGAATTCTCCACCATGGATAGGCTCTTCCCTCCCTCCAACCATGGATACCCTTGGAAAGTTTCATTCAGGTAACTTTTTATTTGTTGTGTCTTCTATATTTTCACCATCTAATGATTCGTCTTCTCATGCAGATATTTTAAACTCTGGGAAGTAAAAGGGTGGCCTAGAGAACCGAATGGATCCAATGCTCTTTTTTTAGTCTGAAGATAGAGAGGAAATAACTATGCACTTTTTCCCTTACCATTTGCACATAGAGGCAGATACACACTAATAAAGTTTATTCCAGAATGTCATTTCGGAGTCTAAATGTTCCCATAGAATGCATGTTATCATTTGATGGTTTCATTCTAAAAGCCGACTTAATGAAGCAGAAATGCTGTGCATTTATGTTACATAAAAAACAATATTGTCTTAATATTATCCATATGTGCTGGTCTTAAAATATGTCTACAAGTTCTTTGATGCTTCTTTAAAAATGCAGAGCTTAATGCAACCCCCTTGCATGTAAAATGGACTTAGTGACTTGCTTCTAATGAATAGCACATAGTCCAAATGACTATATGCCATTTTCTGTAATGGGTCATAAAAGAGATTGTGCTTCCTCTTTGCTCTCTCACTTGCATCACTTCTTCTAAGAGAGTATCTTAAGGACATTTGAACAGCCCAGTGAAGAAGTCTATGAGTTGAGGCCTCCTGCAAATAACCAGCATGGAACTGCTTTTTGACCATCTGCCAAAAGCATGCTAGTGAGGCATCTTGGTAATGGATCCTCCAGCCCCAGTCAAGCCTTCAGATAACTGCAGCCCAAGCTCACATGTTGCCATAAACTCAGGAGAGATGTTCAGCCAACACCATTCAGGTAAGCCACTTCCAATTTTCTAATACACAGAAACTGTAAGTTAAAAATATTTGTTGTTTTAAGCTATAAGTCTGGGGTAACTTTTTTACAGCAATAGATACCAAATACACTAATAAAAAACTTAATGATATATATATATATATAAAATTTCTTTTTATCAAGGCTGATAATTAAGAAAGAGCAAGGTTAATCACAAATTATTAAAGAAGTAGGGGCACTTGGGTAGCTCAGTCGATTGAGCATCTGACTCAATGTCAGCTCAGGTCATGATCTCATGATTCATGGATTTGAGCCCAACATGAGTCTGTGCACTATGTCCTGACAGTGAAGCCTGCTTGGGATTCTCTCTCCAACCCCTCAGCCCCTCCCATGTGCACTCTCTTTCTCTCAAAATAAATAAGCTGTGAAGAAAATAAATGATTAAAGAAGTAGAATGCAAATGATACTTCTGGCCACCACTAGGGCATTTAAAATTAGTGGGAACTTTTTTACTGGAAAATTATTTTTAATCATTTTTGGAAATGGTAATTTTTATCAATTGATCCATTGATTTCCTTATTATAAACAATGAGGCAAAGTTTGGGATACTGACTGTTGTTTCTTTGGTCATATCACATCTCCCTTTGGACTGATGGTTGTTAGGGGAACCAGTGGGACACAAAGTAGTAAGTCCATGGCTATCCATGGATTGGTCCTTTAACTGCTCTCTTTCTAGAATTTTGGTATGCTGTTAGGCCTTGTTCTTTTGGAAAAGGGAAGTGAATTAGCATTAGTCTTGAAATGGTACTGGTCTTTTCATTCTGTAGGAGAATTGCATCTGCCGATCAGATGTGAGTCTTTGCAGGGAATACAGCCTGGATGAAGAGAATGTTCTTCCACTGTTCATATCACAGTCCATTCCTTTGTATCCTTTATGTTATATTCACCATAGGAAATTATGGCTTTCCCAGTTGCAATATAGGTTTATAACTCCAGACACTTAGCAAACCATGACCTTTGTAAAATTCCCTTTTTCCTCTCACCTTTCCTTCCTCCCTTCCTTTCAGAATAATTATATGTTTGACACCTATCCAGTTCTATGCTTAGTGATTTGTATGTGAAGTTTAGACAGACAGTTTCTCCTCATAAGAAACTTGCAGCTCGGGGTGCCTGGGTGGCGCAGTCGGTTAAGCGTCCGACTTCAGCCAGGTCACGATCTCGCGGTCCGTGAGTTCGAGCCCCGCGTCGGGCTCTGGGCTGATGGCTCAGAGCCTGGAGACTGTTTCCGATTCTGTGTCTCCCTCTCTCTCTCTGCCCCTCCCCCGTTCATGCTCTGTCTCTCTCTGTCCCAAAAATAATAAATAAACGTTGAAAAAAAAAAAAACAAGAAACTTGCAGCTCAGGGTGGAAACAAGCAAGTAAACCGATTGTTATCAGAGTATAAAAAGTGCTAAAAGAAGTATCATGGAGTGCTATGTCTCTAGCTCAGACTCTGGAGTCAAGGAAAGATTCCAGGAAGAAGTGTATTGGGATGGCTTCTGAAAGACAAAGATGAATAAAGTAAAGAGAGCTGGGGAAGGACAAGCTAAAAAGAGAGTGATTCATTTGTAAAGACCAGGAAGCAGAAGAACTTGGCCCATTCAGAGAAAGACAAAGAGCCTAGGATAGCTGGATGGCTGGTACAAATCATTGGAGTGCTCTACGATGAGAGATGAGATGGGAGAGACGAGCTTTGTGAAAGGTCCTTTGTGCTACACTAAGAAGAATGGACTTTATTCTGCAGGTTATAGGGAGCTATTAAAGAATATTTAGTTAATGAGGGGGTGGAGTTAACATGATCAGATTTGCTTCTTTTGGTATGTTTGCTCTGTTGTCCATAAAGAACACATTGGAGGAAGCAATACTGGAATGAGATGGATATTGCCATAATAATAATGCTAATAGTCACATTTAATACGGACTTTGAAAGAGATGCACAACGAATGATTCCTAAGCTGTTGGCCTGAGGCACCGTGCGAGTGACCGTGCCATATACAGAGATAACACTGAGAAGAACAGGCCCTTCTTTTACAGTCAGGAGTTTGAAGCCACGTGTTTTCTTTTGACCCTATTATGTTTTTGATGCCTATTAACTAACATCCAAGAGGATATGTTTAGGAAGCAGAGGCATGTAGGAATCTGGAACTCAAGGGAGAAGTCTGAGAAGTTATAGATTTTGATTCCTAAGTGTTGCGATGGCTAATTTTATGTGTCAACCAGACGTTTCTTGTTTTGTTTTGTTGCTTTTTTGTTCTTTTCAAATTTGTTACTTAAATTTTAGTTAGTTAACATACAGTGCGATGTTGGCTTCAGGAGTAGAATTCGGTGCTTTATCACTTACCTGCAACACCCAGGGCTCATCCTAACAAGTGCCCTCCTGTCTAGACTGTTTCTGTATGGCTGTTTTTGGATGGGATTAAGATTTCAATCAGTACACTGAGTAAAGATCACCCTCTATAATGTGGATAGGTCTCACCCAGTAAGTTAAAAAGGCTTGAATAGAACAAAAAATCTGACCACCCCTGAGTAAGAGAAAATCGTTCCTGCCTAACAGTCTTTAAACTGGGACACAAGTTTTTTTCCAGCTTGCAGACTTAAACTAGAAAATAGATTTTTTTTCCTGGATCTCAAGACTCTTGGCCTTCCTACTAGAACTAAATTATTGGCTCTCTTGGGATTCTAGCTTGCCAACTAACCCTTTAGATCTTGGGATTTGTCAGCCCCAATGATAACATGAGCTAACTCCTCATTTTATATATGTATTGTGTATAATAATACACACACACACACATATATATATATACACACAATACATATATATATTTTATGAAAGTTTAAGTATATATATATTATATATGTCACAGATGTATATATAAATATATACAATACATACACACACATATATATATATTCTGTTTCTCTCAAGAACCCTAAGAAAAATGAACACTCATGAGAATGAAAACTAGTTGATGGCAGAAATGTTTTCATCTATTCTGTTCACTCTCTTCTGTGCTCTATACCTAGCACCAGAACATTGCATACACAGCTCCTAGTAAATGCTCAATAAATGTTTTTGAATCAATGAATGGTTACATAACATGCAATTATCAGATTAACTTTCATTGAATAACAGCAAATCACCTTTATGCCAGTTATCTCGGGAAATGAGTCGTCATGCTGGATACTAAGAAGGAGATTTCTTTAATGGGACAACATAGAAGACTACGAAATGTAATGAACATCTTCAGCAGTGTTCTAACAGTAGAAACAGTTTCACGAGGTCATTTGTTATATGGTCCCTTTAAGTATCATTCACTAGCATCAACACAAAACAGAATGAAGGTGATTTTATTGAGGCGGGAGCGATCACTAAGAATGAACCAGGCGTTCAGCTCTCAAGTGGGGCTGCATCCAAAAGGAGAGTTTATTTATTTATTTATTTATTTATTTATTTATTTATTTATTTTAGAGACAGCGAGCATGTGCATGAATGCACTCATGCAAGTGGGGCCGAGGGGCGGACAGAGAGGGAGAGGGAGAATCTTAAGCAGGTTCCATGCTCAGTGCAGAGCCCCATATAGGTTTTGATCCCATGACTCTGGGATCATGACCTGAGCTGAAATCAAGAATCATCAGATGTGCAACAAACTGAGCCACCCGGGCACCCCCAAAAGGAGATTTTAAAGTGTTAAGTAAAGAATGCCTATTGGCAATCTTCCATAAATAGTGTTTCTTTCAGCTGTGGTTTGGAAACTGCTGAGTGGAATTAAGTTTTATGTTTAGCTATTCTATTGCCAGGTAACCTTAGAGCTACATATATTAAAAATAAACAAAACTCGTGACAAATGGCCACCCACTTGTAAAAGTTGGTGACTATCTTGAAGATCCATATGCAAATAAAAACCCAGTAAGACTAAGCAGAAGTGCCTGGAGGCCAGACCAATTTTATTTTTTGGAAAATAATTTTATATTAGCCATAACTTAGGAAAACATTAAGTACAACCAGAGATTGCTCTTTTAATTTTTTTTATGTTTATTTATTTATTTCTGAGACAGAGAGAGACAGAGAATGAGTGGGAGAGGGGCAGAGAGAGAGGGAGACACAGAATCCCAAGCAGGCTCCAGGCTCTGAGCTGTCGGCACAGAGCTTGACGCGGGGCTCGAACTCACGAACCCTGAGATCATGACCTGAGCTGAAGTCGGTCGCTCAACAGACTGAGCCACCCAAGCGCCCCAGAGATTGCTCTTTTAAAAATTGAGAATCAGAAAAATGGCACAAAAACATTTTCCTCTATTTTATATTATGAAGGCAAGAATACATTTCACAAGCAAACATACTTGTGCCTAGATGCTTAATTCCTTTTAAAAGAGATCCTTAAACATCATATCATTCCCCCCACACACACATAAAAATAAACATTTTTAATATGAGATTAATCTTTTATAAAGTTGGGCCATTTCATGAGCTAGAGAAAAAGTTAAAAGCCAAAAAGGAAATTGTTAAGTGAAGAAATAGATGAAAAAATAACCTACTCTAATTAATTGGAAAGAAAGCTCCTAGCATAGTTCACTACACTTTTTCAATATTTTGATACATTTAATAGTCTATCCAAATGATTTTCCATGTTGTAAAATCTCATGTTGATCAGCTTTAGTTATAAAAAATGAGAAGGAAATGTCAATTAACAGAAATACAGTAGAAGTTCAAAGTTCATACTTGGATGAATAGCATACTTACTCTTTTGCCAAAATTTGTACTATAAATATTGCACACAATTGACTACAATCAAATAAACCATCCTCTTAGCCACCCCTTATCATAATGATCCACTTATACTTAAAAAAAAAAACAGTAGTAACAACAATAAATAGAAAAGGAGGATTAAAATTTTCATTATCCACCAAAGCTCTTTATGTATTATGAAGTTCTATAAAATAGTGGGCCATTTATCAGGATATTCTACAATATGCTGCTATTACATGAGAAAGGAATGGAAATTTTCATCATTTATGTCATTTAATAGGTACTGTGGGGGAAAAAAAAAAGAAAGAAATCCTATAGCTAATGTCTTTATTCCAGGAAGGAAATTTAAATTTGAAAATTATAAATAAACGTGTAGCTAGAGATACTGATATTCATGTGTTTAATCAGCAGTAGAATTTGATGTGGAACACTGAATTGGACAAGTAGAATGTAAAATTAGTGAAAATTATGGTAGTATTGGGGTGCCTGGGTAGCTCAGTCAGTAAAATGGCCGACTTCAGCTCAGGTCATGATCTTGCGGTTTGTGGATTCGAGCCCCACATCAGGCTCTATGCTGGTAGCTCGGACCCTGGAACCTGCTTTGGATTCTGTGTCTCCCTCTCTCTCTGCCCCTCCCCAGCTTGCACTCTGTCTCTGTGTCTCACAAAAATAAATAAATGTTAAAAAAAATTAAAAGAAAAAGTAAGGTAGTATTTTCCAGAGTTGGTTATATTTCCTGGTGGTTAGAAAAATAAAAAAAAAAAAGCACCCAGAATGCAGTACTGTGTATTATAGAAGTATACAGAGATGGCATTTTTAAGGACAAATAACTCATTAATTAATGGAAAAAGAAATAACTTTTCAAATACTGACCAATTTAATATGTTTTTGAAAATTGTATTTCCTTCTTTTTAAATATGAATAATAATGCTATTTTACTTTGTTATATTTAACATAAAAATCTCCAACAATATCAGGAAAATCCCTTATTAAGATCTGGATCATTGACCCTGAGACTTTAGAAAAATGATTTGTTTTGAAAAGTAAATTCAGACCTTTTAGCAGTGATGAATTATCAAACATTAATTTATTGTCGGTGCATTGAAGCTTAGACCTGTAGGAAATCGAGCGCAGGCTAGAAAATAAATTGTAATTTTCCCTTGAGAGAAATACATATTTCAAATGATATTTTATTTTGTCCAGAAGTTAATGTATGAAAATAGAAACAATCATTTATTGAAATACCACCCATCAACTTGGTATTAAAAGAAGCCTGATTTCTAACAGTCATTTGTTTTATAATGAGAAAATGCTATTAGAGGGTAGTTGATTTGTAACCACAGAGTGTATGTAAAATAGGTTAAGAATTTGTTCTGAGTAAAATTATCATAGCTATGCCTGAATTACAGCAGAAGCCACACGGCTCAGGGCAGATTCAAGGGTAAAATTGTAAGCAAGGTAAAATTGCTTTGATGCTTCTCATAGGGGCGGTTCTGGAAGTTCTGATACCACTCGGCAAACATGGATGTGGGTTCTAGTTTTTTCTTTTTTCCACACTCTCCCATTGCCAGTGCTCTATCGCAGCCAGCTATTGGACTCTTGGTCTTGGGTGCTAACTGGCTCTCTACTTACAAGTTTCAGTAGGGGCGCCTGGGTGGCGCAGTCGGTTAAGCGTCCGACTTCAGCCAGGTCACGATCTCGCGGTCCGTGAGTTCGAGCCCCGCATCAGGCTCTGGGCTGATGGCTCAGAGCCTGGAGCCTGCTTCCGATTCTGTGTCTCCCTCTCTCTCTGCCCCTGCCCCGTTCATGCTCTGTCTCTCTCTGTCCCAAAAATAAATAAACGTTGGAAAAAAAAAAAAAAGTTTCAGCAAAATTCTGTTGTATAAAAGAGTAAATGAATCCAAAAATCAAGTCACGTGCCCTTGGTTCTCGTAGCTAATAATGACTTTCTCTGCTACTATCAATGGTTTTATGGTGACAAGATGTGAAAAAAGCAGCAGTGTGTACATTGATTTTTCTAACCCAAGACCATTTCATCTATCTCTGTGATTAAGTCCCCGTGCCCTTTGAGTGGGGTTGCTGCTCTGCTCAGCTTCTGAGATGGCCATTTGTTTGTTGACTCAATCAGGGTAAAGCTATCTTCCTTGACACGGTGATTACTTTTGGGTTTACGTTACCTACAGAGCTCCGAACCAGAGAGAAAGTCAGGAATGCCTCTTTGTTGTATGGCTGGGGGAAGCTCTTAAAACAGCACATGGCCTTGGTGGCTGCTGGGAGCCACTTTCACGTCATGAGGGAAGCCGGTTGGAAGATAAGCCTGAGCCACAGAAGTGGACTGGGAAGATGGCTGAGGTGGCCGCAGAAGCCCCCCTCAGAACCTTGTTGGAAATGTGGTCTAGAAATATAGTCTGCCTGTGGATTTTAAAGTCACCTGAACAGAAAAGCTGTCTTTATTGCTTAAGACCATTTGAGTTGCTTTTCTGTTACTTGCCCCTGAAAATATCTGAAATCATACAGTTGGCCTTTAAGCTTGGCCTGAACCAAAATGGGTCAGCTGATCTGAACACAAAATGAGACAATGCACCGTCTTGTATGAGGCTTGAAAAAGACTTACTGCAAAAGGGTATAGAAAATTTGATGTCTACATCTATTAGTTACTTAATCAAAAGTTTATTTTTATGTATTTTGAGAGGGATAGAGAGCAAGCTGGGGAGGGGCAGAGAGAGGGAGACAGAATCCCAAGCAGGCTCCACACTGTCAGCGCAGATCCTGATGTGGGGCTTGGACCCACAAACTGTGAGATTATGGCCTGAGCCAAAATCACCCAGGTGCCCCTACATCTTTTTAAGCCTTTATCATGTACAATATGACTCAACAATAGTAGGAATACAGAACAATAAACAAAGTATAGCTTATTGAGTTATCACAAAGTGATCATGCAAGTCATGAAAAAGGACATTCCCAGAAACCTACTCCCTCCTCCAACCACTAATTCAAAGATTTCATCCTGAAGTAGCATTAGATGCAAATGAAAACATATTATGTGTTCACGTGTTTTTAAACTCCCTGATTTCTCCAGAAATATTTGGAGCATACAATTGTGTGCAATTGTATGCAATACAACAGAGAACAAAATTGAAGAATTATAGATTAAGTGAGAATAAAAGTAGAAAAATAAGCTTTTATATCCATTTATAAAGTGTCGGAAAGGCAACATATTCTGGCTTTACCCTTCCTGGAAGCCAGAAAACAGAAAAGAAAACAGAATCAGTTTCAAAATATATCATTCTCCAAGGAATCATAGCTAACATGGAGTACCCACTCTGTGTCAAGAGATTTTTGCACTTTAATATCATTTCATATTTTCAGTAATCCTGCAAAGTAAAAATTACTTTTCAGAAGAGACAAAGTCATCAGCATATAAGCATTGGACCCAGGTTGTCTAACTGTGAAGTGTCCACCCTTGACTTCACTATTGGACTTTACTATCTCTGTTCAATAAAAGAAAAAATTGTCGCTTAGAAGAAACCTAGATTTATTGACAGGTGGGATACTGCTGCCGTCGGTCCTCATAAAAGATAGACAATAGAATAGTGTCATCCTTCACCGATATCCATAAAGCATGTTAAAAAGTAATTTTCCACAGACTTTTTTGTATTATTAAATGAGGCCAATGATGAAGCATAATTCAAATAAAGGAAATTCTAGCATTCCCTATTTGGGTTGCCCAAAGATAAAAGTCAAGACTAAAATCCTCCAGGAATAACGTTTCTCACTTTTGAGTTATTGAGGTTATTCAAGGTAAGTTAAGGTTATTCTCTTTGTCAAGAAACTGAAGTGAAGAAATTCTGTAGCACTAAGAGCAGATGCCCAGGTTAACACTCATTCATGTAGAGATGAGACTTAATATAACGAAATATCAATATTTCTTATAATTAAAGTGCTTAATCAGTTCAGAAGAACCAGAAGATTCAACTTCCTTACGGAGGTGAGTGGATAATGCAGGATTGAAACACAGGAAAGTATTTCTTAAAAAAAAAAAAATTAACGTTTATTTATTATCAAGAGACAGAGAGAGACAGAGCATGAGCCTGGAAGGGGCAGAGAGAGGGGGAGACACAGAATCCCAAGCAGGCTGGAGGCTCTGAGCTGTCAGCACAGAGCCTGACGCGGGGCTCGAACTCACCAACTGCGAGATCATGGCCTGAGCCGAAGTCGGATGCTTAACCGACTGAGCCACCCAGGCACCCCACAAGTATTTCTTTAAGCAGTAATTTGTATCACACTCCAAGAGTCCAAGTTACTTGTACAAGACAGAGAATTCCAGGATAACACCTACATTGCTGCCTGTTCTCCGAAAGATTCCCTAAGCCTGCAGCAGCACAAATACCATAAATGAAGAGAAAGGTGGCACTAAAACATAAAGCATACCATAAACACAGCTGGGGTTGGGAGAAACGTGCAGCTAACAAATATGCTAGACTAGTACAAATTTTACAAGACGCGTGAATTTTTTAATATACTTGCCAACATACTTTAAACTTCGACTTAAAGTTTGTGAGATGCCACACTTTCCCCCCTAACATCAAATAGCAATTGCATTAAAATACAAGCATACCAAACTTCCTAAAGGGGAAGATTGCTGACATCCGGCCCACACCACTCAACATCATAAAAGAGAAAAATAATGAGAAGAAGAGCCACACAAATATTTGACCATTTTCAAAGTGCAACATTTCAAGGTGTCACAGCACTGCGGAGGATGCGAAATCTGGTGCTGGGTGCCCTCTGAGGATAATTCAGTGATAATGCAAATTAGCAATAACAAAAGGTATTTATGGCAAGGCTTTATGTATGAGTTCCATTTGAGGTTGCTTTTGAAAAATGCTTACTATTTTTGCTGCTGAAATGGCTGGAGCAAGGGGGAGCATCTTGGAAGAGAGGAAAAGCATATCACATTATGTTGTAATTAGCTACTTCCTTGTTTGAAAGTCGCACGAAAGTATCCGAACAAGAATTTTGATTACCTTGCTCTTTGCCGCAGCTCCAGCAGGGAACACAATACTTGGTACTTAATAAATGAATATTGGCTGAATGAACAAAGGACCGTGTAAGGAGGAAATTGTGAAGCGAGGTCAGAGAATAATGAGTTCTTCAGTTAACTGGAGGGCAGTGCACACACACACGGGAGTGGGGAGGGATCAGATCTGAGAGGTTAACTTGACCTTCTGTGTGGTCTTAAATGCTAGCCAAAGTTGTTAATAATGGATTCATTATAGGTATAGCTACTTCTAGATAAATTGTACGTGACCCAAGGTAGACACTAATAAAGTAACTTCAGTGTGATAGTTTTCAAAAGCACTGTGAAACATCAAATTTTTAGAATTGTCGAATTGATCTCTTTCTTTTCAACCATCTGCTGTGATTGTAAATCTAAAGATAGCAATAACTTCAAAACAGCTGGACAATCAATAATCATGTCAAGAAAGGAAAATAAAGGAAATCATCAGAGTTAGGCAATATGAAGAGACTACTACAAATCCATTAATCAGAACCGCTAGAATATTAGTGATCTAGGTTTATTTACAAGCAGAACTGAACTACTCACAAATGTCATTCAAACTTGAGTTGACCACGTCATTTTTGGTTGAACGTGGGACTGAAATGAATTGTTGTTAGGATTCTTCCAGGAAATTAGAATGCAGTTGATGGTTTTCTTGAGAAAAATAACTCAAAAGTGTGGGCGGTTTTGACCTGTGGTTCAATCCAAGGTTTATTAACAACAATCACTTAAATTCTTTTTTTTTTTAATTTTTTTTTCAACGTTTTTTATTTTTATTTTTGGGACAGAGAGAGACAGAGCATGAACGGGGGAGGGGCAGAGAGAGAGGGAGACAAAGAATCGGAAACAGGCTCCAGGCTCCGAGCCATCAGCCCAGAGCCTGACGCGGGGCTCGAACTCCCAGACTGCGAGATCGTGACCTGGCTGAAGTCGGACGCTCAACCGACTGCGCCACCCAGGCGCCCCAATCACTTAAATTCTTAATACAGAATAGGGAAAATAAGACAATTAGAATATTTCATTTTTTTATTAATTAAACATTACACGGACTATTCTGTGACAATAGAATAAATTCAAGGATGTTCTTCTCTCCTATTGGTTAATTCTGGGACTCAAAGACCCTTGGAAAAGTCAGAACAATAGATGTACTGTGATGGCCCATTGTGTTTGAAAAAGTAGTCATAGTTAGTTTTACAAGCAATAATTTTTTCTGAGCCTCAAGACTTCACAGGGATCCTGGAAAGAGAATTACCACTATTTCTCAGATAAATTTTGTCCTACAAGATCATAGATTGTTTCCAGTTTATTATTTCAATAGAACTAGTCTGTTTATGTGAGAACTATATGAATCTCTGCCTTTGATGTTATGACAAGTAGAAGATAAATTCTGACTTGGACAGGATATTTACCTAGGACCAACATTTATCATTCAAATCTAATGATTGTGGTACCACATACATTTTTATTAAGTTAATGGCATTACTATTTCTTTCCATTTATCTCTTTTTCTCAAGTATATTTGTACTCCATTCATTTCATTATATTAATGATTTTACCATGAATAGAATCATTGTTTATTTATAAAATAAGCCTTTTTTAACAGTGGGGGTCAAATGTGGCAGGTTTATTTTCCTAATCAATTTCTACGACGGGCATTATGTGCCGATGCGATTGAGTGCATAGTACTTTCTCTTTAGAGACCCTTACCATCAAATAAATGCCAAGAGCTACAAGAAACTATTATGAAACCAACCTCTCACATGGACGCCACAGCATCACACAACTGAAGTGTTTTTTGTTAAGATCACCAATGACCTCCTCGTCATTAGCTTCATAATTCTATAGGTCATTTTCCATTTATTACTTGCATGCCAAGCTAAATCACATGGAAGTCAAAAAGATAGACATTTAATAGCCAGCTCTGTTAAAATGAGAAAATAGATTTGAATATCAAGTCAATGGAGACTTAATAACATGGCAAATTTAGAAGAAATCAGAAAGGAGATGATGGACAGATTTAATGACGTAAATAGCATAAGTTTAATAAAATTAATCAGTTATCTTATGCTTTATCTTATTAAGAATATATGAAGTGGGGACACTGGGGTGGCTAAGCATCTGACTCGGTCATGATCTTGCAGTTTATGAGTTCAAGCCCCACATCAGGCTCTACACTGACAGTGCAGAACCTGCTTATGATTCTCTCTCCCTCTTTCTCTGCCCCTTCTCTGCTCACTCTCTCTGTCTCTCTCAAAATAAATAAATAAACTTAAAAAAATTAAAAAAAGAATATATGAAGTGGCTGTTAAAGATATATTTAGAAATCTATAAACATAGTATGTTAGGTCTTTAAGTTTTGACTTTGAAATATGTACCTGAAATACACTTGAGTGAAAAAGAGCTTCATACAAATGAGTGTAGATAGTGCAAACTGACCTCTGAAAACACACACACACACAAAATAGACACAAAAAATGTTCTCTATTTTTAAATAGGTGAAAAATATACAGATAAAATAAAATAAGGAGAAAGGTGTATATTTAACCAACATCCAAGACTTATATAAAAATATATACCACAAAGTCTCTTTGAGTCTGTTCAGGATACTATAACAAAAATATCATAAACTGAGTAGCTTATAAACAACATACAATTATTTCTCACGGTCTTGGAGGTGGGAAAGTCCAACATCATGGTGCCAGCAGATCCAGGGTCTGGGGAGGTAAGGGTCTCACTTCTCATTGATGGTTATCTTCTCTCTGTTACCTCACAAGGTAGAAAGGCAAGGGGGCCCTTCCTGGCCTCTTTTTTAAGGACACTAATCCCATTCATGAGAATTAATAATCACTTCCTCAACCCCCACCTCCTAATGCCATCACCTTGAGGGTTAGGATTTCAACCTAAGAATTTGGGGGGGGGCATAAACTTTCAGAACATAACAGAGTCCTTTGCATTTACCATTAACTATTGATGGTATAATGTTTTCTTTGGTTAGGCCACAGATTAGGCTTTAGGTGACTAGCAGTCAGTGCAATAA
Organism: Lynx rufus; assembly: GCF_022079265.1. Classification (NCBI taxonomy): domain Eukaryota; kingdom Metazoa; phylum Chordata; class Mammalia; order Carnivora; family Felidae; genus Lynx; species Lynx rufus. The sequence continues at coordinate 38,372,603 of NW_025814824.1, read as the reverse complement.
GGAAAACCTGGACAGTTACCCAGTTTCTAGTTTTTGTAAGTTAAAAGCATGTGGACTCTGTCCAGTGAAGAATGCACGTTACTGCCAAGACCAGAAGTGAATTTTCCCTGAGGGTTCATCCTAAGGAGGATACCTTGTAATGAACAATGGCCTCAATAATTTCCTTTCAACTCTCACAGTTATGAGCCTCACAGGTCTGTTTCTTATAAGGCTGCTTAATGTAGGCCAATGACATCCCAACAAAGTAAATTCAGAGAGAATAATTACCTTTATTTCACAGGAGGGCTCATATAAATTGGTAAGAAAATATAGCATAAATATATTTAGCCGTATTTTGTTCTCTAGAGAGTTTTGAAGATCCAAGACCTAAATTAAGTCTTTCCTTGCAATTACCATCTTCTTTAAAACCTCCCTGTAATTAAAAGTACATTTTTTTTTTTTTAGTTTAAGTACATTATGTATACAACTACTAAATAAAATCTAAGGGGCAACATTACAGCGAATGTTAATTAAGAATTTCATTTTAAATCAGTAGACTAGGAAGAGTCTAAAATAGTGTGTCTGCCATAAGTACCTGAGAATTAGAATTTAAAGTAAAATGATATAAAATCTATATTGCTGTCTTCTGGAATATTCCCATTGTTTTCTCTGCCACAAGTCTATTTCAAAAGAAGGGGCGATTTAAGATTTGTTATGCCCTCAGTAGGTACCTGGAAACTTGTACATCCTACTTTTTAAATTTCTTTTAGTAACGTGACAAGGTCAATATCAACCTTATTTTAAAAGATGGCAATTACAAGTCCTAGTAATTTGTCTGAGTGACCTGAGTGGTAAGTGGCAAACTGGCTCGCATAGTCCAAGACTACAAACTTTGTGCTCTTTCCAATATGCCAAGCTGCCTATTAATAATTGTACCCATGCTATTCTTGGAGCACCCTATTTTTTGCTAGTCACCTGCATGCCATTTTTTACAAGATTTGATCTAAATTAATTGATGACTGAAAGTATATCCCTATGTTTGGGAAGAACAAGATGTTTCTTCAGAACAGAGCAACTTAACTTCACTGATACGTTTATTTACTCATTCAACAGAATTTATTAAGCACTGCCCTGTTACAGAAACTGTGCTTGCGTATGGCAAATAGTCTCTCCAGAGCAAAAGAGCGAGCATAATTTCCAGCTTTGCCCAGCTGGAGAGGAGCCCTCTAGTTACAGGAATGTCCAGTGATGGCTCTTCTTGGGCCTGGAGTTCCTCCTTGAGCTAACTTGCCTCCCACGCGCAACGTCTACACGTAATTCCAGTTACTGTTCCGTGATAGGCCCCTGGGTTCTCCTGTACTCCCGCACTTCCGGTTCCCGTCTATCCGTCAAAATAGCTCTGCTTTCAACTGGACCTGCTTCATGTAGAGGATCTTCCTGCCTTTTCATTGTCTTTCTGTGACAAAGTCACCGGAACACATGCCTCATTCTCTTTGGGAATTTACTTTTTGGAGGGAATTTTCCTTCTGTATCAGGTACAGGGGCAGACGGGCCAACTTGTGCAAAGGGCCACTGTTTCCCTCAGGCACCGGGCAGGGTGGCACTTGCGTGGAGGAGGGTGTCAGCCCACATTGTGACCTAATGCTCTCATGATTTGGGGGTAAGGAATACTCTCTTTTTTCAGTTGGATCTAAGTTACTGTCCTGGCCCTTCTGTGTGGCTGCAATTTAGGAATCCAGGGTTCCTGGCCTTCATCAATGCCTCTGAGGTTCCCCATGTGGGCCTGCAACATCTGGGAAACTGCCACCTCCCAGCAGGCACAGCGTGTGGATGGGACTCTGACACACCGGAAGCCAAGCTGTCTGACGCCAGGGGCTCTTCAGAGGTACAGTCGTGGCTGTGCAGCTGTCCCTCCAATGGCAGCTTTAATTTCTCTGCGGGATGCTCTGTACGAAATGGCCCTGTTTGATCTTCTTGGTAAAAGGGAACATTCTTAAACTCCTGAGCCACTCACTAGACTATTCAGATTTCCATTTAGATTTTGGGAGCTTCCCGGCTCACTAGATCTCAGCATGTCTCTTGATTGCATTAAAGAGCTGGGAACTCCTCAGCCTTGACTATCTCCCTTGACCCTTTGACCCTTGAAGGAATTCTTAGTTTCATCTCTCATATCCTCGTCCTCTGGGAACCTTGCTATTCTATCACCAGAGTCCCCTGGGGTATCACTCGCTCTCATTCCCTGCCTCATTTCCTGCTACTGCTTGACTTGTAGGCAACTCTGAACTGCCTCTGTTGCCCCCTTGCAGGTCCCCTGTGTCGTGTTTTGGCAGCAATGGTGGGTGTGAGGACATGAAAAGTCTGCTCTCCTCCCCTAAGAGAGCTGCATGTATTGACAGACAATATCAAAGAGGGGCCATATCAGGACTCTCGGCCCTTCCCCTCCCACCGGTGAGGTGGCAGATGGAGGGCTCTTCAGGAGGAAAGATTTTGTGGTCCTATGTCTTCCTGATCTGTTTGAGGGTTTTTTCCAAGGAGCTTGGAGACTCAGCTTTGGAAGGTGAACTACAGAAGGAGCTAGGATTGGGCCTCCCTCACCAAAACAATTTATGGATTCAAGTCTCTTTTATAAGGACACTTGTAGTTGAGTTCAGAGTCCACAAAGATAATCCAGAACAATCTCTTCATCTCAATATCTTTAATCGCCCCAGCAAAGAGCTTTTTTTTTTTTTTTTTGCCATATGAGGAAATAGCCACAGGTTTCAGTGATTAGGATCTGGATATATTTGGGGGGACCATTACACAGCCACCTATGCACATAATCACATTCATTCTTCAATTTCAATTCTAGAGCCTCAACGACCAATCACATACTTGTGCCAAAATGTAAGAAGTGGACATCTGTGTTTTTATTTGGACAGTCAGCATTTATTCACCCTTCTGGAAGAGTAGCTCTATTTTCCTCTTCAGCCTCAACCCATGTCCAGGGGCAGTCCTTGTCTTCAAACATTCTCACACTCAGGATATCTAGGTAACTAAGTCCTGCAGACAGGAGCACTCCCTTACCCTAGCTCCAGTGACTAGTTCAGCCACCCAACAGGAGCTACTGGGGCTTTTGTAAGTGTTGTGAGAGAGGCACCACATTTTCACCCACAGTTGAACCTGTATGAATATAGCCCTGAACTTGGTGATAGTCATCCTTCCACTCCATAAAACCTGAGAACAAAGTTGGAAAGGCATATAGAGAACCAAGAAATAGAGAAGAACTCCATTCCAATGACATCATTTGAGTGCCATTGCCAGAGGCTAGCTTTATTCCCAGATTTTACAGCTATATCATCAATGAATTCCCTCTTTGGTTTAATCTCTGTTTGTTTGTTTTTAGTACTCAGTAAAAGAATTTACTTTTTATTAAAATAAAATATTTTTTTGAGAGATAGAGCAGAGAAGGGGCAGGGGGAGAAGGAAAATCTTAAGCAGGCTCCATGCCCAATGGGGAGCCTGGCTACATGGGGCTCCGTCTCACCACCCCGAGCTCATGACCTGAGCCACGATCAAGAGTCAGATGCTTAACTGACTGAGCCACCCAGGTGCCCCAGTAAGAGTTTATGGTGTGTATAAGAATACTGGTAGAACTGAGAGCTCTTAAAGTCAAAGACCCATACGACGCTCAAGGGTATGATGTCACAGGATGGCTAATAAAGTAAAAATGAGGAAGTTGTTTAACTTCATAGTGATTGGTTGTTACACCAGGGATTTCCAGATGGCAGGGGATTGGTTAAAAGTGATGATCTCACATGGTTTTTAAGCAGATGACTTAAGCTTCTTTCGTGATTATCAGACGCATTTACCAGAGGAGGTCTAAGTAAAGTTTCCCTTGTTTTGCAGAGTAAACTAAATTAGGTTTCACAGAAGGGGGCTTAGATGGGAATTTCCTCTTTAACTTTAACCCTAGAAAGGGAAAGTATGTTGTTGGTGTCTACAGGGTGCACTGTAGGGCATCAGGGCTGTGCAAGGTGTGGGGAGTCAGCGGGCTCGGGATGCGGGGCACAGAGGGGACCAGGTGGAGGGTTGCCTGAGCCTTAGGGACAGCTTAACAGTTGGAGGAGTCAGGTCTGGAGAGCTTCCTCCACCACTCGTGCCAGAGGAAGGCTGATCTCCTGAGATCTACGGGGCCCAGGGAGTCCTGAGATGACAAGGCCTGGGTGCCCTATTGCCAGACGCACCTCCCCAGACCCGTAAGTAAGCAGTCTGGCACCCGCCACCGATTAGGAAAATCCACTGAATCCCTGCAGGTGGAAGTCTCGTATAGACTCTGGTTCCACATCTCACCAGGCAAGACGCAGGGAAGGGGCTCTGGCCCAAAGTCTGTGCACGGTGGACCGCCCACGGCCTGAACAGGGTAGTGACCTATGCATGCTCTGTGGGAAATCTAGAGCCTTCCAGGAGTCCAAGGCCCTGGGCAGTGTCTCAGACATCTAGCAAGAGACCCTGGGGTCCCATGCCATGTGTGGCAAGGTCCAAGTCCACAGCAAAACGATCACCCTGTTCATTGTGCATCCTCAAGCCAGTTGAATTGTTTTGTTGTTGTTGTTGTCGTTGTTGTTGTTATTTCTTACCAAGTGTGGGTCCTCTGTTTATGGGTCTTTCCTCTATTCCGGGCCTCTAAATATATATATATATAAACTTCACCCTAATTTCCTTTTCTCTATAAGGGGATAACTACTTAACTATATTCATGCTTAAAATGTTTACGAATATTAAATAGGATAATTAATGTAAATGCATAAATTTGTCCTACAAATGTAAGTGCGAGCAAGATGATGTTTCATTTTTACAAATGAAATTATATCTGGCTCTAAGCCCCCATTTCAAGGATGGGAAGATGTTTAATACAATTTATTGCTGGAGACTCTTTTCTTTTTTCAGACAATATACACTCTCAGAGGAAAAAAATATTAGAAAATAGCGTCTTGTCTTTTGTCCTTCAAGGTGGCCATCAAGATGCTCACTGTGTAAGACAATATGATCCATTGAAAGGCACAGCCACTCTAACAGTGTGGCCACAGCTTTTGCTGCAATTTCCAAGATGATGGTACTGGATGTTTAGCAACCACCCCCCCCCCCCCCCCCCCCCGCAGCGAAAACACATCAGAAGTTCTGTGGCCTCCTTGTAAAGTTCCACATAGAACCCAGCCCTTCCCTCCAGACCCAGGAGCCACTGCCATAGTTGGACAACTCCTCTCTTTCAACCCAGTCCCCTTCTCTTTCCTCTGAGGAACATAAATTTCTCTCCCATAAACAAGCCTTGATTAAATTGGACAATGCGACCTAGCAGCACAAAAGCTGTTACCAACCCTTGAGAGAAATCAGAAACTCAGAATCTCTTGGGAAGGTGGAGGGCAGACTTACTTTTCATCCGGTAGAGCAGAATATCTTCAGAAATTACCTCTCCTGTCTTGTCACTACAAACAGGCACACTGACGCATGGCCAACCACCATGCTTGATTACTAGTCCTTTCCTGAGCCCAATACAATGAGGGAACAGACCTGAGTTTTGGGAGAGGGTGTGGTGATGGGGAAACTTCCACAAGGTCCTGCAATGCCCCTGGGCCTCTGTAATGTTACGAAATCAACCGCCTAGGTGTGTATCCTACCTCTACCATTTGTGGGTCATGAGATTGTGGGCAAGTCGCTCTATTTCTCAGCGTCTCAGTTTTTCTGTTGTATGGGACATTAATGCTATCAATTTCATGAGGCTACTGGGAGAATTCAGTGAAGTAATGTAATTTAATATGTTTAGCATAGTGCCTGGTATCATAGTCATTGGCAAAAGTTCATTGTATCATTACCATTAACCACTTGCTTTGACCCATCACACATTTTATATCCCAAATTGTAGCTTATATTTCCATTTGTGGTCTAGTCTCACTTCCCATATCTGATGCTTGGAACACTTTTCTGGCCGTAGCCTTTTGCCAAACCACTATATGGATTCTGTCTTCGGCTATGTTGCTTTCCTAGACTTCTGGATAAATCTATAGCATTCATTCATACTTCAAAGACTGTAGCAAACCCACTTTTATCACATGTAGCCCAACTCTCCATGTGCAACCCAAACTCATATAATTCCTTTTGACTCAATCTACAAGGATTAACATATTCCTACTGCTCAGAGATTAGAGAGCTTGGAGACCGTGAGGCTACTACAGAATATATAAGTTCATTCTTAGCAGCGTGAATTGTAGTACATCAGTTCCAACACCCCCTACTCTCATGGGCAGGGGCAACTTTCACTCAGTACCATTCAAGAGTAGTATTAATGCTAACAGAGGAATGCAGGGAGCAAGTGGGGAGAGGGGTAGGTAAGGAATAAAAAAAAAACAAAGTAAGCAAATACATTACTTAGTTGTTACCTAATTGTTATAAATGAAAAGGACACTGCAGCTGATCTATCAGTTACTGACATCTGGGAGATTAAAGTAGCAAACTTGCAATGCACATAACAATGGCCTCTCTAGTCATTTCTCCCTCACTTACATAGAACGATATCATTTTAGTGTGACACTTATATTTTTCTATCCTTCTTACTTTTATCTCATTGCTGGAAATCTTGATACATGATTTTTAGGATTTGCTCATGCCAAGAATAATTTTGGTTAGGACACACTGAGTTAAATCCATTCTACCATTGCTATAGGCACGATAGTTAAGTAACAGGTTACAAATGACTATTGCGTACGTTAGAGTGTTTTCAATCATGTACCAACTTGGTATTTTGCCTTGAGAAATGGAAATTTGACAATGCAGGATACATTAAATATAATGTATAATATATCGGGAAGGATCTCTCAAGGGTGAACAAAAACATTTGTTTATTCATATTTGAGAGAGAGAGAGAGAGAGAGTGAGTGACACAATGTGTGAGTGGGGGAGGGACAGAGAGAGAGGGAGACAGAATCTGAAACAGGCTCCAGGCTTTGAGCTGTCAGCACAGAGCCCGGCGCAGGCCTCGAACCCACTAACTGCAAGATCATGACCTCAGCTGAAGTTAGACACTCAGCTGACTGGGCCACCTAGGCACCCTGAGGGTGAGTAACAACATTTTTGAGTTTTAACTTTCTAATCTGTAAATGGAAATAACATCTATCTTGCTTACCTTTTAGTGTCAGTAAAAAAAAAAATTATATATATAAATTTTATATAAATTATAAAAATTATATAAATTATATATTTTTACAATATGTAACAATATATAATATATAATATATATAATATTATATAATTTAAATTATAAATTATAAATTATATAAATTATATAAATATACATATATATGTATTTATAAATTTTTAGAAACCTTAATACATTGATTTAAAAATTTATTATACTGTGGGATGACTCAGTTTGTTGGGCATTCAACTTCGGCTCGGGTCATGATCTCACAGTTCTTGAGTGCGAGCCCCGCATCAGGCTCTGTGCTGACAGCTCAGAGCCTGGAGCCTGCTTCGGATTCTGTGTCTCCCTCTCTCTCTGCCCCTCCCCCACTCGCCCTCTGTCTCTCTGTCTCTCTCTCAAAAAAAAATTTTTTTTTAAGTGTATTATATTGCCAGTGATGTTAAATTATATTCTTTGTCGCAAGGCTGTCTTACTAAGGGTTCAGTATTGATATAGGCAGTAGTTTACTTCTCAACTATGGCTACACTTTAGAACCACCTGGATAGGTTTTTAAAGGTATTAATGCTCAAGAAATCGCCCAGATTTATTTAGAATTACGATGAGTAGGGCCCAAGCTTTGGCACTTTTACAAAAGTTCCTGATTATTCTAAAGTGTAGCCAAGATTGAGGGAACCTGTCATAACAGAAAACCATCCCCTCCTCTTTGTGGCTAAGAGACTCCAATTCAAGCAGTAGGTGAAGAGCCTTTCTGCTCAGGAGAATTGACCAAAGATGGCCACGTGACGCTAACACAGTGACGGACCATCCGCGGTTGCCCAGGACTGAGAGGGCTCCTTACACATAGGACTTTCAATACTAAGAATGAGAAAAGTCCTAGGCAAACAAGATCTAGTTGGTTTACTCCGGACCGTGATCTGATAGGCGAGTTATATATTTCTGAGAGAGGTTTTATTCCTTCCCAGCTTTTGAGCACCTGTTTTGAGGGCAAACACTCTGTCATGGACCCTTCATCCCGTTGTCCGGCTTTAAGCATGGCCACGCGATGATGGGGCTGTCCCTGCTGCAGTAATCTGCATCCATGAGAAGAATGCCCAGAGGATCATGAGAGGCATGGACCCAGAGCTATGCCATGGCTTAGAAGCCACCAAAGCCAGAATCCTGCCTATTTCCAGAACTTTTGTCATATGAGAATGTTGGTTTAAAGTTTAAATCATGGTTGGCTGATTTTTTTTTTCTTTTCTTTCTGTGCTATTTGTAGGCATTAGCTCTCAGTGCATCCAGGGTCATAACTGTCAAAACCGCATACAATCGGCTATTTGTTTCGCATCTCAGAACTGTCTCCGGATTCTGTTCACCGCTGTCCGCTTTAAAGCTTCATCTCTGTTAGCTGTTCTGGTTTTCTGTTTTGTTTGGCTGGTTAGCCCCATGGCCCCCAACCGCTACCACCACCCGCCCTTAAGTGGAATGCAGACCGTTTTCTGACTCTGATCGGCACACCCTTGAGAGAATGGCAAGTCTGGGAACTCACATTTTGGCACGACCTTGACACTTGCAGGCAGCAGCCCCACCCCCGTTGCCTGGACCAGATCTCAGGGACGCTGTGCTGGCCCGGGGCTTCAGTCAGTCCGCTGCCTTCTCTAAGAAGGTAGAAGAGGAAGAGGAGGGAGATCATCTTTGGTGTCATTTTCCCTGAATCACTGCTTCTCACATAATGCCGAAGTGTTGTTGATAAACACTTAATCGCCAAACTGAGAGAAACTGACGGAACCACATTATACCTTAGAACTTGGCGATATTAAACATGCTGAATCTCCTTCATTAGTATCTCATTATGCAGAGGCGCATTTCACTCAGTGATGCCTCAGTGACTTTGCTTAAAAATAAGAACCCAGGCTCTAACTCCAAATGATGGACTCAAGCCTGTGAAACCCAGTGTGTTTTTAAGGAAGAATCGGAATGCACATGCTGTCAGACTGGCTTTGCTCTTTTTCCGTTGGCTCTTACTGAGAGCATGTGTGGCTTTCTGAGAGCCAGAGCAGCACATGTGGGTCCTGGCAGAACTCTTCTCTGTCCTGGAATCACAAGGAGGCTCCGAGGGGGCTCAGACGTCCCTAAAGTGTTCTCACCTGGCCTCTCAGCCAACTGCTTTTCTTTCCATTATTATTAAGGGAGTCAAGTTGGCAGGGACTACTTGCTCTAATGCTAAAATCATTCTTTCCACTACTGCATCATTCCTATAGTATTTGAGTGCACGTAAGTCTGATACATTGGTTAAAAACAACTGTCAGCTGATAGGAGGCACGGTCTGTTTCATTTGCTTTATGTGGAACCTATCACGTGGGAATGCACATAGATGCCGTGAAACATTTGCGGTGAGAACAGGGAAGGTGTCTGGCTTCCATGCACGTAGCTGCCCACAAAAGAACATTGTTCGCCGGCAGGGAATTACACCAAGGAAGTAGCTATCTCATCTCCTTCCGTAACACCCTAGCTATGCCTGTAATGTTTGGAAGGATGGAGAGATATCGCTTATTATGAAAATGGCTTAGTATTTAGTGATCAAGCACACTTAAGGAAGCCAAGATTGGTATAAATGAGTTTCTTTCTTTCTTTCTTTCTTTCTTTCTTTCTTTCTTTCTTTTTTCTTTCTTTCTTTCTTTTTCTTTCTTTCTTTTTAATTTTCCCTTTGATTAAAAATCAGGGCATGCCAAATGCTCATGAGATGAGCATAAGGGATTCCTTTTCTGAGCTTTCTCGATCTTTATTTCCACATCCATATTTTTGTGTTTCTTTATCCCTTTTTCTTTTCCACTTTTTTTCCTTGGGTTCTTGCCCTGACTGTTGTAGTTTATTTTAATCTATTTTTTCTTTTTTTTTTAAATGTTTATTTATTTATTTTGAGAGAGAGAGGAGAATGCAAACAGGGGAGGGGCAGAGAGAGAGGGAGGGAGAGAATCCCAAGCAAGCCCGATGCTCAGCACAGAGCCTGGTGCACGGCTCGATCTCACAACCATGAGACCATGACCTGAGCCAACATTAAGAGTTGGATGCTCAAGTCAGCCTCAATGGAGGGGCACCTCCATTTTTTTCTTTAGTAAAGAAGACACACTGTTCTTTAGGCTTAGACCTAGTCATTTTCTCTTCTCTACCAAGAAACCCCTTGCCCACTCTCTATAGCCTAGCTGGATACCTTACCTCAGAAGTCTTCCTGGCCCATGAGAGGACTAGGAAGCATCATCTGTGCTTCCCCAAGACGTACCATACTATATTCTCCAACAAGTTCTTCTTTTGACTTGCCTCCCCTAGTAAACTGTGAGTGAATTCAAGGCAGGTACGATGTCATGTTCTTTGAATCTTCAGCACCATCGGCAGTGCCCCCAAATAGTAAGTACTTGATAAAGATTTGTTAAGGTAATTAAAGTCCCAAGAGAACATTATTCTATAATTTCCTGCCCGATAAAATATAAATACTTATGTAACTTGTATGTTTGTTAGGATGAGACTTATATATATATATAGCATACATGAGGAGCATGACATATTGTCTGACCATATGGGCACTAAGTATTATTTTTATATCCTCTCCCATTCTTAATCTACCTTTTCTGATTCTTTGGTAGCCATTGTCTGTTTTTAAAATGGAGGTGGAGTGGAAGAAAAAGGCCGGAGCAAAGTTGGTATCTGACCCTAATTCACAGTGCCACGAGCATCTACATTAGAAATTACATGGATTTAAAAGAAAATTCAGAGCAAAATAGAAAAGTTAAAACTTTGAAGTCTACTCTGTTTATTACAGTCTTTCATGAAATGCCCCCATTTTCAAAATACTGTTTTCAAATTGTCTCATTTCTGTTTCCTCTTACATTGTTGAATATTAAAAATGAATCAGCATTACTAATATTCCTTCTTAGGTTACCTGATTACTAAAAAGTAAATAGTTAGCAATACCATACCCAAGATGCTCCCAGAAAGATAGTTTTGGTTTTACACGGTAATATATGACTAGAATAATAGGACATTTATGTTGGCATTATTTTTATGTGTTTGGTTTTTGTTTCTGTGTTTTTTTTTGTTGTTTTTCATTTTTTTTTTAACTGGGATAAAGATTGCTTTAGTGATTCAGTTTCTGGTGTATGCATACAGCCACTTTAAAAGCTGTTCTTTTTGACATTCTTTCTCAATAAATGTCTCATTATTACAGTGGGATGGAAATCTAGCCAACTCCTTGCTCTCCAGATGGTTTATAAAGATTTGGAACATTCCATAAATGGAAAAACTGACCAGCTATAGAGAAGCCTCCTGCAATCCTCATCTAATTTTACAGAAAAGAAGCCTCCCTTTTGACATTTTTTCTTTGTTTTACACCTTCTAGGGCCATCTTTATTTCCCTGCAGTGTTTTTCAATCCACAGTAGAGTTGTTTCTTTTTCTTTGTGTTTTACTTTGTTATTTTGGAAACGTTCAACTTTCAATTTAGAAGAGTATAGCAAATCTCTGTGTACCTGCCACTCACTTGAGAATGATGAGCTCATGGCCAGTCTGGTTTCTTCTGGACTCCTACCTACTTTTCTCAACCCCTCTGGATAGCCTGTCATTTCATCTATAAATATTTCAGTACATACCTCTAAAAGACAAGCATTCTGTCCTAATCGATACCACAGTAGTAACTAGCCCCCATTAAAGTCAAATCTTCATTCAGTGTTTACATTTCCACATTGCTTTCTTCCTTTTTTAAAAATTTTTTTAGTGTTTATTTTTGAGAGACAGACAGAGTGGGGGAGGAGCAGAGAGAGAATCTGAAGCAGGCTTCAGGCTCTGAGCTGTCAGCACAGAGCCCGATGCGGGGCTTGAACCCACAAACTGTGAGATCATGACCTGAGCCGAAGTTGGATGCTTAACTGACTAAGCCACCCAGGCGCCCCTACAAAGTCTTTTTTTAATAGAATCTTTTTTTTTTAAGTTTATTTTTGAGAGAGAGAGAGAGAGAGCATGAGCATGGGAGCGGTAGAGAGAGAGGGAGAAAGAATCCCAAGAAGAATGCATGCTGTCAGCACGGAGCACAACTTAGGGCTCCATCTCAAGGACTGTGAGATCATGACCTGAGCTGAAATCAAGAGTCAGATGCTAACTACCTGAGCCAACTAGGCACCCCTACATTACTTTCTAATGATAATTAGAAATATATATGACCCAAACATGGTAATGTGATTGATTGATGTCACCGATTTGCTTGAATTACGTGAAATTCTCAGCCCATATGTCTTATTTGTTTCTTTGTTTCCTGTCACTTATAGTCTATTAGAATGAAGTCCATACATAGTTTCAACCTTTCAAGTAGCCACATTAAACAATAAAAAGAAATTGGTAAAAAATAATTTCAATAATATATTTTATTTACTTCCAAACAGCCACAATATTGCCATCTAAACACCATGTAAAATTATTAATTAAATATTGGGAGAATCGATTATGTAATATAAAATAAAAAAGGATTAAAATCTATATGCCATCAATATAAAACTGGTTAATATATTTAACAATTATTTAGGAGGCCTGTCTGGCTCAGTTGGTTAAGCATCCAACTCTTGATTTTGGCTCGGGTCATGATCTTGCGGTTCGTGAGTTTGAGTCCTGTTAATTCCCCTCTCTATCTGCCGCTCCCCCCCACTCTCTCTCTCAAAATAAATAAACTATAAAAAGGAAAAATATAACAATTATTTGATGTAAATCGATGTGAAATTATTACACAAATGTTTTATATATATTTTTCTCATACTGAGTCTTCAAAACAAGTTTTTAGTTTATAGATACAGCACTTTTCAATTTGGGCTAGCCAAATGTCAAATTACATAATCACCAGAGCAGCTCTAGAGTTTCTAACTACAAAGTAATAAAATATATGGCCCTGTAGTTTCTGAAACCTTCATGTTTTTTAGTATCTTGCCCCATGTATTTGTATTTCATTCTCCCTTTTTGGCATTATCAGCCTGGTAAGCATTTTGTTTGACTTTCGTTCCTAGCCATTTTTCAGCGTAAAGGATGTGATCCTGGCCTGGTATGTTGGCTTGTTAGTTTTAGGAAGTTTTCAGCTCCAGACTCAGACTGCCCATCTGAATTGCCCCAAGCCCCTTGGCAATTTGGAGCCCCAGTATCCTCTCCCAGTTACTGCAGCTCTTCTCAGAATGGCCAGTGAGATCCCAGCAGAGTCTGAAGGCATTTTGCCAGTCCTCTGACTCTCAGGCCTGCTGAGGCTCCTAGCCTCCCCTTTGCTACTTTTTGCTGTCAGTGATACTCTTATCATCTTATCTACTCATTATCATAGAGTAATAGTGACTCTATGTGAGTCCTTAAAATGGGTGGTGAGAATGATGAATGTAATTTGGCTTGAGGATTAATCATTCAAAAGCGATAAGCCATATTGTCTGGAAAATATATGAACAAAACTTTATATTAAGAAATAGTGAAATCCTTTCTCCAATAAAACCTTGACCATGTGCTCACAAAATTTTATTGAATATCCTCAGTGCACCAGGCACTGTTTTGTGTGTTGGGGAAATAGCATTGATCAAAATAGACAAAAGTTTCTGCTTTCACGGAGCTTACATTCTGTTGGAAATGACACACAGCAAAATATAAAACTGTTGAAAACCTGCAGCTATTTTATTTAAAGCAAAAGGTCTAAGGGGCGCCTGGGTGGCGCAGTCGGTTAAGCGTCCGACTTCAGCCAGGTCACGATCTCGCGGTCCGTGAGTTCGAGCCCCGCGTCGGGCTCTGGGCTGATGGCTCAGAGCCTGGAGCCTGTTTCCGATTCTGTGTCTCCCTCTCTCTCTGCCCCTCCCCCGTTCATGCTCTGTCTCTCTCTGTCCCAAAAATAAATAAACGTTAAAAAAAAAAATAAAAATAAAAATAAAGCAAAAGGTCTAAGCCACTTTGCCTCTCCTAACTGCAGCATTCACGCTCACCTCCTTCTTGACTCTACTTTGGAAATTCCTGCTCTGAAGTGCAGTTCAACAAATGAAACTGATACAATATATAACCAGGCATGTAGCACTCAATACAGTGATGAAGCAAAGTCTGTATCTTTGGCTGGGTCTGTACTAGTGTCACTTTTGGGACCCGAGCACCTTGGAGATGCACTAACTGAGGAAAGCATTTCCTCTGTCCTATGAACATGAATCTTTAAAAATACTATTTCATATGTCAGTCATCTTCTCTCCTAGGTCCTTCTGCCACTCTTGTGTTGTTGTGGTGCATTGGCATCTCTGCCAGTCACTCCTGTCAGCCATTATTACTACATCTTTACTGCTCCCTCTTCATAAACCTGTTCTCCAGGAGCCTGGGTTCTTTGTGCGCTGGGAATACAGCCTTTATATTTTTCAGCAGAACTGGGTGCTGCCTCATCCCTTCCCCGGGCAGAATATAGAGATTTTTAATCTCAAGACCATATGACTTGAAGAGACCATTCATTCATTCACTCTCCAATAAACTTTTCATTTACTCTTGTTTACTCATATTTTTACGCCTTATCTTACTGCTATTAACTTATTCATATTTATTCAACAAATAATAAATGCGCTGAGCACTATGAGTATGCTGATGAACAAAAATAGGCATTTCTCTGCTCTTAGAAGATTAGAGTTTATTGGAGGAGGAAGATATTAATAAAAAAATCGTACACAAAATGCAAAGTTTTAGCTATAATAAGCACAATGAAGGGATGCTATTAAGAGATAATTCAAAAGGTCCATATGATAGAGGCATTTCTTTAAAAGTGGCTAATGAGAGAGGCACAGAGAGAGATCTTCTAAAATAGTGTGGTGGGGAAGAGGGCCCATCTAAGAATTCAGAGTCCTTTCAAAACAGCTAGGAAACTCCAATCTCATCTGCTACTATGAACCACCAGGAAATAATTCTCTGGGGTCTGGTGACACCAATTCAGAACACTTTTGTTTAAATCCATGTATAAGACATAACAGCTGAATCCTGGTACTCAAATACTGTTTCAGTCATCAGTTACACCTTCTCTAAGATGTATTCCAAAGACACCCAAATAAGAGAAAGCTGAGACCTCATTTAGCTGATAGAACAGTCTGTAGAACCATTTTGACTGTGAGTACTGGTAATGAATGGGCTTTAAAGTAAAATAACAGAATTTAGATCCCATAAGGGGATTAAGACCTTACTGTGTGACAGGTTTGTCTTATATAAATTTGCAAAGGGGACATTCTTTCTGTTATGGCTTCAGTATTTCTTTGTTGCCACAAGGTTTATGGAGTATTAACTTCTCCAGTTATATTTCATAGTAGAATAGCTGTAGAGGAACCTAATTCTACCTTGTATTGGTTTTGCCTGTTCTAGAACTTCCTGTAAATGAAATCATACAGTACATATAAGCATATGTGTGTTGTCATTTGGTATCTCTTCCCACAGGTCCATCTTTCCCTGGCCATGGATCTATTCCTTTTCTATTCTATAAGTATCCTATAGAGGTTGTTTGCTTATATTCTTGGCCAGAGTCAGCATCAGACTCTTCAAAAAGATTATGTGCCCTTCTTCTGCTCTTTCGTTTTCTCTCATCCCTTGAGATTTGCCTTTGCCTGATTCATCATGCTCTGGACCACTGCCCTAGGCGCTCTTTTCCATAGCTCCCCAACATTGCCACTGGGATGCAATCCAGTTGCATCCAAGTCACCTCGGTAGGTACATATGCCTTTCAAAAGGAGGTCCTCTTAGCTTCCGTGACACTCAGAATATTTAAGCCCTTTCTTTGGTGCAAACCAATGTAAAGCTTTAGACATTTTGCTCCTTCCGGTTTAAGTCATGTGTATTCATCTGAGCATGAAGGGATAGGGTTGGTGTATGGAGATAATTTGTAAATGCAATCTTATAAATGAGATCTAGTTGCTTTGGATAGGACTATGTTTGTCACTTTCCAGCGTCATTTCATTTCACAGCAGAGTGTAGGTAAGGTAATCTCTCTTCCCCCTTTTTCATCTTCCTTAATTTTGGACTCATTTTGGTCTTCCTTAATTTGGACTCATTTTACATGAGTCTCCCCGCTACTTGTTATGCTGGGCTGGAGCGAGATAAGGGAGTTCTGTTTATCATCTTCCAGTGAGCTACACTAAGTTCTTTTGACAGGCACCAGTTGGCAGAATATTCAGCCTTGGGAAAATAAGTGTTCGCACACATGTCCTGGTTCAATGGCATTTCTGGTATTTCAGAGTTTTTAGAGTAAATGTTTTCTATTTTTACATATCTGTAAAGTATGGTGTAATTTTTGTAAAATTCAGTTTGTTCTTGTGGACTGAGAAGTTTTGTGATGAAAATCTTAAGGATGCCATTCTTTCCTTACAGATCAAGAGAGGTAGAAAATGAAAATGAGGGGTGCCTGGGTGTGTCAGTTGGTTAAGCATCCAACTTTGGCTCAGGTCATGATCTCGTGGTTTGTGAGTTTGAGCCCCACATCAGGCTCTGCACTGACAGTGAGGAGCCTGCTTGGGATTTTCTCTCTCTCTCCCTCTGTCTGCCACATGCCCCGCTCCCTTTCTTTGTCTCTCTTACAATGAATAAACTTAAGAAAAATGAAGATGAGATCTTTTCCTCCATACAGTGGCATCACTTCCGTACTACTATTGAGGGCATCAGAGCAAATGGAAGAAAGCAAATCCATAGTGTCACATGCTAAGGTAAGACATTGGAGTGTTTGTTTGTTTGTTTGTTTGTTTGTTTTAATGACGCTTTGGAGTGGCCTATAAATTTTGGATTCAGTCTTTACACAACATTCAGTCTTCTGAACAGTTGTTTAGGGGCTGAGAACATGGGTGCTCCCTAAAGTGAACAATCGCTTCACAATCCCCTAGGAATCTAGGTTCAAATGTCACACCAAGAAGGAAGGTAGAAAAGTTTGTGAATTGAGAGTTCCGTGCAACTTATTTGAGAGGGTAAGAAGCTAGAAAAAAAAGACATGGATTTTTTTGTTCCCGCCTGAATCAAGAAACTTTTTGTTTGAAATGCTGATCAGAGTCAGTCTTTGACCTCATCAGAAAGCTGTCTTTCACACCTCTCTTATATGGAGGTTTAGTGCCTCTCTAGATACTACCTGAGTCTTTTTGGCCTACAATATCTCCGTGCTTGAGAAGCTGTATTAACAACTCCTAGTTTGTCTTTTTCCTCTCAGCTCTATGCTTCTTGACTTCAGAAATTATATCTTATTCATCATTACAGAGGCTAACATAAAATAACTTCTCAATGTATATTTATGAAATTAAATATATACGTCAAGTGGCTATATATAATTATAACCACAGTGATTTAGGACACTAGATAAGCAGTATGTATATGTACATATATATATATATATACACACATATACATATATATACATATATATGTATACATATATATGCATGTACATATATATGTACACACATGTATACATATATTATAAATTAATAAACACACACACATATATATATATATATATATATATATATAATATAATCAGGAAACTTCATACTATCAGAAGATACCATACAAGAAAAGATTAAATGGTAATGTTTTAAGTCTCTTAGGTAATGCTGGAAGGTCATATGTAAGAAATACCTCATCCCACAGCATAATGATTCCAAAGAAGAGACAGAACTTTTAAAAGGCTACACAGAGTGCTAACATTGGAGACCGGGGTCCGTAGCATGGAGGAAGCATCTCCAGAGGACCGGAGGAGAGGTGAGAACGGACTTTGATCATTGTAGGGGTTGTGAAGCAAGTTACAGTCATACCAGTGCAGACAGAGAGCATGTGTGAGGGGAACCTAGGACGCAAGCAAGGGGATCCAGATGCAAGCAGAATTATTCTCTCAGAAAAGTGCTGAGATCTGTCGTCGGTTACTTCATGAGGTGAAACTGAAGTCTGACGTGTCCTGTACTAATGAATTGATTCTCCTTCGTTACGTGTATATATAGGTGTTAGTAAGCCACACGTGTAGTTCTCTTTAATGAGTGGAGGTTTTCTCACTCTAGAAGATGCTTGTGTTTCCTTCATGAGGTCCCAAGTTAAAGAACCCCTCTTTGTTGTTACGTGTGGAACCTGGCACAGACGATGGGTAAAGTCTAGAATTCAGTGCTCAAAGTGTAACTAATGAAGTGGCCTACTTTAAATATTGAGCCTAAAAAGACTTCATCCTTTGTGCCAAATGTTTGGTGATAACCTCACACGACTGGCCGCCTTTATGACCTGCTTCTTCTATAATTTCACTGCAGTTTTCAGGCTCATATCCTCCTTTACCCAGCCCCCCGTAAGCTGGCATGACTGCAGAGAAGTAAAATAAGTCAAAAGGGGAGATTCTGTTGAAGCAACTCTTAATGAGTTCAATTATTAATAACAGCAAAATTTAATAGAAGACAAAATTGCCAAAAACTCATGCAATTCTTTAAAATCTTAGAGTACATAAATTCATCTATTTGGTTAGATTTTTTTTTTTTTATTTCTGTGAGAGAGAGTGAGCTAGGGGATGGCAGAGAGAGAGAGGGACAAAGGATCTGAAGCGGGCTCTGCACTGACAGCGGCGAGCCTGATGACTAAACTTGTCAACTGCGAGTCATGACCTGAGCTGAAGTCTGACGCTCCATTGACTGAGCCACCCAGACACCCCTCTCTGGTTAACGCTTAAGTTAAATGTATTTGACTAGCTGTTAGAATATAAAATATTTGCATAAATGCTATTTTCCTTTTGAGTAGTTTGTGTTTCTAAATCTCTGTAGCTTCAGGATTTAAACACGACAAATTTTATAACGGAAAGGAAAAGGCCTCTGCCCCACCTCATCACCACTTGCTCAAATTCTTAAAATTTGTTCTGTTACTTATGTTGCCATTTCTAAATGACACTTATTTTTCTTTGCTAATTTCTGCTTATTTTACATTACCATCGTACATTAGTTTTTTAATTTATTTTTTATGGTATTTAAAATTTTTTTTAAGTAGTTTATTTGAGAGAAAGGGTGGGAGAGAGGGAGAGAGAGAAACTCAAGTAGGTTCCGCTCTGTCAGTGCAGAGCCTGATGCAGGGCTTGAACTCATGAACCCTGAGATCTTGACCTGAGCCATAATCAAGGGTCAGACACTTAACCAACTGAACCACCCAGGCGTCCCTGGAAGATTAGCTTTTATCTGTCTTAATATCTTGCATGCCCTTTTCTCTTCCTACATTTTTCCAATAAAAAGAGACCATAATCTGGTAATCAATACTTAATACGTACGTAATATGATTATGTCAGTGTGGTTTATAGCTCTGGTTGTATTTCATTTCCTGTAAAACTTGTTTGATGTTCTCCTTCGTCTTCTGGTCTGCTTAGTTTTCTGTGCTCGTATCATTTTATAATTAAGTGTTCCAAAAGTCTCCTACAGAACTGTAAACATTTCTGACAAGTATTTTATAAATGGCCAAACATATTAGGTGTTTTCTGGGTTCGTTTTGTGGTGCAGAATTCTTATTCCTGTCCACCCCAGAGTGGCTGCTCTCTGGTCTCCACTGCCAACCTTTGCTGCCTCCTCCCCACTCCTCCACCACTTTGCAGTCATGTGAAGGAAGAAATTGACAGGATGATTTTAGGTAATGTAGTAGGTAGAATTTCTAGGAAGGGCCTCTGAGATCTCCCACCCCCTCATTCCCAGCACCGGTTATTGTGATATCACTCCCGTGATTGTGTTACCTTCTATGGAAAAATGGGCCTTGGGAAGGGGAAATTATCATATGAGACTCCAAGCAGAGGACTTTCTCCAGCTGGTGTCAGAAGAGGAAGGCAGAGGAAAATCAGAGCCTAAGCACAGGAAGGATTTGTTGCACCATTGCTGGCTTGAAGGTGGTCAGATGGAGAGTAGTGCAGGTGTTGTCTAGGAGCTAAAAGGGGTCCCCACCTTTTGGACCAGCTTGGAAATGGGAACCTCAGACCTACAGCCACAAGGAACTGAATTCTTCCAATAACCCAAGGGAGTGGATTCTTCCCTAAGCCTCCAAATGAGAGCCCTGCAGGCCCACTCCTTGGTTTACGTCTTCTGATAGACTGAGCAGAGGACTCCCTTGAGCCTACCAGAGCCTAAGCCTGACCTAAAGAACCGTGAGATAATAAAGTTTGTGGTTATTTGTTCTGTTGCCATAGAAAACTAATAGTGTTAGATTTAAGTGTGTGTGCTTTCATTGTACAGATAACCAACAAACTAATAATAGTATAATTACTTGGTATTAAAAAGGAACAAAATACTAATCTATACAACAACATGGATAAATCTGAGAAACTTGTTGTTGATACAAAAAAGCAAGAATTAAAAGAGGTCATATTCTGTGATCCTGTTTATATAAAGGGCAATAAAATGGTAGAAATCAGAAAATACCTGCCTTCTGAGGGCAGGATGGAAGAGACGGAATTGGCTAGAAGGACCCATGAGAGGTCTCTCCAGGGTGATGGAAATATTTGATGTCTTGTTTTGTCAGTGGCTTCATGAGCGTGTTCAATGGTTGAAACTCATAGAACTGAACATTTAAAATCTTTTCATATTTCTGAGAAATAAAGAAACTGATCCCATTCACAACTGCACCAAGAACCATAAAATACCTAGGAATAAACCTAACCAAAGATGTAAACGACCTGTATGCTGAAAACTATAGAAAGCTAATGAAGGAAATTGAAGAAGACACAAAGAAATGGAAAAACATTCCATGCTCACGGATTAGAAGAATAAATATTATTAAAATGTCAATGCTACCCACAGCAATCTACACATTCAGTGCAATCCCAATCAAAATTGCACCAGCATTCTTCTTAAAGCTAGAACAAAAAATCCTGAAATTTGTATGGAAACACAAAGACCCGAATAGCCAAAGTAATATTGGAAAAGAAAACCAAAGTGGGAGGCATCACAATTCTAGACTTTAGCCTCTACTAAAAAGTTGTAATCATCAAGACGGTATGTTATTGGCACAAAAACAGACACATAGACCAATGGAATAGAATAGAGAACCCAAAATAGGACCCACAAATGTATGCCCAGCTAATCTTTGACAAAGCAGGAAAGAATATCCAATGGAAAAAAAGACAGTCTCTTTAGCAAATGGTGCTGGGAGAACTGGACAGCAACATGCAGAAGAATGAAACTAGACCACTTTCTTACACCATACACAAAAATAAATTCAAAATCGATGAAAGACCTGAATGTGAGACAGGAAACCACTGAAACCCTAGGGGAGAAAGCAGGAAATTTCTTTGACCTCAGTCACAGCAATTTCTTACTCGACGCATCTCCAAAGGCAAGGGAATTAAAAGCAAAAATGAACTACTGGGACCTCATCAAGATAAAAAGCTTCCGCACAGAAAAGGAAACAATCAACAAAACTAAAAGGCAACCATGGAATGGGAAAAGATATCTGCAAATGACGTATCAGACAAAGGGCTAGTATCCAAAATCTATAACGAACTCACCAAACTCCACACCTGAAAAACAATCCAGTGAAGAAATGGGCAAAAGCATGAATAGACATTTCTCTAAAGAAGACATCCAGATGGCCAACAGACACATGAAATGATGCTCAACATCACTCATCATCAAGGGAATACAAATCAAAGTCACACTGAGATATGACCTCACACTGGTTAGAGTGGCTAAAATGAACAAATCAGGAGACTATAGATGCTGGTGAGGATGTGGAGAAACGGGAACCCTCTTGCACTGTTGGTGGGAATGCAAACTGGTGCAGCCGCTCTGGAAAACAGTGTGGAGGCTCCTCAAAAAATTAAAGATAGAACTACTCTATGACCCAGCAATAGCACTGCTAGGAATTTACCCAAGGGATACAGGAGTGCTGATGCATAGGGGCACTTGTACTCCAATGTTTATAGCAGAGTTTTCAACAATAGCCAAATTATGGAAAGAGCCTAAATGTTCATCAACTCATGAAGAAGATGTGGTTTATACATACAATGTAATACTATTTGGCAATGGGAGAGAGAGAGATAATTCTTATTATCTTCCCATACTGTGCCACACTTTGTAGGGCTGGCTGTGACGGCACTCCTGGGGCACCTGGTGATTATTTTAATTTGAAAATCCTATTCCCTTCTCTGGATATTGAATTGAAGGGGGAAAAATGCAGCAGATTTGCAGCAACGTGGATGGAACTGGAGGGTATTATGCTAACTGAAATAAGTCAGAGAAAGAAGCATACCATACGTTTCACTCATATGTGGATCTTGAGAAACTTAACAGAAGACCATGTGGGAGGGGAGGTGGAAAAAAAAGTTATAAACAGAGAGGAAGGGAGGCAAACCTTAAGAGACTCTTAAATACAGAGAACAAACTAAGGGTTGATGGAGGGTGGGGGAGAGGGTAACGTGGGTGATGGGCATTGAGAAGGGTACTTGTTGGGATGAGCACTGGGTGTTGTATGGAAGCCAATTTGACAATAAATTATATTAAAAAATATAAATTTTAAGTCTTTTCATCTTTCTTGATACACATTATGCTTTAATACAAATAAATTAAAATGAAATTTAAATGAATTCTTCTGTAATCCTCCCTGGTTGAAGTAATCACTGTTATCTCTGAAATTCCAGGCCCCAGCCTGTGAGGCATTCCTCAGACAATGGGGCAGGACCTACGTTGTGATATTTCACCTACTGTTCTGAATTTATTAAATCTTGTGTAGCCACTCATTTTTTAATATATGTGTTTTCTCCTTCTTCCCAACCCCAACAACACGATGAGCTCTTGAATGGCTTGCAGAATGCCTTGCCTAGGAGAAGCATTCCATAACTGGTGATTTGGTTAATTTCTATAGGGAAAATACATGATAGAAAAAGGAAAGGGGCTCCTGAGTGGCTTGGACAGGTAAGCATCTGACTCTTGACTTTGGCTCAGGCATGATCTCAGGGCTCGTGAATTCAAATCCCACATTGGGTTCTGTGCTGACAGCGCGGAGCCTGCTTGGTATTCTGTCTCCCTCTCTCTCTGCCTCTCCCCTGCTTGCTTTCTATATCTCTATCAAAATAAATAAGAAATAAGCTTTAACAAAAGAAAAAGGATAGAAAATAATAACAAATAATAGATTGCATATCTCTAACTTAATTTTTTTAAGTTTATTTATTTTGAAAGAGAGAGACAGACAGAGAGAATGGCTGGGGGAGGGGCAGAGAGAGAGAAACCCCAGCAGGCTCTGCCCTGTCAGCATGGAGCCCGATGCTGGACTCAATCCCAGGAACCATGAGATCATGACCTGAACTGAAATCAAGAGCCACTCAACCAATTGAGCCACCAAGGCACCCCTGAAATTTAATTTTTATAACAATTTTAACCTTATCTGTTCTTCAAATATGCAGCTATTTTTAGCTGCTAGGGCTCTGGTTTTTAAATTCCATGTTTATAATATACACATCGGGGGGTTTAATAAACGTGTTTATGTTATACATGTTTAAACAATTCATGGTTAGTCACTAAGTGAACTCCTGGATCTTGCCTCTTAATGCAGCTAGGTTCTTTTCTCTTCTTCACAAAATGGTTCCCTTTTGAGAGAACAGGTGTGATCTTTTCTTTCCTTCATAAGTAACAACCTTCTTTCCAAAGCGGCCCCCTCTCCTACTGTTGCTCTGAAATAATCTGAATTTGTGATTGCCTTTCCTCCTCAGAACACTATCTTTCTGTAATTTGATAGTAAACCTTCTGCCACGTTATTGACTTTTGTTAATAGCAATGTACTATCGAGGCTTAGATCTATATAACATTTTTGTTTAATATAGACTTCTAAAAATCATTTAAATGGCTGTAATTAGAGACAGGATCCGTGAAATATATTTATAACCACATATATTACATTAAAGAGACAAGATACTAAATTAAAGCTTAGCCATAGAGCAGCGTGAGTTTACAGAATAAGACAACATCAGGAGTAATTGACTTTACCAAGCATTGCTTCTCTGTTCCTTTTTCCAAGCTGCTTATCTATTCAGTCTATTTTTAATTAAAGCTCACTACCTGCTGTAATCTTACACTAATCCTTGAAAATCGGAGACTTGAAAAAAACAGAAAGGAAAGTGGTTCTTGTTGACAGATGATAGAGAACAATATCTGGACTTTTCAGTTTATTGCTTGCTAATTTTGGAAGGCTGGATGATCCCCGAGTGGCTCTCTGATATTTTGTTTCTTCCTCAAATAAGGGGCTGTGGTTCTCCATAGTGACGCCTGTAATTTAGCTTTGGCCAAGGTACTAAAGTACTTTCCTTATCTCAGATAGATGTAACTGAGGATCTAGTTGAAGGCTGAATAATAGAAATATTGATCTGACTGATGACTTACAAGCTAAGATGGTTGATGCTTGAGACTTCAAAAGACTTGGATTTCCAAGCGCCTGCCAGGTCATTGTTCTTAAAAATAAACCACCGTTGGGCTGTCTCAGTACCTTCTTTCCTGGGTCAGAGTCTAGACACCAGAACTCGGCGTGCATGATCTATATAGATTGTTTACCTTTCTTCCACAGCACGTACCCAGAGGTCCCTGTGCTCGTGTCCTATAGCAGAGGGAACGAATATAATATAAAATTACCATTAAAAAAAAAAAGTAAGTTACTTTCAGCCCCACATACAGTCTAATGTGGCAAGATTTTTCAATATGATGTGTGGTTTTCCCATAGGGTGACTGTAAGCACTAAACACTGCATATGTGCCCATTTTTCATTTAATTTTTGTCATCGCCCAATTTGTACACACAGTATTCATTCTGATGAATTTTAACAGTTTATACACCTGTTTGGGTGAAATTGCCAGAAGAGGCCAATTCCAAGATACCAAGACTTCAAAAGACCTGGATTCCAAAGGCCTGCCAGTCTGCAGCAGGTAGAATTGATTCCATGGCCTTCTTTGTTTTTCGCTTTCCAATTCCAGCTGAACTGCTGCTTCCCACACATCATTTTCAACACAGTGAAACACCCAGCCCTTCTTTTGACTATCAGTTTCAATACATTTGTAAATTCCATAGTCTTTTTCTCTGCGGATTTGTAAATGTTTGCAGCAGCTAACACTAACTGTCCTTCAAAGTCTTGGGCTCCCCCTTCCTTGGAGCAGCTGTTTCTGGAAGCAGCTACCTAACCAGCACATGGTTTCTGGCATATATTCGCTATCATGTAATTTCTCTACTATCCTCTAACCCTGTGGTAATTTGGGGTGGAGTTGTCCTAATAGCTCTTTAGAGTTTTCCTAGCTTTTGTGCCATTTGCCTCACCTACCCTACCCTGGGTGCAATAAACTCTTTTCACAAGAGCAGTACTGTTCAATAGAACTTTCTGTGGTGGGACGCCTGGGTGGCTCAGTCGGGGAGTCAAGGGGGGGAGTCTTTGTCACTAGTCATATGTGACAAGTGTCTGACTTTGGCTCAGGTCGTGATCTCACAGTGGGTGAGTTCGAGCCCCATGTCGGGTTCTGTGCTGACAGCTCAGAGCCTGGAGCCTGACTAGGATTCTGTGTCTCCCTCTCTCTCTCTCTCAAAAATAAATAAATGTTTAAAAAAAAAGAACTTTCTGTGATGATGAAAATGTTGTGTTGCCTGGCGCTATAGCCTCTAGTCACAAGTGGCTCTGAGTCCCTGAAATGTCACTCGTGTGCCTGATAAACTGGATATTTAAATTTTATGTTAATTACTTTATTTTTTTTCTCAGTCTATTGATTTATTTTTTTTATATGCATCTTTTTTTTTTTTATATGAAGTTTATTGACAAATTGGTTTCCATACAACACCCAGTGCTCATCCCAAAAGGTGCCCTCCTCAATACCCATCATTTTTTTTTTCTCAGTCTATTGATTTATTTATTTTTTTATATGCATTTTTTTTTTATTACTTTACTTTTAAATAGGTACACGTGACTAGTGACAAAGACTCTCCCCTTGACTGAACTTAGTCCTCTCTAAGCCTTCTTCTCAACTAGGCTGGGAGCTTGACATCCGCCCTTGTCAGGCTTCCATTGCCCAGTGTTAGCAAGGATTCTACTAAGGCAGTTTAAATAAAATCTTTCACCCTTAGTAACTGATCATTCTCAATATGTGGTCAAATTTCTCATCTTCCATGCTCGATATGTGATCAGTTTCTGCAACAATCCAGTTGGCTTAGCCAAAATCCTCCCTACCCATGGTACTACTGTTAGTAATTTTTCTATCCACTGACCTCCTCCCTACTCCTGCTATAAATCCCCGCATGTTCATGCTGCCTTGTGAATTGAATCCAGTTCTATACTGAAGTCTCTTTTCCTCTAATGCAGTAGTTCTTAAATAAAATCTGTTTTTACTACTTTAAAATTTTTTAATGTTTATTTTTGAGAGAGAGAGAGAGGGAGAGAGAGAGAGAACGAGTGGGAGATGGGCAGAGAGAGAGGGAGACACAGAATCCCAAGCAGGCTCCAGGATCTGAGTTACCAGCACAGAACCTCTCCTGGGGCTCGAACTCATGAACCAAGAGATCATGACCTGAGCCGAAGTCAGAGGCTCAACCAACTCAGCCACCCAGGTGCCCCTGTTTTTACTACTCTATATACTGTCGTGCTCTGGTTCTCTTCAACACCAGGGTCTATTGTATTGTAGCTCTAGCCTCTCTGATTGAATGCTCAAGAAAGTCTGACTCTTGTTTACCTATAATGGTAGATGAAACTTTTTTTTTTTTTAATCCTGAAACGAAACAAACCAGAAACTGTCATTAGTATTCATGTACCGTCTTGCCTTCTTTTCATGAAGTGGTACAAAAAGTTAACATGCAAAAAATAATTTGTAGTCTTGGCATTGTATCCACAGAAATTTTGATTCAGTAGGGCAGGGCATGCTCCTCCTGAATGTGATTTTTAAACAGGTATTCAGGTGATTCTGTTGCTGGTAGCCTGTAGACCAACTTCTGAGAACATTGTCGTAAGTGTTCTACTCCTGGAGTAGAACACTCCTGGAGTTTGATGCGAAACGTTGTAAATAAAGTTATGAATAAGAAGTTATGGAAGAGTTTAAAGCACAGTTTTTGTATTAAACAATAATGTAAGAGTTTAAGATTAAAAGACTCTGCTTGAGCCAGCAGTGTTGGTCTGGGTTCTGTTTTCCGGGCAACTCTTCTTCTTTGGGGTTATTTGGTGGAAGAGGGAAAAAAGGCCCTGGGACTCTAGTTTTAAAAAAGAGAAGGAAGCCATGCGAAAAGGTATTTTGATTCCTCTTTCCCTCTCATTGTTCATCCATCCATCCATTCATTCAGCTGCTATATTTGACCACTGACCATCTTCTAGGCACTGTGATAAGTGCTGGAAATGCAATATCATTTTCATGGTGCACATTGTTTAGTGTATGAGGGAGAAGAGGGTTATTGAAAAATGTTTTTCAGGCACCCTGTTAAATTATGCCCATGTCTTATATGATTTTAATCCATTCCACACAACAACTATATGGAAGTAGATGCTATTGTGACTCAAATAACAATAGAAGAAATCGAAAGATTCTATGCAGAAATCTCTGGACTAGGCCATAGAGGATAAGGAAAGAGAAAAATTCTTACAGGAGTCATAAAGGACAATAAAAAGGGAAGCAGGCAGACCAGTTCCTGGTTAGAAGCCTATAGACTTAGTCCCGTTCTTTTCACAGTGTGGAATCTAGTAACCCTGAGACCTGGGAGCCACCGTGACTGGCCAGCTGAGTCATGGAAGCTGGGGATGATAGAAGCATTTGGAGGGAAATAGGGCCTACGCGAGCATTTTAGGTTCAACGCTGAAGTCTTTCGGTAGAAAATTACTACATGGCAGTCACCCAATTCTATGAAGATGGCATGCTTCAGATGCATTATGGCTTTAATTGACTTGTTAAGAATTACATCCCTTATATACACGGTAGGAGCAGATCATAGAATATGAAGTTAATTTTAGCTTTAAGAAATAAATCAGCCAAAATCATTGTACATTTAATAGATCAGTCAACTGCAAATACAACTCACAGTGTCAGTGAATGAATCTTGAGTTGCCAAGGGGGGGGTCATTGAACAGGATTAAAGGATGGTTTTATTAATATATACACATTTTAGGCTATTAAAATATTTTTTATTCTGCCTACAAAAAGGAGAGGGCCAACATCCACATGAAAAGATGGTCTACACTACTGATCATCAGAAGAATGAAAATCAAAACCACAATGAGATATCACCTCACACCTATCAGAAGGGCTAAAATCAAAAACACAACACACAACAAGTATTGGCAAGGATGTGGAGGAAAAGGAACCTTCTTGTACTGTTGGTGGGAAGGCAAACTGGTGCAAGCACTGTGGAAAAAAGTATGGAGGTTCCTCAAGAAGTTAAAAACAGAATTACCATGTGGTCTAGTAATTCTACTCAGTATTTACCCAAAGAATATAAAAATACTAATTTTAAGGGATACATGCACCCCTGTTTATTGTAGCATTATTTTTTTTTTAATTTTTTTTTCAACGTTTATTTATTTTTGGGACAGAGAGAGACAGAGCATGAACGGGGGAGGGGCAGAGAGAGAGGGAGACACACAGAATCGGAAACAGGCTCCAGGCTCTGAGCCATCAGTCCAGAGCCTGACGCGGGGCTCGAACTCCCGGACCGCGAGATCGTGACCTGGCTGAAGTCGGACGCTTAACCGACTGCGCCACCCAGGCGCCCCTATTGTAGCATTATTTACAATAGCCAAATAATAAAAGCAGTCCAAGTGTCCATGGGTAGATGAATGGATAAAGAAGACGTGATCTATCTATCTATCTATATCTAGATATTATTCAGTCACAAAAATGAATGAAATCTTGCCAATTGTGACAAAATGGATGGAGCCAGTGAGTATACTGCTAAGTGAAATAAATCAGAGAAAGACAAATGCCATATGATTTCACTCCTATGTGGACTTTAAGAGACAAAACAAGGGGAGCCTGGGTGGCTCAGTTGGTTAAGCATCTGACTTCAGCTCAGGTCATGATCTCACAGCCTGTGAGTTTGAGCCCCACGTCGGGCTCTGTGCTGACAGCTCAGAGCCTGGAGTCTGCTTCGGATTCTGTGTCTCCCTCTCTCTCTGCCCCTCCCCTGCTCATGCTCTGTCTCTGTCTCAAAAATAAATAAAAACATTAAAAAAAACAACAACAAGAAACAAAACAAATGAACAAAGAGAAAAAAAGACAAACTAAAAACAGACTCTTTAACTACAGAGAACAAACTGATGGTTACCAGAGGGGAGGTGGGTGGGGGGATGGGTGATATAGGTGAAGAGAGTTAGAAGTACACTTACCATGCTGAGCACTGAGTCATGTATAGAATCGTTGAATCACTATACTGTACACCTGAAACTACTATAACACTGTATGTTATTATACTGGAATAAAAATAAAAAAATACAATTTTGCTAAAAGTAGAAAAAAAAAGGAGAGAAAAAAACCTGAAGAAAGAGAAACATATAAAGCAAAAAGAAAGGAAGGATGAAAGAAAGAAAGAAAGAAAGAAAGAGAAGTAAAGAAAGAAGTAATGGAAAAGAATTGGTAAACCTGAAGACTAGGAAAGGGGCAGAAAAAATGGTAATGTGGCAATGTGTTACCAGTAGTGTCTGGGCAATAGGAAGTTCTGGCTTCCCTATGGGATATCCATATCCTGTATGGATATGTTCCGTATATGTTCCATAGGCTAAGTTAATACCAACAGCGGCTACGGATTCGTAGCCCTCATCTTTAAGATTAGCCAGCTTCCTACCTTGATTTTGATTCTACTCTCTTATGAACCTTAGTTTTCCCTGATTTCTTCTGCCAGAGTAAACTATGAGTACTAGGACCTTTGTATCTGATAACTATGTTTCTTCTTGTAAATTGTTAAATCTGTTGCTTGTGAGTTTGGTGTTTGTGAATCATCCCCTAGCAGTGACCAACAGTGTGTTTACCGAGCCGACCCGCTAAGGCCAAACTCCAGACTGTGGTGATCTGACCAAAGTCTTGTTCCCAGGTGTTCAATCTGAGCACTAGCCTCATCACGTTTTGATTATGACCCAGATTTTTACACCATAGCTTACTGCCGTGACTGCAGTTATCAACATCATAAAGATGGAACGTTAGCATGAATTAAGAGCCCACTGTTCAGGTACACTGTTATGTGCTTTGTCTGTGTTCTTGTTTGTACTTCATAGCCACCTTGTAATTTTCAAGGAATAGTCTTCTAAATTGGCAAGTTGTTTTCATCAAACAAGTTTAAGGCTCCACACGGAGCCATAGGGCAGAAGAGCTACCTGCCTTGTTATCTGACCAGCAAAATCAACTCTCAATGTCTTGACAGATGTCGCTTCTAGATTTCTCTCACATCTAAGAGGCCAAAGTTATTTCCCATTTTATAGAAGAGAAAAATAAGGCTCAGAACACTAACCTGCTTATATTCAAAAATCTAGTTAGCGTCAGTGCCAGGAGTTTTGCCCAGGTCTGTCTGTCATCAGATATGTTTACTCACTAATTTTGATAACAAGGCATCCATTTTACATGTAACCAATTAACTGACCAGGCCAGTATGCCCTCCTCGATCACTGAGTGTGGTGAAGTCTGGCTGTGGGAAACTTAGAAAATTTGCATTTGGTTGTAAATTCTGAAAATACCACCTGTAACTTAAATATTTGCACATGTAGAAAGTGAGTCATGAGTGTGGGAAAAGGCTTCCCCATTTACTGCATGAAAATGCTTCTGGCTTCCTGACACCCTCATCCATCCACACTGACAGAACTTAAAGTTCTTCCTCCACAAATAAAGGAACAAAGGGCCCCAGAGCCTGGGGAGAGGCTTGGGATGTCTCAGAGGAGACAGTTTGGAAGAACAGAGGACAGAAAAGACAAGCATGACCAACAAATCAGTATGGCCTAAACAAAATTCTGGACAGACGATGGCAGATTCCTATAAATAATTAAATAGGAATGTTCAAGAACAGGAAAATTAGAATCCATATAAATGACTATGTCTGTGCCAAATCAACTACTGATGCAAAAGTCAATCTAGAATGCCGATTCTCTGCCAGATCAGGCATTTGACTTTTTTTGTAGACTGCAAAAATGTCCCACTAAGAAATGGGAGTGGAAACTGGTTCCTTTACCAGCCTGCATGCTTTTTCCTACTTCATTCTCAGGTTTCTCTTGACTAAAAAACCACAGCCTTATTGACATTCAGAAGTCTATTGGATTTAGGTGTTTAGATAGTTCAGCTGAAACAACATCTCAGTGAATGTACTCTGAGTGAGGGCAGTAGTCACTTGAACTCCTCAGTAAAACCTGCTATTGTTGGTATGTAGCTCGGCCCAATCCTGTTGGGTGAGGGAAACAATGCCTTAGCAAAGGTGAATCGACTTACACATTGGACGTTGATGCAAAATTAGAATTCAAATTTCCTGCAAGATAGAAATAATTCCAAATGTCTTTTACTCTAAGCCTTATGTCTTGAAGCTAAAGGAATTATGTCTTTTCCTTGACTAGATCCTTGCATGATATCAAAACAAAGTCAGGCAACGTTAAACTTTCAATTTTTAATTGAAGCCCTGTGTTTGGCAAGGCTAAGTATTGCTCTAAATAGCAGGGACTACTTTATCCAACTCAAGATCAGATAGAAATGGTAAATTAGCCTTTTTAGGAGTATGTTTACTTCATAGTAAACCAACCAGCCAACCTAGTATATTCGCATGCACAACCTTATAAGGCTTTCAGAGAGGTAAGGGACATCAAGCACTGCACTGCCAGTCCCACAGGAAGTTAAAAACATGCAGCCACAGAAGGAAAAAGCCATGACTCCAGGCAAAGTCATTTCCTCCTGCTTTAACTTTGATTGAAGTCTATTTTCATTTTAAGTGAAGATGCTTAGAACTGGCAATGTCACCCCAAGACTACACCAAGCAGTTATAAATGAGCCAGAATCAAAGAGGAAAACATTATACAGGGAACTCTCAATTTGTCTATTTTTTTCTACTTTGTAAGTAATCTGGATCAGGGCTACAAACCTATTAAGGCTGAAACACACTCAGGATGTAATAATCTGTATTCATGAAAAAATTCCCGATGAACAGTACAACAAATCTTATAGATAAGAATTAAATCTTGGGTGCTTGCCTGGCTCAGTTGGTAAAGTGTGAGACTCTTGATCTTGGGGTCGTGAGTTTGAGCCCCACAATGTGGGTAGAGTTTAGTGGGAAAAAAAAAAGAATTAAATCTTATTAGTAGCAAATAATTAAATAATAGTAAGTACTAATTAAATCTAAATTATTAATAGTGGCATCTCAGGTGAAAGCAACTTATTAAAATGTGTGTTTTTCCTCAGTTTTAGAATATGAAAGGATCAGGCCAAGAACATAGAAGTCCTTTCTGAAATTATGCTCCTTGGTTGAATCTCACCTGAAAGAATAAGTTTAAAATTTTTGCTCTTAGTGCTACTTGACTTCCAGCACTGCCTCAAGTCCTGTTTGTTCTATAAGGAGGTAGCATACAAATCATATATATAACAGAATGATTTCCAGTTGCTAACTTTCCTTAAAATATGGGACGTTCTATTTCATTCTGAATTGAAATTCCCTTCAAACTCTTTGCATAAGCAAACTCATTAAGGATATGTTTTCTCAGCAAGCATTTATTGAGTATCTACTATATGTTTAGCAAGACACTGGGTATTAGGAATACACATAAACTCAGCCTGAGGGAGTAGATAATCATATAAGCAGGTGTAATTGGTGAAGTATGTTCTTTGCTGTAGAAAGTGTAGATCTAACTGAGCTTAATTGTTGAAAGAGTGTCACTCAGAATCTCCCTGGAGATTCAATAGCCCTTATTTTTAGCCACTGAAAGGAAATCTAACTCAGGAGTTTGCACAACCCTAAAGAAAACTAAGAAGTAAAGTTTGTCTTCCCGTCGCGTGGCCGCAGAGCATCCAATTTATGTATGAAAGATGTCCCAACAGGTCTGTCTTACCACTACAGAAAAATGACATGCTCCATTCACTTTTAGTCACCAGTATGTCTCATTTATTTGTTGTCTTTTCCTATCATTATTCATTCTTTCTGTTCTTATAAACATTGGTCAAGAGAACTAGTTGAGATGATGCATGTGTGTGTGTGTGTGTGTGTGTGTGTGTGTAGTTGATTTATGTATATATAATATATATATGTGTATGTTCGCATATATATGAATTCGGTTTTTGAACAATGTCACTCCATCATCTACTGTGATAAATAAACAAATAATAATAGTGTGTAGCATTTATTGAGTTTCTAAAATTGTATCATATACAGAATTAGCACTTTACACGTATATTTTTATATTTAATTATTGTGAGTTTTATACACACACATATGGAAACTTTTATCAATCAAGAAACTATGGGTTTAAGCACGCAGGACATTTGTATTTAGAAAAATTGCTCTATGATCTTCACTTTACATGGAGGAAGCTAAAATCCAAAGAGGAAACATACCTTCCCAAAGTCATCTAGAGAATTTGTGACAAATTAGAACATAAAATAACTTATTTCAGGGGAGGTAAGCTTTCCTCTGCCTATACACAGCTCCTTTATCTACCCTCAAACACTTACAATTCCAGCTTTTTTTTTTTAACAAGACCATGAGTGGATAAAAGAAGTCTAAAATACATTCAAATCTAACCAATTGTTCTGCATAGATCAATGATCTTCTAAATGAAAGAGAAATCGAAGAAATTAGAAAAACATTCAATTAAGCATTAATTCTATTTTTGGCCAACATGAGTTGACCATTATGAGTACCAGTGGTTTTTGTCACGGCACAGTCATCAATATGTTCAATGAGACAATATTTTTTTGAGATCAAATAAATATGAAGGAAAGAAAGCCTAAAATATTTATGAGTGGTGAGAATAAAAGTTAGTATTCTAGGGTTTCAAAAATGATAAAAATATTTTGTGGAGTAATTGGAAAAGTATTTAGAGAGGCAATGGGATTTGACCCAGGCTTAAAGAGTTAGGTCTGAATGGGCCTAGACAGTAGGAATATATTCCAGGTGAGAAACATGTTTGGAAGAGGAACAGAGCATGTTGTGGAAGCAGGAAGGATATTTGTCATTTCACCAGGAGGCAATCCCATGAAGATTTACTGGGTGTTGTGTTAATTTTATTCATTTCAAATTGCAAACAATGGAGACATACCCAGACAAGTCTCCTGTAATGGGGTTTGTTTTGTTTTAAGCAGGTTGTTCTGCTGTAGAATTCCTTTGGTGTCACTGTTCTCTCTATATATATTTATCTCTGTCTCTGTTTTTATTGTCTCCTCCACCCATTCCCATCTTGGAAGGCAGGGATGAGGGTGGCTGAGGGCGCAGCAGAGAGATAAAATATTGATGACGTGTGTCTATGACCTTGAGGAGTTGACAGTCTCCTGGGAAGGAAAGATGCAGAAAACCCACTTTGATATATGCTAAAATGGAAAAACAGCAGAGGGTGCTATGGGATCAACAAGAAGGGCCCATGGCTCAGTCTGAAGAGTTTAGTGAGGGTTCATGGGTAGCTTTCTGGGGGAGTTATCAATGAACCAAGTCTTAAGTATGGGGCAGCAAGGTCAAGGTTTGTAAGATTGAAGGTAGAGGACATATCATGGGCAGCAGCATGCTTGATCCATGATGAGGTGCACTGAAGAACTATAGTAATCTAGTATTTCTAGATTATAAACTAAAAGATGGAGAAGATAAACAGCAACCAAATAATAGTTGGGCTTGTGTGTCCTGCAATGGATTTGTACTTGTCTCACAGGCGATGTGTTTCCACTGGAAGATTTTCAGCAACAGAAAGAAAATAGAATTGCATTTAGGATTATATTTTTGGCTTGGGGGAGGCTGTGTATGAGATAGGGAAAGATGAAGGACTGAGTAAAGTAAACCACCTGAAATATTTCTTAATACTGCAGAGTTTATACTATTTTTCCTTGTATAGCCTATGTCCTTGTAATCATTTGCCAGCACTGAGGAAATAGAGTGAAGAAAAGTATTGTCAGAGAAAAGAGCAAGATAGAGCTATGGGACAGAGAAAAATCTGTTTTCTCTTGACCCCTGGGTGATGCACTACAGAGTGAGCTAGATATCTTTCGGTGACGGGCTTATGTGTCAGATTAGTTTTTCAGCACGGTGTCCCCACTCCTGAAGAAAGCTAGAGTCAACGCCCCTACATTATGGAAAAGGATGAGCTTCCTATGTACCTGGTGCAAAATGCACAATTTAGTTTCACTTGTATGTCGTGGCATGTATCATCACAGAATACCAAACTCAGCAATACCACCTAGATCTCAATGCCAACATCTTGTCATATGCTACAGTCGAAGATAGACAAATATCCAATGATTATCCCAGGCAAATTGTGTAAAAATCCCCTTTACAATTGCTCAATTGAGTTGCAGCATTTTAGAGGAGTTGCAGCATTTTGCCTCCACTAGGCAAATGCTAATAAAAGAATCTTTAGCAATCCTGGAAGGGTTTGCGAAATCTCACATTTCCTGTGTACTATTTCTCACCTTACTTGCAACCATTTTAAGGTAGTTGAACTTGTTTGGGTTTAGAAGAAACCCACACTCTGGTCCTTCACCCTGCAGTTTTGCAAAGCCTCTCGTAGTATCATCAGCTGCACTTCTAACCCTCTTCTTGTTAGAAGAATGTAAGAGTAGGCCATTCATTAAAATAACTCCAAAATGACTTTACCAACATAGGAAAACAGACTCTGGTAAATTTCAGTCTTCATAATAGAAATACAACTCAACACAATTGCATTTTGATATATTCTGATCATGATACAAGAGATGTGAGGATAATATAATCAAATCACGTGATAATGAGAGAGAAGAGTGGTGATGGAATTTATTTTTATTTGAATTATTCAGGTGTTTCATTTTCTTTTTTTTTTAAGTTTATTTATTTATTTTGGGAGATAGAGAGAGCGTGCCCAAGCAGGGGAGGGGCAGAGAGAGAGAGAGAGACAGAGAGAGAGAGAGAGAGAATCCCAAGTAGGTTCTGCACTGTCAGAGCAGAGCCTGATGCTGGGCTCGATCTCATGAACCATAAGATTTTGACCTGAGCCAAGATCAAGAGTCAGATGCTTAACTGACTGAGCCACCCAGAAGCCCTTTGTGTTGTTTGTTTTCTTAAAATGAATTTATTAGATAACTTTGGAACATTCCACTCAACTTTGCTTTTCACTGGTTACTTAAGATAGTGCAGTAAATGCCATAGGCTTTCAAATATCATTAGACAAAAATGAAGAAAAGGATTATCTAACTACTAGTGCAGACAGACATAGGAGGACAGTCAGTAATGCTGATTCAAGACACCGGTTTTGATCCCTCTAAACAGGATGCTAATGCACATTCCTTAAGGCTGCATATTAGAATGTTCTTTTTATTATCTGTATCTTTTCCAAGGAGAAAGCTGAGATTATTCTATGAGAGGATGTCTACTTTGCCAGCATTTACTATTCCACAGAGAAAGGGTGGGCTGACGTTGTACAAAACTCCACAAGCTTCCACTCCAGCTCTGGTATCATTTCCATATTGAACTCCAAATAGCTACTTCCTGAGTGCAGCTGATGATACTACAAGAGGCTTTGCAAAACTGCAGGGTGAAGGACCAGAGTGTGGGATTTGGAGAAATGGAGCCCTTCACCTCGTCGCAAACAGTGATGCATTCCAGTTCATAGCACTAATTAGAGTTGATGTATTATTTTCATGTCAAAGTAGCAGCAGACTGGGTCTCCATGAAGAGAAAGAGGCCAAATCAATAGTATTTGCCTTGCTTCTGTTTTGAGTTTTTTTCTTTTCAACCATACATTTAGATCAACCACAGAAGACTCACACTCTCATTATCTGGGTCACTTTTAGTAGAATTCTCCACGTTCTTTTCTCTGCTTCATTGCACAAAGAATACCTTCCTCAGAAATCTGTATTTGGCCTCTGAATCTTAAACATCAAAAGTCATAGTGAATTAAGACATCGCTTTTAGAACATGTGTTTTTCACCCTTGGTCCCATTTGTTACTTTTTTTCATTAAAAATTTTAAATGTTCATTCATATTTGAGGGAGCGAGAGAGACAGTGTGCGAGTGGGGGAGGGGCAGAGAGAGAGAGACAGAGACAGAATCTGAAGCAGGCTCTAGGCTCAGAGCTGTCCTCACAGAGCCTGATGTGGGGCTCAAACTCAGGAGCTGTGAGATCATGACCTTAGCTGAAGTCAGACACTCAACCGCCTCCCAGGTGCCCTGATTGGTTACGTTTTTTTTGTACTTAAAACAATGCATATCACACTCACATACATTGATGTGTATTGCACATATGTGTATATAAATATATATTGACACTTATAATTCTTCCCAGCACATGTCTTAAATATAATAGATGCTGAATGATTAATCATTTGGTTAATAGGACAGGAAACATTTAAAGAGATTATCACTATAACGAAAACTAAATCATCTTTCTTTGAATCTTACATGTAATTTGCTTAAGTTTTTTAGTGTGTATCTGATCCACACATGTGTTTCTGAAAAAATAAATATATTTTTGTGCTTATTAAGCTTTACAAAAGGGAATGCTTCTTTTCTTGAAAACTTAAATGCTTACAGTGACTCTTGGAGAATAATACTGAAAGAAAACATATATTATTAAAAAAAAAACTTTAGTTTTTTCTGGTTTAACATTCTCATTTTTTAGCAGGAGCTTTGTCTTAATCTTTTATGCTTGCCTGCATTGTTTACTTAAGCACACATGGTTTGACTGGAGTAGATTTATTTTGGTTTGGGTCATTGAATGGGTGGGGTTTAAAATATTCATAGGGAAGGAAATAAGGGATGGTAATATTACAATAAGGAACAAAAGTGCCAGATTTCCTTTTTAATAGTCACAGATGTGTGGCCACTTGGTAAAAATGATCCCCAAAGTTTTATTAGAGGACTGTTACCATGTGCTTTTTTTTTTCTTTGTATTTTCACACACAAGGGGGAAAAAAGGCCACCAAAATCTTCTGGATTGATCTGTTTCTTCTTGGCTGTGGAAACTGACATTAAATATTATCAACAGGCAGCCAAATACCAAAAAGCTATTACCTTTCAGGACTTGGTTCAGGGTTTCAGGGTGGTTCTGCCGCCGGCAAGATTTCTCCAAGTCTAGTTACCATTTGCAGATTTTATGCAACTTTTATCACATTGTTTCAATAAAAACAAGATGATCATGTTAGTGAACGTGTGCAAGAGAAGGGCAGCCTCAGAAAATTCAGCCGCAATCCTTCTAGATACAGTCTCCAGCTGGACCTGACTCATGTACCCTATCAGGAGGGAAGATAGCAGTTGCACTTAGGATGGTTTTGTTCGAGTCAAACGATCAGGCTTCTCCTGTTTTATCTTAAACTTGCAGAGACGGTTTATGTTTCTGATGAGGGCAGCCAAATAATGCACTGGTAACCCAAGCCTATTTATCCCCTGGCTATGGGGTATGTTACATTATACTTTACCTTTCAACCCAGGAGATGATCTAAGTTAGAAGGTGTTATGTGCGTTCCCTGAGCAGAGGTCCATCTTTCAGATTAACATTGGAAACCTCACTTCTGAAATCAGTCTTCCACATAGTGTCGGGAGGAGGTGAGTTTGCGGTAGGGTTCAGTGAGTTATAGACACTTTCCTTGTCCTTCTGTTGTTTTGGTTTCATTTTTGTTTTTCATTGTTTTAGTGCATAGTATCGACACTATTGAGCTCATTATCTCCCTCTTCAAGCATGTTACCCCTTCTGTAGGCTATATCTTGGTGCCATGAATTTCCATTAACTTATCAAAACTGGGAACCATTGATTCTGCCCACACACTAAGAGTTTCAAACTCTACGTTCATTTTTCTTCTCTGACTCTGTTCCTATCAATTGTTTCCATTAGTTTGTTCAATATAAAATTTATGCGAAGAGAATTAAGATTTCTCTGAAAGAAGAGAAGATTTCTATAAGCTATTTCGCATATAAAAGAAGAAAAAAATTAAAAGAAAAGGGAAAGGGACCTCAAAGCTTCCCAAGCATTTGTGTAATAAGTTACAACATTGCAAAAATTACATCTTTTTCAAGATGATTAAAAAAGGATATTTTAAAACCATGAGTTATAGTTCAGTATGTTTTTTCTAATTAAAAAAAAATTTTTTTAACATTTATTTATTTTTGAGACAGAGAGAGACAGAGCATGAATGGGGGAGGGGCAGAGAGAGAGGGAGACACAGAATCGGAAGCAGGCTCCAGGCTCTGGGCCATCAGCCCAGAGCCTGACGCGGGGCTCGAACTCATGGACCACAAGATCGTGACCTGAGCCGAAGTCGGACGCTCAACCGACTGAGCCATCCAGGTGCCCCTCTAATTTTTTTTTTTTTTTGATTTATAATACACACTTCCCTCCTTTACCAAAAAAAAAAAAAATGCTATATATTGTAATGGCAGTGCATACATTATAGGCAATTCTAAAAAGACCAAAAATAAATATTTTTAAAGAAAATACAGAAACCAGGGAAGGAACTTAATTTTTTACCTTTTTTCAAAAGGCTAACTTATTTATTTATTTTTAAAGTTTATCTTTTTAAATTTTTTTTTGAAAGAGAGAGCAAGTATGAGCAAGGGGGGTACAGAGAAGAGGGAGAGAGAGAATCCCAGGCAGGCTCTACAATGATAGTGTGGAGCCTGATGCAGGGCTCAAACCCACGGACCATGAGATCATGCCCAGAGCCGAAATCAACAATCAGACACTTAACCAACTACACCACTCAAGCACCCCTAATTTTACCTTTAATCTGATGTAAAAAAAAAAAAACAGACGCAATTAAAAAGGAGATTATATTGAGTTTCCTGGTAGCAAAAAGATGACAGAAAGAAGGGTATCACTTTTCAAAAAATATATTCTTAGATCTATTCTTGTAACTTATCACAGGTAGACAAGCCTCAGAGATTTAAGAAAGACTCTCTTAAATTCTTTGTGGTTGTGGAATCTGAAACCCTTTATTTTTCTGAAACACCTCTCTCCCATGGTTCTACCCCTTCCCTGAATCACATAGTTAAGCGATCCTCCAGTTAAACTCTTGAATCCTTCTAAAAATTCATCAGAATGATGACATTGAATTTATTTGTTGACCACTTTTTTCTGGAGCTTAAAAACCATTTCTAGCTATGCGTTCTTTTAGAAATCATATTGACTCCCTCAGGAAACTAAGGCACAATTAACTAAATTAATATATTTGTGTAGCAAACGAGATAATGGAATAAAAGTGATACAAATGATCATCAGAGACTTAGCATAAACATCTGACTATGAAATTAAATAGCATTAGCTGTGGAGATTTTAAGTTACAGAATTTTTATACTTTTAAATTTAAAACATTATAAATGAGTTTCCACTATGGCAGGGAAAATTCACATAAGCATCTCTAACAGGAAATGTCTGATCCTGCAAAAAGGGAAATCAAAATTGTGGAAAACAA
The DNA here is from genome assembly GCF_022079265.1 of Lynx rufus. Classification (NCBI taxonomy): domain Eukaryota; kingdom Metazoa; phylum Chordata; class Mammalia; order Carnivora; family Felidae; genus Lynx; species Lynx rufus. Next base: position 38,331,952 of record NW_025814824.1, on the reverse strand, counting down.
GGGTAAGAAAGTTTGTCCTTCATTCTTGACTTACACATTTCCTCTACAGGCTGACTTGTGATCTAGTTCAGATAACTACTGTATTCACTTAACAGTTAAAGTCTTAGCAATTTATTTTACACTGAGCCCTTTCGGTGGCTTGGCACACAGTTCTTTGAGGCTTATCCTTTAATTGAGCCAGTGATAAGCAAAGAAAAACATACACTTTTTTGCTCCAGTATTTCTGAAAAGATGTGGCACTCTCTATCCCGATTAGCAGTTAGGGCTGAGATTACCCTGAAAGAAATCAATTGGCCATTCTATAAAGAAACACAAAATATATATGTCGACCAGCCTCGTCTTTCCCAGCCTTCAAAATCTCTGTGAACAGATTCTTTAGGACAGGGAATATCTCGACCTTGTAGGTGAATGGGACACAAATATACAGGCTGCAAAAGAACATAAGTGGGCCAAAGTTCACAATAGTTAGATGAATATACAAAGGTCACAAAAGCTGGAAATACAGGCAATCTTATCAGGCTTCGTATTTCTGCTGAGTCAAGTCTAACAAAGACAAAGGTTAGGTGTCAGTAACCAAACATGGTGTTCTTTTTTGTTTTTTTCTTTAGTTGTTGCTGTTTGGGTTTAATGTAAGTCAACTATATATCGTGAAAGGTACCTTTTGTGATGGCATCTGTGATTCAGTGAATACCAAAGATTGCAACATTTGTGAGAGAAAAATAATGCTTTAGCTCAGTTCCATTTGGTGCCATTCAATTTAACTGAGTCTCCCGGCACCTGAGTGGCTCAGTCGGTTGAGTGTGTGACTTTGGCTCAGGTCATCATCTTGCAGTTTCTGAGTTTGAGCCCCACGTTGGGCTAGCTGCGGTCAGCCTGTCAGCCAGTCAGTGCAGAGCCCGCTTGAGATCCTCTGTCCTTCTCTTGCTGCCCCTCCCTCCCCCACTTGCACTCTCCCCAAAATAAGTAAATATAAAAAAAAAATTAACTGAGTCTCTGTGCTAGATACAGAGACAAGCAATGGGTTAAAAATGTAGTTGGCGGGGCGCCTGGGTGGCGCAGTCGGTTAAGCGTCCGACTTCAGCCAGGTCACGATCTCGCGGTCCGTGAGTTCGAGCCCCGCGTCAGGCTCTGGGCTGATGGCTCGGAGCCTGGAGCCTGTTTCCGATTCTGTGTCTCCCTCTCTCTCTGCCCCTCCCCCGTTCATGCTCTGTCTCTCTCTGTCCCAAAAATAAATAAACATTAAAAAAAAAATGTAGTTGGAGGATATAGTGTAATTCACTTATATGTAGAATATTAAGTCAAATGTGACCAGTATTGTAAGATAGTAAAAAAATGCTGTGAAAAGGGAACAGTGATTAATTTTGCTTGACAAGGTCAAATACATTGCCTGGAATTTAACGGATGGGTACAATTTTCACATGCATTGATCTATACAGTTGATACACAATTAGCAATGTCTTTTGTTGTTGCTTTTCAGTCTTTGCATTTAGTTGGGATTGCAGTGAAGATGGCATTAATTCTGGCTAAGTCTCTACTACGTTTCTTAACTCGGAGCTTAGACTTTTGTAATCTTTCACAGTCTGATTTAGCACATGTTCTCTCTTACCCCCCGACCTGTGTCCTACACTCCAGATCTTCTGAACATTTTACAAATTCCCTAATTAGCCAGATTTGTTCATGTGCTGTTTCCTCTACCTAGAGTGTTCTCCTCGTACTCTGTATGTATTATTCCTTTAAAACTCCATATACGTGGAAAACCTTCAGTGGAAGGTTTTACAAGAGGTGCCAGTTGCTTTAATCTTGCTGTACCCATAACCACTTATATTTGCTTCTTTTTCCATCTATTTCATTATATATGGTCTGGCTACTGATTAGACTGTGAACCTATGTTCACCTCCTTTGGTGGTGCAAGTAGTTCCTAAATGTATCTGATGCATGAATAAATGAAGGCCAATATCATGCATATAGTCTTTCCCAACTATTTCTCTCAGGAATGAGGTTACCTTCTTTGAATCACTGGTGAACTTCTAGCTTTATAGAGTTCTGAAAATCAGCCTTGCAGATGAATTCTAAAAGATTCACTAGCCTGTAACATTTAGAAAATTTTAATAGATTTGTCCTTTACACATGCTTAAATGCATTTATTCAACAAGTATTTGTTAAATGTCTTCTGTGCTTAAATCCTGCACTTTATGAGGTAATACGAGAGACACAGAGAATATTCTCAGAGTGTTCAATCAATAGTTATAAAATGACTATAAATGGGTTTATCTGTCATTCTAACTTTTGGCCTTTTTTTTTCCTAGTTAATGGAAGTGTAAAGTTAGGTTTAGATATCTTTTTAACAGACAGATGTGTGATGCTGTGAGTTTCCCTCTTAGTCATCTTGTAGCATGCCATAAGTTTGGTATGTTGTGTTTCATTTGATTTGTCTCAAGATAATTTCTAAATTTTATTTTTATTTCTTCTTGGACACATCCTAATTTTCACATTGATTTCTACTTTTGACCCATGGACCCAAGAGTATGTTTTTAATTTTCACATAATTGCGAATTTTCCAATTATTTTTCTCTACTGTTGATTTCTGGTTTCATTCCATTCTGGTTGGAAAAGATATTTGGTAGGATTTCAATCTTCTCATATGTGGTATGACTTATTTTGTGACCTAACACGTAAACTATCCTGGAGAATATTTCATGTGCCTTGAAAAGAATGTGTGTTTTGTTGCTTCTGGGTAGAATGTTCTGTACATGCCCGTTAGATACATTTAATCTGTACTGTTTCCTAATTGATCTGTTCTCTATTATGCAAAGTAGAGTATTGAAATCTCCTGCTACTATTGTGTTGCTTTCTACTTTTCACTTCTGTCAATGTTTGCTTCATATATTTATGTGCTTTGATGGTGGGTGCATATATATTTATCACTGCAACATCCTCCTGATGAATTGATCATTTTTTTCATTATATAACTTTTTCCCTTGTCTTGTGACAATTTTTGATATAAAGTTTACCTTGTCTGATATAGCCCGATATATATAGTCTGATGTAAGTTATGGCCACTTCCGCCCTGTTTTAGTTACTAATTGCATGCAATATCTTTTCTTGTCTTTTCACTTTCAGCCTATATCTGTCTTTAAATCAAAAGCGAGTCTTTTGTAGAGAGCATATAGTTGGACGTTGGTTTTTGTGGGTTGTGTTTTTGTTTTTGTTTTTATTTTATTTTTAAGTTTTTTTAATGTTTATTTATTTTTGACAGAGAGAGAGAGAGACAGAGCATGAGCGGGGGAGGGGCAGAGAGAGAGGGAGACCCAGAATCCAAAGCAGGCTCCAGGCTCTGAGCTGTCAGCACAGAGCCCGATGTGGGGCTTGAACTCATGGACCTTGAGATCATGACCTGAGCCGCTTAACCGACTGAGCCACCCAGGCGCAACCCCCCCTTTTTTTTTTTTTACATTTTTTAAATTAATTAATGATTATTATTTTTTAAGGTTTTGTTTTCAATTATATTCAGTCATTCTGTATCTTTTGTTTGAGGAGTTTAATCAACTTAAACTTAATTACTGATTTAAAAGGACTTATTATGCCATTTTGTTGACTATTTTGTGTCTTCTAGTTCTTTCATTTATCTTTTCTTCTCACTGTCTTCCTTTGGGTTTCCCTGATTTTGTTTGTTTTAGGGATATGTTTTGATTCCTTCCTCATTTTCTTTTGTGTATCTTCTATGGATTTTTCTGTGTGATAAGCATGGGGCTCACATAACACACTTTATAGTTATAATCACCTATTTTAAGATGATAACTACTTAACTTCAGTCCCATACATAGGTTTTATTTATTTATTTATTTTTTAAGACTTTTGTCTTTTGACTTGTATAACTGAATTAAAAGTGACCTATGCACCACCAGTACAGTATTATGGGTTTCTGGCTTCGTCAGAATGCACTAATACATTTCCCTGTACTGTATATATTTACCAATATATTGACTATATTATTAAATATATACTAAATATGCTAAATATATTTATATGTCACAATATGTACATAGTATTACCTGAAAACTTAGTGTTTTCATATACATTATGCTGCAGTTTAGTGTTTTTTGTTTGTTTTTGTTTGTTTGTTTGTTTCAACTTGAAGGACTCCCTTTAGCAGTTCTTGTAGGGCAGATCTAGTTGTGATAAACTTCCTTCGCTTTTATTTATCTGAGAAAGCCCAGTTCGCCTTCATTTTTGAAGGAGAGTTTTGTTGCATATAGTACTGATAGTTGGCAGTTTTTTTTTTTTTAACTTCAGCAACTTCAAGTATATCATCTCACTATCTCTTTAGCTGAAAAGTTACTGCTGAGAAATACATTGATAAGCTTATGGGGCCCCCTAGTATGTGCTGCTCTCTCGCTGCTTTTTTTAAAAATTTTTTAATGTTTATTTATTTTTGACAGAGAGAGAGAGAGAGAGAGAGAGAGAGAGAGAGAGCATGAGTGGGGGAGGGGCAGAGAGAGAGGGAGACAGAAGCAGGCTCCAGAATCCAAAGCAGGCTCCAGGCTCTGAGCTGTCAACACAGAGCCTGACGCGGGGCTCGAACTCACAGACTGTGAGATCATGACCTGAGCTGAAGTCGGATGCTCAACCGACTGAGCCACCCAGGTGCCCCTCTCTTGCTGCTTTTTATAATTCTCGTTGTCTTTTATTTCTGACAAATTGATAATAATGTGCCTTGATGTAGATTTCCTTGGGATCAGCCCATTTGAGATTTGTTGGGGTACTCATATCTGTATGTCCATATCCTTCTTTAGATTTGGGAAGTTTTTAGCCACTATTTCTGTAAATAAGATTTCTGCCCCTTTCTCTCTCTTTTCTCTTTCTGAGACTCCAGATGGTCCATATGATAGCATTCCATTACTCTCTTATCCTTTCTTCACTCTTTGGCATTCTTTTTATTGTCCTCCTCTTACTGGATAATTTCAAATGACTTATCTTCAAGGTCACTGATTTGTTTTTCTGCTCGATCCTGTCTACTGGTGATCAATTCTTCAGTTCATATATTGTATTCTTTCAACTTCGAAATTTCTGTTTGATTCTTAAAAAACATATTTTCTCTCTCTTTGTTGAAATTCTCATTTTGTCCATACATCATTTCCCAGAGCTCACTGAACACATTTGTGACAATGACGTTTGTGACAGTTATTTTTAATTCCTTCCGCGGTGATTCATATACCTCAGTTCCTTTGGTTGGTTTCTGGAGATTTATTTTGTGCCTTTGATTGAGCTATTTTTACTTGGTGTTGTGTGTTTGTGTGTGTGTGTGTGTGTGTTCCTTGTCATTTGGGATTGGTATCCACACATGTGATAAAAACAGTCACCTCTCTCTGTCTTTATGGACAGGCTTCATACAAGGTAAAAAACATTATGCCCACCTGTTGAATCTAGTACCTCTCAAACCTTTTCTGTGGATATGTCTTTTCTGCACAGGTGCATGTAGATTCCTACTTAGAGGGATTTTCTGGTTTTGGGGGGCGTGTGCGTGTTTCCAGGATCTTAAAATCCTTTGTTCCCTCAATGTCTGCCTGTTGTACCTGTACCAGCCAGTTCTTTTGTGTTCTCAGTGTGTCCCAACGCATCTAGAATCCCATCGGCACTCCAGTACTGGTGTCCTAAAAAGCCAGAACCTTGGGCACATGCTCCATTGTCTCTTCTTTCCTCCAGAAGAAAAAGCTGCTGAGCAATGCACGTCCTCTGGAGCAAGAGCTTGCCACTCAGCTCTTTTATTGTCCTCAGCAGCCCAGAGGCATTGGGAGTATGCTGGGCTCCAGCAGCACTCTGAGGCAGGTGGGTCAGAAACCAGTCTCTCTGGTAGCCCCTTCTGAATCGCCAGAATGTTGGAAGTACTATCGACTCTTTTCTTTCCTTCCCCAGGAGGAAGGTGTGAGCTGGCACTGTGACAGGGGCTGGAGGGAGCCATGTGAGAACATGTCCTAAAATTTCCTATTGGCTCTGAGGTGTCTGAGTTTCTACTTGCCTGGGATACAAGAGCTTTTTAACTGGTTTCTGGGCTTTTCGTAAAGAGAACCGGTTCGTGTCTTGTTGTTGAACTGGCATCTCCATGGGAGGAAGGAGGATCCGGGTAGACCCTATTCTACCATGTTGCTTATGTCATTTGGAGCAATATCAATCTTTTCAATGAGTTTGGGATTCAGGAAAAAAACTTTGAACCGTGAAATCATTTTATCATTGTTATTCATCAGTTTGTAAGCAAGTGACTTATCTTTCCCGAGTTTCAGTGTGTTCTTCTTTGTAAGATGGAGATAACGTCAAGTCTCTCCAAGAACTGTTGTGAGGAAAGTCCTTTTAAAAATCCTTCTCCATAAATAAATGTCTAGAAGGATATAGGTCAAAATATTAAAGAAATCTCTAACTCTGAATGAGTTATATAGATCGCTGTATATGACTCTATATTTCTTTCTATCTTATCTTCCTACAGTGACAACATATTGTACGTGTTATGAGAAATTTTCACGTGTTTCCTGATGTTTAGGTGCCTTTCTGATTTGTAACTTCCTTTCTGGTCTTCTCCAACCCATGCACCGATTCCCCTCAATTACTTTACATGCATTTCTAAAGTGAATGGAAACCAAGAGGTCTTTTCAGAATCAAAGGGTAAAGGGTAAACTCTACAGTAAAGGACTTCTGGCTCTTGTGTCTCATTTTCATCATTGATAAAGACAATAGGCATTTTTATTTTTAGCAGTAAGTAAATTACCAAGGCACATCGATATCAACATTTCACTGAGCGATCGTATCAGAGGCTGTTTGGAACAGGTCACATTGAAAAGAACATTGATTTTAGCCCCAGAACGTAAAGTACATCAGAGCTACTATATAGCTGACAGCCACAGAATAACTAATCCTATTTACTTTTGTCACCCTGATACTATTTCATGTTGTGCATATTTTTATATTTATAAAAATCGTATAAGCTAATTGTTACACAAAGCCAGTTTTCTGCTAGCCTGGGTCTTTGTCCAGGTGGTTTTAGCTATCACAGGATCCTTCTCTGTCCCCTAATGTGTCTGGACCTTTCTAGTGTATGGAGCTTTTCTTTATCCTATTGGTTCCTGCTGTAAACCAGTAAGGTACTCAGGCCTATGAATGACCCAATTTTGGGAGTGAAGAAATATTACAATTATACAGTAGTTCACAATTAAATGTAGTAGGAATGGGATCTAGTTATTTTATTCCCATAGATTCCAAATCTGGTGTGCCTTGTCAATGTCCGTATGATCATCCTGTCCATTTACCATGGTTCTATCATGTCAATAATCATCACCCGGGGGGGGGGGCACCTGGGTGGCTCAGTCGGTTAAGCATCCGACTGCAGCTCAAGTCATGATCTCACAGTCTGTGAGTTCGAGCCCCATGTTGGGCTCTGTGCTGACAGCTCAAAGCCTGGAGCCTGCTTCAGATTCTGTGTCTCCCTCTCTCTCTGCCGCTCCCTTGCTTGTGCTCTGTCTCCCTCTGTCTCAAAAATAAAAACATTTAAAAAATTAAAAAAAAATCATCACCCAGGGGCACCTGGGTGGCTCAGTTGGTTGAGCATCTGACTCTTGATTTCAGATCAGGTTATGATCTCATGGTTCATGGAATCAAGCCCCACATCGGGCTCTGTGCTCTCTCCTCTCTCTGCCCCTTCCCTGCTCATGTGCACACATGTGCTCTCTCTCTCCCTCTCAAAATAAATAAATGAACATTAAAAAAATAATCATCACTCTCACAAAATCAAATCATGGAATCCAGGCCCATATCCTACCTGTCCATATACCTGGTCCTTACTGTATAGACTCATACAGATTCTATTTCACCCCTTACCCAAAGAGATCATCAGCTGGGACATAGCTTATGGGAAGGAATGAAAAAAATGTGTTCTATCAGTATCTGGGATTCATATAAACATAGTCCCCATATTTACTTCCTTTTTACCTTATTCTTTTCTTCAAAGGCTATCGTTGAGGTTCAAGTTAGACTGCCTTAACCTGGCAGGAGAACAGAACTTAGAGAGGGAACATTATTATTCCTGCATAAACTCAATTTAGTATTGCTCTGCATGGAACAGAGCAACACTCCCAGGTCTTGGGAGACCATCCAGTCTGTGAAAGATCCAGGTTTCCCAGATCTCTGGTATCTTATCAGGATAGAAGGGAACCTAAGTTCTAAGAGTACTCCCACAACCACGTTTTTGTCCTTTTTACCCAATTCAACATATTAGGAATATTTTTATGATGGTTGTCTAGAGCAACTTTTTTTTTCCCATAATTGCTCTGACTTTATCTCCTTTGGAAACTGAAGTTATGGACCTGTATTTTTATATGGAATGTAAATTAAGAGTGAAGTCTCTTTGAAAAGTATAATAGTATTATTATCATGACAGTATTATTGTATTAAATTATAGTAATAGTGTATACTTACTAAGCACCAATTTGGCTTACCACCACTTATTTTTTATATTATTACCCACCACTAAAAAATGAGAAAACTTTTCTTGAAAAATGATGTCTCAGATGTGAACAGTCATTATGACAAAGCACTTTTACATACAATATCTCATTTACTCACATGATATAAGCCACACTCCATTGGCCAGGACTTCATCACATGGCCCCATGTACCTGTGAGGAACAGGGAAATGTTGTCTAGCTGTGTATCATGCAGAAAAGGACGTGATTCATGGATCACATATCATCGTGACTGCCACAGCATTGTGCTGTGTGCTAAAGAAATAACTTCAATATCTGAGAATATAAAGACAGAAATATCCTTTTCTCCCTATTCATCTTTTAAAGCTAGCATACCAAACATCAATGCCAAAACACACAAGGAGAGTATGAGTAAGAAAAAGTTCATGTCAAATTTCCTAATAAACATAAAGGTAAAACGCATAAATGAAATATTAACAAACTGAAGCCAGCATTGTAGAATGAAGGTAATAATACTTTATGACCAAGTTGTATTTTCCCTGAGTACAAAGTTTATTGGGGTGCCTGGGTGGCTCAGTGGATTGGGCATCTGACTCTTGATTTCAGCTCAGGTCATGATCCCAGGGTCATGGGATCAAGCTCCACATCGGGCTCAGCATGGGGCCTGCTTAAGATTCTCTCTCTCTCTCTCTCTCTCTCTCTCTCTCTCTCTCTCAAAAAAATACAAAATGTATTTAAAATTAAGAAATAAAAATAGATTAAATATAAAAATATGTAAGATATTATGTTAACATAAGCCCCTCAAAGTCTTTCATATACAGTTCAATGTCTATTCATAGGCAAACTTTATATTCAATAGTACCAAAACCCTTCTTTTTAGGACCCAAAAAAGACGAAGATGCCTTTTATCACTATTTCTATTTAATATCGCACTGGAGGTCTGAGCCAGTTCTATAAGGCAAGGGAAAAAAATAAGAGGTGTAAACATTTTACAAAGAAGAAACAGGGGCAGCTGGGTGGCTCAGTCGGTTAAGCTTCCGACTTCAGCTCAGGTCATGATTTCCCAGTTTGTGAGTTCAAGCCCACATCAGGCTCTGTGCTGACAGCTCGGAGCCTGGAGCCTGCTTTGGATTCTGTGTCTCCCTCTCTCTTTGCCCCTCCCCTGCTTGTGCTCTGTCTCTTTCTGTCACAAATGAATAAATGTAAAAAAAAAATTTTTAATTAAAAAAAAAGAAGAAACAGAGTTATAATTAATTGCAGAAGAAACATAACCCCCCCCACAGAATAAGTTGTTAGAGATAAATGTTCACATGTATAGATAGAAAATCAATGTACAGTAATCTGTTTTACTTCTGATATAGTAGCAAGAGAGTAAAAGTGAGTATTTTTCAAAAGATACTATTTATAGTAGCATGAAAGCATAAACTTCCTGGAAATAAATCTAACAAAAACATTTCTAAGTTCTGTGTGGAAAGCCTTGCAGCACTCCATTGAAATACAGTTTTAGAAAATAAATAGATATATAATGCTCATGGCATGGGAGACCCAGCATTGTGTCAGTTTTCCCCTAATCGTTCTATACAGCCAATGCATTTAAAATTTTTTATCCTTTTAATGGGATCTGGCAAAATAAACGAAACATTTATACAGAACTGCAAAGGGCGGAAGCCATCAGGAGACTCTTGAAGAGCAAGTTGGAAAACTGAGTCCCGCAGACACAAAGACTTAAAAAAAGCTCTAGTAATTAGGACAGTGTGTGTTGGTGCAGGGATATAAAAATTGTCAAACGCACACAAATTGCACCCAGTGCAAGTCAGATGCCAAAGAGACATTTGGAGCTTCACTGAGCAGGTATTACAGATCAGTGCAGAAAATCTGGACTTTTCAATAAGCGGAACGGGGACCATCGGTTATGTATGTATAGGAAAAAATGTAATTAGATCCCTGCCTTACAAAAAATACATTCCAGGTGACTTTCCATAATAAACGTGAAAAGCAAAAATAAAGATTTTAGACGTTATTAGAGCAGGATATTTTTATATCCTCATGATTTCTGAAACAAAATCCGGAGACTATAAAGGAAAGACCAATATATTTAATTACATTAACATTAAGAATTTCTCTTCACCAGAGAAGCCATAAAGAAACTGAAAATAGGAGTCACAGAGTAAGAGTATTGCAGACGTATATAATTAACAGATTGAATTATTGAAACATAGAGAAGAACTGGTATAAAGAGATAAGAAGCAGGCAAACAGCCCAACAGAAAATCAATCAAAAGATAGAGTCAAGTACTTTGCAAAAGTTAATGGCTAGTAAACTAAGGAAATGGTATTCACTTCAGTTACTAATCAGGGAAATGCAAATCAAAATCACTATAGTGTACAACTACTTACCATAGAGCTGCCAAAATTTAAACGTCCAGTAACTGCCATCAGATAAAGCATGGCCTTGTGGTTTAGATCAAAGGTTTGCGTCGTTATTCTGACAGTAAGGGCATCCATTGAAGACTTGAAAGCAAGGATGTGATCCAACTAAAGTTCTGAAAAGATTCGCTAACTGCAGTATGTAGCCAAATAATAGTTGACCATATCTAATATTGTCATCCACTGCAGCGCCGATTTGGAAAAGTGGTTTGGCATTTTCCAGCATATTTGAAGATGTGCATTCCTTATGATCTTGGAATTCCATTCTTGATCCACACTTTAGAGGAATTCTTATTCACAGTTATCTGGAAACTTAGGCAGAAATTTTCAGAGCAACTCCAATACAATAGCCTTAAACAGAAACAACCCAGATGTTCATCTAATATAGGTTGGATGAATAAATCATGGTGTATACATATTTTATGATGTTGTATCACAAGGAAAATGAAGGAATTACAACTACACACATCAACTTAGAAGAATTCTATCAACATAATGTTGAGTGAGATAAGTAGACACAGAATATACACAAAGTGATTCTACTTTAACTAAGTTCCAAACAGGCAAAACTGAACAATGTGTTACTTAAATATACATGCATAGAAGGAAGGAAAGGAAACAGCACCAGAGATAGGATTCCGATTGCTTCTATAGGAGGGAAGGAAATTCAGTTGTGCACAAAGGAGGCTTCTAATATACTAGCAGTGTTCTGTTACATAAGCTTGACGATGGCCATAGGGGTGATTTCTTTATTTTTATTCTGCAAACTTATATATTCTTTTTTTTTTAATGTTTATTTATTTTGGAGAGAGACAGAGACAGAATGCAAGTGGGTTAGGGGCAGAGCAAGGCAGACACAGAATCTGAAGCAGGCTCCAGGTTCTGAGCTGTCAGCGCAGAGCCTGACACGGGGCTCGAACTCACAAACTGTGAGATCATGACACGAGCTGAGGTCAGACGCTCAACCGACTGAGTCACCCAGGCGCCTGCAAACTTATATATTCTTATATAAACTTCCATGTGTATGGTATATTTTACAAGGAAATAAAAGGAAGACTTGTAGGTCTATTTTTTTTTGATGGATTATATCCAATATTTTCTTTTTTTACTGTCTGAAATAAAAAAAATAAGATTCTGTTATCTAGATTTAGTTATATTCTCATTGAAAATTTAAAACCATGAAACATATAATGTAAAATACAGAAATGACTAATGCATGAGTTGTGAGTTATTTATATTTTTATACAAACTGACACATATGCGTCCATATGAATGTTTCTGTTATAATTTTGAGATTATTTGTGCCAGAACAGAATAGTTTTTTGTTGGTAGTATTCACAGGACTGGGTCCCACAAGAATATAATAATTAAATAAATATTTATCTGCATGTAAGGTAATTATAGCAGTTTAAAAAAAGTCTCCCCATCACTACCCTGGAAGATTGATTTAAGTGAACCTTTTAAATTTGATCCTTGTAATTTGTTTTTTAAACTATCATACAGCGCATGATAATAAAACCGATCGTCCACTTGAATGTTGCTAAGAGAGTACGTCTTAAACGTTCTCACCACAAAAAAATAAGTGGTGTCTATGTGATGGGATGAAGGTGATAGCTAATGCCATGGTAGTAATCATGTTGCAATGCATAAATGTATCAAATCAATGCATTGCACGCCTTAAACTTACACAATGTTATATGTCAAATATATCTCAATAAAGCTGGGGAGAAAGAGAAATTAAGTAACTTCCCTAAGTTACTTAAGAACCAATACTTTCAGGGAGTTTGAAACTCTTTTTAGGCTGTCTGAAACCAGAACCCATTCTTTCATTAATGCAGGGGCGGCAGAGTATTATGTTGGAACGGTCGGAGACTTATGTGTGTGTTTTTTTCCTTTGGCACAGTCTTAACAATTTTTTTTTAGAAGTGAAATGAAACACTTTTGTGAGTGTACTTGCTCATCCCAAATCCAACAGAGCCCCCCCCATCTTGATAATCAATTTCAGTGACCTCCCAAATGCCCCCAAATGTTAGCATTTTCCTCTCCTACACCAGCTTTTTTTCTCTTAACAGCTGATCTTTGGAATGATTCTCTAAGGTAGGAAAAAAACACCCAAATTTCCCAGGTGGGGAAACCAATTTTCAATGATGTTATGTGGGCAGAGTAAAAAAAAAAAAAAAAATATATATATATATATATATATATATACACAAATTTTTCAATTGAAATTGCTTTATTTTTAAATGCAAAAAATACTCAAATTATAGGGAAGTCCAATCAAAAAACAATCTGACCCCCCCCACCTCTGAGAATTAGAATTAATTTATCAGATTTCTTTATCTGCTCAAGGAGAAAATAAATGAATAAACTTCACTGCTGTCACAGGCATCCTGCCTTTGCTTTGTTATTAATTAGTGGATCTTTTGCCCTCTCTGGAAAAAGAAACTTAACACCATCCCAAAGGAAGGGATTTTTCCTCTCTAGATTTCCTGATGTGAAATCCATTCCTCTAATGTTTTCCATCACTGTAAGGGCGTGACACTTCTATATAACTTTTGTTCTCCCACCACTCAAACAAAGAAAAAAGGATGACTTTTATCTTAGATCACTGAGAACGATGACTTTATTACTATTAATTTTTATCTCCGATAATGGAAACAAAATATTCCCCTGTCTGCAAAGGATCGATAATGGTTTTCTGTGTACTTTCGAGAAAGGGGGTGGGTGGGAGGAGGGACTGAGTGGCAAGGAAAGAAGGTTTAGTTGAGAAAAGTGATGGAAAAAGCAAAGTATCAAAGCATAAAATTCTAAAGGATAAAGCATAAAGAGCCTCGCATAATTTTAGGGAAAACATTGAGACATTCTCTGTTCCTCTAACCTGTAGATCATGATTTCAGCTTTTAAGCTTTATGTAAGACATAAAAATATCCAGTGCTGGCACAAAGCTCTGCCTAGCTGCACAAACATAAGGTTTCTCTGTGCTTAGAAAACTAAGAAGTGCAACCCTCAGCAAGATCAAAGAACTGCTCTCCTATCAGCCTGAGAAAAGGCAGGAAAAAATTACTGATAGGTCATTTTCCCAGGGGACTCATTTGAAAACACTTGGCAAACTTACAAAGAAACTGGAAATAGCATATGAAGGCAAACATGCTAAGCAGGTGCCATCGAGTATTTTAATATTAACAGTGTCTCTTAGAATAGCCAAATGACTGTGATTCAAACTGATTTAGCCACAGCTAATTATTATGAACCAGGTCCTGGATTTCAGTTTGAACCGGTGGCTTAGAGGAGCTAATACGGATTTACAGGCCGGTGAAACCAAATATTTCCTTTACGAGAATGACATTTTCTTGCAATTAGATTCACACAAGTACCAGAAGTTCATCACAGTATGGTAACAATTTTCATCAAGGCAGCTTGCCAACTTTCGTGGTTATAGAAGGGTTCCGCTTCACTGAATTTTCCCAAAGAAACTTCTAAGAGAAAAGAGCTGTTTTTAAAAGTGTATCGAACAGAGGGTTGCGGGAGGGGGGGGTGGGTGGGCGGGTGGCTAACTGGGTGATGGGCTTTAAGGAGGGCACTTGTCGGGATGAGCACTGGGTGCTGTATGTAAGCGATGAATCACTGGGTTCTACTACCTACACTGTGTGGTAACTCACTTGAATTTAAATAAACTAAAAAAAAAAAAAGTGTATCGAGTCACCAACATCAATAAAGCAGAAAAGGAATTATTTATTTATTTGAGTCACTCTAGTCTTTCCTAAAGTGCCTTCATGGCAAGCTGGCTGATAAGTGCAAACTTTACAAGGCACTATGTTGGGAATACAGATGGATACGCTGAGCTCACCCCGCGATCTTCCAAATGGCATGCTATTTATTCTGAAGGGGGTGGGTTACCCTCTGGTTCTGATTGCAATATTTTGTCTTACATTCAATATATTGCATTCATGTATAGGTTTTTGAAACATCTCCAAATGTTATGATTTTGGAATGTCTTCTATAAGACACCAAAAATACTAATCCCAAATTTAAGGTACCAGTTTCCATAGCGTGCGTTTCAAACTTCAAAACCAAAGACCCACAGGCAAAACTTGAAGTCAAACAGCAGAGGCGAGTCAAGACTACATACATTCATATAACGGACAAGGTATCACAGACGGAATTCAGACTGATGAACAAAAAGAAGTCCAGCAGTAGGTAAAAAGATCAAAGGATATGGGCGGCCACTTGACAGAAGAGGAAACTAAGTGGTCAATAGACTTGTGAAGTGATACTCAGCTTGCCTGGTAGTGACAGGCACACAAATAAAATAATGGAAAATAATTTCTGACTCCTTAGTTTTATGAAACTTTATAAGAAACCCAGAAATCCCAGGTATTGGAGAAGGCGTGAAGAACTGTATCTCTGTCATCCTGATAGAAGTATAAATGGGTACAGACACTTTGGAGAGCAATTGGGCTTTATTTACTGTGCACATCCAAGAGAAATCAGTTAACGCTGACACGCACGTCGATGATGATAAATATAAAGAATGTTCCATGTAGTGCTGATAGCAGTAGCAAACATAATGAAATAATTTAAAGTTCCATCACTAGGGGGATGGATAAATTGTGGGGAAATCATATAATGAACCTTATACAAGTATCCGTTTAAAAGGCCGTCTGTTCTGATCCGTTGGTCTATTTGTTTATATCCATAGGTGTAATTTACACACTTCCTCTGAACTCGTCCTCCAAACTTTCTTACATTTTTGGTTTCTGTACTCTTCCAAATGATTTCAAGGTTAACTTTTTACATTCTGTGAAAAATTCCATTGAGAAGGTGATTGGTATTGTTTTAAATTTGGACTAATGAAATTCATAGATTAATAACATCATTAATATTTTCTAGATCCTTGGCACTTCCATAGGTCCTCTTTTGCACGCTTTGGTAAAATTTAACAACTTTTGGGGGCGCCTGGGTGGCTCAGTCGGTTGGGCACCGACTGCAGCTCAGGTCATGATCTCACGGTTCGGGAGTTCAAGCCTCACGTTGGGCTCTGTGCTGACAGCTCGGACCCTGGAGCCTGCTTAGGTTTCTGTGTCTCCCCCTCTCTCTGCCCCTCCCATGCTAGCATTATGTCCCTCTCTTTCTCTCTCTCTCAAAAATGAATAAATGTTAAAAAAAATTAAAATTTTTTTACAACTTTCTACATATCTTCCACTCACGATATCTTCCACTCATTTTTCTTGCTATATCCCTAAGTAGTTTAATTTTAAAATTCAAAATTTCATATAAAATATGTATTTAATTGCTTTTCCAATTGGTTCTCGCTGGCATATAGAACCACACACACATAAACATGGAGTGTTTTTATGTATTAAGTGAATGTTTTGGATTGTGTATGTGGCTTAGCATATTGCCTGCAAATAAAGACAAATGTTTTGTTTTTGTTTTTCAATGTTTGAACTTCTTCATACTTTTAATTTTCGTGTTATTCTACTTAGAGTCTCTAAATGATAGAACAGAATTGAGAGTTCTTATTTTGATCCTGACTTCACAGTGATTGATTCTGCTCTTTTACAATTAAGACTATAAGCCAGTGACTCTCAGTGCATGGTCAGTGTTGTGGACCACTGATCAACATCACCTGGGCACTTGTTAGAAACTCAAATTCTTTTTCTTTAAATTGATTTACCAATTTTGAGAGAGAGAGAGAGACAGAGACAGAGACAGAGAGAGAGAGAGGAGTGGGGAAGGGGAAGAGAGAGAGGGAGACAGAATCCCAAGCAGGCTCCACATTGATTGCACAGAGCCCGGCGTGGGGCTCTGTCTCACGGAACTTGAGATCGTGACCTGAGAGCCAAAATCCAGAGTCTGATGCTTAACCTACTGAGCCACTCAGTCACCCTGGAAATTCAGATTATTCAGCCCCACCCCAGACCTACTGAATCAGAAACTCTGAGGGAAAGAGGATGATCCTAGAAATCTGTGTTTCAATAATGTCCCCCAGATTATTCATTCGTAGGCAAACTAAAGTTTGAGAACTACTCTTCGAGGTATGCCTTTCCTTAGGCTAAGAGAAGTCATTTATTGAAATGTAGCTGAGTTTTTGTTACAAAAGGATCATATATTTTATAGGGGCACCAGGGTGGCTCAAGTCAGTTGGGCATCCGACTTCAGCTTGGGTCATGATCTCACGGTTTGTGAGTTTGAGCCCCATGTTGGGCTCTGTGCTGACAACTCAGAGCCTGGAGCCTGCTTCGGATTCTGTGACTCCCTCTGTCTCTACCCCTCTCCCACTCACACTCTGTCTCTTTCAAAAATAAACAAACATTAAAAAAAATTTAGAAAAAGAGCTGATATATTTTATGGATTCTTTTCTGAATCTATTAAGACCATATGCTGTTTTGTTTTTAAACAACATCAATATGATGGATTATATTGATGACTTTTTACAAATAATTTAAAAACATCATCGTACTTACGAGACAGTCTCCACTCATTCGTGATACACCTTTTGTGGTTGTGAACAACATTAATTATCTTTAAAAAGTTAATATGCAAATTGGAAAACTACAAGGACTGGACATCTGAAGTTGTAACAAAGTGCCTTTCAGCATCTTATTTGCCTTTGTCAAATTGCCAGTCTGCAATTATTTGTTTATTGCAGTCTGTTTTGCTCTTACTATTTGCGTGACAAGGGCACTTAGCACTTCTGACATTCCTACCTTGGTCTGATTGCCCTTGTGTCAACACAGTGCCTCACAGAAAGCTAGTACTTAGTAACTGTGCTGGGGGGAATGAACTCTCTCAAATGGTCTGCGCCAGGAGGCAGGCCCCATACTTGCTAGATTCTCCTCTGGTTTTACAGCAGATTCTCTAAACTCTGTACCTTATCCCGATAAGTTCACTTCTTTAAGAAGAACAAGTCCGTATTCTATCCACATAGACTCTACATTGTGCGATGTCTGAGCAGGGCTTAGGTTCCTGTATTTTCAGTGCATGTCTATTTTGATGAGCCACAAAACCTGTCCCAAGGATATTCTGAAATCACGTGTGGTGAGAGGTGGTTGCTTGAGAGGAGACACAACTGATTTCAGAAACATACTGGCCGGGTCCCTTTGGGCAAGTGACTTCATGCTTCACCTCGTGGAGCACTGTGTCCTCATTTGTGGAGTGGGACAACAATACCTACCTTGTAAGATACTATGACGTATGTAGAGACTAGATGAAAAATTAAATGGCCAATATTTATTGAGTGCTTATTCAATCAACATAGTGTTTAGAACTTTATATGTATAGCCTCATTTAATCAGTAAGTTCATGTGAATGTGGTGCCTAACACCAAAAAACTAATAAATAAGAGTAGATTTTTTAAAAAGTTGGTCAATAAGAAAATAGGCTGTAGGGGCACCTGGGGGGCTCAGTCGGTTAAGTGCGTGGCTTCCGCTCAGGTTATGATCTCGCGGTTCCTGAGTTCGAGCCCCGCGACAGGCTCTGTGCTGACAGCTCAGAGCCTGGAGCCTGTTTCAGATTCTGTGTCTCCCTTTCTCTCTGCTCCTCCCTCGCTCATGCTCTGTCTCTCTCTCTTGCAAAAATAAATAAACATTTTAAAAAAATTTTAAAAAGAAAGTGGGCTGTAGATAGGAAATGAACGGGCATCAGGCACATTAAAAATGAATATACATAATTCACAGATGTCTAAGATGTAGTTCATGTCTTCAGGAGCAGCCAGTACATGTAAAAACAACCTATTTGTTAATAGGTTAATTTATTAATGACTTATTCATTACATAAATGATTACAATATATTGTGATTTGTATACAGATCTTACTGGCATATTGCATGTGAAAGGAATACCAGTTAACAAAATAAATATTTTAAATTATATTGTGTTCACTTAGAAAGAGAAAGATTAGCTAGTTAAAACAAGGAATTCTTATTTGGATGTTTATAAAGTCTGAAAACAAACAATAATTGAAATCGGGTTCAAGGGGTGCCTGGGTGGCTGAGTCGGTTAAGCGTCCGACTTTGGTTCAGGTCATGATCTCACAGTTTGTGCACAGCTCGTAGGATCGAGCCCTGCTTCTGGCTCTGTACTGACAGCTCAGGGCCTGGAGGCTTCAGATTCTGTGTCTTCCTCTCTCTCTGGCCCTCCCCTACTCATGCTCTGTCTCTATCTCTCAAAAATAAATAAATGTTGGAGTGCCTGGGTGGCTCAGACGGTTAAGCGTCCGACTTCAACTCAGGTCACTATCTCTAGGTCCCTGAGTTGGAGCCCCGCGTCGGGCTCTGGCCTGATGGCTCGGAGCCTGGAGCCTGCTTCCGATTCTGTGTCTCCCTCTCTCTCTGCCCCTCCCCCGTTCATGCTCTGTCTCTCTCTGTCTCAAAAACAAATAAACGTTAAAAAAATAATAAATGTTAAAAAAAATTAAAATCGGGTTCTATTTTTTTTTCTTTCAATTGTAAAGACTGAAGTCACTCAGAAAATGCATGCTGTGGGTGAAGCAATTCCTTAGTGGAGACAATGGAAACACAGAAAAGAAAAGGGGGCAATCCTGAATCACTCATCACGAGTTTGTGTTAAGCCTTAAGTTTCTGTCCAAGGGAAACAATTCAGCAGAGTGATTTAAGAATTATGCAATACCAAAACTCTCTGTCTTGGGTCAGTGGTCAGTGTATGTTAGACTGAAAGAAAATAAAAGAAAAACATTTCTATCGGAGCCTTAACCACTCACAAGCAATGCACGATGCGGTTTACTCAAAGGTAAATGGACTTACTGTGATTGAGCTGGTTTATATGAAGGATGATCCATTACTTAGACTTGCGGAGCATCTATGCAGGTGGTACAACTTTTGACATTGTAGACTTCCTTAACGTATGGGCTGTGAAAAACCTGCTGGACCCTGAAGACTGTGTTCTGAACAGGAATGATTCAAGCTGTTGCAGACCTTAGTACTTAACTAATGGTAACTTACACACTATTTCTTGAATTTATTTCTACCCGTACTTGTTAGTGACTACAACCTGCTCACTGTTTGAAGGTTTGCTTCTAACATGATCCTTTGGGCTTTGGGCTTTTTAAACTAACTGAGAACACATCCTTCAATTATTCATTCATCCAGTACATATTTACTGAGCATCTATTATGTGCCTGGGACTATACTAGGTGGTAAGGTACAACAGGGAACAAAAGAAAAGCAAAGGTTCTCTGCTCTGGCATTTTGGTCTCATGTAATTTGCATGTAACTTTGCTATACTGGCCATGTACCTGAATTGAGAGAGAGAGAGAGGGGAGTGGGGAGGGGCAGAGGGAGAAGGAGAGAGAATCTTTTTTTTTAAGTTTATTTATTTTGAGAGAGAGAGAGAGAAAGAGAGAGAGAGAGAGCACACATGTTCATGCAGGAGTGGGGGCAGGGCAGAGAGAGAGGGGGAGAGAGAGAGAGCACACATGTTCATGCAGGAGTGGGGGCAGGACAGAGAGAGAGAGAGAGAGAGAGAGAGAGGGAGAGAGAGAATCCCAAGCAGGCTCCAGGCACTCAGCTTGGAGCCTGACATGGGGTTCTACCCCACAAACCAAGAGATCATGACCTGAGCTAAATCAAGAGCTGGTTGCTTAACTAACTGAGCCACTCAGGTGCCCTGGAGAGAGAGAATCTTAAGCAAGTTCCACACTCGATGCAGAGCCCGAAGGGGGGGCTCAATCTCACAACCCTGAGATCACGACCTGATCTGAAATCAAGAGTTAGATGCTTAACTGACTGTGTCACCCAGGTGCCCCATGAAATGCTTCCTTAATTCTTCCACTTCATGCCTGACTAATCCTTATTCATCTCAACTTAAATGCTACTTATTTAGGAAGGCTCTCATTTCCCTCCCTCATACTAGATTGGGCTTCCAATATGTAAATTTTTGTAACTCATATATTCTTCGAAGCACTTACAACAATTTGAATCGGGTAGTTACTTGCATAAGTAGCCTATCTTTGGACTGGCACTATGGTCTGTCTTATTTACCACCAAATTCCCAGCATCTGTAACAGTCCTGGGCACAAAAGAAAATGCTATAATATAATCCAGTTTTTCGGAAAAATTTGCATGAGATAGATTCATGTCAGGTTGGGTATTTGACATTTTAATGTATCAGCCTTATGTAATATAAAAACACTTTAATGTTTTGTCTGTTTTACCCCCTCCCCTGTACTCTTTCTGGTCACTGATTGCATCATATTATAGATGCCCCAGGTCTCGTTCTTTGACAGATGAAGTCTTGAAACCTTCTGCTCCCCCCACCTTGCACATACATCTGTACTTGTCCAGCTTCAGTGTTCACATTTATTCCCCTTCTTGCTTTTGTGTACTGGTTTACAATTTTCTCTATGCCATGGGGTCTAGAAAAACTGGGAGGGCGTCACGGATAAACTTCCCATCCCACACCATTCAATATTGTGTCATGTGTCCACCAAATCCACCTGCATTGTAAAATCCATTTCGGGGCGCCTGGGTGGCTCAGTCGGTTGGACGTCCGACTTCGGCTCAGGTCATGATCTCTCAGTCTGTGAGTTCGAGCCCCGCATCGGGCTCTGTGCCGACAGCTCAGAGCCTGGAGCCTGTTTCCCTGTGTCTCCCTCTCTCTCTGACCTTCCCCCATTCATGCTCTGTCTCTCTCTGTCTCAAAAATGAATAAATGTTAAAAAAAATTTTTTTTAAATCCATTTCATTTCCAGTTTCCTTATTTTTTTAATTTTTTTAAAATTGTTTTTTAATGTTTATTTATTTTTGAGAGAGAGAGAGAGAGAGAGAGAGAGAGACACGCAGAGTGTGAGTGGGGGAGGGGCAGACAGAAACGGAGACAACAGAGTCCTAAGCAGGCTCCAGGCTCTGAGCTGACAGTTCAGACAGGGGTGAAATCATGACCTGAGCTGAAGCCAGCCAGGTGCCCCCAATCTCTTTATTCTTAACTAGAGCAAAATAATTTTTTATGTCTCTTTCTTTCCATTCCAACTTTTCTGCTCTATCTCTCTGCCCCAGGACCAGCTGAATCACGTGTACCTATTTGCACAAAGCACCTGGCTTAGTGCAAATGAAAGCGGGAACCCTTTGTTACAGAATTAAAAATGTTAAGACACCTGACAGCAGGGCATTAAACCCAACTTGGAATCTTTCGAAGTGCAAGGCCTGGCCACTGTACAATGCTCAAGTCCAGGGATCTAGCCTTGTCCCTCTTTAATTTTATTCTGCCCCTTCTTTTCCTCAGTCTCCTATCTATCTACCCCTATTTCTTTCTCTTCCTGACAGACATGACCAAGTCTCTTTCCTTCCCCCATGAATATTTCCATTTCCTGTGTTAGGCAAATTGGGACCAATCACTGAAAGTTAAAAATGCAAATAAAAACGTTTGTGGGCGGGGAAAAAAAAGTTAGAGAAGAGAGAGCCAAGCCATATGAGACTCTTAAAAACAGAATAAACTGAGGGTTGATGGGGGAGGTGGGAGGTCTATCATGGGTGGGTGAGGGGCGTTGAGGAGGGCACCTGTTGGGATGAGCACCGGGTGTTGTATGGAAACCAATTTGACAATAAATTTCATATTAAAAGAAAAAAAAAGTTTGTGGTCTTGTCTCATTTTGTGGGTAAAATCAACATCAATTTCACTGAATACTTGCTATTCATTTTTAAAACTGTATTTTGAATGAACTTCCAAGTTTTAATGACCAGCCTAACACCATTTGCAGTTGCTAGCTTTATTTTTTAAAATAAATTGCAGCTGGAAATTCTTCGAGGATGGCTACTGTACATTTCTGGCTTTGCTCTACAAACCTGGCAGATAATAATGTAATGGGGAGCAGAAAAGGAATACATGTGTGGGGAAAGCCCTTGAAAGTATACTGTTATCCCCACCATGTGAAGTGAAAATGATCGCTACCTGGGTATTCCAGCTCCAAAATCAGGGCCTGAAAGTTTTCTTTCAGGACCAGTTTAAATGTCTTACCTGGTTCCTCCAGAAAGCAGAGCTTGAGGCCAAGTGTTGTGTGCTCCTATTTTCCATTAGGCGATGCAATTCCGGGGAGCAGGAATAAAGAAAAAAGGTAGCGAGGCAGGTTAAACCAATATAAAGTTTGCAGGTTGGTCTTGTGGAAACATTTGCCAAGAAGGCTTAGGCATTACATTATAGGACTGTTAATCATGTGGGAGAAAAGGGAAAGAATCTAGCCACCAGTGACTCCTTCCCGCAGGTCCATAGTTTGTCGACAGGATATGAACTCCCTTGTGCGTGTGTGAGCGTGACCAGGGCCTGCGGTGAGCCAGGCCTCTTGCAGAAGGCAAAAGGCGCTGTATCGACACAAAGAAAATTGTGTTAACTTGAGCATAAGTGAATCGGATAGAAATTAGGCAAAGCAGGCCATGAAAGCAGAGCGGAATTAGAAAAAAAGGCAGCGTTAAGAGGCGAATCTGATTTCAAGCACGGTATGAAGTAAACTGATACGTTGTGTCATTGAAGACTAACAGTTCCATGGGTCTATCATATATATTTCATGTCATGGTTTCATTCACGCGCCTGATCCAGTGAAACATTTCCCGACTATTAGATTAGTAGCTTATTTCCGTTGTATCATTAATATATTGTCACATGAAGTACTCCAGCTTAGTTTGGATGCCTTATTAATCCTCTCTTCATATTTAACTCAGGCTTAACTCTGGGACCTTGGCTTCAAGTACCCTTGCAAGCGGGCTGTTTTCCAGTGATGTTGGTCTGTGGCTGACATAGAAAAATCCAAAATTCCGTTCAAACTGGATCTTATCTTTCTAAATGGTGTCACTGTCTAACGGGAGAGCCGGGCAGGCTCCCCTCTTTCCATATGATGCTTCATTTGGAGTCCATTTGTCCTTTCAGGATTTGTTGAGCTCTTCCTGTGTTTGGCCAGAGGCTGGAGATACAAAACTAAACGAGACACCACGGTCCCTCACAAAGCACTCCTAGTTCAGTGCCGAAACCAGCTGCCACAGACAGCAATAGACTTCTTAACATTTCCTGTGTGCATAATAACTAGGAAACATAATAGCTAGGAAAATGGGACGGTGTATTTGCAACTCAAGTAGTGGCAGAGCCCATAACAAGGATTCTGGTTCTACAAAATCCAGGCCAGGTAGGAAGATAACATAGTTTTTGTGGCAAATGTTTCTCCGAGTTTGGGAAGATCGGATCCAATGTGATCTCCCGGCAGTAATAACACCACACAGGAGAAAGAGAAAATGTTACTGTTGATACATCTCCTTTTACCATCATTTCACTGGGAATTAATTCTCTGTGCCAGAATAGAGTGGGGTCACTTCTCCTTTATGTTGTCCTGGAGTGAGGTTGTTGGGGTCCAGGGAAGGAAATTGGCTTCTTTGCACTGGACATTCAAATATTTACACATTGTCCTTGAGGTAACCCTGAAACGCCTATGAGCTGAAAAACGGGTATTTTATACCTCAGTGGTGACAGTGACAGAATTTTAGGATGAAAGATGTAGGTAAAATGCAATCTGAGTTAACTAACCCTATTTGAATCTGCATGACCGCCAAAGCACATATTAAACACTGTTCATTTTGCGGTTTAGCACCTTAATGCTTTCTGGCACACTGCAGTGCTGGTCATAATCATCAAAATAACAAACGAACTCTCTTTAGTGGATACTTTTCATAAAGTAGTCGCGGTCTCTATTCCAAAATCCTGATGGAGATCTCACAGGAATTAGGAGAGTCTGTGTATTTAGAAAATCACAAAGCACTTTTATTGTACTTCTTTCCCTAAGGTGATTAAAGCCATAAAATCTTATAAAATGGGACAGAGTAAAGGGAGAAGCAGCCAAATTAATATTGGTTGTGGGACTTCTCATAGCAATAATGCAAGATTTTCAGTATCCCTTTCCATACTCCCTCCCTTCCTTCCTTTCTTCCTTCTTCCCTTCCTTCCTTCCTTCCTTCCTCCCTCCCTCCCTTCCCCCTTTCCCTCCCTCCTCTTTTCCCTATCTTCTTCTCCTTTCAAGGTATTGTAATACTGTGATATTTTTCCCCCACTGGTAAAATTTCAGGTATTTCTTTCAAGTTCACCTGACTGCCATCCATTTCCCATCTTCTAAATGTTACAACAAAGAGAATAGTTTGCTTAAAAATGTCTGATAATTTTGGAATCACAGGAAAGAAGATGATTTTCTTAACTTTATCCTGTTGCTCATGTGACATAAGAATTTTAATCCATTAGAATATGTTTGCTTTAAATATGCTCTGGTATGTTTAAACAGTACATACAAAACCAAGCTTTTTCAGTAGGGTTACTTTTCCGTACTGATGACGGACAACATCTTTCTCAATGTTCTGCCTTTAACAATAGATTTTATAGAAATGGGAAAAAAAAAGTTCAAGAGGATAATCTTTCTAATTTCTCTTTTCTGTACTATATGTCTTGTCAATATCTCCTGCCACTAATTAAATTCATCTCTGACTTTGTTCTTCTCTGTTAAGTCTTAGTTTTCCTCTACTGCCCAAATACCTTCTTGTCTTTTTGGTCCCATAAGGAAATCTTCTGAAGTTTAACATCAGATAATCTGGGGCTGATGGAATTGTGTGTTCTCTCTCCAGGTTGCTTTGTGAGAAAGCTCTACTGAAAAAGCCTTGTGTGCATTTCTAAGTCAATGGCATCTGTCCAGCAATATGTCCAATTTGCAATAAGGTCTGATTGAAGCCCTTCATGATCATACATTGGTGAAATAATTTGCCTGAAGGGGAAACGGCTCATTAATAAGAGGAATGAATTGCACATTGTTTTTGCCTAATAATCACACAGCTTCCTTGTAACACACATTCCTGGCATTTGCTTCAAATTGTCTACCTGCTTAGTGAGCCTGTGTATGAGAGTTGAAGCAACAGCCTTGAAGAGCTCCACGTTGTACATGCCAAAGTTACCTCTGAATCACAGAGTAGATCAGAACGTCTTCTGTGTGTTCTCCTAAAGGGACTAATTATTACAAAATATATCTATCTAGGCTCATAGGCAGATTCTAGATCTGGATTCAAATTAAGGCCAAAGGTAGTACTGAGAGTACAAGTATGTATTTCAAGAAACAAAAGGCTCATTTTAGAAAAGACAGCTAGAGTGGCTCAGTGGTTTGAGTCTCGGACTCTTGATTTTGGCTTAGGTCATGATCTCATGGTTCACAAGTTCGAGTCCAGCATTGGGCTCTGCGCTGACAGCGTGGGGCCAGTTGGGATTCTCTCTCCCTCTCTTTCTTTCCCTCCCCTGCGTGCTCTCTCTCTCAAAATAAACACATAAACTTTAAAAAAGACAGCTTATAGTTAAATATATTTAAGAAATATATTTAACTATATATATATATATATATATATATATATATATGGCCTTCTTATAGAAAACCATTTCCCATCCTTTTCTAAAGGGGCTGCTTCCCAGCATCTACGTTTGTTTTGACTGTTTTGACTCCTTGTAAGGACCATGAAGAGGTTGAGGCAACCTCTCTCCCTCTCTTGAAAACTGAGGATACAGAACAAGAAGCAATAAATTTAATTCTGCACGAACTCAGGAGAGTGGAGCGTCCATATTCTCCCATGTGCATTTTGAAGCCGAAAGAGCCAGTTTTCACAGAGACATGTATATAAAGAAAGCTGGGAATTCCCTCAAGGGTCTTGATATATTTCCTGTCCCTTGAGGATTGCCCGAATTCCTTTTTCTTTTTTCCTTTACTTGAACTAGACCGAATACTTGCCAATTATTTGCAGTCAACGATTGTGGACTAATACAAATACATAAGTAAATACAGGTAGATGCTTTCTTCTATTCCCATTTAGAAATCGGAATTGATTTACAATTGTACACAGAAAACAGCCAGAGGCAAAGCATTATACTTGAATAATATGCAGCAGATGAAACACAATAATTAAGAATTGACAAATCCCTTAAATTATGCACAGGCTTATGCAACAATCAAAGCACTAGAGAACAGAGACATAGCAAAAACTCAAGTTTCTAAGGAGCACACATCAATGGCAGCTTTAGTGGGAGTAACTCAGGATAAGTTGGGCTGGAACAAATATTTACATAGAAGAGAATTCAGTAATGCAATGTTATGGCAATCGTTATTTGTGAAAACAGATGTATCACTACAGATCATAGTCTCTGGAGGGATAATTTATAACCAAAGCTATTTTAATTGCTTTGCACCACCCTCCTTTATGATTGTTTTACTGGGAAAAGACGTTAAAAACAAAGTATCTGAAAAAAAAAGGCTGTGGATTCCTTTTTTTAAATCAAGAAATAATTTATGTAACTAAAATGTGAATACCCAAGACTTTAAAAAATGCATTCCTGGTGTTCTGTTTTTGTTTTTTGTTTTCTGCTGTGGAGACTCTTTATTCTTAAGGGAAAGGCAAATGGTGTCTATGAGTCATCACAATAATGAATAGAACATTTCAGGCCACTGGAAATTACTCTTTAAATTTTCTCATCTCTTATCAAGCAATTATACTCCGATCATATACTTCAAAGGTAATTTTTGTTAATCGTCTAGGGGAAGTATGACTTCATTTCTCCTGAAAAATGAAAACATATTTCTTTATTAAAAAAATCACTCAATACTTGATAATTGCAACATACATTTATTCAGCATTTCCACCATGGTCAGGAGTAATGTTGTTAGCCTAAAATTAGGAAAGAAATGTGATAACATCAATTTACCTAGACAACAGTTGATTTTCATATCCATTTCTATTTGTTGAACAAGCGTCATTTCTATTCTTAAAGTTGGAAATCCAGATACAAATAAATTATGAAATTTGTCCACACTTCCAACGGCAGGCTAATTGAGGAGAAGGCACTAGGCATGCGTTCGTTAACTGGCCAGCAGACCTGGATACCGGGGGCAGTCAGGGAGATGAAGGCATATTGTACTGAAAGGTAAGCTATATTCAGCACTAAATTCCATGTGTCCTACTAGGGACGTGGAACTAGGTATGGAAAGTGCTGGCAGGAAATCTGAATTATGCAATTATAATCTGAAAGGCTCAACTACTGTAGGGCCTTGGCTGGAATAGGAACTATCAAAATGACAGCATACAGGAACCAAATTAGGACTCTAGACTTAGTGACCCGGATACATAGGAGCTGGTGGATTGAAAACTCGGTGGTGTTGGAAAGTGGATATATGAAACTGCTCTCAGGCCTGGAAGGAGGAAATACCGAAGTTGTTTCAACCATGCCTGCTCTATATCCTAGTGGTTTAGGGATATTGGGATGATACTGATTTTGCCCGCAGGTCATAGGGAAAGCAAAGGATTAATCCAAGTTTTTTACTCACATAAAACACTATTGTCTTGGGGGTCCCTGGGTGGCTCAGTCGGTTAAGTGTCTGACTCAGTTTTGGCTCGGGTCATGATTTCATGGTTTTGTGAGTCCCGCACGGACAGCACAGAGCCTGCTTGGGATTCTCTCTCTCTCCCTCTTTCTCTGCCCCTGCCCCCATTCATGCTGTCTCTGTCTCTCTCAAAAATAAATAAACTTAAAAAAAAAAAAAAGAAAAGAAAGAAAACTCCATTAGTTACTCCTATTATAAGCAATTTGCTTAGGGTTCAGGGGCTTCTTTTGCCTGTAATGTTTCAGCTTAATTTCCCTTTTTTTTTTTAAAAAAAGTTTCTTTCTTTTTTTAAATTTATATTAAATATAATTTATTGTCAAATTGGTTTCCATACGACACCCAGTGCTCATCCCAACGGGTGCTCTCCTCAGTGCCCATCACCCACTTTCCCCTCTTCCCCACCCCCCATCAACCTTCAGTTTGTTCTCAGTATTTAAGAGTCTCTTATGGTTTGCCTCCCTCCCTCTCTGTAACTTTTCTTTTCCCCCTTCCGCTCCCCCATGGTCTTTTGTTAAGTTTCTCAGGATTCACATGTGAGTGAAAACATATGGTATCTGTCTTTCTCTGCCTGACTTATTTCACTTAGCATAATACCCTCCAATTGCCTCATATACTCATCAATATAGCCAAACTTGTCTGTTTTGTCTTCCCTTTGGGCCATGCAGTTGTGTATCTTTGGAAATTCCTTTCATCCTGTCTTTATTTGTGTTCATTCTATCTGTTCTTCAAATCCTAGTTCGATTCTTATTTTCTATTTCTCCAGAGTTGGAAAAAAACATTAGGGATTCTGAATTCCTTTTAAAAACACTTATTACTATAAAATATATCACATTAGATATAAAAGTACAGAAAACAATTAATTTGAAAGACTCATCACTGTAACCACAACCCAGGTGAAGAAAAAAGGTAGTATTAACCTCCCAGAAGCCCTTAATGTGATTTACCTCTTGATCATTTCCTGTTTGTTCTTCTTTGGAGGTAATCACTGTCTTGACCTTGCAATAATCATGTCTTTCCTTGTACTTGTTCATTTGGGCTTTCACTGTTCATGCATATCTCCAAGTAACATTGTTGCTTAACTTTGCATAATGGCATTGTACTGTATGCATTCTGTACTTCTTTTGCTCAATATTAAATTTATTAAATTTATGCTAATAAATTTTATCTATTTCACTGCATTAACCACAGTTCATTTACATTTTTGCATAAGATTCCCGTTTCTTTTTTTTTTTTTTTTAAACGTTTATTTATTTTTGGGACAGAGAGAGACAGAGCATGAACGGGGGAGGGGCAGAGAGAGAGGGAGACACAGAATCGGAAACAGGCTCCAGGCTCTGAGCCATCAGCCCAGAGCCTGACGCAGGGCTCGAACTCACGGACCGCGAGATCGTGACCTGGCTGAAGTCGGACGCTTAACCGACTGCGCCACCCAGGCGCCCCAAGATTCCCGTTTCTAAATATTCCACAATTTATTTATTCATTGTACTGTGTGCATATAGGATGAGTTCTTTAACTATGTAACTGTGTATTTGTATTTAACTTTATGAGCTAATGTTTGTCGCATATTTTCAAATTTTATCACAAAAACAATTTCAATTGTAGTATAGTATTCTAGCTTGTGTTTGTAGCAAAGTGAATATAACTGTTATTCTTTTTAGGATTTTGTGATTATTCCAAATTTATTTCTATTATAAATACACTATCAGGAATACCTCCAGAAATATATTTTCTCCCTACATTATTTGTACAAAAAAAAATTATCTATGAGGATTCCTTAGTCAAAGAGAATGAATAAAGATTCTCAATTTAAAAGAGAAAAATGACTTGCCAAGGTTGTTGCACACATTTATATTGACTGCTTGTTTTTAGTAGAAAATTGTTTTTGGAAGGGAGACCCAACATATCTTGACTTTAGGATCAAATGCTCTCATATTATAACCATTTATCTACATGTTCTTTCTCACCTAAGTCAGGAAAGAGATATCCTTTCTTCTTCTTCTTGGTTGCTAAGGACCACCTAATTTTTTACCTCTAACCAAAATTTTGGCAGGCTATTCTTGATATTGTCACAACTAGATTTCTGATGGAAGGTAGTAAGAACATTAGATTGATTTTAAATGGTAGCACCCTAGTAATTTAATGATCTTGGTGAGAAAAAAATGCATTAGAATACATATGTATGGCAGTTGTCTGTTAAACAATTAAATATACTTTATTTTCAGTACTATCTCCAAACCAGGATTTTTGCTGCAGATTGGTTCACATGCACACAGTTCTATATAAAGAAAAGAAATGGACAAATATTTTATTAATGGGAAGGTGCAGTTTGTCCTTTTCACCAACTCATTACGTTCTTCCCAAATCCGTTTGCCTGAGGCTGACTGACCGTGACTCTCCTTGTTTACTCCCTCAGTGACTGAAATCAGTGGTTGCAATATGTGGAAATAAAAGGTGATGAATGACACTGCTTGTTCCCCCAAATTGGACAATTGCGGGTATCATGAATCAGTGCAATTATGACTTTTGTGGAAAGGGGCAATGAAAACAATGACCATAAAATGAACTGCTGAGTCCACTCATAATAAGGTAACTGGGGAAGTTCAGTAGTCAGCCTTTAGCTGTTCTGTAGGATTCATACAAGAAGAGGCTATTTATTTTGTTTTTGCTTCCCGATGAAAACGTGTCCTACTTTGTACATAAGTCTGTAACTCTGTCTTTTGCTTGTTATAGAAAAGGACAAAGGTGTGTACGTGTGTATGCACTTTGGTATAGTTTTAGTATAGTTTTCTATATGAATGTATATTAATATATACTAATATGTTTAAAATTTATATATATGATCAATATATTAATTTGATTATATATTTACTATTAATATTTAATTCTAAATATTTTCATATTTATATATACTTTTTTCTAAAAATCTTGGTGTATAATAAATATTAATACTTATAAATATTAAATGTTACTATTAAATTATATGTTAAATATTAATATAATAAGTTACATGTGCATATATTTACATATGCTTTTGTATTAATTATTTATATATTTATATATACTTTTGTCTATCTAAAAGCATGGAGATATATATGTGTATGTACATATATATCCACACTTAAAAAATTTTTTTCTAAATGTTTATTTATTTTGAGACAGAGAGAGAGAGACAGAGAATGAGTGGTGGAAGGGCAGAGAGAGAGGGAGACACAGAATCTGAAGCAGGCTTCAGGCTCTGAGCTGTCAGCACAGAGCTCAACGTGGGGCTCAAACCCACAAACCACAAGGTCATGACCTGAGCTGAAGTTGGACTCTTAACTGACTGAACCACCCAGGCGCCCCAACATTTTTTAGTAATACAGGTAAGATTTCATTTTTTTTAATTTGGAAAAGTGCTTTTTGTGAATTTTAACCACAGCATCATGCATAATACCTTCTAAGACTCATAAATTAACGTTAAAAATACAGGTTCCACATTTTTAGTGCTAGTCTTCTTAAAATGGATTCCTTATCTCTTTTCTTGACCACTGAAACCTTTTTTATTAATGTTCTTTTTTTTCTTTTCAAATTTTTATTTAAATTCTAGTTGACATACGGTGAAATATTAGTTTTCAGAATAGAATTCAATGATTCATCACTTATATACAACATTCAGTGCTCATCACAGGTGCCCTCCTTAATACCCATTACCCATCTAGCCCATTCCCCTGCCCACCTTCCCCCCTTAGTCCTCTGTTTGTTCTCTGTCGTTAAGTGTCCCTTATGGTTTGTTTGCCTTCTCTCTCTCTCTTTCCCCCTCTCCTGTATGTTCATCTGTTTTATTTCTTAAATTCCACATAGAAGTGAAATTGTATGGTATTTGTCTTTCTCTGACTGACTCATTTCGCTGAGCATAGTAACACTCTAGTTCCATCCACATCATTGCAAATGCCAATATATATATATATATATATATCATACATTATATATATCATATATTATATATGTGTATAATATATATATATGTATATGATGTACACATATATTATATATAAGTTATATAATTATGTTTTATATATATACCACCTCTTCTTTATCCATTTATCATTCGATGGGCACTTGGGCCATTTCCATGATTTGGCTATTGTAGATAATGCTGCTACAAACATCAGGGTGCATGTACCCCTTTGAATCTTGTTTTTCTATCCTTTGGATAAATTCCTAGTAGTGCAATTGCTGAATCACAGGGTAGTTCTATTTTTAACTTTTGAGGAGCCTCCATACTCTTTTCCAGAGTGGCTGCACCCGTTTGCATTCCCACCAACAATGCAAGAGGGTTCCCCTTTCTCCACATCCTTGCCAACACCTATTTCTTATGTTGTTAATTTTAGCTATTCTGACAGGTTCAAGGTGGTATCTCATTTTGGTTTTGATTTGTATTTCCCTGATGATGAGTGATGTTGAACATCTTTTCATGTGTCTGTTAGACAACTGGATGTCTTCTTTGGAAAAGTGTCTATTCATGTCTTCTGCCCATTTCTTAACTGGGTTATTTGTTTTTTGGTTGTTAAGTTCTCTAAGTTGTTTATGTATTTTGGATACTAACCCTTTATCAGATATGTCATTTGCAAGTATCTTCTCCCATTCCAGAGGCTGCCTTTTACTATTTTTTTACTTTTTTTTAATGTTTATTTATTTTTGAGACAGAGAGAGACAGAGCATGAACGGGGGAGGGTCAGAGAGAGGGAGACACAGAATCTGAAACAGGCTCCAGACTCTGAGCTGTCAACACAGAGCCCGACGCGGGTTTCGAACTCACGGACCGCGAAATCATGACCTGAGCTGAAGTCGGCCGCTTAACTGACAGAGCCATCCAGGCGCCCCTGCCTTTTAGTTTTAACAAATGAAATATCCAATCTTATATCTGGAGCACTTCACTTCTCGTGCAACTGCTATGGCTCTTTTCTGTGAAGAATATAGCTTGCTTACTTCCATAGAGGCTTCTTGGAGTTCCTGGGAGGTAAGGGACTCAGGACTGCAGATAGGGTTTCTAAGTTGTAAAAGCAGGATCATAATCTTGATACTAATCTCATCCCAGTAGAGGCTATGAATGATTTGTTTAGTTTTCTCCTTTATTCTTCTCCAGACATCATCTAGATTCTCTTCTAACAGTTTTAATCCTTATCTCATCTGAGGACAAGAATCAAAGGAATTAGAGGGAATTCAATAAAGATATTACATGTATTTAAAGCCACTTGGTAGATGAAAAACCCCACTGAAGTAGCATGTTAAATATGGATTAACTCTTTGATACTTCAAATACCCCCTTTAATATTCCCCATAAATTGTTAGCAGTGGCATTTTAAGCTAAAGATTGTGTCATTCTCTTCACTTCATCATGTAAGCCAATCTTGAAATTGTATGGAAGATGAGATTCTAAAATTGTTTTACTATTTTGTTTTTTAAATATCTCAAATTCTTAATGGTCATGGACCCCCACTAGGCTGTAAACGTTTCATAATCTTGTCCCATCTAAATTCTTCAGCCTCCCACCACTTATACCTTAAAGTAGTACCTACACATATTGAATGCCTCCCATTTTCACTAAAAATGACATATAATTCTGTTCAAATTCATTCTGACAGACCCTATCATCCATTCCTAGTCATGCAAAAACAAAAGTTTTATCACCCATTGGCAATCATGGAATAATCACTTCTGGGGTATTCTCCCCTTTAAGTGTATCCCTAATATTCTTCACTATCTCTTTAATGTTATCCCACATCCCTTGTGCTTGTTGTAAGCATAGCACATACAATATAATTATCACAGTGTATTTGGCAATCTATCCTTTTTACTTGTTGCTTAAATACTACACTAGATTGAAGAATCTCTGACATTTCAGAATAGGTTTTGATACCATAAAATAAGTAAATGAATGAAAGTAGCCAGGGACACCTGGATGGCTCAGTTGAGCGTCTGACTTCAGCTCAGGTCATGATCTCATGGTTCATGGGTTCGAGCCCCGCGTCAGGCTCTGTGCTGGCAGCTCAGAGCCCGGAGCCTGCTTCAGATTCTGTGTGTGTGTGTCTCTCTCTATGCCCCTACTCGCTCATACTCTGTCTCTCAAAAATAAATAAAAATGTTAAAAAAGTGTTAAATTAATTAATTAATTAATTAATTAATAAAAGTAGCCAGTCACAATATAATAGAAAATACAGCTCTAACCTCACAATTTATGGAATAGGGCCTGATATTTTGAAAATAAAGAATCAATACTTTTGTTTGCCTGTTTATAAGTAAGTAAACTCTCCAAAATCCAATTACTAAATAATATGGATTCAATGTAAGTTGTCTATATAGCTACTTCTAAACCTGGGCTGATTCTTTCAAGTTTTAAAATGGAATGGAGTGGTCTTTTTTAGGGAGATTAAAATGAATCTTATACATAACCTTTGAGGGAAACACGAAATCTGTTCCATTCCATTGTGTTGAATCAGACTAAGCATATTGCATTCAGTGCCTGAAGTCAGCTAGCAAAACTAAGATTTTATTACCACTATGTCACCATGTACATAAAGAAGATTCTCATATCTTTTAATGTAGAGTACTGATCCTTTTTCTTTTTTGGAAAATAGGAGACTGGAATGCAAAATCCAAACTTCTGTGGTTTTTTTTCCCATACTCATTCTTGGAACAGAGATGAATAAAAATATACATATGGGCATTCAGATAATCAAAAATAAGGAGAGATTGCAGCCTTGAGGGCAATTATGCTTTTACTCCCATATGATTTAATATTTTAGTGAAATTTGTCAAATAAAAGTAGTTTCAAATCTACTTGGATTATCTCTAAAGGAATAACTAAAACTACTTGAGCGACATCATTATAAATGAAATGTAAAAACACATCTAGAATCTAACTGTTGGTTAAGACTGTGGTTCTTATTATTTCTCTGTGTCACAAACCTCCCTGAGAATCTAAAGAAAATGATGGTCCCTCTCCTCCTAATGTTGTTACACACAATTTTCATCAGTTAAAAAAAAAAAAAAACCTGCCAAGTTAGAAACACTCTATGCCTCATATTAAAAAAAAAAAAAATACAGGGACCAGAGCAGAACCTAATCCTGAAAGAGATTGCTGCACAAAGTAATCTTTTTCTACTAATTTAATTGAATGCATTCCTCAGATCATGTGAAGGTCAAATGGCAGAAAGCTGATGTATAAAAATTTAGATTTCCAAAGATGGAAACTAAGACTGGCTGAGAAGCTAAAACTGTAGGGGAGACTTCCTAGAAAATTGTATACAGAGAAAATGAGTCCCAAAATCTGGTATAAATTCTGCCCAAATCCTTGGCTGCATGCTAAATTATGCAGACCCAGGAGAAAATGCCAGGAAACTAAAAAAGAAAAACAACACAGATATTGAAGCAGATATGTCAACAACTGTACACAACAGAAGAGATACAGTTTACAGTTTGAGTTGAGACAAATTAACAGCATATTCAAACAAACGAAAGGTGAACAACACTCAAAAGAAGTGCAGAAGAATCCAAAGTTACTACAAAGAATTTTATATAATGTCTGATTTTCAACTAAATATCATTGGACATACAAAGAAAGAGGAGACTGTGACACAAACTCAGTAAAACTAAAAATCAGTAATATAAATTGACTCACAATAGGTAGAGATATTGTATATAGCAAAGGAAATTTCAAAGCAGCTACTAAAAAACATATCCAAAAATTTAAAGAAAATACATTGGATCAGATGGACTTGACAGATATATTTAGAACTCTGCATCCCAAAGCAACAGAATATACTTTCTTCTTGAGTGCACATGGAACATTCTCCAAGATAGATCACATACTGGGCCACAAAACAACCCTTAATAAATATAAAAGAATTGAGATCATACCATGCACACTTTCAGACCACAATGCTCTAAAACTTGAAATGAACCACAGGAGAAAGTCTGGAAAACCTCCTAAAGCATGAAGGTTAAAGAACCCCTTACTAAAGAATGAATGGGTCAACCAGGCGATTAGGGAAGAAATTAAAAAATATATGGAAACAAATGAAAATGAAAATACAATAATCCAAACGCTTTGGGATGCAGTGAAGGCAGTCCTAAGAGGAAAATACATTGCAATCCAGGCCTATCTCAAGAAACAAGAAAAATCCCAAATACAAAATCTAACAGCACACCTGAAGGAAATAGAAGGAGAACAGGAAAGACACCCCAAACCCAGCAGAAAAAGAGAAATAATAAAGATCAGAGCAGAAATAGACAATATAGAATCTAAAAAAACCCAGTAGAGCAGATCAATGAAACCAAGAGTTGGTTTTTTGAAAAAATAAACAGAATTGATAAAACTCTAGCCAGGCTTCTCAAAAAGAAAAGGGGGGTGGCCCAAATAGATAAAATCATGAATGAAAATGGAATTATCACAACCAATCCCTCAGAAATACAAGCAATTATCAGAAAATAGTATCAAAAAATTATATGCCAACAAACTGGACAACCTGGAAGAAATGGAAAAATTCCTAAGCACCCACCCACTTCCAAAACTCAAACAGGAAGAAATAGAAAACTTGAACAGACCCATAACCAGCAAAGAAATGGAATCAGTTACCAAAAATCTCCCAACAAATAAGAGTCCAGGACCAGATGGCTTCCCTGGGGAATTCTACCAGACATTTAAAGCAGAGATAATACCTATCCTTCTCAAGATGTCCCAAAAAATAGACAGGGAAGGAAAACTTACAGACTCATTCTATGAAGCCAGCATTACTTGATTCCCAAACCAGACAGAGACCCAGCAAAAAAAGAGAGAATTACAGGCCAATATCCCTAATGAATATGGATGCAAACATTCTCAACAAGATACTAGCAACTTGAATTCAACAGCATATAAAAAGAATTATTCACCATGATCAAGTGGGATTCATTCATGGGCTGCAGGTCTGGTTCAATATTCGCAAATCAATGTGATACATCACATTAATAAAAGAAAAGATAAGAACCATACGATCCTGTCAATCGATGCAAAAAAGAATTTGACAAAATTCAGCATCCTTTCTTAGTAAAAACCCTCAAGAAAGTCGGGCTAGAAGGAACATATTTCAACATCATAAAAGCCATTTATGAAAAGCCCACAGCCAATATCATCCTCAATGGGGAAAAACTGAGAGCTTTCCCCCTGAGATCAGGAACACGACAGGGATATCCACTCTCACCACTGTTGTTTAACATAGTGTTGGAAGTTCTAGCATCAGCAATCAGAGAACAAAAGGAAATCAAACCATCAAAATGGGCAAAGATGAAGTCAAGCTTTCACTTTTTTGCAGACGACATGATATTATACATGGAAAACCCGATAAACGTCACCAAAAGTCTGCTAGAACTGATTCATGAATTCAGCAAAGTCGCGGGATACAAAATTAATGTACAGAAATCAGTTGCATTTTTATACACTAAAAATGAAGCAACAGAAAGACAAATAAAGAAACTGATCCCATTCACAATTGCACCAAGAATCATCAAATACCTAGGAATAAACCTAACCAAAGATGTAAAAGATCTGTATGCTGGAAACTATAGAAAGCTTATGAAGGAAATTGAAGAATATACAAAGAAATGGAAAAACATTCCATGCTCATGGATTAGAAGAATAAATATTGTTAAAATGTCAATACTACCCAAAGCAATCTACACATTCAATGCAATCTCAATCAAAATTGCACCAGCATTCTTCCTGAAGCTAGAACAAGCAACCCTAATTTTTTTCTGGAACCACAAAAGACCCTGAATAGCCAAAGTAATATTGAAGAAGAAGACCAAAAAGAGGCATCACAATCCCAGACTTTAGCCTCTGCTACAAAGCTGTAATCATGAAGACACCATGGTATTGGCACAAAAACAGACGCATAGACCAATGGAATAGAATAGAGACTCCAGAATTGGACCCACAAAAGTGTGGCCAACTAATCTTTGACAAAGCAGGAAAGAGTATCCAGTGGAAAAAAGACAGTCCCTTCAGCAAATGGTGCTGGGAGAACTGGACAGCAACATGCAGAAGAATGAAACTAGACCACTTTCTTACACCATTCACAAAAATAAACTCAAAATGGATGAAGGACCTGAATGTGAGACAGGAAACCATCAAAACCCTAGAGGATAAAGCAGGAAAAAACCTCTCAGACTTCAGTCGCAACAATTTCTTACTGGATGCATCTCCAAAGGCAAGGGAATTAAAAGCAAAAATAAACTATTGGGACCTCATGAAGATAAAAAGCTTCTGCACAGAAAAGGAAACAATCAACAAAACTAAAATGCAACCAATGGAATGGGAAAAGATATTTGCAAATGACGTATTGGACAAAGGGCTAGTGTCCAAAATCTATAAAGAACTCACCAAACTCCACATCCGAAAAACAAATAATCCAGTGAAGAAATGGGCAGAAGACATGAATAGAAACTTCTCTAAAGAAGACATCCAGATGGCCAACAGGCACATGAAAAGATGCTCAACGTCACTCCTCATCAAGGAAATACAAATCAGACCCACATTGAGATATCACCTCATGCCAGTCAGAGTGGCTAAAATGAACAAATCAGGAGAGTATAGATGCTGGCGAGGATGTCGAGAAACGGGAACCCTCTTGCACTGTTGGTGGGAATGCAAACTGGTGTAGCTGCTCTGGATAACTGTGTGGAGGTTCCTCAAAAAATTAAAAATAGATCTACCCTATGACCCAGCAATAGCACTGCTAGGAATTTACCCAAGGGATACAGGAGTGCTGATGCATAGGGGCACATGTACCACAATGTTTATAGCAGTGCTTTCAACAATAGCCAAATTATGGAAAGAGCCTAAATGTCCATCAACTGACAAATGGATACTGAAGATGTGGTTTTTATATACAATGGAATACTATTTGGCAATGAGAAAGAGTGAAATATGGCCTTTTGTAGCAACATGGATGGAACTGGAGAGTGTTATGTTAAGTGAAATAAATCATACAGAGAAAGACAGATACCATATGTTTTCACTCTTATGTGGTTCCTGAGAAACTTAACAGGGAGGGGAAGGGGAAAAAAAAAGTTACAGAGAGGGAAGGAGGCAAACCATAAAAGAATCTTAAAAACTGAGAACAAACTGAGGCTTGATGAGGGGTGGGAGGGATGGGAAAGTGGGTGATGGGCATTGAGGAGGGCAGCTGTTGGGATGAGCACTGGGTGTTGTCTGGAAACCAATTTGACCATAAATTTCATGTTAAAACAATAAATAAAAAATAAAAGTATAATCGTTATTTTATTTACTATAATTTTTTAGCTTCTCTCATGGCATTCTTATGCATTTCAATATTCTTTTTTTGATCATATCTGTAACAAATAAGAACTTTAGTAACATTTTTCTTTCTTCCAACATCCATTCTTCACCAGTACAATGGTATTTTACTTATTATATATTTTTTAGTTTCTCTGATGTTATTCTTATTCATTTTAGTATTCTTCTTTTGATGTTAATTTTGAGAGAGAGAGAGAGAGAGAGGCATTAAGAGAGGGAGAGAGAGAAAATCCCAAGCAGGCTCCATACTGTCAGTGCAGAGACCCATATGGGGCTCGATCTTATAAACCAGGAGATCATGACCTGAGCTGAAATCTAGAGTCGGATGTTTCACTGACTGAGCCATCCATGTCCCCTGCATTTTAATATTCTTACACCCTTATTACTTTGTTTTAGTCTTAAGTAATTGCATGCCCCTGTATGTGTGTGTGTGTGTCTTATGTCAACTAAAGTTCCCAACAAACCTGGCACTACAATAGATAACAACAAATGGATAAAAATGTTTAAGTGATATGAATGACTGAATAGAAAATAAAAACAGGCAAATTTTAGAGGTAAGTCAACATTTGGAAGAAGGAAATGGTATATGGAGATTCTGCCATTTGTGTGACTGTTAGAATCCCAAGCAGGCTGAAGTTGCTGATTTATGGAGTGGTTAAAACTCTAATAAGAATCCTGCAGGCTTCCAGGCCTGAAGAACCAAAATACTGAGTTTAAGGCAACCAAAGTCACTAAAAGTGAGGGAGAGTTCTCAAAAGGAGAGTGTGAGGGAGGATTCCCAAATGGCATATAAAACCATGCCCACATCTTTGAACCAGGCACAGAACAAAATCCTGATAAGGATACAAGGCTGGCATGAGATTGGAGCAGATGAATGGACAAAGTTTGCTTTTTCAGTCCAACCAAATTAATTAATTGCTAAAACTAACAAGCCAATGGATTCTTCAGAAGAATATAACGGAATCCAGAGTCTTTACAATGTAACATTGACAAAGCCCAACATAAAATTCAAAGGTAAGTGACACACAAATCACTTTAAAATTCTTCAAAAAACGAAATAAAACAGAACAAAATGATGGAGACCAAGTCTGAGGTAAAAGAGGTGTTGGAATTCCCAAGGATTTTAAAGCAGCTATTCCTTTGGTGTTTAAAGATATACAGGACTGGGGCGCCTGGGTGGCTCAGTAGGGTTAAGTGTCTGACTTCAGCTCAGGTCATGATCTCGTGGTGCGTGAGTTCGAGCCCTGCGTCAGGCTCTGGGCTGACAGCTCAGACCCTGGAGCTGTTTCAGATTCTGCCTCTCCCTCTCTCTGTCCCTCCCCTGCTTGCATTTTGTCTCTTTCTCTCTCAAAAATAAATAAAAACATTTAAAAAATAAATAAAGATATAAAGGATAATATGTTCACCGTTAATGAAAAGATGGAAAATGTTAGCAGAGAAACAGAAAATACAAAGAGAAACCAACTAGAAATTCTAATAATGTGATTTCAGACAGGTAAAAAGGAACAGGGAGAATTTTACTATCTTTACTTTTTAACATTTTATTGTGAAAAATCTAAAAATTATTCAAAAGATAAAAACTATACCAAATGAGCACCTGTGTAATACTGGTCACTCAATTTCAAAAAAACACAACATGAAATGATTCTTTTATTTTATTTTATTCTCTGCCTCCTACGTTTTTGACTAGATATTTTAAAGCAAATTGTAGTTGTCACATCATTTCATCCATACATATGCAGCTCTGATAAGGAATTTGAAAAATGCATCTATGTTTCCATCTACGAGAAATATCATTATTTCTTTAGTTATCTAATATCAATGATATGTTCAAATTTTAATTTTCCCAAGGAAAGCTTTATATCTAGCCGGTTTGTTTCAATTTAGCTTTAACAAGGTCCCCATATTATATTTGTCTGCTAGGTATCTTAAATCTTTTGTTTAATTTTTTCACTAAAATTTCCTCTTCCTTCCCTTGTCTGGAGAAACCTGGTCTTTTGTGTTATAGAATGGCCATATCCTGATTTTGGGTGATTGCTTTTTCATGCACTTAACTTGCTTGTCTATCTCTAGTATGTTTTTATTCTCCGGTCCCTAAATCTAGAAGTTCAATTAGAATACAATGGTTCCTGTTTTCAGGTATTAAAATTTAGATGATGTTAATCACTTCGTATTACATGCCATCACTAGGTCCATAATGTCTGATGTTTCTAATTTTTTCCATTTATTTAAAAAAAATTAATGTTTTTATTTTTGACAGAGAGAGAGAGACAGAGCGTGAGTGGGGGAGGGACAGAGAGGGAGGGAGACACAGAATCCGAAGCAGGCTCCAGGCTCCGAGCTGTCAGCACAGAGCCCGATGTGGGGCTCAAACTCACAGACCACGAGATCATGACCTGAGCTGAAGTCAGCCACTCAATCGACTGAGCCATCCAGGCGCCCCTGCATTTATTTTAAATTGAGAACTCATCATCCTTCCTTTGCATATGTTCTCTTTCTCTTGACAACTTTTTTTAAAACTTTTTTTGATGTTTATTCATTTTTGAGAGAGAGAGACAGAGCAAGACGCAGAGTCCGAAGTAGGCTCCAGGCTCTGAGCTGTCAGCACAGAGCCTGATGAGGGGCTCAAACTCACAAACTGTGAGATTGGGACCTGAGCCGAGGTCAGATGCTTAACTGACTGAGCCACCCAGGTGCACAGGTAGCATCACATTTTAATTGATAAAACCCCACATAGCTCAGCTTCTGAGTTTCTTATATACGTAAATAAACATATTTTCCTCTTCACAAATTCAAGGAATTCTACTAGGTTCTGGGGATTAAAGTGAGATTTTCAATTCTTTTGCGAGAATTTGATTCAGACTCAATCCCACCTTACACTAGAAACTAAAATAGCGGTTAACTTGGGAAGTTAAGAGAAGAAAGAAAGCAGGCATAAACAGTGGGATATAGATACTCTCAACTGAGTGCTATTTCAGTGAGAACCATTTACCTAGTTTAATTAAGAAACCCAGCAGGGCCACACAGGAATAATGTACAAATCAAAAAGGTAATTGTGCCAGGCTAAGAAGTAAAGCACATAATTATAAAATCGAATTATACCAAATCAAATTAGAAACTTGTTTTGAAACTAACTAAACAACATTAAAAATCTTTCTGGAAAATGACTAGTGGATGAGATATTTTTTCTGGTATTAATCATATCATACGTACTTACTGAGTGTCTATAATGCATTTGACACTACATGAAACAGATTCATTAATTCTTAGTTCTGATAGAAAACAGTCCCAAGTGCTGATAGCTTTGACTAGTTGTTTAAAAGTCTTTTCGTGGGTGGGGGTCAGATATTCCTTTGTGAAAATCTCAGCGTGAAACCAACACCTTAGGTTTCAGTAATAGCTGGTTACCTTATCTAGTTTTCATGAACCTGTAGCATTTGCAAGAGAATCTTGATTTTTAGAATATTTCATACAGAAGACTTTCAAACGAATCATGGACATCGCAGTCAGCAAACAATAAATGATTGATAAGGGCTTCCTCTGAGAGCTGCCTTTTACGGAATAGTGCAGAACCATGTCAGAAGTAAAGCAGGAGGTGTGTTCTCTAAATTTTGCGAAGGATTTTCAGTTAGATACTGCTGTCTGATTTACTCCTCACGCAGTTTTCAAAGAGAACTTTTCCACAGAATGCCCGAGGAAACGGTTTTGCAAAGGATCATGTAGTTTCTCAGTGGAATCTTCACCTTGAAACCAGTTCAGTTGACTATGACCCTGAAGAACTTCTCAGTAGAGCATGGGAACCTCACGCTTCCAATGGCGTGAACTTGACATTTCCAAAAATAAACAACTTAACGCTTAATTCGTAGAAATCTAACCTATAAAAATAAAATTAAATAATGTATGTGAAAATGCTTTACAAACTATAAAACAATAGAGACATTCATTTCTATACATGAATCCGTGATCAAGATATCAACATATGACACTAAGAATCTAACAGTCTTCATAATTAAACTAGCCTTTTAGAATAGATATTGCAGGGGCAACGGGGTGGCTCAGTCAGTGGAGTGTCCAACTCTTGACTTCTGTTCAGGTTAGGATCCCAGGGTCATTGGATTGAGCCTTATGTGGGCTCTGCATGGAGCCTGCTTCAGATTCTCTCTCTTTTCCTCTGCCCCTCTCCCTCACTCGTGCTCTCTCTCTCTCTCTCTCTCTGTCTCACTCTCTCTTTAAAATACAGTAGATATTGCAATTTATTTTTACCATTAGTATAGAAAATCATCTACTTAACCATAAACGAAATACCAATAAAAATGGGCAAAAAGTAAACAGT
Organism: Lynx rufus; assembly: GCF_022079265.1. Taxonomy (NCBI): domain Eukaryota; kingdom Metazoa; phylum Chordata; class Mammalia; order Carnivora; family Felidae; genus Lynx; species Lynx rufus. Next base: position 38,287,999 of record NW_025814824.1, on the reverse strand, counting down.
CTAGTCATAGAAGAAAAAATAAATGCCAGTTAGGATGAACAGATGCTCCACCACACTAAATATTGGGGAAACAGAAAAAAATAACAGTTGAAAATATTTTTTAAACTAAATAAGTAAAGTTTAAAAAGTAATGTAATATCTAAAAATAGTGAAGGTGTTGAAAAATGGACTCGTTGGGGTGCCTGTGTGGCTCAGTCAGTTAAGTGCATCTAACTCTTGGTCTTGGCTCAGGTCTTCATCTCAGGGTTGTGAGTTCAAGTCCCACACTGGGCTCTGTGCTGGGCTTGAATTCTACTTTAAAAAAAATTTTTTTTAAGGACTCTTAAATGAATATTAATTAGTTGGTATACCTTAGTTTATCTTTAGTTAAAAAATGTTTATTTTTGAGAGAGAGAGAGATAAAGAGAGAGAGAGAGGCAGAATGTGAGTGGGAGAGGGGCAGAAAGAGAGGAAAACAGAATCTGAAGCAGGCTCCAGGCTCTGAGCTGTCAGCGCAGAGCCCAACACGGGGCTCGAACTCACGAGTCGTGAGATCATGACCTGAGCCTAAGTCAAGAGCTGGACACTTAACCGACTGAGCCACCCAGGCGCCCCTGCCTTAGTTTATGTTTAATTTAAAAAATGTAACTGCCATGTTAAAGTGTTTCATAGTAAAAATGGAAAAAAATACCACAAAAATGAATAAGATAAATTTCAGATACGCACATATTCCTTTAGAAAGTTGCAATCATTCTTCATAAAAAGTTCGAGTATTTGTCACTTTATATTTCATGAAATATTTTATTTTACTGTGTAAGCTTCAAATTATTGTTATTAATAGTTCTATTAATGATTGTATCAATATCATTTCCAGTGCATACAGTATTAGCATTTTCCCAATTGCTAGGTATTTAAGTTATTTCTACCTCACTAGTTTAACTAATGTCTTGATAAACATTTGTGTATTTATGGCTTTTTCCTCCTTTGGGATTACCTCTTATATGTTTTGCTCTCAAAACTTTTAAATTTAAATACTTTCAAATTGTAAAGAATAATACAACCTTACTTGTATATAAGCAATTTATGTATACCAATATATTTTTGAAGGTTTGGGGAATTTAATAAGCAAAATAAAACCTTACTTTTGGTCATTATTTAATAAGTACTGAAATTACTTTCTATTTTGTTAACTGAGTTCCTCTTTTTTGAAATTTTTATGTCATTTATTTATTGGAGCACTGATGATTTTCTTTCTAATTATATTCTTTTTTATCATTCCATTTGCAGCAATTATTTTTGTCAATCTATTTTTTCTGAATTTCAGAACTTTTAAGTGTTACATATAAAATTTTTCATTGTTTTAAGATCTGATTTTCATCTCAATATGTTTAAATTTTAAGACATTTTCTTCTCTAGCTCTCATGGTTATTTCAAAAATCAGCCCTCTAATACACATGGGATTTATTTTGGTTTATAGCATGAGCTGTAGGTCTGAAACAGATTTTTGTCTTAAAATTCCTAACATGTTACCTCAGTGTCATTGATTAAATAAACTATTTCCCTATTGTTTTCATAGGTTTCTTTTATAAATATTAAATCTTTATGTATAATTTTATCTATTCTATTCCAGGAGATCTTTTTTTTCTTATATCAGCAACACATTGTCTTAATTATTATAGTTCTAAAAAAATAATTGTGTGGTAGGGATTTTTTTTCCTTTTATTCTTCCTTTACTGAATATATTCATCCATATTTTTCCCAGTCTTCTCCCTAGATGAAAATTAGAGTGGATTCTTTTTTTTTTTTCTTCTACAGCCACCTATATTACTATCCTATTTAGCTCCATAAACTAATTGGAAAAATTTATGCATTTAAAATATCTATTTTCCCAAGTTTTATATCATATCTTTCTGAAAGGTTCATAGTTTCTTGGGCTTTGTTTTGTCCAGGTAGATCAAATCATTTCTCACGAATATAATTCTTAACTATTTTATATATCTTTCCTTATTGTGAATGGTATCTCTTGCCCCATCTCTCAGATGATATTATTTTAAAACATTGAATTATTCATTTTACTAACTCTTATTAATTAAAAAATTTTAATATGGCAATTTTGGCTTCTCTTTGAGAGAAAGAGTGAGTGAGCAAGGGAGGGGCAGAGAGAGAGGGAGGCAGAAAATCCCAAGCAGGCTCTGTGTTGTCAACTCGAGTCCAATGCTAGGCTCAATCTTAGGAACTGTGAGATCATGACCTGAGCCAAAATCAAGAGTTGGGTGCCCAACCGACTGGGAAACCAACTGGCCACCCAACCATTCTAATATGTTGATGGTACAAATGGTAATGGTAATGATAATATGTTGATGGTATGAATACTTCCTTCTAATGATTTTAATGGCTGAGAAATTACTTTTATTTATTTGTCAGAGCTTAAAAACAAAGTCAACTAATTTACTTCTAGAACTATCTGTTGAACACCTACTGAGAATAAATATTATAAATTATATAACCTTATAGGCAATCAGGAGCTGAATGTTTGTGACTCCATCTTCAAAATGCTTATACAAACATACACTCATGTACACATATACTCACATCATAGAGCAAATTCTTAAGTAACAAGACATGTAGTATGTTCAGTGCATACTACTGGTTTACTGGTTTATGGAAAAGCTGACTGCCACCTGGAAAAGATAGATCTTCAAAGATAAATGGAAGAATTAGGGTGTCTGTTTGGCTCAGTAGGTAGACCATACAGTTCTTGATCTTGGGGTTGTCAGTTTGAGCCCCAGGTTGGGGTGCGCATTACTGAAAAAATAAAAATAAAGAAAAAAATAAACAAAGATGAATGAATTTGGATGGATAGAGCGCAGAAGGAAAGGAATTCTTGAGCACGAAGAAGAAAAGACAAAGGCATGAATAGAGTACTCTCAAGGCATATTCTGAAAATAGGCAGATCCATGTTCAAGGAGAGAACAGGTGGTTTGTTTGACTTTCCGTGGCTCATTTATCTAGCTTGACTCACTCATGACCCATGCCTTTGCTGGTCTCTAGAACTGCCTAATCTCTTGGATAGTGGGTGAGAGTTTACCCATTTGAACCCACACCTCTCTCCCTGGTTTCCTTTGTCAAAAGGTCGCATACTTTTGCTTCGTATCTTGATTAACTCTCTAATGTAGCCTCTTTCTGTTTAGCTCCCTGGCCTTGGCTATTGGGCCTGATTTGTAGTAACTTTTGGCAATTTTTTATCATTGACTTTACTTTTGAATTTTATTGTTAAGAAAATCTTCAGTGAAGATTTTATCATGTGGTTTATTCTTAGATCTTTATGACGTTTTTTAGTCTTTTTGCTCCTCCTGTTGGGAAGAAAGAATGCCTTACATTGTAAAGCTAATACTGGGCAGATAAAGCTGTAGGTTTGAATTATAAAATGAGGACACAATTTGCAATAGAAAGCTCTTAAAGGGAGTATGTTAGAGTACAGAACTACAGAATAACTATGATGAAGGGAAGTGTTTTTTTCTTAAAGTTTATATTTGCTTTGAGAGACAGAGCATGATTAGGGAAGGGGCAAAGAGAGAGATGGGGAGAGAAAGAGAGAGAGAGACAGACAGACAGAGAGAATCCCAAGCAGGCTCTGCACTGTTAGTGTGGAGCCCAATGAAATGAACCGTGAGATCATGACCTGAGCCGAAGTCAAGAGTCGGACACTTCACTGACTGAGCCTACCAGGTGTCCCACAAGGGAAGTTTTAAGTAAAACATGTTTTATAGTTATTTGTTCAAACTTAAGCTGTGTGAAATATGAAATTGGGTAGACTTTTATAGTTAGGAACTCAAGCTTCTGCAAGAATATGGAAGTATTGGCTTCATTAAAGAAAGAAGGGATCACAGTATTTATTTAAAAGTAAAGTGTTTAACTTAAAGCAAACCTAATAATTCCCAGTTGCCAAATCACAACGACACCAGCAATGAATAATTTAGATTTCACTGTAGCATTCTTAAGATATAATCTTGTGGAGAAAAGTCCATATGATTTGTTTTTCTTTTCCAAGTTTGTGAGCAAAATCTTGAAAGTGAATTCTTAAGGCTTTCAAAACCTCTGAGTTCATACATGTTACTCATCAAACCTAGTAACCTCAAATCGAAAATGAAGGACTTTTTTTATGGTGATATTTTCATTTTTTTCCAAAATAACATTCAGCAGGCCCAACCTGCGTAACTTTGCAAGTTCTTTGAGAGACCTAGGGTTTTATGTTTCTGCATTAGTCTGCCATCTTAGAATGCGCTAGATGAGATTTCAGCCATTTTTATAGACCTGTCAGTGTTTTGGAATTCGGGTGTATTTGCATTGTGACTCTCATTAACTCAAGAGGAAGCCTCTAGTCATCAAGGTGATAAGGACTTTCACTCTAACGGCAGGCAAATGGATTTTTTTAAACAACAATTTGTCCTGGTAGCAAATACTTTTAACCTAACATCATGCCAGAGAAACTCCACAAGAATTTGAATGTTCCAAACTTCTACAAGTGGCAACAATTTGGAAGAGGGTAGGGTCTTGATAAAGTTTTGATAAATCACTTGGTAAACTTCTACTGACTTAAAATGATCTCTTTGTTGAATGGCATCTCGGACTATAAATGATATCGCCAGCCATCATTTTTCACCTATTATCTTCTCACTGATTTCACAAACCTAGTAGGAAAAGTAGGTCAGGCTTGGTTACATTTTTAACTCTACTCTTATTTATATTGGTTGCGTTTTTCAGTCTGTAATAAATCTACCAAAGTAAGTCATCATTTATCTGGTATTATATCTGTAAGGGACCTAAAAGAAGAAAGAGACATACTACATAAATACTTCCCCCCCCCATTATTTTAAACATAGCTCCAAGTGAAATTTGTGACAGTAAATTAACAAGCCTTTTAGAAAATCTTGACATCTGAAGAATTCTTTATGAACCTTCGTTGGTTTCCAGAAGCTAAATTTGAGAAGACCGAATCTGAATTTAGCGCCTTCTCATTATTCTGAAAATTTGACTGTTACTCTAAAGCATGTACCACTATAAAGCCAAACACTTGTTTTCCTTTTTAAAAGATCCCCAGATTTATTAGCTACATTATGTTGACCCTGCGGACAGAAGAAAAACAACTGTGTTTAGTGTCCTTAATTCACTTCTGGCACTGTGTGTTAATGGTCCTAAAATACAAGTTGTAATTTTAATGCGTTTTCTTGCAAGAGTTTCACAATGGCCATAGGAAATGAGGATGTACGAAGCTCAAAATATTCTGAGTTCAAGAATGGTTTATATAAACAGTTCAGAGTCAGCAAAAGCTTTTCCAGAAACCCCTGTCAACTTTCTACTTACAGCTTATTGACCAAAATTTTGTTTCCTAGCCATGACTAACTACAAGGGTGGTGGCGACAAGTATAACTATTTAACCTCCGCAGTCTCTTTGGAGGGGGTAGTCAATAGAGAAGTTGGTTAGAAACTGCTATTGGATTGGTCTTTCAATTCTATGTATACCTAAATTATTTGCAAGATGATGGGCCAGTCTTCATTTCTTTCTTCTTACATATAAAATAGATTCCCTTACTTCATTCCTTATTGTAAGAATAGCGACGTTATTTATTAAGCATTTCCCTGTACTAGGTAGTATATCAAGCACTTTCCAAATGTGAGCTAGTTCTCCAACAATTCTGTGAGTCAGGTTCCATTATGCCCATTTTACAAATGAGAAAACTGAGATACCAAGAAGCAAAGTTACTTGTTTCAAGTGTGTGCATCTCCTGATTGGCAGAACAGAGGCACTCGCGACAGGGGACTTCACACTTGAAACCACCCCTTAATTATAGGTTAATTACAATGACATTTCACTCCTCAAATGTCTTTTTCCTTTTTACATTACATTATTTATATTTCATTTTATTTTTTTAAGTTTATTTATTTATTTTGAGAGAGAGGGAGAGAGCGTAAGTGAGGGAGAGAGAAGGAGAGAGAATCCCAAGTAAGCTCCATGCTGTCAGCACAGAGCCTGACACAGGACTTGGACAAATGAACCATGAGATTATGACCTGAACTGAAATCAACAGTCTAACGCTCACGTATAACTGTATGTATATACATATTTTATGTAAAATATTTTAAATATTTTAAAAATATTTTATTTACTTTTGAGAGAGGGGGAGAGAGAAAGAGAGAGAGAGAGAGCACAAGCAGGGGAGGGGCAGAGAGAGAGAGGGAAACACAGAATCTGAAGCAGGCTCCAGGCTCTGAGCTGTCAGCACAGAGCCTGATGCAGGCTCGAAGTCCTGAACTGTGAGATCATGACCTGAGCTGAAGTCAGCTGCTGCTGATGGAGTACCCAAGCACCCCCTACATTATTTGTATTTTAAGTGGAATTCATTATTTTTGTTTGTTTTGGATCAAAAACCTTGATCCACTCACTCTTTGTGCCAAGTGTGCATCAGGTCATTTTCTGAAACATAATTTAAAAAGACAACTTGGCCATGTTATCTACCATATAGTACAAGTTGCCCAAGAATGTCTCATTTTCCTTATTTGCAGATGAGGGATTATTTTACATGTCCTTCAGCAGATCTTGGAAAATTAATACCATATAATCACTGAATTTTTGAATGTTTATTTATTTTTGAGAGAGAGAGAGAGAGAAAGAGAGAGAGCAGGGGAGGGGAAGAGAGAGAGGGAGACGAAGAATCCTAAGTAGGCTCCAGGCTCCAAGCTGTCAGCACAGAGCCCCATGCGGGGTTCAAACTCATGAACCTCAAGATCATGACCTGAGCGGAAGTCGGATGCTTAACTGACTGAACACCCAGGCACCTCCATATAATCTCTGCATTCAAAAAAAAAAAAATAGGTCTTTTAGGGCCCGGTGCAGTTCAATTTTTATGGTGGACAAAATTTTCTGATTGCTCAAGAGAGTCATTGCTAATAAGTTTGCAAAGAATCTTCAGTAAAAAATGTGAAGATAACGCTTTGAGGACAAGGCAAAGTGACAAGAAGCTGGAATCCATCAACACTAAAAGGAGTGAAAGATATTATGACTTTTCACATATATTCTTTTGCATGAAAGGGAAAAATGCAGAGTGGACCACTAGAGCTGTCTTTGATTTATAGGTGGATTTGGGTGATGTAAAAATAATTGCAGTAAATTACTCTGAGGGGAATCTAAAATCATCAAGAATGCAGCATTTATCGGTACATGATCCCTCATTAGTAAAGAATGAAATAATGCAGGCTCTGACAATTCTTTCTCCCACATTGGACAAACGGGCCCTGTGCATGATGTTAATGACTTGAAAGAATGCCAACTTCGGGCAATGTTTGGAATTTAACTAGCGCTCATAAATACAGGTAGATGTGATATGATGCCAGCACTGCCTCTGGTTTGACTTGACCAGACCTTAGGTTAAGCATGCTACACAACAATCATTCAGAATGATAGGTGAGGAGATTTGAAAGAGTGTTGCTTAGTGTTTAATGGGAATGCTTTCCTAAACATTTAGGCAACGATAACAGTGATTACATAGGCATCGTGTAAGATTGATGTGTTAGTCAATAAAATCCAAATAGAAACTATGTCCTGCTGGGCAGGGAATTCAAACGTTCTGCAAAACCAATTCTGTCTACTTTCTTCTCTCTCCTTCTATCACGCCCCTTCTTCTTCTTGGCAAAACTGGACTCAAAAAGCACGATATTGGACCATTGCAAAACTATGTTGGCTGTAAGTATGACTATGCTGACAAACTTTCTCTTGGTTCATCTCAGGTCAGGAAGAGCCACTTTGAGTTAAGTAAAATATTTCCGTGCTATAATCTGCATGCTGTAAGAATTGGAGTCTGTAAAGCTTAAGTTATGTCTGAAATCTGACCATTACTATTTGAATGAACTTGAGTCATTTATGTGGAGATTTACCAGGATTGAGAGCATGGGTTTGCTACCATATTCAAGGTCATCAGACTCCTCCAGCAGAATAGTGTTCTCAATTACATCTAATGCAGCTCCTGGTATTCTTATCTGGTATTAATCACGGAAATAGGTATTTTCATTCACTTTTGTATTTATGTTGGCTGTGTTCAATAACTCTATCCTTTGGAATAGGTAACATATAAGTGCTATGTTAGCAAGGAATCTATTAACAAACTCTAAGTCATCAATTTATTAGCATTATCTTTTTTAAATGTTTATTTATTTTTGAGAGAGAGAGAGAGAGAGAGAGAGAGAGAGAGAGGGCACGGGTGGAAGATGGGCAGTGAGAGGAAGACAGAGGATCTGAAACAGGTTCTGTACTGACAGCTGAGAGGCTGAGGTGGGGCTCAAACTTACAAACAGTGAGATCATGACCTGAGCTGAAGTTGGACGCTTAACCAGGTGAGCCACCCAGGTGCACCTAGCATTGTCTTAAATGGTTCTTTTGGAAAATTGTCCAGGATGAGAACATAAGTTAATCTTGGTAAGGTTTATGCAGAGATAATTTTATTAAAGTATCTCTCTTAATAATTAATAAAAGAAACCTAAGATATGGTTTTAACATTTCCCAAATATATAGTTTACTGATTGTTAGAAGGTGAGGGGGACAGTAAAGTATCCCACAACCTGAGAAGGCAAGTTGAGACCAGAAAACAAAGCAGGTGACTCCATGCAATTTTCAGTCTTATTTAGTAACTTATTGACGGGGGTGGGTGGGGGGTGGCACAGATCGGGTGGAAGATGATCCACGACAACTGAATGGTTGTTGTCCTCAAAGTCCAGAGCTTAGTCTACAGATTTTCTAGAGCAAGGGAACACACAGAAGGGCATTACCATGAGATCAAAGTGTTTACATGCACCTCAGAGGGTCTGCATGCTCTTAATTGACAGCTCACCTATAATTAGACCTTGTGGGGCACCACTTCTGTGTCAGGAAGCAGAAAGATTATGTCATCCCTAATAGATTCGTGGGAAGCCAAAATAGGCTTCCCTCCATCCTAGTGGGCATCCCTTGGTGGACATTTCTAAGGTATGGATATTAATCTCCAAGCGGCCTGGAAACATGCATCCCTAAGAGAAGTCTTGAGGGAGCACAAACAAGATGGAGGGCCAGGAATGGAGTCAGTATTGTCAGCACTCCTACAGTGATTTTGCGGTAATTCAGTGATGCCTCTTTCCCTATTAGACCACGCTTTTTATTTATTTATTTTTTTTTAAAAAAGGTTTTATTTATTTATTTTGAGAGAGAGAAGGGGGAAGGGCAGAGAGAGCGGAAGAGAGAGAGAATTCCAAGCAAGCTCCATACTGTCAGCACAGAGCCTGATGTGGGGCTTGAACTCATGAACAGTGAGATCATGATCTCAGCCAAAACCAAGAGCCTGTTGCTCAACCAACTGAGCCACCCAGGCACCCTGACCATGCTTCTTATTTGACAACTATCATACTGTATTATAGTTATCTTCATTCTTCCTTAATTATATGTTCCATATGGACAAGAAATACGACTTTTCAATATTAATGACCAAAAATATTTTACAAAATGTTGGATTCCTTGCCTGTGGTTCAGGGGGTATTTAAAATATAGAGAAAAAGAGGTGCTGTTACTGGTTACAAATGCACTTTATTGAAACTAATAAGTATAAGTACTTTTTAAATATCCATTTTGACAATACAGAAAGTGTATATGAAGCTCAAATGCTCCTCAAATGACCATCAAGTGGTAAACACTTCACGATGATTGATAACTCTGAAGGAGCCATAAGAATCATTGGAGAAATAAACAAGTGACAATTACAATCTTGTGGAAATTAAAATATGTAGTTTTACAAGATGGCTGATCTCCCAGTTGCTCGGTGTACCGGAGAGGAGATTATAGTGCATACAACTGATCAGTCCATGCAATATAATTCAACTCACCTTCCTAAGTGTTTTTGTGCTTCTCAGGAAGAGAGGACTTTCAGGGATTCCTCCTAGAGTGGAGATTGATAGTGGTGTAACTTTAGCTGTTAGGAGCACAGGCATATTTACAGTAGACATCAGGTTTACTTACTAAGTCAGAAGGAATGGGAGTTTTGGGCCACATAAATTGTCTTAAGACATGATTTGTGAAAAATGCGGCCAGGTGGTCAAATCTTAATGTACTCACTTTCTTATCTTTTAGCCCAGAACTCCTCCTTGTCCAGATTTCTACTTTTTTCTCTGGTAGTAAAAAAAAAAAAAGCACAGAACTAGAGCAGAGAAAGGCTTAGCTAGAGGCAGTGTATTATTGAGGTAACAAAAGGTAACATAGTCATAGGTTTAAAGGTTAAGAGGGATCTTTGATTAGGATGACTCTCTTGGGGGAGAGGGTATTGCACTGCATACCAAAGTTGACTCTGGCCCCCCATAATGCACGTCCACCTTATGTGCAAACTACGTTCAGCCCATCCAACATTTGCAAATGCCTCAACTCTTACAGCATCAACTTTGAGTCCAAATTCTCTTTTAAATCTCATCACCTCCAAAGTCCCCCATTTCCTTACCTAAATCATCTAAATCAGGTAAGGGTGAGGCTCTGGGGATCATCTCTTCTAAGGCACAATTCCTCTCCATGTTGAAGCCTGTGAAACTCAAGAAACAAGTTATCTGTTCCCCAAATGCAGTGGTGGGACAGGCAGAGGTACCGGAGCAGGCATTTCAGTTCACAAAAGGAGAAAAGGGAAGGAAGGAAGGGTACCAGTCCTAGAGAATTTAAAAATGCAGTTGAGACGCTAACATTGGCCCTAAGAATAACCCTCTGTAGTTTTCAGCTCTGCCCTTTGGGCTTAGGACTCATTCCGCTGAGGTTGCACCTCCACCCTTGGAGTCACCCCCCACCCCCCTCTTTTTTTTCAATATCAGAGATAGCATGTATTTGTAGCTGAAGAGTTTTACCAGCCTGTCTTCTGCCTATGGAATTATGGGAACTCTACAGCCTTTTTTCATTTGGACCTCTCTGTCGCCTTCAGTCCAAACTGGCAGTATTTCTGCTGGCATGAAGTTACTATGAACTTCATGAGTCTCCTATGTAGGTCACAAGGATTCACTCCATTAGAAAAGAAGCCCCTTCCACGGGCCTTTCTTAGATAACCTCATCTCTAGTTTTGGCTTCCGCTGAAATGGTTCAGGTGGATCCATGAGTCACAGGCCTAATCTCTTCGAGGAAGACGTCTCTTGGTGACTGAATATGTTGACCTTTTGTCCCTTCTGAGGCACTAGAAGATGGTTGTCCAGTCACACTCTTGGCCATCTTTCCAGAACGCTCTTGACAGTGAGTCTTGTGGTTTTAGAGTCTTCTGCAATCTGGATAGCTGAGAATTTGCCATTTCATCAAGTCCTGGTTCCTTTTTTATTTATTTCTTCCCCCTTCCCCCTTCTCTTCCCTCCTGCAATTTATTATAAGAAGCAAGAAGAAACCAAGCCTATTTTCAACACTGAGAATTTCCTCAGAAAAACCCAAGTCCATCACTTACAAATTCTGCTTTCCATGTAACTGTAGGACACAGTTCCACTCAACTTTCTGCCACTATATAACAAGAATTCTCTTTCTTCCAACTTCCAATATGTTTTTCATTTCCTTTTGAGCCCTTACCAGCAGCGCATTTACTACCCTTACTACCGTTAGTCAGCTTAATGATGATTTAAGTATTCTCTAAGACAATATAGATTTTCTCTCCTATGCTCCTCATTTCCTTCTGAGTCTTTATTGGCAGAGTCGTTAAAATTCATCTTTTTACTAACAGTCTGTTCAAAGCAGGCATGGCTTTTCTAACATGCTCCCCAGAGTGGTCCAGTTCCTACCCTTTCCTCAATTCTAAGGCCACTTCCACTTTTTTTAGGCATTTGTTACAGTAACATTTCATTCCACTTCCAATTACCAAGATTTGCAGTAATTTGCTGCTGTAATAAATTACTGTAAATTTAGTGGCTTAAAATCCTAATTTATTATCTTACAGTTCTGGACATCAGACATTCAAAATGGGTCTTACTTGTCTAAAATCAAGATGTCAACAGGGCTCTAAGGGCATGTCTATTCTTTGGTCTTTTTCAGCTTCTAGAAGCTTCTCGCACTTTTTTTCTCATGACCCTTCTACTCTCACAGCCAGAAGTTTAATGTCCTCATACTTTTCCCTCTGACACTTCCGCCTTACTCTTAGAAGGACCCTTATAATTACATGGGGTCCGCTCAGATAATCTAGGGTCATCTTTCCATCTCAAGATGCTTCACTTAATTACATCTGCAATGTCCCTTTTCCCATGTAAGGCGTTCACAGGTTCCAGGGATTAGGCCATGGACGTCTCGGAGGGTGGGGCATTACATTTCCTTCCAGAGAAACATACTATAAAAATGAGTTCCTTGAAAGCAGAATTCATACCTTCCTCCTTTCTGTATCATCAGAACCTAGTACAATCATGTTCCGGCACCTAGAAGGCACCCAGCAAATGTTTTTAATTGCTTTAATCAAGAAAAATATGTATTTGGTATCTGCTATGTGACAGACACTCTTTTAGGTGGTTGGGAGAAATAGTGAACAAAACACAGTTCTTATTCTTACAGGCCTTATATTCTAGTGTGGGGAAGCAGAAAGTACACGCCAAAACTATGTATTAAGTGATGATATGAATAAAAATAAACCAGGATAAGGACAGAATGTGCTAGTGTGTATGTAAGAAGTCCTCTCAAAGGATGCCATTTGACTAGAGACCAAAAAGAACTGGAGAAACAAGATTTATGAGTATTTGGGAGAAGAATATTAAAAAAATTAATGTTTTATATTATTTTTGAGAGAGAGAGAAAGACAGACAGAGAGAGAGAGAGAGAATGAGCACGGGAGGGGCAGAGAGAGACACACAAAGAACTTGAAGCAGGCTCCAGGCTCTGAGCTGTCAGCACAGAGCCCCATTCAGGACTCAAACCCACTAACTGTGAGATCATGACCTGAGCCGAAGTCAGATGCTTAACTGACTGAGCCACTCAGGTGTCCCTGGAAAAATATTTTAGAAAGATGGAAGATATGTGCAAAGATTCTGATTTAGGAACGTGGCTTGGATTTTGAGTTTTTAAGGATAGTAAGAATACAAATGAGGGTCACAATGAGAGAGGGAGAGAATGGTATCAGATGAAGTCAGACAGGTAGAAAGGTGACAGAATGCATAGGATTTTGTAGTCTGTGGTAAAGATTTGGATTATACACAAGGAGAGAAATGGAGGTACATTACAGGGTTGGAACAGAGGCTAGTAAATATCTGACTTGTATCTGAAAAGATTAATCTGGTTGCTGTGTTGAATACCAACTGTGGAAAGGTTAACGGTGGAAGCAAGGAAACAAGACAGGGCTATTGGAATAGACCCAGGAAGAAGTGATGGTGAGTTGGATTAGTGTGGTAATAGTAGTAGGGGTAAGAATTTGTAGTCCATTCTGGACACATTTTTAAGGTGGAGCTTGTATGATTTGCGTGATGGATTGGATGTGGTGTGAGAGAAAGAATGCAATTATCTTTCTTGGATTTGGCTGAGCATTTGATGAGTGGAGACACCATTTTCTGAACTGGAGAAGATTAGAAAATAAGAACAAAATCCCAGTTTTGTATATGTTTAGACTAATGCTTATCAGACATTAAGTCAAATTCTTATGGAGGCAGAGAGACATGGGAGACTTGAGTTCAGGAGAGAAACTGGGGCAAGAGATATTCTTTTGGGAATCTCAGTACACGGATGCCATTTAAAGCTCTGGAACTGGGTGAAATTCCCAAGGGAGACATTTTAGACTAGAAGTGATACCAAGATTGAGAAAAGGGGCATTCGTGTGTTTGGAATATGAAAAGAAAACAGCAACAGAGGGTGCCAACAAGAAGGCAAGTGAGGGATGATGGGACCCAAGGGAGAGTGATGTCCTGGAAGCCAAATGAAGAAAGTCTTTCTAGAAATGCATAATCTAATGTGTCATCTGCTGCTAAGGTATAAGATAAGGACCTCAAAAAAACTATTTTTTGACGGAATGGAGGTAATTGTGTTTTGCTGGATTTGGGGATACATTAAATGCCTGATTGAAGTTGTTCGTGGAGCTTCAAATGCCTTTATAATTTACCCAACAGCAAAGAATCCTTATTGCATTTCTAAGTGTTGACGAATACTTAACACTTTATGTTATGCAACTTGGGGCTGACTGGTGGTATAATTATTGGAGGTTTTTGAAGTTTAATTAAGGCTTCTAAGTTGGTCAGAACGCCTGGGCTTGCTCAGCCTGTAAAGCACGTGACTTGATCTTGGGGTCGTGAGTTCCAGCCCCATGTTGTACGTAGAGATCACTTAAAAAAAATCAAAAAGTCTTCTAACTGGGTCATCTAGCATTTCTTTATTTGCAATACCCTTAAAATGTATTCTAAGTTTTCAAAGTTCCTTACCTCCAATGATCTCCTTCTCATTATAAGGCAGATGGGTCTATAAAATGGAGAGATTTAGGGGCGCCTGGGTGGCGCAGTCGGTTAAGCGTCCGACTTCAGCCAGGTCACGATCTCACGGTCCGTGAGTTCGAGCCCCGCGTCAGGCTCTGGGCTGATGGCTCAGAGCCTGGAGCCTGTTTCCGATTCTGTGTCTCCCTCTCTCTCTGCCCCTCCCCCGTTCATGCTCTGTCTCTCTCTGTCCCAAAAATAAATAAACGTTGAAAAAAAAAATTAAAAAAAATAAAAAAAAAATGGAGAGATTTATAGAACCAAGGACAGTTTCCATTTCTCTGGGAGAAGGCAGCTCAGTGCAGGCAGAATAGTTCACAAGGCATTTTTGCTTTAACTTTTTACCCCATTTTCTCATGATGCTGACATAGATCAACTATCAGATGCTCCAGGTCAGAGATTAGTTACGGGGATTCTTTAGTTAAAAATGCATTCATTCTTTTGAAACAAATAAATATGTTAGTAATTAGTGTTGTTTGACTGTATATTTTCCTCCACTTAGTAAAATCAACAATCAAAACATTGTTGGCTTCATATGACTCTAATATTTAAATCATAGACTTTATAATTGATATATTTTGCAAAAAAAAATCAATAGGAACACATACATACAGTATGTAAAGCACATACAGTAGTGAAACTCAGAGCCAAAAAAATTCTCGAGTATTCTGCCAGTGTTCATGACAGTATCCCTTAAAATACAATGGATCAATGAAAACTACTCCACACACTTTTCCCCTATTATACTCTTTTGCTTTTATAATATCCTTTCCACAGATGGGACACATATAGAGAGCATGGGATTGGCAAATAGCAGGGGAAACTGATTAGGAAGAGGAGGATGTGAAAGAAATTTGCCACATTTGATTTACAATCTACAGGTATGATCGGAGGACAGAAATCACTGTTCATGTACCTGGCTTGTTCTAGGCAAATGCTGGGTTGTGATGGGGTGAGAATTTTCCCTTGATGCCTCTTATACCCTTGCTGTCTGCTTCCTCCCCTCTTACTGAGGATGTTCTTGCAGTGCTAGACATCTGGTTACATATTTCATTACCCTCTGCTTGAACGCATCAGTCTTGGTTCTAAGGATGTTTCTCTGGTAGGTCATAAGGAACATTCTCAGATTTTAATTGGGTAAATAATCTGTGCTGAAAACAGCTTGGTTTAATTCTAGGTTAAAACTGAACAGAATAGGCAATCAGCCAGCCTTTGCTAAGTTGAAAGTAAAAATAAGCAGGAAGGGGAAAATACATTAGTAACGGTTGGCATGTCAAATCCCCAATTCACCTGTAGGAACAAAACTGACTCCGGACATGTGAATTCAGGAAAGGGCTTAGAAAGCTTAGTATTGGGAAATGTGGGTTCTCACTGATTGGAAAGAAAATATTGGTCTTTTTTTTTTTGGTAATGGGCTTATATTTGCTTTTTTAT
The DNA here is from genome assembly GCF_022079265.1 of Lynx rufus. Taxonomy (NCBI): domain Eukaryota; kingdom Metazoa; phylum Chordata; class Mammalia; order Carnivora; family Felidae; genus Lynx; species Lynx rufus. The sequence continues at coordinate 38,272,129 of NW_025814824.1, read as the reverse complement.
CCACACTTTATTATTTAACTTCAATAGGTATCAAAGCGGCCATTGTTATTGTTATGGTTGAGAGAGACTCAAGTTCAAATCCGAGTCTTGACACTTACTGGTGTTTGATCCAGTTACCTACCTTCCATGTGCCTCAGTTTCCTCAAATATAGAAAAGAGACAATTTTCACATCATGAGATTGTTGCGATGTGGATTATATCAAGTAATTTATGAAAAAAAGACTGGTGTAAAATATAGACCCTATAGATTTTAATTGGAAATGGAATAACATATGTTCTGGAAGCAAACAATACATTTGACAAGAGTGTAATAGTTATATATCAACAAAGGAAATTTGGGGAAACCATTTCTCAAGTATGGACATTTTTCAATTATAAATAGGAAGCCTTTTTGATTCATACTGTAAGGTGTTTAGTACAGAAACATATTTACAAAGAACAGTTTGAAATCTCAATAATTCACTCATGAGGAATCATTAAGGTAAAAGAATGTGGAAGATTCATAACACACCAAAATGAAATGTTTGTTTACTACATGAGTTATATTTTTGGATGTCATTTCAGAAAACTAAGAGATTATTTACTCCAGGATGACAGGATATATTAGACTTCACAAATGGTGATTCTAATTCCCACTCCATCCATCCATCCATCCATCCATCCATATATGTGATTTATGTGTTTGTATATCATATCAGAATCACAAAACACCTATAAACAAATGTCAACAAAATCTCAAAATACAAGTTAGAACCTCTCTAATCACCTTCATGTATCTAACCTCAATTATTCTTTGAAATCTGGGCGAATCATATATATTATCACACAACTAAGCTTATATAGTTTGAGTTAGAGTCACTAAAGACAAAAGTACGATCCAAAGTATGAACTCAAAGTTGAAGTGAGCAGATTTCACAGAGTTGTGGCTTCCGAATAATCGCCACGTGGAAGTATGTGACTAGCTGTATTGTTTATTTTATACTAGGAAGTTTTTGCCTACAAATAATGCCTACGTTTGTTGCAACTGTTTTGTCCAACCTATGATACAAATCCTAATAAACTTCAGTATGTTCTGGAAAATGAAACTTTGAATTGTTTAAGCATACAAAGAACAAAATAAACTGTTGTCACACTTTGGTTTATTGTAAAATTTAGCAAAGATTTATTTTTTGGTAATCCCTGACCCCTTGCTCTGAAAACAAAAGCAAAAACATAATTATTGCTTATTCTTTTTCCCCCTACTTTACTTGTGCCACTGTAAAGAAGGGAGAAAAATCATTGTAATAAATAAAAATAGAGATGTACGAGAGAAAGATCAATCAGTCCAGATGAGAAATATTAGGAGCAACAGAACTATCATCAAGCAGTTTCAAAATAAGCTTCTTTTAAAAAGGTTGTCATATATATATATAAAAAAAAATCACACCAAAAAGATAGCAGCGGAGAAGAAGGATAAATACAAGTTAATTGCACACCAATCCCATGCAAAAAACTGGGTCATTAGCCAAAGCAGTAGTATTCAGAATCCAGTTTGGGGTGCTTGTGCAGTGCTTGTGAGTCTTCTATTATGGAGCTGTCACTGAATTGGTCCAAGTCTGATGGGGTCTGATGGCCTGGGACATCATCTGCCAGAGTGTCCAGAAAGCTCCCCACGGAGATGCCATCCAGCCCATCACTGCCATCATGCAGGCTATTGTAGCTGCCACGTAAGGAGGTGCTCTGACTCTCCAATAAACTGCACAGGCTGCCACTGAGACTGCTTCCTCGGCTGGTAATGGTGGCCTTCTCTTCAATCATCCACTTGATGGACTCAATGCTCTCGTTGATAACAAGCAACTGGCGCATGAGCCTCACATCTGTGGCTCTGAGGTTAACCTACGGGGAAGAGGGGGGAGACGAAAGACACGCCAGTTATTCTACCTGTTTTTAAAACGTGTATTTATTATTGATAGACAGAGAGAGACAGAGCATGAGCATAGGAGGGGCAGAGGGAGGGGGAGACACAGATTCCGAAACAGGCTCCAGCCTCTGAGCTGTCAGCACAGAGCCCGACGTGGGGCCTGAACCCATGAACCGTGAGATCATGACCTGAGCCAAAGCCGGACACTCAACCGACTGAGCCACCCAGGTGCCCCATCTACATTTTTGAAAGACTCAAAATTCATTTGAATCCTGTCTTCTGCAGTCTATAACTTGCAATGCACAGAACAGAATACAAATTCATTCCATCTCAGGATCTTTGGAAATCTCCTGACCGATGGCAAAAGTCATAAACAACTCACTTCCTGCCAGATGCATCGGGTCCAAAGGGGACTGTAAAACTCCCACGGCATCCCTGGCCCTAACCAAGTTGCCTGGGAATACCATTTTGAATGTCAGGTTTTCTGCTGAGAAACACATCTTCTCTCTGGCCAGACTAATCACTTATCCATATTTACCTGGGGATATATATATATATATATGTAGATGCTGTGAGGTGGGAAGAAGAGAAATGTGTAGAAATTAAGGAATCACTACCATTGTAGCAGCTCCTGGTTTTTGCATGATAATGTACCAGACATCATTATGCAAGGTCCAACCTTCATTAATAGCAACCCGTTACCACAGATTATTATTTTTATCCCCATTATACAGATGAAGAAGCTGAAATCTACAGAAAAGAGTTAAGAGTACAGAAAAGGTCTGCACTCTTTATAGCTATATTGACAAATACATAGTACTAAATAATGCTTTTCTTTTTAAGAACAAATTGCTTTAATATTCCTTGAATCCAAAAGGATGCCAACCAATACTGTTCCACTTTACAAGATGAAGCATACAGCTGTCTTCTATAGACCTGGTTACTTGCCTCGGACATGTCAGGGGAAGTCCCACTCCAAATTGGTATATGAAAATCTGAGAAAGTTCTAGAACTTCCCTAGGTGCCTTCCAGGTGTGTAGTCCTAAACGACTTCAAAGAAATCTGTCTCACAGCACAAAGTAGAATTTCTTTATAGGCCCTACAGTTAAATGGGGGACATTCACTAATATCAAAAGTGTGGTGGTTCTGTAGAATATGGAAAGAGGTAGGCTGCACGAACTCTCATGATTGCCCCTATTCTAGTTGGAAGTGAAGAGACATAGCTCCCATAAAGATTCCAGTGCCTAGACTAGGAGCCAGGAATACATTTGGCCACCAGAGGTCCTGGTCACATTCATTATGGTTTGAAATGGAATTTCTGGTTTTGTTTTGTTTTGTTTGTTTGTTTGTTTCAATTTGGGGTCATTAATCCAAAAGGGTGGGCCTTGCTAATTCTTTCTTTTTTTTTTTTTAATTTTTTTTAATGTTTATTTTTGGGGTCATTAATCTAAAAGGCTGGGCTTTGCTAATTCTTTCTTTTTTTAATTTCTTTTCATGTTTATTTATTTTTGACAGAGAGAGAGAGACAAAGCATGAGCAGGGGAGGGGCAGAGAGAGGGGGAGACACAGAATCCGAAGCAGGCTCCAGGCTCTGAGCTGTCAGCACAGAGCCCGATGTGGGGCTCGAACTCACAGACTGCGAGATCATGACCTGAGCCGAAGTCGGACACTCACCCGACTGAGCCACCCAGGCGCCCCGCTGATTCTTTCTTTAAGATACAAGGCTAATTCAGACTTGTGGGTTTCTAGAATTATTAAAGGCATTCAGTCATGAGTGACTCAAGCCTTAAGGGAGAAAGGAGCCTATTGTCTTCAAATGTATGCATTCATATTATAAAAGTACTTCCTGGTTAGGAGTTAATCCATAACCGAAGGTGAACTTTGGATTGAGTGATTGTAGTGAACAAACATTAGGAGAGATAGAATGTCTATCAATGACTTCGAAGATGTGAGGTTACCAGTTATGTATGTATAAATACCAAAAAAGCATAAAGTACGATTTTAAACCCTTCGTTTTGTGAGGATATTACATATAGTAACCAGGGTAACTTCCTTATCTTCTCTGAGAAAAGACCAAAACCAACTGTGGAGAAGGTAACAGTGACAATCATTCATCTCTGAGGTGTCCATGAACGGAAGAATGGTAACTGAGTACGTTTTGAGAGGCTTTCCTGTCTGTCTTAGTGTCTCAGTGACACTGCTGGCTCAGTGACCTTGCAGCGGTGTTGTGTTGAGGAAGGAGGCTTTCTGGTGGTCTTCCTGCTCATAATCACCCACACACCCCATGGGCCATCAAGATACTGTTCAGGTTACACGTGATACAACAGATATTTGTCAAGCAACAAATTGTCTAGGTCTGCTGAAGAGCCTAGAAACCCCATATGAGCCAAAGTCTTACAAAATTCTTCTGTTAGGCATCTGTAGCTGATGAAACACGCTGTGCCCGCTGTAGGCATGGTGCGACATAAATGGGACCGTTTCCCGTCAGCTCTCCAAATAAGCCACAGCTGCATTTGTTCGCAGCCCCGCCCTGTCGCGTGAAAATGTTCTGGTCTTTTCCAGCTGCGGGTGTGTTCTCTGTTAGTCCCCTCCCTTGAACTACTTCTTCTCTTCCTCTTCAAATCCTCCCCATTCCTGAAGTCCTCTGCTTCTATCAAGCACTAAAGCTGAGTCCAGCCTCCTCTGCTGGCCCATGTAAGAAATGTCTTACAATTTTTCCATATCTTAACGTCTGACCTGAGCACTGATTTTTTTTTTTTTTTTTAGAAATAGGCATAATGTTTTTAGAAGTAGGCCCCTGGGTGACGCAGTCAGTTATGCGCCTGACTCTTGATTTTGGCTCAGGTCCTGATCTCAAGGTTCATGGGATCGAGACCCAAGTCGAGCTCTTGTGCTGATAGCATGCGGAGCCTGGCTGGGATTCCCTCTCTTCCTCTTCCTTTGTCCCTCCCCACCCCCCCCCCAATAAATAAATAAACTTCAAAAAGAAAAAAGAAATAGGCATAATTTTAGATGTGTGAAAGTTCGGCTCTTAAGGCGGTAATAATGCACATTCCCAACAAATGTGTCACTCTGGGGTTTTAGCATACTCAGGACAATTTTTTTCCAGCAGTTTTGGTCTGAGTCACACAGTGACTGCATCAGATACAAATTTTTCAATTTCACTGAGCAATGCAAATCAGAGAGGAGTAGACTATGAAGTCACAAAAGCTTCCTTTGACCAGTTTTTTTTTTTTTAATCTTTTTCTACTGAAGGTAAACATTCACAGGCCATTGAACCACGGCTGGGGGAAACATGACGAAAGCAAGTCAGTTGTAATCTGATAGTGATTACAGATTTAACTTCCACCTCTGTCCTCCTGGGGAGAGAGTAAACAGCTGTCTGCTGTAGGAGTGCCGGGCCGGCCGGTTCACATGGCTGCCTGTCCATTACCTGGAGCTCTAGGCTGCTTCCTACCGCTTTCTCCTGGAACTGAGGTGTGGTTTTGCTATCGCCAATGAACCTTGAAAGTCTGAGCCATCTGTCGCGGAACTAAATCACAATGATGCTTCTGTCTCTGGTAGCTACCCCGCCTTTCCTCCCTGTTTCTCATGTCCGTCTTTAGAATGTCTGGCCATCTATCAAGGAGACAGTAGCCTGGCCCGTTGGTAGGGAACTTCCAGTTCTTTCACCTGAGACCTTATAAGGTCCAGTAACTTTAAGGATATAGAGAGTTGGGAGGCCCTGGTCACGGTCTGGGTTTACATTCCCTTTCTTGGAGAACACTTTCCTGATCTATCATGGTATCCAATCCATGCTGAGTTCAACACTACTCTTCTATGGTTTTTGGGTTCCCCTCACAATATTTACAGCTAGTTGAAATCATCCTGCTTATTATATTTATGTTCTGTTTTCCCCATGAGCATGTAAGCACCACAGAGTGCAGGGAATTTGGTCCATTCTGGTCACCACTCTGTGCCCAAGACGTGCAAGAGTGCTGGGCACGTAGCAGGTGCCTGATTGGTATTCATTCAAGGGCGGAATTATTGCCTCAGATTGGACCATCTGTCAAGAACACGCCTCCCTTGGGTTTTGCGGTGGGTCAGTGATATGGGACTTGAGAGGGAGGAGAGAGGCAGCTTCTGGAAAGAGCATTTCCGTACTGAAGCATTCTCAGCGTGCAATCCCATCTGGATTCATTCACAGGATGCAAACACTGAGTACCTGGCACAAGGAAACTGGCATTCCTAGCTTAAATGTACAGATTCTGAGATAGTGTCTCTGAAAGGATGTGGACTTCAAGGTGTGACTCACATTCCAAACACCATTCTGTTTGTTCTGATGTGATAACCGGTACTAGCACAGCACACGCACAGGTATTCTGTAAACACTTGATGAAATGAGTTAAACAAAGGGAACAAATAGGGCATTTACAAAAAGAAAAAGAAAAAAAAGAAAAAGAAAAAGAAAAAGAAAGGAAAAAGAAAAGGAAAAAGAAAAAGAAAGAAAGAAAAAGAAAAAGAAAGGAAAAAGAAAAGGAAAAAGAAAAAGAAAGAGAGAAAAAGAAAGAAAGAAAGAAAGGAAGAAAGAAAGAAAGAAAAAGAAAAAAAAGAAAAAGAAAGGAAAAAAGAAAAAAAGAGAGAAAAAGAAAGAAAGAAAGAAAGAAAAAGAAAAGAAAGAAAGAAAGAAAGAAAGAAAGAAAAAGAAAAAGGTTTGTACTGATTGATTCATAGAGGTGTGAAGGTCACTCCCTCTTTTCTTCCTCCCTCTTCCCCCACTTTGGTCCTTGTAGTTATCGCAATGTAATTCACCTTCAGGCTTAACCGAAGTCTCTCACGCTTCAGGATTGTAACATAGCAGGTCTCTACATGGGGTGAATGCTGAAATTTCATATCATTTTTGGACAAGTAGTGAGCTGGGTGTACAGCAGAACTTGAAATGAGAGATCCGGAAAGAGGAAATCGCCTTTATTTTTTTTTTAACATTTATTTATTTTTGAGAGAGAGAGAGAGGGAGAGAGAGCACGAGTGGGGGAGGGGCAGAGAGAGAGAGGGAGACACAGAATTTAAAGCAGGCTCCAGGCTCCGAGCTGTCCGAGCAGAGCCTGATGCACGGCTTGAACTCACAAACCATGAGATCATGACCTGAGCTAAAGTCGGTCACTTAACTGACTGAGCCACCCAAGCACCCCAAATAGTCTTTTAAAAATATATATATATATATTTATTTTGAGAGAGAGAGAGAGAGAGAGAGAGACAGAGAGACAGAGAGAGAGCATGCCTGAGCAGGAGAGGGGCTGAGAGAGGGAGACAGAATCCCAAGAAGGCTGTGCGCTGTTAGCACAGAGCCCAACTTAGGGCTCAAACTCACGAACTTGAGATCAGGACCTGAGCTAAAACCAAGTGTCGGGCTCTTAACCGACTGAGCCACCCAGGAGCCCCAACAGCAAAATATTCTTAATAATAAGCTTTTCCAGATCTGTGTTTTCCTCTAGGCCATCATTCTAACACTGAAAGACTACAAAGGTTATGAATTAGCATAATGAATCCATGAAGGCAGGAACGCGGTCAAATTTGCAGTGAACCAGGGAGTTGCTAAACAAGTCAACTTCTTTTGTGCTGCTATGTGAGGAACGAGGCACAGGGTTCCAGTCACTGTCACTGTCAACCTGTGTGAGCTTTGGGCAAAGTGGCTGGGCACACGGGACCTCGGCCTCTGCGTTCATGAGGAACAATGATGAGGCTGTATTCTCAGCTCCAGTGAGTCACCTGCCTCGGTGGAGGTGATAAAGCAGTTTGTGAACAAAGGTCATTTCTGCCGGGGTTGAAAATTTAACTCAACTCAGGAACCACCTAGCACTTGTCTGCTTTTCACATTGAGGTGTTTTTTTTTTGTTTTTTGTTTTTTTTTATGATGATGTTATTTGATCCAAAGGATCTGCAGATCGGATCATGTCAGGATTTCCCTCCATTTTGACATCCCGGATCCTTTGGTCATTCCTGTGGCCATTTGATTACTAGGTTGTTTCTGCTAGGAGAAAAGTACGTGGGCTCTGGAGGAGAGGGAGCCATCAGTTTTGCTAGTCAACAGCTCCAGCCAAAGTTTTAGCTAGTAAGAACTCCTGGCCCGAGCCAGCAGTTTGAGCTCTCCGTGAATTTTAATCTCCTTATCAGAAATTGGGAGAGGACAGTAATTTTAGCTCTTTCTGTTTGGCTTCTGGTTTGTGTTCCGCCCCAGGATAAACATACATATCATCTTCCATATGCCTATTTATGTTCATAAATGTGTACATGGGCTGTGGAATGTGTCTTCCAAATACGGGCAGTGTTGGCTCTGTCTCGTCATACTGGAGGCGTGGACAGCACTCCAGCCCTTTTGTTTACAAGGATCGACTAGTCAGATAAAAGCAGGCCATCTCCTAGGTATGTACCTTCTAACGTAAAATCTGCACTATCCATGACCTAAATCCCAAATGTCCAGCAAGCTGCAGTATGAATTAGAAGGGAGAAAGATGACTTTGTAAGTCCATAATCACATACACGAAGGAAAACAGATCAGATTTGCCTTTTAATGTGATGCTCTAATCCTAGTTCCTAATTCAGAGGAACGTATTTTTCAAATTTGAAATTGGTAGAAGGACTTTTTTTTCTAGCTGTATTTATTTCCAAATATACAAAAAAAAAAAGTTAAAGGCATCTTTTTCTACCTTATTAAAAGGCTGCTATAACAATGTTTGGAATATTGTTTTCCCAGTTTATCCCAGTTTATTTGTGTGTTCCCTTGCCTAATCTAATCGAGTCCAAATTTGCTCCCTCTCCAAATTCACCACATCCTCAATTTGATGATCACAGAAGATTTTCTGCCTACCCATCCTTAAAATTTCTGGCAGTTTTATTAATAGCTGTATTTATAAACCACTTCTCTAACTGTATTCTCAGAGGATCCATAAGGATATTATTGTCTCTTTGCAGTCCGAGAAGGCACTGTACAACATTTCCATCCACAGCTTTTGGTTTCAAATGCTTCAGGAGAAAAGCCTGCGGCCTTTTACAAGTGCTATTTGCCAGAAATTCCCTCTGCCTTCTCACGCAGTTTGAAATTTACAACAAAATTTCTTTCTAATTGGGCAACGGAGGATTCCATTTTTATATCAGCTTTGTCTTCCTCCATTTGTGGTGTTTTTCTGTGAAACTGAACAATAACTAAAACAGTTCTCTCTTTTCCCAAAACCTTATAGAAGAGTAATTTCCCCCGAGACTAAATTACGTACATAAAACCACTGTCATCTGCACAGCTAACTGATTAATGTTTTGATAAATTAGGAAGCTGCATCTGGTTTATTTGAAAGGGGGCACATGTGACTCTCCCGAATGTCAAATATAAATTCCTGCCACCAGGCCTACTCACGAGTGCCACACAGTTCCCTGCTGGCGAATCCTCTGATCACCAAAATAAGACCAGGGAGCTTTTCAGTCCTCTTCTGTCCGGTGCTAGAATCCAATCAGCACTTAGAGCCTGCGATGTCAATTCCTTTCCCATACTCTGATACAGCGAATATTGTTTCTCCTGAGTGCTTTCAATATGCATATGCAAAACGTCTTTGGGGCAATGAGAGAGAATATAAATCACCTGAGCAGAAATTCATTTGGAATGCGTTAAGAAAAACACGGACTTGAGATATCTGTAGCAGAGAACCGCACGTGAATAGAACAAGGACCAGACCAGAAGTGTCCCCACTAAGTCGTAACAAATATTCTTTCTGCCTGTGCATTTTTCCCGGTTAGAACTTAAAACGGCATTTTTACGTGGCAGATGAGGCTATGACGATGGGCTCCTGTGATACGGAGTGGCCCCGCTCACACTGGGAAGGAAGGAGGAGGCAGGGTGACGTGGCAAATGTCCAACAACTGACTCCCTGGGAAAACCACACTCACGCGCCACCAGAATCGTGCTGATATAACAGATGTGTAGCACACACTTTACAAATAATACTAAAATGTACGTTACCTTTTATTATACTTGTGTATAGATTTGTGTGTGTGTGTAACTAGTTGATTCTCAGAAAATGCTTTCTGTACATTTTTTGCTGAATTCTTATATGTACGGCAACCTATCGTTACAGTTCAACCATCATATAACAAGGAGTTGACACCAATCACTCTTTTTTCAATCGTTTTGTCATTAATCTATGTGATCTACTTGTTTAAAGTTTGGTTTGTTTGTTTGTTTATTTATAGGCAGGGAGAGGGCAGCAAGAGGGAAAGGGAGAGAATCCCAAGCAGGCTCTGCACTGTCAGTGTAGAGCCCGATGTGGGGCTTGAACTCATGAACCGTGAGATCATGACGTGAGTCAAAATCAAGAGTCGGATGCTTAGCTGACTGAGCCACCCAGACGCCCCTATGTGATCCACTTTTAAACAATTTCTCATCCTGGCACAAATTATATTCATTAAAGGGAAGCCTGTTTCTGCTTCAGCCTAGTTACGTGGTTCAGCACTAGTCAGGTCAAAACTTTACAGGTTTATTAGTGATCTTTAGTGACTTGGACAAGAGTTTTTTAATATCTCCCAACTTTATATGCTATCAAAAATGTAATAATTAAGGACATGACACACTTCTAAATTTAATCTGCCATATTAACATTGTCTCCATCACTGTCTTAAAGACAGTCAACAAAATAAAAGTCAAGTTCTGATTGATAGCGTTTTCTAATTTCTGTGCTGTCAATACTCCAACCATGGCTAATTGCAAGCTCCCAATGTGACGCCGCTAAACACGAAGCTGAGAAAAGGTGCTCAGTAGCCCAGCATTAGGTAATATTTTCTCCCTGTGGGTACAGTAAATATTTTAAATAACCTCAAGAAAATTATTAATAGTGAAACATTAAAAAGTGATGGTTTTGAACATTTATAACCTTTGTTTTTCATATGGCGTCTTAGTTTGTAGGCTTCGATGCATAATTTAAGGTTTTTTGAGATACAACTGACATATAACATTGTGTCAGCTTTAGGTGTATGCATACCTAATGATGATGATTTGGTGTATGTACATACTGTGAAATAACTACCACAATAAATTATCTTTCGTCACCTTGCATACTTAATTTTTTTTTCTTATGATAAGAATTTTTAAGATCTCCTCTCTTAGCAACTTCCAGATACACGATGCGGTATTGTTAAGAATTTTTAAGATCTATTCTCTTAGCAACTTCCAGATACACGATGCAGTATTGTTAAGAATTTTTAAGATCTACTCTCTTAGCAACTTCCAGGAGATACACGATGCAGTATTGTTAAGAATTTTTAAGATCTACTCTCTTAGCAACTTCCAGATACACGATGCAGTATTGCTAAGAATTTTTAGGATCTATTCTCTTAGCAACTTCCAGATACACGATGCAGTATTGTTAACTTTGGTCACCATGCGGTACATGACATCCCCAGAACGTATTTATCTTGTAACTGGAAGTTTGTCATCCACCTCTGGCTACCACCAAGCTGTTCTCTGACTCTGTGAGTTCAGTTTGTTTAGATTCTACATACAAGTGAGATCAAACACTCTTTGTCTTTCTCTGTTTCACTCAGTGTAATGTCCTGAGTCCATCCACGTTGTCACGAATGGCAGAATTTCCTTCTCTTTATGGCTGAGTAATATTCCTGTGTGTGTGTGTGTGTGTGTGTGTGTGTGCATGTGTGTATCACATTTTCTCACATTTTCTTTATCCATTCATCCAGTGATGGGCACCTGGTTGCTTCCATGACTTGGCTGTTGTAACTAATGCTCTACTGAAAATAAGGAGTGCAGATATCTTTTAGAGATAGTGATTTTGTCTCCTTCAGATATATACCCAGAAGCGACATAATTTTTAATTTTTTAAGACACCTCCATATTGTTTTCCATAGTGGCTTCAACAATTTACATTCCTACCAACAGTGCACAGGGTTCCTTTTTCTCTACATCTTTGTCAACACTTAATATTTATTTTCTTTTTGATAACAGCCATCTTACCAGGTGTAAAGTAATATCTCATTATGCTTTTGATTTGTATTTCTCTGATGATTAATGGTATTGAGCACCTTTTCATATACCTGTTGACCATCTGTATATCTTCTTTGGAAAACTGGCTATATTCCTCTGCCCACTTTTATTTTATTTTATTTTATTTTATTTTATTTTATTTTTTAAATTAAATTTTAGTTAACATACAGTGCAACATTGGTTTCAAAAGTAAAATTCAGGGGTGCCAGCCTGGCTCAATTGGTTGAGCGTTTGACTTCGGCTCAGGTCACGATCTCATGTTCTGTGAGTTCGAGCCCCATGTCTGGCTCTGTGCTGACAGCTCAGAGCCTGGAGCCTGTTTTGGATTCTATGTCTCCCTCTCGCTCTCTGCCCCTCCCCCACCCCCTTGTGCTCTGTCTCTAAAAAATAAAATAAAATTTAAAAAATTAAAAAAAAAGTAAAATTCAGTGATTCATATTGTTTTTTTGCTATTGAATTAAAGGTACAGGAAGAGTAAAGGCTTTGCCTAACCCAGTGCATTTTATGATAAGTAGATTAGAGAATTAGAGACTTTCATTTCTCCCCTAAGGGCTTTTATTTTTCTATTCAGGATTAAAAATTTAATGTAATTTTATCCTTTCCACTAAACATAATTTGAGGAAAATTTAAATATTTATCCCAAAGTTATTAGTGTTTTCTATGGAAAGATTTCAAATATTGAATATAGATAATTATTTAAGCATTATTGAGACATGAAATATACTTGGAAAGGGACTAGAGATATCTAAAAATAATGTAAGCATTTGCATTTTATATTATAATTTTAATGGATATATTTCCAAAATATGCTGCACACTTCCCTATCTTGATAAAAAGAACCATGTAGAACTGAGCTGAATCAATTAGTAATGGGCCACCATTATAAATAGCATTTTTAATGCAGAGTTATTTAGCAATGCACTTAAGAGGTTTTGAGGAAACAGTACTGTAGACTTCTTTTTAAAAAAAAATTTTTTTAATGTTTATTTATTTTTGAGACGGAGAGAGACAGAGCATGCACGGGGGAGGGTCAGAGAGAGGGAAACACAGGATCTGAAGTAGGCTCCAGGCTCCGAGCTGTCGTCAGCACAGAGCCCGACGCGGGGCTCCAACCCACGTGCTGTGAGATCGTGACCAGAGCCAAAGTCGAACACTCAACAGAATGAGCCACCCAGGCGCCCCTAGACTTCTTGATGCTGGTATTCAATCTGTTCGACATAATCCTCCTGCCCCACTTCTTCCCCAGTCTCCCGATTCTCTTTCTTTTAATGTTTATTTATTTTTGAGAGAGAGTGACAGAGGTGAGTGGGGGAAGAGCAGAGACAGAGGGAGGCACAGAATCCGAAGCAGGCTCCAGGCTCCGAGCTGTCAGCACAGAACCTGATGCGGGGATCAAACTCACGAACCGTGAGATCATGACCTGAGCTGAAGTTGGACATTTACCGACTGAGCCACCCAGGTGCCCCCCGATTCTCTTTCTAATCTGTCTTCAGCACAGTAGTATTTCCATAACCTTCCCTTTTTTTTTTTTTCTTTTTGTGGGCAGGGGAGAACTGAGTCGTGAGGAAAACTGACTTTGCACTCCTTGGAAAGTAACATCAACTGGTAAGTAACATTAAGCTCAGAAGCAAGCCTCTGTGACAGAATAAAGGGCATGTGCCTTGCTCCCTAGAGGAGTGCTTTTCAACCTTTACATGCATATGGGTCACCTGAGAGTCTTGTTAAAATTCAGATCCCGTTCACTAGTTCCACGATCATGCATTTCTAACACACCCCAGGCGGATGCCAGGAAATCCTTGGGGGCCTCTCAGAGGACTCCCGGTAACCCCCTTCTGGTATCCACACTCCCATTAGTTCCCTGCCCTGGAGTGTGGACTGGGCCTATTACCTTGTTTCTAAGGAACAGATTATAGTGAAAATGATGGGATGTCTCTCCTGAGAAAAGGTTACAAAAAGACCGGTTTCCATCTCAGGTATACTCTGTTGCTTGCTCTGAGGCGAACCATCTGCCAGGCGATGAACTGTCCTATTGTGAGATCTACATGATAAGGAACTGATATCACTGGACAGCAGTTAACAAGGCCTAGGCCCGCCAACTGCTACTGGCTATATGAGTGAGGCTGGAAGCAGAGCCTCCTGAGTTGAGCCTTGAGATGACTGCAGCCCTAGCCAACATGTTGACTGAAGACTTGTGAACAGACCCTGAGCCAGAGACACTCAGTTAATCTGTGCTCAGGCTTCTGACTCACAGAAGCCATGACATAGAACATGTCTGTTGTTCACATTGCTAAGTTTGGAGGTATTAGTTACTCAGCATGAACAACTAATAACCAGTGCTCTTGGTATATGGACACGTTGAGTAGCAAGAGCCTAGAGATCTTTCTACTTGTGGATAATGTTGGGTGATGGATGCTGGACCACAGTGCCCATGTAACGCTACTCTGCTGATTCACTGTTGTAGAGTCTGGATAAAAGTTAACAAATAGAGTAGTTAAATCTTTATTGATGGAGACAGAAAATGTTCAAGGAAGTTAAGCTCTTCAAGAGGGGGCCATATGCATCTCCCACAGGATCACCATTTTCCCCATAAGAAATGGTAATTTATTACCCTAAAGGAGAAACAACAGATGATTCCTCTGGTATCTGACACAGGATGCTTTCAATGAAGGTCACTTATAAATATATTCTCTAGAGGAACCTGGGTGGGTTAGTTGGTAAAGCATCCAACTTCAGCTCAGGTCATGATCTTGTGGTTCGTGAGTTTGAGCCCCGTGTTGGGCTCTGTGCCGACCACTTGGAGCCTGGAGCCTGCTTCAGATTCTGTGTCCCTCCCTGACTCATGGGGAGAGAGAGATATGTGAATGGGGAGGGGCAGAGAGAGAGAAGGGGAGAGAGAGAGAAAATCCCAAGCAGGCTCTGCACTGTCAGCCCAGAGCCTGATGTGGGACTCGAACTCACAAACCATGAGAACATGACTCAAGTTGAAATCAAGAGCTGGATGCTTAACTGAGCCACATGAGAACCCCCATATGCCATATAATTTAAGGGCCATAGAAAGTAAGGTATACAATGATAAGATAATCAACTAAACTTAGACAATAACATTCAGATATAATTTTAAGGGTTTAGAATATAGTAAAGATTAATGAAGCTGACATCACTGAATTTTCAATACTGAGGAATCTATCAAATTGTAAGCTTGCTTTTCATAATTCCCCATTTAAATCCCCTTCAGTCTGGCCTCACTAGAGAAAAGGGGGAATGAGATTAGGATAGGGATAAGAGTTGCATTTATTTAGTGCCTCCCATAAGCCAGATTTGTTTTTCACACGTTAACCCATTTTCTTTATGAAGCGCCTTTTATAGAATGGTCCTTTTGCACAGGAAACATAACTGAGGCACTGGCATTTTGTTACAATCATTCATGTTTACCCAATGTTGATAATTTGGTAATATTTGAAATGTTTCACTTCATGATGCTGAAGATCAATTTTGTTTTGTATATGATGTCTAAACACTGGCCGTTTCATTTGGGAAACTTTGGGTGGGACTTTCCAGATGATATTAGTTAGAGCAGTGATCTCATACCCTGAAGAGTGGCCAATGACAAACACCTGCCACATTGCAACATTTGCTGATAAAGCATTGACTATCATGTCTAGTGATGTATTTTGTCTCATTTGTCTTGTTTCATTAGCTTTAAGAATATTGCTAAAAACATCTGTCATTTATTGAATGCTTTTTCTGTGCCATGGCCTTACATAGTAATTTATCTAATAAAAATAATGTCATTATTACAGCAAATAAGTAATGAAGCTGATTGTTATTCATTGGATTCCAGTCTGACATGTAAAGCACATGGCAATTATCACTCCTATCTTTCTTTTTTAATTTTTTTTTTCAATTTGAGAGAGAGAGAGAAAGAGAGCAAGCAGGGAAGGAGGAGCAGAGAGAGAAAGAGACAGAGACAGAGAGAGAGAGAGAGAGAGAGAGAGAGAGAGAGAGAATCCCAAGCAGGCTTCATGCTCAGCAGGAAGCCAAATGCAGATCATGACCCCAATGCTTTGGGGTCATGACATGAGCCTAAATCAAGAGTGGGATGCTCAACCAACTGAACCACCTCAGCTTTGTTTTTATTGTGAAGACAGGAGTGATGGGGCTCCTGGGTGGATCCGTCAGTTGAGCCTCCAACTCTTGATTTCAGCTCAGGTCATGATCCTAGGGTTGTGGGATTGAGTCCCCCCTAGGGCTGTTCACTGAGCATGGAGCCTTCTTGGGATTCTCTCTCTTTCTCTCTCTCTCTCTCTAACTGCCCCCTCCCTGTCTTGCGCATGTGTGCCTCTGTGCATGTATGCTCTCTCTCTCTCTCTCTCTCAAAAAAAAAAAAACAGAGTTTAACGAACTGGAAGTCAACAACTCTTCTTAAATTCATCAGAGAACTGAGGTCACAGGGCAAACCACTGCCCCTGGGAGATAAGCAAGTAGATACAGAAACGCACTGCTTTCTAAGAGCATAAGGCCAAAAGCAGAACGCTCCAAGTAGAGCTGGTATCAGTAGAAACACTTTAAACTCTAACTGAAGAATTGCTGAAGGTTCAGGGTAGACTAGATTGAGAGTTAAAAACTCCAAGAGGCCCAATTTCAGGGAGACCCCCACATGTTCATGAGTGTCACCTCCAGGAGCCCCACCAGGTTCTCACTATCCCCTATGCTTCCGGCAGGGGGAGGAGACAAGTTATCATTCTGAAATATGCTCAGAGCCCTCTGTTCTCCTTAACATTGTCTGTCCTCAAGGGAAACTATTTTACCAGACCCTAAGTTACTGGGCTATTGCCAGAGCTTAACCAACATGGGGGAAGGGAAACATCCAATTCAGGCTCACTAATTCTGAGACCTAATCATTCACTACACAAGGGTTCTCCTTCCCTACAACCTACCACCAGGTCAACAAAGCTCCTGGGTACCAACAGGGGATTTCGGCTAAAAGTATCCCAGGCCTCAGACTCTATTTCAGAGTCTCCAGGAGAACCCAAAGATAACAGAATAGACAAAAACAAAGACACTAGAGGCAATTTTAATCTCTGACACCTACTCTACAGCAAACAATAAACAGTCTTACTCCTAATCAGACAAATACAAAACCTCACACTTCAGGCCTATCTATTCCTGTTCGTTTACATCATATCCAGCTTTCAACAAAGAATTACAAGGTGTGCTAAAAAGCAAAACCAAAGTCTGAAGAGACAAAGAAAGTATCAGGACCTGACTCAGATATTATACAGATTTGGGGATTACCAGACTAGGGATTTAAAATAACTATGATTAATATGATAATGGATCTACTGAAAAACAGTGGACAACATGCAAGAACAGATGGGTGATGTAAGCACAGAGATGAAAATTTGAAGAAGGAAAATGGTGTAAATCAACAAAACTGTAATATAGGTAAAAAATGACGTTGATGAATTTATTGGTAGACTGGAGATAGCCAAGGAAAGAGTCCGTAAACTTGAAGATATATAAATGGTTTTAATGTCTCCTCAAAGATATTTTAACTCATGGCCAAATCATTATTTAATTATCTAGAGGGGTATATCTTTGTGTGACCTGCTATTTACTACTACTTTGGCCCAGAGTTATAAACTTATTAGCTAATTTGTAGATTCGTGTCTGGAGAACATGAAAATGAATTGTCTCCAGTTGAAAAAAAGTTCAAAGATTATAGTTTAATTGTCTTACTGGACATTGAACAATTTTGTCTCTAACTGAAGAAAATTATTTCATATATTTTCTGAGAAAATAGAGAGACCATTTCTATATTTCTTTTGAGCCAGTTGATATCATCTTGCTGTTCTCTCATTAAATGAACTAAATAAATCTTCAACATGTGCTCCATGTTTATATGACAGTAATGTTTAAAAATTTCAGGAAAATTATACTTTGATGGATTTGGAGCTTTCCCTTGAGATTCCCAGTGGCTCACGTGCTAGAGCTAGGTAAACCAAGTTGCCCAGGAAGTGGCTTCTGGAGTTAGTCACAAAGACCATTAGAACTTTATCTTTCCCGACTCTGTTTTCTTTTTCTTATTTGGTACCTTTTGTTCTGTTGGTTTGTTTGTTTGTTTGT
This sequence comes from Lynx rufus, assembly GCF_022079265.1. Taxonomy (NCBI): domain Eukaryota; kingdom Metazoa; phylum Chordata; class Mammalia; order Carnivora; family Felidae; genus Lynx; species Lynx rufus. The sequence continues at coordinate 38,254,085 of NW_025814824.1, read as the reverse complement.
TTTTCCTTTGTTGTTGTTCCAGATTCTTGGTCAATAGTTACATGTTCTGTTTACTCATTGTTTAAGTTGTGTCCATTTCCACAATTGCATACTGAATCCTCATGTATAAAACGTATGCAAACAGTCAACTCCAGGGACCCATGGGTACTGAACCACTAGATTAGTCAAGGTCACATAATCTATTAATTCTTCCCCATTTGGGGTGACGATATTTGGCAATCTGGTATCATGATGGGATCACTAAGTGATCTCTATTAGGAAGATGTGAATCTATTCTCTGTTGGGTGAGACTGAGAGACAACACAGAATATGGTTAGCTGGTCTATACCATTCATCTACTGGTGTGCTCAAATCCATGTAGAAGGTATTGCATTTCCACTGAATAGAAAGATAACCTTTTGAGAACGTGTGTTCTGTGTTTTCTAAAAAGTGCCTGAGGTGGCAGAATTGAAATTTCATGTCCTGTTGGAGTCTGTGCGTTAAACTGGGAAAAACCTTTTACGGCTCATTGATAAGAAAATGAAATATTTTCCTATTTATAGAGTCTATTGATAAGTTATAAAGTCCCTTAAGAAAAAGGAGACTTTTCTAAATATAGAGGCTAATAAATATTCCCAGAATTTCAGGGAAATGAAGAAACTGAACTCCAATACACTGAATGTCCTGACCTTTTTCAGGGAAAGAGAAAAATAAAAAAATCAAAACATTCCTCATGGATAATGCTAACTCAGAAGCATGTTTATGGCAGAATCCAAGTGAATCTTTAGCCATCCACTGGTTTGGAAATTTTAGGCTATAAATAACTAAATATCTTTTCCTTGCTTTTGTCAGTATTGAGAATAAACATATATATGTGACCCCTGAACAGTGCGGAGGTTTGGGGTGCAGAATGCTGCACAGTTGAAAATTCACGTATAAATTCTGACTTCTCATGGCCTCCGATCAAGATCAATCATGGCCTTATTGATAACATAAATAATCAACACATATTTTGTATATGTATCATATACTGTAACCTTGCAATAAAATCAGCTAGAGAAAAGAAAATGTTATTAAGAAAATCATAAGGAAGACAATATATTTATAGTGCGGCACTGTACAAAATTCTCATATCAAAAAATGTTTAATTTCAGAGACAACATGAGCAGGAGAGGGGCTGGAGGACATGAAAATGAATTCTCTCCAGTTGAAAAAAATTTCAAAGATTATGGTTTTAGTGTCCTACTGGTACAGGTCGGGGGAGGACAGAGGATCTGAAGTGGGCTCTCCACTGACAACAGATAGCCCACGTGGGGCTCAAACCTACAAACGGTGACATTGTGACCTGAGCTGAAGTCAGAGGCTTAACTGACTGAGCTACCCAGGTGCCCCCAAAATCCACATGTTAAGTGGACCTGTGCAGCTCAAACCTGTGTTGTTCAAGGTCAACTGTAATTTCATTTTATTTAATTTTATTTTTTTAATATTTATTTTATGTGTTGAGAGACAGAGACAAAGCGTGAGCAGGGAAAAGGCAGAGAGAGAGGGAGACATAGAATCTGAAGCAGGCTCCAGGCTCTGAACGATCAGCAGAGAGCCGGATGCAGGGCTCAAACCCACGAACCACGAGATCATGGCCTGAAGTTGGCTGCTGAACCGACTGAGCCACCCAGGCGTCCCTAATTTTATTTTTAAAGATTTCAATTATCTTCTAATGAGAGAGACTAGGTTAATGTTAACTTCCTAAATCTGTTGTATTGGTTTATTGATAAGAGAAGCTAAAGTTTCTTCCCTATATTGTTTAAGATTAAGAAAATATACAATACTTTCTACACTGAATTAAAATTCTCAATATTTTTAATCCAACTGTAATTATGATCCTTCTGTGACAGCTTGAACACAATCTGCAAGATATTTATTAATTTTAGAACTTAGACTAACATTAAATCAAATTAATAAAAATCTTGAGATCTGTATAATTTCTAAAGAAGACAGAATAGTGACACACAGTTTACCAGTTGTCATGGATATCTTTGCTTTTTACTTTAACAGTGATAATGTGGCTATATTTTTGGGTCATTTTAATGAACATGAATTTTGTCATCTACAAAGGTGAAAGGTATGTTTTTCGCTGCGGAGATTTTATAATGTAATTGTGGAAGCTTTGCTGGTCTGCCAGCATAGGGACAGGAAATGATCACTCTCCAGTTTTCCTCTGAAAGACTAGTAACTTTAATTAAAAATTTTGGCCTAGATGTATGGTTGAGACCAGACTAGGAATAATCATGACAAAGAACTGTACCTAAAATATGGTTTTATCAAAGAGAGGAGTATTTTTGTTGTCAACATCATTTGTTCCAGAATGTGAAAGAAAGTAGTGAAGCATAGAACTTACCTCAATATAGAAAACTGATATAAACAAACAAATACCCCCTTTATTGTCCTTGAATTGTGTCATTCACAAAGAGTGATTCTGAAAAGTAGTAAAATGTGTAAAAAATTTGGGGAACTTTGCTCAGTTTTGAATGGACTTATTAGGAGATACATTTTTAAAAGAGCTTGTGAATAAATTACTGCTAAATAGATTCATTCAAATCTAGAACTTGTTTTAATTTTCTTCTGTTAGAATGAAAAATTAGTATGGGAGCATTACCAAGAAATAATAAAATTATTTTTCTGTGTAATCTGTCCAGATAGTAGAGATTCCATATCTAACCTGAAAAATTTCTGTGCTTTGTCCTGACTTTGCCATGCCCTTGATCCAAAAAAAGATGGCAGGCGGGGCTGGGGGGGTGGGGGTGGGGGCAATTTACTTATCAAAATTGTATTGTATTCTTCTTACTCCAAACAATAATCATTTATTGTTTCTAGGCACATATGATAATGTGTTAATGAAACAGCTTAATCTATTCTAATAAAACTTTAACCTTTTTAGTTTGGCCTTCCTAAAATACAAACGTAAATTCAAGGGAAAAAATTTGAGATGTATTTTATACCAAAGCTATTCTTGGGAGTCTGCAGGGGCCCCTGGGCAACCCTTACACGAAGGTTGCTGGACAGCAGCCATTGTAAGTGAGCAGGTATGCCTGTGTTCCAATAAAACTTCTACAGAAACAGGCAAGCTGGATTTAGGCAGTGGGTTGTTGGGGTCCCAGTCTTACAGCTATTAAAACAAAAAAGACACTTCCTGGTGAATTTAACTCAGCACACCTTTCCTCATGGACTATTTTCCACTCCTCTGTTTCTTCCTTTCTCCACTGTTTCCATTTGATGGTTCTCTCCTCATTAAAGAGTTAAATAAACCTTTGCCTTGTGCTTGTTTTATATTTGTATGAGTCATGTTTTTGACTTTTTTCCTGAAAAATGTACTTGGAAAGAATCGAATAACAGAGCCATAGGGAGAAATCTTATTAGAACTGGCATAAACGCAGACCGGCCTGGAACAGTATAGATAATGCCGATAATGCAAAGGGACTTACTAATGTGACTTTCCTGTGACAAAAGTGTCTGTTAAACCTGCATCCTTAGGTCTTCACCTCCTTTTTACTTTTACCTAATCACTTCTTATCTCCCATTTATTAGGGGAAAAGTTGCCTGTATTGCATGAGAGAACACTCATACCCTGACTTTACTTCTTCAAATTAGACTAAACGATTTTTGTCTTTTGAGTGTGAACCAAGGTGAATTGCATGACGAAGGAATGGATTTCCTCTTTAATTTCCAATGAATTTATCTCTCTGATTCTCTTTGATTCAGCATATACCAAGTATTGTGATGATTCAGTGCTCATGATCTTACGGAGCTTTTTACATTTTATTTTCCACAATTAGTTTAATGCTATCTCTGGCACAGCAGATTACTAGTAACTAAATGCATGTGCTTCTAACTTTAGTCTTTTAGAAACTAGAGGATGTAAACTGTCCCTTTGCAGGATATCATTCTGAAAAACTATTTCATTCATTTTAAATGAAATTAATGTTGAAATGTTGCCTGAAATACCATGTTCATTTTTCCAATACAGTTTTCTCCTAGAATTTTATGCTAATTCATGTAGATGATTTCACCTGGAAATGTGAGTTTGTTCTCCTTCGAATGTGATGTATGTAATTTGTCATGTTTATGTCTACACTGATCCATTTACAGCAGGATATACAAAAAAATTTAAAACAGAGGTGATGGCTGATTTGCTATTTATTTACATCTATGATACCCTCTGACCCAACTACCCATTGATGGTGTAGGGTTAGTGAGAATGGCAAGGATACTGACACCTTGGTTCTGTTAATAACCTAACCCGTGACTTGTAACAAGTCACCTAACCTTCCCGTTTCCATTTTCCTGTTGGATGAGAATATTGGAAGCTATCTTTAAAATTCCTTCTAGCCCCCAAATCTGATTAATAGCACATTAACAGTGTATGTATGATGACTGTACATTATCATTTGAGCCTGCAATGGGGGAAAAGAAAGAAAGATCTAGAGATGTAAAAGTTCATTTCATGCTCCGGATGTGGCAAGCCAATCAGAAGGGCTGAAGGTCTCAAATACAGTGGGAGGTGAATGTGGAGAGGTCATTTGTTGGATATCATGCCTGGAATGTTGAGCAAGGATAAGTCTGGAAAGGCGGTGACAGTTGATTCCATAGAAAAGCTCACCGGACTGTCTGAAACAGAAGCTCTTGATGGGACTTCCCTCACTGCCGTGCTGTCGGTTACTGACTTTGAGCTGCCTTCCAAACACCTTCAAAGGGTTTCATTAGAATCTTAGGCCTGTTCTTTAGTGTGGCAAAATTTTACTAATTGCAACAGAAAAGGATATCAAAGAAAAAAATCACTTGGCTGTGGATGACGTTAGATACGGACTAGAGCTTTTCTGACACCAGCTACCTTTATGCACAGCTCTTTCTGGAATGCATTGATTTTCTAAACTGTAAGTAACTCCTATTTCATTCTCTTGAATCCAAAGTGATACAGTCAGTTTTAGGTGGAATAGGGCCAAGAATTCAAAACAGAGTTCATTTGTATATGTGAAGCAAGGCTACTTTGCATTTTTTTTTCAATCAGAAGCAAAAATGGGGGTGAACGGCTTCAAGTATGTGCTTTTCAAGTATATGGCATAGAAGGCCCAGAGGTCTTGACTCCAAATTCTTATTCTGATCTCTCATTTCCACCCATAAACCCAGTCTTATTGTTCTTAAAATTCTCGTGACAAATAGGCTTTTCCTCTTGAGTTTTGACTTGTTCGCCCTATCTGAGGACATACTTAAGTTTTTCTGAAGTCTATGTTTATTCTCCTTTTTTTTTTTTAATTAGGCACAAAGGAAATTTGTTACATGCCTTTCCAATGCAATAACATTAATTGTTCCTAACTTAATTACTGAACACATTTAGTTTTCAATGAGTCTGTTTAAAAAATGTTCTTAAAGCAGGATTTCCTTTTTAAATTATATCCTTATAGCATTTTAATGAAGTTAATATGGTAAAAATTTCTTAAAATGATAGATGATTTGAGAATCTCATGTTTCCTTTTAGGAAAAAAAAAATAGCCTGGTGCTCCATTCAAAGGAACAAGGATACAGATTTCTAAGAAATACTTCCAGTAATTCCTAATTTACTACATCAGAAGCAAGGTTTCTTTTAATTTTTTTAATGTTTATTTTATTTTTGAGACAGAGAGAGACAGAGCATGAGTAGGGGAGGGGCAGAGAGAGGGATTCCCAGAATCCAAAGCAGGCTCCAGGCTCTGAGCTGTCAGCGCAGAGCCTGATGTGGGGCTCGAACATGCCAATCGCAAGATCACGACCTACGCTTAAGTCGGACACTCAACTGACGGAGCCATCCCAGGCACCCCAGCAAATTTTTTTAAACAGCTTTAGCCATCATTAATATACTTAACCCCCTTTAAAATAATATCCTGATGTTACTTCAGGGAGACGTAGCTAGACTCAACTAGTTATAGCCTACGGAATGATTAGATGTTCTTGAATGAAAGATATTATTAAAGGCAAGGTGCAATGTGGAACTACAATGTGATTATCATAATTAGGACGTCACATCTCAGCTTGTGCAACTTGTTGGGAGAATAGTTTTGCACCAAGGATAAGAATTTTATTCTCATCATTATGTAAAAATGGTAAGTATTTTCAGTTGCTTTTACAATTAAGTTTCACAATTTACAATTTACAATTAAGTTTCACAATTAATTTTACACCTTGTCTAAATTAAAATAAGAGGTGCCAGTTTCTGTTTTATCTTGTCAAGAAGGACACTATGCAGACACTATCTCTTTTCCATTGTAAAAACTACAAAGAATCAGCCATTCAGATGCTCTTAACAGAGTGTTGCTCACACGTTGATTATATCACTTACGGAAAGATTTTACCTAAGTGCTTTCTCTAAAACCAACTAATGAACAATAGATTTTGCTTTATTTTGTATGTTTTTTTCCTTTGGGCATTTGAGTGTTTCCTTGCTATATCCTTATGAAGGTCCAAAGGAAACACTGTAGGAAAATTGTTTCCCAGGCAGACTGGTACCCTAGAAGGCACATGGGTTTGATCTTGAAAGACAAAGGATAAAGTGTAATTCTTCCCCTAATTAGCTCCTTATTTTGATCAATTGGACATGTAACTTAGTATTTTCTCTATGTCAATTTTCTAATCCATAAAATAGTGTTTATTTTCTACTCAATTAGTAGGTTAGTATGATTGGAAGAACTATATGAGATAAGGTACACTCATGGCATGAATCCTGGCCCAATGGCACTCAATAAAATTTAGTTTACCCCTAAAGTTTAGAGTAGTAAAACACCTACATCAGAAAAGTAAAAAAAAAAAAATATTTCAAACAAACAACCTAACTTCACACATCAAGGAATGAGAAACAGAAAAACAAATCAAAATTAACAGAAAGAAGAGATCTGAAAAGAATATTAGAACAGAAATAAATGAAATAGAGGATAGAAAATAATCAATGAGATTAACAGTTGTTTTTTTTGAAAAGATAAAAAAAAATGACAAACCCTTAGCTAGACTAAGAAAAAAAGAAAAAAAAACTGAAATAACAAAAATCAGAAATTAAAGAGGAGACATTATAACTGATGCCACTAAAATAAAAGCGATTCTGAGATTACTGTGAATAATTATATGCCAACAAATTGGATACCCTAGATGAAATGGGTATATTTCTAGAAACACAAAACCTACCAAGTCTGGATCATAAAGAAATAAAAAATGTGAACAGACCTATGATGGCATTTAGGAAAGAGTGCCCCCCAAAATGGTACTTTGCTGTATTGATTTTTTTAACGTTTATTTATTTTGAGACAGAGATATAGTGAGTGAGTGGGATGGGACAGAGAAGGGGAGAGAGAGAATCCCAAGCAGGGCTTAAACTCATGAACTGTGAGTTCATGAAATCAAGAGTTGGAAGCTTAACTGACTGAGCCACCCAGGTACCCTGGTACATTGAACTTAAAAAAAAAAAAATTATGTTTATTTATTTTTGAGAGAGAGAGAGACAGAGAGAGAGAGAGACAGAGTGCAAGTGGGGGTGGGGCAGAGAGAGAGAGAGGGAGACACAGAATCTGAAACAGGCTCCAGGCTCTGAGCTGTCAGCACAGAGCCTGATGCAGGGCTCGAATTCACAAGCTGTGAGAGCATGACCCAAGCCCAAGTCGGACGCTCAACTGACTGAGCTACCCAGGCGCCCCGGTGCATTGAACTTTTTAAACTGAAAGAGTTTGAGAAAACAGCAGAAGCAGGAAGGTCACTCTGATCACTTGCTTTCATTCTTCTCTTGAAACAGGTCATAAAAGTTTCATGTGAGAGGTGCTCTCCCTATGCCCAGAGGAAAGCATTCTTTTCTCCAAAGAGAAGTGGATGCTGAGAAGAATCTGAACAAACAGGCCTTGTTAAGATTCCCCAGAGTTACAGTTAGGCATACTCTTTGATCTGTCATATTTCTCCATGACTGTCCACCCTGCACCAAACCTAACATAAAAATACTCAGGGTTAGTCATTTCTGCAGCTTTTCCCATTTGTTTATGTAGGCTCCCATGTCATGCAAAGCTTATATTAAATAAATTTGTGTGCTTTACTTCTGTTAATATGTTTTTGTCAATATAATTTTCAGACACAGCTGGGGATCCTGTAGGGGTTAGGAAAACTTTTTCGTCCCGTATAACTAGTAGGAAAATTGAATAAGCAACCCAAAACCTCCCCCAAACAAAAGAGCCCAGGATTAAATGGCTTCACTGAAGAATTATACCAAACATTTAAAAAAGAATTAACACCAATCCTTCTCAAACTCTTCCAAAAAGTTGACGAGGAGGGAACACTTCCAAAGTCACTTTATGAGGCAGCATTACCCGAATACCAAAATCAAAGATACTATAGGAAATTAAAACTATAAACCAATAACTGATAACTGATGCAAAAACCCTCAACTAAATACTACCAGATACAATTCAAAAATACATTTGAAAGGATTATACACATGACCAGGCAGGAAATATTCCCAGAATTCAAGGATGGTTCAACATAGGAAAACTCATCAAATACACCAAATTAACAGAGTGAAGGTCAAAAACCCCATTATCATCTCAATTGATGTAGAAAAAGCATTTGACAAAATTCAACACCCTTTCATGATAAAAACACTCAACAAACTAGGAACAGAAGAAAATTACTTCACTGTAATAAAGGCTATAAATGAAAAACCCACACCTAACTTCATACTCAGCAGTAAAAAGCTGAAAGCTTTCCCATCCAGATTAAGAAAAAGGTGAAGACGCCTTCTGTATCACCATTTCTATTCAGCAGGACACTGAAGGTTCTAGCCCGAGAAATTAAATAATAATAATAATAAAAGGCATCCAAATTGGAAAAGAAGAAGTATCTCTGTTCACAGATGATATAATGTTACAAGTTGAAAACCATAAAAATTCTACAAAAATAAAACCCTGTTAGAACTACTAAATAAATTCAGCAAAGTTGAAGAATATTAAGTCAGCATGCAAAATTGAGTTGCATTTTTATATGGTAACAATGAACAATCTGAAAGGAAATTAAGAAAACAACTTCATTTATAATAGAATCAAGAAGAATAAAATACTTATTAGGAATACACTTAAACAAGGAGGTAAAAGACTTGTATACTGAAAACTACAAAATGTTGAAAAAATTGAAGAAAAAACAAATAAGTGGAAAGACGTTGTGTGTTTCTGGACTGCAAGCCTTACTAGTGTTAAAATATTCATAATTTTAAATATAGAAAATCCTAAAGACTCAACTAAAAAACTGTTAAATCTAGTCAATGAATTCAGAAAATTGTAGGATACAAAATTAACATAAAAAAAATCAGTAGCATTTCAATACACTAACAACAAATTTTCTGAAAAAACCAGAAATTGATCCCATTTACAATAGCATTAAAATAATAGAATACTTAAGAATATATTTAATAAAGGAGGTGAACAATCACTACACTGAAAACTATAAGACACGGGCAAAAGAAATCAAAGAAGAAACAAATAAACGGAAAGATATCCTGTGTTTACGGAACAAAAGAATTAATAGTTAAAATACCAGTATTACCAAAAGCCATCTATAGATTCAATGCAATCCTTATCAAGATTTCAAGGGCATTTTTTTATAGAAATAGAAAAACCACTACTAAAATTTGTATGGAACCACAAAAGACCCCAAAGTGCCAAAGAAATCCCAAGAAAGCAGAACAAAGCAGGAGGTATCACATTTCCTGATTTCAAACTATATTATAAAACTGTAGTAATCAAATAGTGTAGCACTGGCATAAAAACAGACAAATAGATCAATGGAACAAAACTGAGGGCCCAGAAATAAATCCAAGCATATAGAGTCAACAAATATTTGACAAGGGAGCCAAGAATACTCATGGAGAAAAGACAGCCTCTTCAGTAAATGGTTCTGGGAAAATTGGATGTTCACATGTAAAAGAATGAAACTGGACCTGTATCTCTTAAACCACTCATGGAAATTAACTTGAAATGGATTAAAAACTTAAATGTAAGACTTGAAACCATGAAACTCCTAGAAGAAAACAAAGGAACAAAGCTCCTTGACATGGGTCTTGGTAATGATTTCTTGGCTATGACACCTAAAGCACAAGCAATAAAATAAAAAACAAACAGTGGGACAACCTGAAACTGAAAAGCTTCTGCACAGCAAAACAAGCCATCGATGCTACAGAATGGGAAAAAATATTTGCCAACTGTATTATCTGATAAGGTGTTAATATACCAAAAATAGAAAGTACTCACGCAACTCATTAGGAAATAAAATGACACAATTTAAAAAATGGACAAAGGATCTGAATAGGCATTTTTCCAAAAATGATATATGAAAGTGCAACAGGTACATGAAAAGATGATAAACATCACTAGTCATTACAGAAAGGAAAATTAAAACCACAATGAGATATCACTTCACACCTGTTAGAATGGCCATTATCAAAAAGTCAAGATGTGACAAATGTTGGCTTAGATATGGAGAAAAGGGAACCCTTGTGCATTTAAAAAAAAAAAAATAAGATTTATTCCTTTTTTGAGAAACAGAGACAGAGCGCAAACAGGGGTGGGGCAGAGAGAGAGGGAGACACAGAATCCGAAGCAGGCTCCAGGCTCTGAGCTGTCAGCACAGAGCCCGACGTAGGGCTCGAACTCACAAACTGTGAGATCATAACCTGAGCAGAAGTCAGACCCTTAACTGACTGAGCCACACATTCAGGCGCCCCAAATATGCACAAGGGTGCATTATTGGTGGGAATGCAAATTAATACAGCCACTATGGAAAATAGCATAGAGGATCCTTGAAACATTAAAAGTAGAACTACCATATGATCCAGCAACTCCAATTTTGTAAACACATCCAAAAATAGCGAATATACTAACTCAACGATACCTTACCTCCCCTTCATGGCAGCATTATATACAATAGTCAAGACTTGGAAACAACCTAAGTGTCCACTGATGGATGAATGGATTAAGAGGTTGTAGTATATGCATATAAAATAGAACATTATTCAGCCATAAAAAAAACAAAACAAAACAAAACAAGGAAATCCTGCCATTTGCAACAACATGGATGGACCTTGAAGGTATTATGCCAAGTGAAATAAATCAGAGAAATATGAATACTGTATTATCTTCCTTTGTTGTGGAGCCTTAAACAAACAAAAAAATAAAACTCCCAAACTCACAGAAAAAGGGATCAGCGTTACGGCTACCAGAGTTGGGAGTGGTAGGAGAGAGAACTGGAGGAAGGTGGTCAAAAGGTGGTACAAACTTCCAATCACTAGAGGTGTAGTTTATAAGTTGATGACCATAGTGAACACTGGTGTATAATATATAGGAAGTTGTCAGCATAAATCCCAAGAGTTATTACAAGAAGAAAGTATCCTTTTTTCTTGCCTCTTTTTTTTTTTATACCCCTATAAGAAGATGGATATTAGCTGAACCTACTGTGGTAATCATTTCACAATATATGTAAATCAAATCATCATATCATACCCCTTAAGCTTATACAGTGATGTACGTCAATTATTTCTCAACAACAAAAATATAAAGTAAAAATAAATAAATAAATAATCTAAACTTAAAAAAAAAAAATGCCTGCCACATCCAATGATTCTGAAATTCAATGTACATAAGCAGGTCAATGAAACTGAATGAACTGGTTTCTAACAAATCTGGTTGTTCAAAAAGATTATTTATATGTTGGATTCTGCTTAGGAAACCCACACAATACACATTAGTTAAGTCATTTTTATTTTCATCTGTTAAAGACAATGTTATTTTAGTCTAAATACCTAGTGTGTGTTGCATTCAGAATTAAATGTATACATGAAAAACTAGACTGATGAATTCATATATGATGAATTCCATGCAATCCAAAAGTATATACCCTAAAGACAGGCATAAGCATCTCGGATCGTTAGTGCTAAAGATACCATAGTTAATAATCGAGTCAGGTGACCATTCTATCAGATACTCAGGATTGATGAATTTTGCCCCAAATTTATCACTACTTACTGGAAGACACAGGATTGGCAGCTTGATTGTCTGATTTCAGTTCACTGGTATTTCCACAACACTAAAGGATTGAGAATGTTACATTGTGATCTGATAAGTGTGGTCTTAGCCTTTAATATTACCTTACCGCCCTTTGATGATAGTTGAGCTCTGGATAAAAATGAATCATCTTTAAAAAAAAAAAAAAGAAAAAAAGAAAGAAAGAATTCTGTAACTTGGATTAAACAGGCACTGACCTGAATAAGCAATAAACTTCCATGAGCAATTCTAACCTATTATATTTGATGTCGTATTTACTTTGATGTAAATGCAATACATATTTTATAATCAAGGATCTCTCCTCATATTTTCCTGTTAAAGAAATGGAGCTTTAGGGGTATCCAATTACCTAAAAGTTATACACCTATTCAAAAAAGGTAGCTGGGAATAAATATACATTGCTGATTTCTATTTTTATCTTCTTGCATTTGCTTACATCTGAAAATCAGTGCCGCCAGATTAAATGGTTTGCAAATAAGCTGTTCTCTTGTAATAAAAATTAGCATAAACTCAAAGTTAATTCATCACTTCCAGCATTGAAAGACCCAAATGAGGGTGATAAAAGCAGATGCCTGGCATATGGCAACAGATGGGTCACAACACTTAAAAAGAGCTACTGGGAATAGGATGATTCACTCTTCTCAATTCTTATCACATAAGGTAAAAAGGTTGGAGAACGAAACAGTCAAAACAATATAGACCTAATTAGGTCCTAATTTTCTGATAGTTTTTAAGTGCCTATTAAATTACAGGACTTGCAATTTGCTAGTAAGTTTCAGGTCCTTGTACTGTCTATAAAAATCATGTAGAAAATTCCATAATAGAAAGAGTCAAGCAAATACAGTAGGAACCTACAATACCCACCGGCAAAATATGGCTGCTAGTGGCAAGAATTATTGGAGCAGATGGTACATGATGAATTCATCAGGATATGTCCCAACACCCAGTTTCATAATCATACCAGGTTTTTTCCTACTATTTTTGCTCACATGACACCTTATTCTAACATTACACTAAAAATGTCATCTGTGAATCATTTACAAGTTTTGTAATTATGCATGATTTTCATCGTAAATTAGAAATAGTAATAATGATGCTTATGATAAAAGTTTGATATTCTTTTATCCATTTGGAGTTGGTTTCATAAATACAATTCACAAACTCTGATAGAAAAAAAAGTGTATTCATGCAGGTTACACTAAACAGATGGATTTTAGTGGATATAGCTGTTTGCCACATAAGTAGGAAAGATGATGTCAAGTCACATTTTCCTTTGAGTGTGAGTTTTCTCAATAAGACTGTGTTTGGATCGATTTGACATCTATTAAGGAAAATATATAGTTCTTACTCAACTAAAATCCCTAAAAATTTCCTGAATTTAACATAAAACTCAAAACCTTATCTTAAATTGTAATACAGGAAAAAAAAAAAGACAAGGTCACCACAATAAAAGCTTAAACTCACTTAAACTATCATTAGAATTTGAGATTATTCTCTACTAACTAAAATCCTGGTGAATGCAGCTTAAAAAATATAATCTATGTTTTATGTAGGCTCCTCTAAAAGTAGTGGGGGGAAAAAAAGAGCCTGTTTTCCTTCCCCACTGTCTATCTCCTCATCGAGAAATGGAAGTTTTGCAATCAGCTGAAACTTGGCGTGGGTCCCTTGGAGCCCTCCATATGTGCTGCTTTTATAAATTAATCAGGGTGTGACTCCCATTGCCACTCCTCAGTAGTAGCAATGGCAACTTTTTAAGCTGGTTTTGCAATGACCAGAATTCACTGCTCAGGAGGTAGGGTAAAGAACAGGTAGAGGTGCTATATGGAATTCTGGAAAATAAGCATAGTACCCATCAGTAAAGCCTTCCGGTTGGAAGCAGAAATGGGCAGAGCCCTGGTAGCAGTGCCATTTCAAGGCAGTGTGGGTTTTTGTTGCTGGCCATGCATGTGCTGTTTTGCTTTTTTTTCTTACCATTTTTGTAATCCCACATAGAAATTTAAACCCATTGACTTGTTAACTTCCACGGTGACAGCAAAGAATACCAACCATGGCATAAATGACCAGAGCTAGCCTTTAATATAGCACTAGTTCCAGATACCATGAGAAGTACCCTATAGGTGTTTTTTTGCACTTAATCTTCATAAAAGTTCTAAATGGTAAATACTATTATCTTCAAATTGCAATGCAGAGAGGATCTGTAACTTGCCAACGTTACATGATTAGGAAATGATAGAGCTAGGATTCACACTTCGATCTCTCTGACCCTGAAGCCCACGTGCTTACCTGCTTCCTTTCCCCTCCACAAGAACTCAAAAACACAGCAGTCACGCACCCCTTTAAAGAAAACAAACTAGGGGCACCTAGGTGGCTCAGTCAGTTAAGCATGGACTCTTGGTTTCGGCTCAGGTCATGATCTCACAGTTTGTGGGTTCGAGCCCCGCCTGGGGCTCGGCACCGAAAAGCACGGAACCTGCTTGGGACTTCTCTCTCCCTCTCTCTCTCTGCTCCTCCCCAACTTGCTCTCTCTCTCTCTCTCTCTCTCTCTCTCTCAAAACATAAATAAAAGTTTAAAAAAACTAATGAATCTACCCAAATACTTTGTCTGACAAAAGAAAAAGATTTCAAGGGTTGGAAAATCATGTTGCAAAAGGAAAGACACGTAGTCCTCCAACTTAGAAATTATTAAGGAAATAACCTGAAATATTATAACATCACAACAAAAGTATAAGAAACAAGCTATCCAGTACTAGGGGAATGTGCATAAAAGGGACTATTTCTCATACAATACAAATTACATTTAGGAAAATCATACAGGAAAAGGTTTATGATACAATGTCAAGCAAAAAATACCACAAAAAGTAAGATATAAGGTATATATTCTAGCCTCAACAATGCAAAGGAAAAATTACAGAAGAAAAATACTTCAATAAAATAAGACTAAAGTGTTATAATAACAGCCTCAGAGTAACGTAATCATATTTTTGTCTCCCTTCCTTATATTTTATGTACTTTCATTCAAGAGTACTATCATTTAAGAGTATACATGGCATTTTAATCAGAAAAATCTTGGGGCGCCTGGGTGGCGCAGTCAGTTAAGTGTCCGACTTCAGCCAGGTCACGATCTCGCGGTCCGTGAGTTCGAGCCCCGCGTCAGGCTCTGGGCTGATGGCTCAGAGCCTGGAGCCTGTTTCCTATTCTGTGTCTCCCTCTCTCTCTGCCCCTCCCCCGTTCATGCTCTGTCTCTCTCTGTCCCCAAAATAAATAAACGTTGAAAAAAAAAATTTAAAAAAAAAAGAAAAATCTTTAATTACACAATAATTCAGTCATAAACAGAATTATATAAATAACTAATCATGGATAAATGTCATTTGGATGATTAAAACATTTAATTATTTTATTTAGAAAATGTCACCGTACTAATAAAGCCTACTTAAATTTATTGAGGGCATATTTTGTAATCAATAAAATCTGTGTAAATATGGAACTATATGTGATAGGAATAAAACAAACATTTTTGAAATATGTATATCCTGTGCAAGTATAATCCCTCTTTCCTTGTTCCAAAAATATTTTTATCATTTTTTATTTTGTTGCAGACTTTCATTCCTAGGCAATCAGTGAACTTTCAGTGAGCTTTCTTGTTTATAAGTACTTCAGAAGTACAACATACTTTAAGGAGCCCATAATATAAAACACATGGAAACTATTTAGTTGTCATGAAGAGGATTGTTAGAAAAACAAAAACAAAACAGAACAAAAAACTATCGTAAGTATACAAAAATATAGCAGCTTTTATTTATTAAAATAATAACTATAATGGGTCCTATGGCCTATGAAACCATACTCAAATTTCTCAGCCTAGTATTCCCATTAACTGGGATCATTTTACCTTTTCTATCTTCTTTTCATTAACTTTATTAGAGTTATTCATTCACAGTATCCATGAATTTTCAGTACAGTAGCCCCAAATTTGCTCAAGCTATTACCTTTACCTGTTGTTAACCCCTCTCTAATCATGCCTTTGGAGGTCACTTCCTAAGTAGCTTTGTTAATGTATTCTTTGAATACTGAGCTCTTACACTCTGCTAAATTCTAGAGAGGAAATATCTGGACACGGTTCTACCTATGAAAGAACATATAGTCTAGTGAGGGATATCAACGTAAAAAAAATAAAAAATAAAACAAAATACTATGCCATCAGTGGGACAGAAGGGTAGAAAGTTAGAGCTAAATGGGTATGTCACCCAGGGGTGGGAGAGGAAGAAAGATACAGGCAAAAAGAATACCATGTATGAATGTCAAAAGCCAGTAATAGATACAAGGCACATCTGAGGAACTGAGATGGGGCTGGGTTCGCACATCAGGATGTAAATGGCCCGTTCCTAGGCGCAGTATTAAGTGGTTGTAATAAAATTTGTTTCTTATAGAAATTAATTTTTTTTAAGGTTATGGATCTTTGGGATTAAGCCAGAACTCTCATACCATGGAGACGAAATATTGCTGTTTTAGTAGTAACCTCATGCCTCCTTTACCTGATTAATTGGTCAATAACCTGAAATCCACGTCTTCAACTTCATGTGCATTTTTTCTGGAGCTTACACAGGAATGGGATATAGAAGAGTCTTAAAATTATGTGTCATTTTTACTTGATTCCTATGAAAGAAACATTTCTAGAAGCAGAGATGGCGAACACGTCCAGGGTGGACAGTTACACAGTCAAATGATATGTAGCTGAGAGTTTCCATCTGTCTGTAAGGCCCAACAAGGAGTGAAGATTTGGAAGTACTTATATTTATTCATCATCATTGTTTAATTCGAGCAACAAAGATTTTTGACCGGGGCAAAATTAATTGCATGTGTGTGGTCAAGAGATGGCATGTAGATTCTTGTTGGACTCATTTTCAAGTGTGTGAATCAGTGTGACATTCTTAGCTTGTACTTATTTTATTTGTTCTCAAAAGAGTTAGAACACTTGAGCAGCACCAAATTCTGCTTACAAAAAGGCACTGGGTTATTTTCATGTAGAGAATAAGTTTTTCAAGTTATATGATCCTACTGCACAAAATCAAGTCAATGTAAAAAAAAAAAATTAAAAGTGTTTTTCTCCTTAAAGAATTTTGGGTGAAATCCAAATAGAATCAATTTGTCTTAAGACTGAAAGCAAACAAGAACAACCTAACACTTAATGTTATGAAGTTGCTGAACATTCCCAGTAATCATGTCTGGGCTTTTGGGATTAAAGTTTAGCTGGAAATGCATTTCCTCTATTTATAGTGGCTGCTCCATGGTACTCTGGACAACCAGTTTGGAAAGTGGGAAATCTGCCCTTGTCTTTATCTACTATGAATCACTTGGTCTCTTTATCTCCACTTCCAACTCAGCAATGTGAGCATTTGATAGTGCTCCTAGGAGACCCAATTAATGGTTAAGGTTTTGAATAAAACAGTATATAGGCTCTAATGATAATCGTTTCAACCCACTTGCTTGTGAATGCCAGTAAGATAAGATGGCTATGCTGTGATTATTTAAAAGGCTCCAACATAGAAAGCAGTATCCATTTATGAGCTCAGCCTTATTATTTATTTACTGACTTCTAATCACCATATTCTGAGCTTATTTTATTTATTAATTAAGTCAAAATGTTTGGGCAGCTCCATTGTGTGCGGGCACCGCCCTTTAGAGCATGTTGGTTTTCCGTATGTTTCGTGCCAAGTAAAGATATGGTTCACTAAAACGATTGCTTTGTATCATGACTGGAAGGAACACTGTTCGAAGAAGCTTTTTCACTGTGTTGTTGAAACTGCTCTTTAAAGTCACAGTATGGGGGCGCCTGGGTGGCTCAGTCGGTTGAGCATCCGGCTTCAGCTCAGGTCATGATCTCGCAGTCTGTGAGTTCGAGCCCCACGTCGGGCTCTGGGCTGACGGCTCAGAGCCTGGAGCCTGCTTCGGATTCTGTGTCTCCCTCTCTCTCTGCCCCTCCCCCACTCATGCTCTGTCTCTCTCTGTCTCAGAAATAAATAAACATTAAAGTCACAGTATGGATCAGTAGACTACATGACAATCATTAAGATCTTCTCAAAATTCCTGATCTTATCATATAGGAATCCATGTAAGATTTCAAATTCAACAGAGTAGAAGTAGTCAGTTGCTTCACCGAGTGAGTTTCCCATCTTCCATGAAATTAATCTCTTTAAATCCCACTTATAAATGTTAATTATAACATGGTTGGAGGAGGGCAATTAAAAAGTACTGTCATTTCATAACCAAACAAGTCCGAAAACTGCTTAGCAGGACATACAGGATGTTCATCAGTCTAACTCTCCTCCAAAGTACAGATTAAGTCCCTGGACATCAAATACGTATGCTGATAAGAATCAGTTTGATTAACTGACAACCCAAAGAAATCATACCCAAACTGATATCTAAGGAAACAGTTTCATTTTTATATTGAGCACACTGTGTGCAGAATCTAGATTTTATTTCTCCATGGCACTAGATTAACCTTCTAGCAGGATGTACGTTGGTAGACACAGTGGTAATTTATATAATTTCCTACGCTATTAATGGATGGTGATTGGAAGGAGGGGATTCAGATAGAGCGGGGGAAATTCAACATCCGTTTCTAAGTCCTTAAATTTGTTCCCTATGAAAACAGCATGTAATCTGAATTCATCATCACGAGCCCAATGTCTACCAAAATAAACCTTGTCACACACTGGTTCATTCCCCCCCCCCACCCCTGACGAAAACACAAATATAGAGAGGATCATTAATCTCTTAGTTACCCTGACTTTCTTCTCACGTATTTATTCTGGCATTTCCAAACTAATTTTTTAAACTTCTAAGTAAGGAATAATTGGAACCAGGACTACATTACAAAGAAAACACAAAAATAAATTTTAAAAATAAAGTAATACACTCAAAGTTAAGAGGCAGAATACCAAAGTTAAAATTCTATTTCGTTTCACTGGGGTTGTCTGGGCCATTTCCTGGCAAGCCCTGAATATAGCCAGATTAAAGGAAAACAAGTGGGTATTTTCAAGAGTTAACTCAACATATGGATTTTACTGTTAAATATAATTTCCAAAAAGAGTTTGTCTGAGTTTTTAAAACTAAATTTCATATGGGTCACGGTAATAGGATCGCTTGATTCATTACTTCTTTGACCAAGTAACTAGAATATGAGGCAGAAGGCTAGTGTAATAGTCATATGTATTGGGTAAATACTATATTCTAGCAAATATTACTATAAACACTGTATTGAACCGTATATAGCAAATGCTATATTCATTGTGTTATTATTGTAGCTTCATAGCTCCAGGACTGAGGACGGTATAGCAAATGCTTTGTAAACAATGGTGTAGAGTGCAAGGTAATGACTCACAGGAGAAATATCTTATTAGACCAAAATGCCCAAATATTATTTTCCTTTTCCTGTGTCCTTTTCCTTCTTTTTCCTTACTTTAAAAAAAAAAAACAAAAAAAAACTGGCTCTCAAATCCTTACTTCCATACAGTTTAAGTTGTAGAAGGTAATAGTGTTGTTACTGTATTCAATATTTAAAACGTATTTACTGAATACCATGTAGAGTCCAAAATCTTCCACTTATTATTTGATATCTTCATCTGAATCAGGAGCTCTGGCTGACAGATGATTTTGTGAGGGCAGAATTTCTAGCATCAAGTCAATAAGAAAGTGAGAAATTGAGGGCATGCTCTTCTAATTGCCCCTACTACCCTTCAGGTAGACCCAATTCTATTATTTAACTGAATGCTAGCCTCAGGCAGCTTTCTGATTGATGCTGAGTGGCCACTTACAGGGCTCTGTTGAAAAATATTCTTAGGACTTGTCTGAACTCAGCAGTAATGTAAGTCATTAATTATGACCGCAATGTACTCAGGAGGGAGGAAGGATACCACTTAGGTCTTGCTAACTGATCTTGATTTTGAGAAATGGTCACTGAAGTATTTAGAAGTAAAGTAATATCACGTCTGCAACTTTTAAGGTAAGGATGTTTAAGAATATGTGTGTAGAGAGAGAGAGAAAAGGGAGGGGAAGGGAAGAAGGAAAGGGAGGAAGAGAGTACATGAGAGGACACTGATACCATTCATCACCATCTCACAAAAAATTAAGATATGGGGGGATCTGGGTGAGGGGTATATAGTAATTTTTGTAGCTTTTGTGCAAAGTCTACAATGATTTTAAATTATAAAGTTTTGGGGTACCTGGGTGGCTCAGTTGGTTAAGTGTCCAACTTCTGCTCAGGTCATGATCTCACAGTTCGTGGGTTTGAGCCCCGTGTCCAGCTCCGTGCTGACAGCTCAAAGCCTATAGCCTGCTTTGGATTCTGTGTCTCCTTCTTTCTCTGCCCCTCCCCCACTTGTGCTCTGTCTCTCTCTCTCTCAAAAATAAATAAACACTTAAAAATAAATAAATAAAATTCAAAGTTCAAAAATAAATGCCTGCCCCATATTTGGAATTCCTCCTGTGGGAGATATAAATAAGAAAGACCAAGATTAAAAGCAGGAAAAGCCCATTATAGCAAGAAGGTAGTCAAACTAATATTTTTGGGGAGAGGATGTTAAAAGTTCACATAGGGACAAAAAACAAAAAACAAAAACGGAAGGAAACCCATCCAATTGCTGCTTTAGAGGCAGTACAGGAATATTTGGTAGCCATTTTTTATCTTTTGATTCTAGTTCCAAATTAAAAACAGAAAAATGGGTTGATTCCTTGAAATTCCTCTCAATTCTAGAATCTTAGAAAAGCACTCAAGAAACCTAGTCTTCCTCATCTTGTTCCTGCAGCTTACCCACCTGGACGTGTATACCCATCTAGACAAGTATCGCAAACACCTCAGACATGAGTCACACTGTACTCATCAGTTTTCAAGTCTATACCGAGGGCTGTGTCAGGCATGGTCAGAGACTTCATGCCCTCGTGATTAATGCTACCCATGTATGGATTTAGGCTGTCAAATTAAATGATCATTATTTTCAACCAACGCCACAGAAACCATACCATACATTAGTATATTATATACTAGTATATATACTAGGCATGGAATACTAGACTACAATGTTACTAGAATGTTTTCCTTTTCTTTAAAGTTCTTTCTTTTCACTCCAAAACTTCAAAAGCTCACTCCAAGCAGGAAAAGAGGATGACAAAAATCTAAGATATGTACATTCTTTGTTTACTTATCAGAGAAGAAAAACAACTCTTTGCAGTTTTAGGTTCAGCTACTACTCCTGGGAATAATGTTTCCTGAGACCCACAATATCTAAGGATAGAGCAGGTCTTGCAACCAAGAGGAAATTTTGCTGTACCACCTCTAAGCAGGCAGAAACGTTCTTTTTCTCTCTCCCTTTCTTTCTCTCTCCCTTCTTTTCTTTCTCCCTCTCACTCTCTCCCTCTCGGTCTCTTTCTCTCTTCCCCTCTTCCCCCCCTCCCTCTCTTCCTCCTTCTCTCCTCCTTCTTTCTCCCTCCTTCCTTCTTTCTCCTTTTCTTTCTTTCTTTCTTTCTTTCTTTCTTTCTTTCTTTCTTTCTCTTTCTTTCTTTCTTTCTTTCTTTCTTTCTTTCTTTCTCCTTTTCTTTCTTTTCTTTTCTTTTCTTTTCTTTTCTTTTCTTTCATCACAATAACAGATTGGAGAAAAGTTATTTTATTCTTTTTTTAACCAAGGACCTACATTCCTTGTGACTGGGTTTGGCTGGTGGGATACAGAGGACGGACTGAGGTTCTATGTTCCAATCCAAAAAGGAAATGTTGCTAATGTGTTCCAAACACAAAAATTAGAAGCAGGCCTAAAGTGTACTTTAATTCACACATTTAACAAATGGGGGTCCCTAAATACTTGGCTGGCCATTAAGGAATACAAGGATTGATTAGTCACAGCCTCTGCTCACATGATTATAGTGAGGAGGGAAAAAGATAATGAGCAATATTATTAACAAAGCTGGAATATACAGCCTAATTTTAGGAAAATAACAAATGAAGTCACGTATACAGAATTTTGTCAAGACTTTCACTCTGTGGAAATCTTTAGCCCCAGAGACTTATAAATATACTTTATTTTTATAAAAATATTTAAATTTTTTAAAAATATTTATTTTTGAGAGGGAGGGAGAGAGAGAGAGAGGGGGAGAGAGAGAGAGAGAGAGAGAGACAGAGAGAGAGACGGAGTGAAAGCGGGAGGAGGGACAGAGAGAGAGGGAGACACAGAATCTAAAGCAGGCTCCGGGCTCTGACGCAGAGCTTCAACTCACAAACCGTGAGTTCATCACCTGAGCCGAAGTCAGATGCTTAACCGACTGAGCCACCCAGGTCCCCCTATTTTCATAAACATATTTTAAATAATAACGTGCTTTCACTATGGGAAGATTTTTGTCAATGCACGATATTTAGTCCACCATTAAATTATTAAGTGTTATAGTGTGACCAAAATCACTGATCCATGTGATTAAATTAAGTTCTACTTGGTGGCTCCTTGTATATTATTTCCTGACAATTTTGTCATCAGATTTAAAAATGGAAGAAGCCTAGAGTATGGTTTCAGATTCTCGCCTGTGGTTCTTGTGAAATCCTAAAAAGGTTTCTGTCTATAATCAATTATTTCTAATCCTTTTCTGCATTCTGGGCAAGAACTAATTTCCTCTCTATGTGAACATCTATCTGAGTGCTAATATATTCTACCCACCTATTTCTGGCAAGAGGCATAACGTTCCCATTAGCTCATATGGAGAGACTGTGGAATGCTTTGCAAGTATTTCTGAGAGTAGCTGTCAATTCCATTACCTTCTTAATGTGGACTTGTCCATGATTTGAATCAGCCACTACGACTAAAATCCTGAGGAGGCATTTGGTTGTTAATTTACGTTGCTCTACAGAGGGGATGTTCCAGAGTTTGAAGTGGCCAGTTCTCCCTTGGGCACTAATCATTTCAGGTATCATTTCTGTGCAGGGACGCCTAATGCCAAATTTAGCAACTCAGATGTGGTACATGCAAGACAAGAAGTTATTTTATATATTGCCATGTCCCTTCTTCTATGAAATGGAAGAAAAGGAAGAAAGAGAAAGGTGAATAGCAGGAAAAATTCTAGTCTCATCCTTTCCTATAAGCATCAAAAGAGTTAAGTCATTGGTTAAGTTAAGACCAAAAGAGTTAAGTTTGGTCATTTGGAAGGACCAAAAAAGAAAAAAAAAAAAATCAATGCTTAATAAGTGCCTACTATTTGGCAGGCAGAATCCCAGCTACTTTACATAATATTAAACTCATTAGGTGCTTAAAACCATAGCACTGCTTAAAACCATAGCACTTGAATCAGCTCTACCGTATTCTAGAGCCCATACTCTTTGATTTTTATTTTTTTAAAAACTCTATCTACCTATAATTTTTTTCTTATCAAAATACAATATATACTTGGTGTGGAGAAACTGGATAAAACAAAAGAACTCGGGGCGCCTGGGTGGCTCAGTCGGTTAAGCGGCCGACTTCGGCTCAGGTCATGATCTCGCGGTCCGTGAGTTCGAGCCCCGCGTTGGGCTCTGTGCTGACAGCTCAGAGGCTGGAGCCTGTTTCAGATTCTGTGTCTCCCTCTCTCTGACCCTCCCCCGTTCATGCTCTGTCTCTCTCTGTCTCAAAAATAAATAAACGTTAAAAAAATATATTTAAAACAAAAGAACTCAACAGAGAAACAAAAACAGACACCCATAAACCCATTTTATGATACCACGGTTAACACTGGAATGGTATTTCATTTCAGCCTTTTACTCTATACATGAATATATCCATAACCACTTTCTCTCTTCCATAAACAATTCTGCAGCACAGTTTTAATAGCTACATAAAGTCCTATCACACACACATAAATAACCTACTGTCGTTTATCATTCAGATTACTCCAGTTTTTTCAGTCACACAGAATACCAAATATATAAACTAAATTTTTGAACAAATTCATTATTGTTTCCTTGGGGTAAATTTCTATATTTCTCCTAAGTATCACTGGCATCAGAACTGCTATGTCAAGGAGATTCTCTTTTCTGCTTTTTCTTTTAGTACAGCGTCAAGGTTACCTCTCACGGTTTCTTCAGTGCACACTCCCAGAAGCAGTACAGGACGGCACCCATTTCTCTCCATCCTCAGCAATGCGCTGCACTGCTGTTCTCTTCTCATTTTGCAAGAAAGGCAAGAAAGTCCTTTATTTTAGCCACAGACACACAAACCTATGAGAAACTCACTGACCTTTTGTTGCACTTCGTACCTGAAAATGCTTTCATCTTAAATTATAAATCCACAGCTGGAGGCTCACACGCTGGAAAATTCCTCCCTGTGGTGAATGATCATAGAGGGTGCTTTTGATGAGCAACCGGAAGGGCCGATTAACAAATATAAATGGACAGAAGTGTCTGGAAATGGAATGGTCGGCCTTGGGAGCCAATGAAGTTCTCATCCCTGAGGTCGTTCAAGCAAAGAATGCATGATGACTGGTTAGGGTGATAGTATGGAATTGGTCTAGATGAACTCGGATGTTTCTTCCCACCCTAGGGTTTTATGATGCTCTACTCTACTTCTAGAGATTATTGACTCTGTTTCTTTACCTCATCAACTGCAATCTTTGTATACAAATAGAGTGACTCTTTCTAACTTCTGTCCTTGACAGTAATTTATCCAAAGTGGCCACATTGTAAATTGTGCTTTGAAGCAAAGTGTGTATATGAACATACGCACATCATATGTTATATATACACACATCAAATGTACGTCATATATGATATAGACCAGAGTATTTGCTATATCTAGAAATCTAGCTGCAACATGAGCTCCAAAGAGTCTCAATTTTAAAATTATACATACATCTTTCCAAATAGGTACCTATAATTATAGCTAAAGGTAAAAACAAAAAACAAAAAACTACAGGTATGCTTGCATATGTTCAGAAAAATTTTAGGACACACAGAATATTATTCATAGTAGTTATCTCTAGGGAGTGAGAATTGGGAAAAGGGATGCGGGGAACTTATATTTTCCACTTCAGGTCCTATTATACAGTTTGCATGTTTAGTATCATTTTAATAAGTTTTACATTTTATGAAATTTAGAGAAAACCTGGAAACAGTTAATTTCATACCAATCAAAAGTCAATAGTAGCTATTTATGATTAAAATCTCAGCAAAGGAACTATAGGCAGATCTCTGAATTTAGCAGCCTTGAAAATTGGACTTCATCAGCATGAGGAGAGACATTTCCTTCTCAATTTTGATCTCATGCTTTGTTTGGTTAGTAATAAAACAACAATGATAGAGACAACTTTTGCAAAAGAAAAAAATCAGGGAACCTATTAGAATAATAGCCTATGCCAGCAATCAGAGTTGTAACCGACATAGCTCACTGTTTGGGATGCTGGTGTTACATTTTTGTGAATTTACTCATGGTGGGTATGAATACGACAACAATTTTATTCTGCCCGTCAAATATATGGAAAGTCAAAGACTTAATTCTAGCTCACTTCAGGTGTCCTAATTTAAACACAGAGGAAAAAAGAGAACATTCCATAATTGTAATTAAAAATAGATAACGCTGATGATTTTGTAGCTCACACACATTATCTAGCGAATTTGTTAAATTAAAAACTATTCTACAAAAGCAACACTACGCTGATAGTAGAGGGGTGGGGACATGCCTGTGAATGTGATGGAAGGGAAGTGATTATCCTATGAAAATCTGAAATCAATCATAAGACATCACAGGTCAGGTCGAGAACTCTCACCCCTAAAGACAGTCCAATGTGGCTATCTCCAGATTGACAGGATTAACAAACATTGTGAATCATAAAATGTATCAGAATTATAGGCTGAGCTGTAATGGCCATGCTGGCAGACCCAATCAAAAAGGGTCCTGTCCTGAAATTGCCAAATGAAGCCCTGGGTCCAGCAGTGCCAGGTCATAATCAAATTCCTATTTCACTCATGCCCTGATTCCTTGCTTGCCCAGTCTTCTAGCTTTCCACTGCATAGACCTGCAGAGAGAGGGATGATTAGTCAGTGACATATTATAGTTTTAGTTTTAAACATCACTTGCTTGCAAGAGTCAATTTGAAAGATATCAATCATTTCTTTAATTGAGAACTCAAATATTCCGATTATGTCTAATCTCTTGGAATATCACGAACATTCCAATGTCTGACAAAAATCGAAGATATTTTTGAGCCATGAAGACTGAAGGCACTTGAAACCCGTGGGTTGCCCTTCTGCCTTCTCCATGCGGCATGGATCGCTTTATGACTGTTAGCCTTTAGATCCAAATTTTAGAGTTTGTATTTATATTATTATCACCAGGAAAAAACTCAATAAGAAGATTAGGTTAACATGGTATGTGAGGGGCACCTGGGTGGCTCCATTGGTTAAGCAACTCTTGATTTCAGCCCTGGTCATGATCTCACGATTTGTGAGATCAAGCCCCAAGTCGGGCTCTATGCTGAGAGCATGGGGCCTGCTTGGGATTCTCTCTCTCCCTCTCTGTCTCTGCCCCTCCCCCACTCATTCTCTCTCTCTCCCTCTCTCTCTCTGCCCCTCCCCCACTCATTCTCTCTCTCTCCCTCTCTCTCTCTCCAAATAGGTATTTTTTAAAAAAGCGGTATGTGATTGAAGATGAGTACATTCCAATTGGAAGACTTTGTTATTTCTTGAATCGAAGACTAGTCTAAGTCTGATTTCTAAGAGCAGAATTTACTTTGTAAAAGACCTGTTACAAGTTGGATAATCAGTTATTATGAAAAGTGAAGTAACTACTTTTCCTTCTGATTAGTAATTAATTAGGTTGCTTATAAAAGTGAAGGAATAAGATAAAGATTAACCAGGTAAACATTTCTTTTTTTAAAATTTTTCATTTCTTTCTTTTGAGTGAGAGAGAGCAAGCGCAGGGGGAGGGACAGCGAGAGATGGACAGAGAGAATCACAAACAGGCTCCACTCTGTCAGCACGGAGCCCAATACGGGGCTCGATCTCATAACCGATCGTTAGATCGTGACTTAAGCCAAAATCAGAAGTCAGACACTTAACCTACTAAGTCGTCCAGGTGTCTCCTAGGTAAAAATTCCTTAAGATGTCAGGAATCTGTTTATATTACC
This sequence comes from Lynx rufus, assembly GCF_022079265.1. Lineage (NCBI taxonomy): Eukaryota > Metazoa > Chordata > Mammalia > Carnivora > Felidae > Lynx > Lynx rufus. The sequence continues at coordinate 38,226,870 of NW_025814824.1, read as the reverse complement.
TAACATCCCACAGTGCCTACCTCAAAAGTGGGTGAGGAGTGAGAAAGAAATGCCATAATACATCAAACCTGTTTAGAATGCTAACTGGCATACCGTAACCCTCCAATAAATGTCAGGTAATATAATAAAATATTATTATGTAAAATAAGGAAAACAAAATCCAATCCACACACACCAAATTTATGTAAGCATATATGTACCATTTATATGCTGGCAAAGATACAGAAAAAGACCTGAGAGGATTCACACCAAACTGTCAGCAGATGAGTGATTCCCTTGGGGTGTGGAGTAATAAGGAGGAGGTGTGGTGTCTGGGGGAAGGTAAAAGGGCACTTTTTTTTCTTTTTATAATATATTTCTGGAAGCCTTATAATGAGAAAACAGATGTTAACTTCTAAAAAGAAAGCAATAACATTTTCAAAGGAATACCAAAAGATCCATTGGTGGCTATGATGAAATTTCTCTAAAAATGTTCATTGGTAATAAACGGGCATTCTCCATGGTACACAGACACAGTAGGGTTTGGGAGTGAATTGAATCCAGCCTATAACCAGGCTCACAGAGGTTCTTGTTTGAATGGAAGGCTGGGAAACCACTTACAGTGACTTAGTGAAATGATTTCACCTCCCCCCACCCCAGCCCCAGAAACAATAGTTTTCCTCTCTGTAAAAGGAACATAATAATAGCTATGTATGAAAATCTAGCTCAATGTTTATCCCCTTTTTAAAAAATGAATTGGGGCGCCTGGGTGGTTGAGTCAGTAAAGCGTCCGACTTTGGCTCAGGTCGTGATCTTGCAGACTGAGTTCGAGCTCCACGTTGGGTTCTGTGCTGACAGCTCAGAGCCTAGAGCCTGCTTCAGATTCTGTGTCTCTCTCTCTCTCTCTGCCTCTCTCTCTCTCTCTCTCTGTCTCTCTCAAGAATAAATAAAAAACATTTAAAAATGAATTATTCAGGTTTTATTTTTAAGTCTTAGACTGAGGTGTTTGAAATGTATGTTTGAAAACATAACCTTGTTTCTTGTGAATTCTATCACTACAATTTACATTGGGCTCCATCTGGATCAGTGCGGTTCAGCCACCCAACGTGGGAAGTCCCAGAACAGTGCTGTGCAACTGGTACCACCACAGAAACATAGGATCACAGAGCTCCTGTCAGAAGAACGGCGATTCGAAGGTGCTGCTGCTCAAATGGACACAAGATGGTGTCACAATTCCCGGTTTTCTGGTTCTTCCTAGTGGGTTACCTAAGATCCAACTTCATCCTGAACAGAATCTCTCAGAGAACCAAAATGCGACCAGTTGGAAGCGTTTAAAAGTGTAGGTCATGAACACTGTTGAGTTCCACTCCTGAGCTCTGGTCTTGAACTGGTCCAGAGAATCCTTCCCTAGCAGCATTTGTGGAGTGGGAGAAGGTATTTATGAAGATATTGGTGACAGGAAGGGTACAGTTGCTGGGAACCAGGTGACTTTTGGATATGTTCATCCAAGTCTTGGATCCAAGTCATCCAAGTCTGACACAGGGATGGTCTATGGATGTTACTCGTGAGAGGGAGCCCACAGTAAATAAACACATAGTTTCACATGTTTAAAGTTTTAAAAATCTGGAAGAGTATATCATCTCGGGTGTCAACATGGGCATCAAGAAATTCTGAAGCATGAGAAGTAACAGCACAATCATGGTTTAAAGCTCAGATTCTGACCGTGACCTAGCTCGTCTCTTTACTGTGTAGGCGGTCTTGAGCATTAACAATTATCTGCAACGCTTTACCTACAATGTAGATATGAAAATTATATTTAGTTAAGATTATTATAAGGTTTCACTGGGATGATACATATAAAATGCATGGTGCTTTGCCCATTAGAAAGCTTTTGTTGTCAACGAACCAAATACTAGTCTCTGTTCTCAGACTTCCTAGGCTCACCCCAAAATTAGGTTCTTACAGCTCCTTAGCCTAGGCTACCCATACACTGCAGAGGGCTTAGTTCACAGCACGTGCTTCATAAATGTTGAGTCTGAAATCAAAATCGACATTTCAGTCGGACTGAAGCTAGGGAAAGGCCTCACGTACTCCTTTTTCACTTCTAGATAGAAATATAGTGTCTCCTTGGAACGTGTGACGCGGGAGGTGCTGTGATAGTCAAGCAGAGGAGATGCTTAAACTTTAATCCGTCCCCAAACCACACTGCCCATCTGCAGCTACTTGTAGAAGATCAACAGAACAGCCGTGTCATTGACATACGACCTCTTACTGCCATCGTCCTTACTGTTTTGAATGCCTATGTAATTGTTGATTTTCTTGTATTAGTTCATTGAATTCTTACAATGCCTACATAGAGATTTTTTTTTCCCTATGTTAACAAGAAAGCGGAATCCTTGAGTGGTTATATAACCTTCTCAATGTCATGCACAAAGCCAAAACCAGAAGGAGAGCCACTGAGGGCAAGACAGGCCTTCCGTCTGGGAAGATGGGCTAAGAGTCTCCAGAGGGAGAGGGTACAGGGCCTTGGCAGCCGGCTGGGCTCTCCTGGTTTGTATCTCGACTTGCTCTAGACTTGGCCAGAATCCCAGCTTGTCTAGGTCCAAACCCATGAAGATTCCACCAAACCAGAAGCCTACCACTTGAGTAGTGAAGAATAACCTTTAAAGAAAAATAAAAGGAACATCCTTCAAAGAAAAAAAAAAAAAAAACACACCACAAGAATGTAACAAGTACTCAGGGACTCCAGAGACTCCAGCCATAAATCCCCATTTCAGAAGCAGTATTTAAAAAACCAGAAATCCGGCGCCTGGGTGGCTCAGCCGGTTAAGCATCCGAGTTCGACTCAGGTCACGATCTCATGTTTCGTGAGATCAAGCCCTGCATCTGCCTCTGTGCTGACAGCTCAGAGCCTGGAGCCTGCTTCAGGTTCTGTGTCTCCCTCTCTCTCTCTCTCTCTGCCGCTCCCCCGCTCAGACTCTGTCTCTCAAAAATAAGTAAACATTAAAAAAAAAAGTGACAAATTCTTTTAATTGTGACTTATTAACTACAAAATGGAAAGCTAAATATATGGGTTTTGTGCTGTCATGGAAATGAACATAATATGTCTTAAAAAAAATCTCACAATATTTGTGGTCTCTCACAGTATCGGGGCAGTATGGTTGTGCAACCTGAGTGCAATGGAAAGGAATTCTCTTTGGTCAGAAAGTGTTCTTCAAGTATGTGCCAGTAATGCAACATACATTCCTAGGTACAGGGCAGGGCTCCATCAGGTTTTGGAAATGTCACTGTTTGCAGGGTAGGTATAAATTCTCTAAATTGTGTCTATGTGTTTCTAGCAGAATGACATGAGTGCCTTTGTGTTCACTTCTGTCAATTTTCGAGCCACTGTGTAAGGAAACATGTTTCAACAAGATTTGTTTGTCAGGTTTAGGTAACTATAATGACACTCCATGTGCATAATCGCAGAAGAAGCCACTGTTAGGAATCAGATTTCCTCATCTCCTTGATGTCTTTGTCCCTAATATTAAGCCCCTTACTTCGTATCATTATCAGCAATTTCAATTCCTTGCCCGGGGCGCAGTCAGAAATCTCCTCACTTTACCTGATAGCCTGATCTCTGCTATGGCATCGGGCACCTGCTGACATGGTAGTTTTCGATCTTTCTCTGGCCAAATGATACTCCCATTTTATCTTTTCCACTAACTTGTGACCTCATCCAGGAAGGAGCCTTCCACTGTACAGATTCTCAATTACATGCATAAGGGTTTTTGCTTAAACTTTTGTCTAACTTTAAAAAATAGCTAAGTGATAAAATAGGAAAAATATTGTTGAAACTGTGAAGTTATGAAAGACGACTAAATTATAGAACAAGTGATCTATAGATCAACATGTACGGAACAAGAAATCTCCTAGCCTACTTTGAAGCATATCCTAAGCAACTGCCAAGTTAATTTAATGAATTTTTTTTTCGAGAGAATATAAGATAACCGTTTATTACAAAGTCAGCAAGCCATTGAACAGGGCGGGGGGGGGGGGATTAGAAAAGATCCATGAGAGAAAGTATCAAAAACCAAATATAAGTCTACCACTCTTAAAATCGTTGACATTTTGATTTATGTTCTGCTAATAATCATGTACGCATTTGTCTGAGTATACGTGTGTTTGTGTCTAGTCCTGGGTATTGCCTCAAAACTTTATTAAAGCAAGATTTGAGGAACTTGGTGGGGTACTTGAAGGTTTTAATAACAAGAAAGGATAAGTAACTAGCTTGAGATTGTTTATTCTATTTGCTGTATTACACAGCTGTTATGCAAACAAACCCCAAAAATATAGAAATTAGAACATAGTATTTCCATGGCAGTTTTCATGATGGCATTGTATCATGTGAAGATTAGCAGTCATCTTGACATAACCCAGAACTGACTGGAACCAGAATGTGGCAACATAGGTTTTGACAGAGATTATTTACATATATTAGAAAAACACTTTTTCTTTCTCTGAAAACAAATACATAAACATTAAAAAAAAAATAAATACAACGCTCTGAACAGAAAAGTAGTGAACACATACTGGGCAGACTTTGTACAAGAGGCCTGACATCTCTTTCCAATCTCGTTATAAATTTCCGAGGTATATCTCTGTGTTTGTTTATTGTATTGGTAAATTTCCTGATCTCTAAATTTAAAATAAAAATACTTCACATACTGGGAAAATCTGTCTCAAATAAGAGAGAAGGAAATGATCCACAAAAGCATAAAAGGAGGTGAGAGAAGCTACATAAAACCATGTGTATGTAAAGAACTTTGTGTTCAGACTACCCCCCTTCAAGTCTATGCTATATTGTGTCAATGGTATACACATCCATCTAACAGGAAAAGGAGGGAGGCTTAACTCCTGGAAGTCTCTAGAAAGGTCTGGGCATGGCTCAGGTGTCTCTTAGGGAGAGAGTTCCAAGGGCAGGCCCAACGCCTGGTAATTCCAGGCAATCCAGAAGAACAATGTGTGAACTAAAAGTAATAAACATGAAATGTGGGGTCATGCTTAATACCAAGGAGGTTAACTCAGTGCACATAGTATAGGGCAGAAAAGCACATAAGAAATCACAATTAAGAAGTCATATTCCACTCTGTCCCTAACTTCTCCACATGGGGATGTGGGGAGGAGACAGGCAGAACAGCAGAACACCTGCTCAGTGTTTATAACAAACCTGCCAAGTTGACACAAAAAACAAATCTGTTGCTTCCCAGATATGCTGAAGCTGGGGTTTTTACCACCCAAAAGAGTTATGTAAAATGGGGGAAAAGGGTCTCACTGGCAGGGGAATATACTGTCCCAATCTTTTCTCTAAACTCCCGAGGCTAATGTTATTTTCTTTGTGGAGCACAAATTTGAACACAAAACATCTGTCTGGGGTAAATTCTGTGGATCCTGATGTGAAACATAGAAAATATAACAAATACTCAATGTAGCAATCTGCTGCTGAGAGTATTGTGGTTTCTGTTTGCTTTTTAAAAACGTATTTATCAATACACCCTGATCATACACAGCAAGTTCTGGTTTGGGGAAAACACAGTTTTACTGTACTTATGGTATTTTCATTAAGAACAACAGATAAGTCTAGAAAGTGTCCTTGGTTGAAAATAACCAGATCCCCGCCCCCCCTGGAGTTCTTCAACACACTTGGCTTAATTTACTACAAATAATAAATGGCAAATGAGTGCAAGAGATTTGAGAGCCCTAAGTAGACAAGCTCTTGTATTTTCAGCACCCATTTACCCACAGTAAATGCTTAGTACTTTTTGAAGAAGTAAGATATATAACCTGTGTGTTAGACAGTGAAACATGAACAGAATAATAATTTGCAATATACATGATGCATGAATATATATGCCTATACATGTATAGGTGTGTGTTTGTGTGTGTGTGTGTGTGTGTGTAATTTGCTTTCAACATCTGAACACTCCAAGTAGGAAGAAAATAGAACATAAAACTACAGTTATTAGGTAGACCAACTTTAAAGATCTTAAGATAGGTTTTTAGAGTATGTATCCTAGGACCTTTATGTAGAGAACACGGTGTGAAAATTCTGAACACAGGGCATGATCTCTGAAGACTGGCTTTTTACCCTTATATATTCGCCAAGATTACTTTATGCTGTGGAATTTATTACCTCTTGAGTGTTCCAAATGCAGAAAGAGAGGAACCAGGGGAAACACCTCTGGTTACTTTTTAATGCAAAGCCCTGGGAGACAGGATCCTTTAGGTGGAAAATCCTTGCCATCCTCCTGGTTGACTGCGACCACTGTGGCAACTTCCCTCCGCTCCAAGCTGGTAGAAAATGCTGTTGCTTTGTCATTTTCTTCAAACGATTTAGGAAGGAATTATTTCCTCCAACCAGTTCACTGGATAAATAAACTGAGGTTCACAGAGGCCAAGTGTCTGGCCCCAGAGCTCAGGGCCACTAAAGTTTGTCCGTTTAAGAACATCCGGAATGACAAGTATTTTCAGACCCTGTACTAGTCTCATTGTCTTACTCTTAAGGTAATGTTTGCAAGCATCACAGAAAACAATTGCGGATTGAAGACTGGGGGTGGGGGGTGGGGGTAGGGGGAGAGGGTAGGAAGTGGTCGTTAGCAAATCCCTGGGCCTGGGGATCACCTGCTCCCTAGGATCAAAACAGTGAAACAAGCTATTCCTAAGGACATCAAGGACGAGTGGGCCATTGTTTTCAGAGCCAGCTGTGGAGAATCAGCTGAACGGTGGCCTTGGAACAGCTGCGGCTGCCGCACCACTGGGCGGGGGCGGTAGTGGGTGCAAGAGTGAGCCAGGAACGAGCGCCGGCGGAGCCCCTGCCTCGCCGCCTCTCGGCAAACCAGGAAGTCCTTTTTGCTGTGGGTGCAAAGGATGGAGCCACCTTTCGAACCGACAGTCTGAACGGCACGCAGCAGCCCCCAGACTGGCTTAGTAACTGCAAACCCTCGGCGGGCAGGGTGCCCGGGAGGCCGCGGACCGGCAGCTACGCGGTCAGGGGCTGCAGCACGGAGTCGGCGCTATCACAGAGTACACAGAGCAAAGCAGGCTCTGCCGTCTTAGCAAACCCTGGCCGAGCAAAGTCCGGGGTAAACAAGCCTCCAGACGCGCGCCCCCCGCGCGCTCCTCTGCCCCCCGGATTGCCCGCGCGCCCTGCACTCAGCTCTGCAGCGTCCGCCGCCCTCTCCCCGCGCCCCCCTTCCTCCGATCGCCCCACCTTCCGGCGGGGCCCTCATTCCCACAGCTGGCGCGCCGCACTCACCATCTCTCGCCTGAGGAAGTGCAGCTTGGTTTCCAGCCTCTCCAGGGCGCTGCAGTGGCTACGACGTGGGGAGCCAGAGGTTGGAGAGGACGAGGAGGACGACGACAGGGAGGGGGGGAGGCTGCAGCTGCTGCTGCTGCTGCTACTGCAGCCGCCGCCGCCGCCGCTCCCCCCGCAGGGGTCCCTGTCCCTTTCCAGGGGAACCGGCTCCTCCCCACGGAGCGAGCGCACTAGGCTCTCGGGTACTTTGCGCCCTAGCTTCAGCTCGATGTCTCTGAGGTCTGGCAGCGGGCCGTCTTCCATGACTTTTCAAGAACGAGGATAATGGTAATGAAACGCAGCGGAGGAGAGGCGGCCGCGGCTTCCGAGGCTGCGGCGAAATGAACCGACCCCTCCCGGCGCCCGGGTCTCTATCCTCGGCGGCGGATGGAGTGCACCGTCCGCTCCATAACCGCTTGCGCTGTTACCAACCCTGAAATCCGCACAGGACGAGGCGGGTCGCAGCCGCAGTTTCCCGGGTGCCGTGGCTCCCCCGACACTTACTAAGATTTTAGAGATCGCTTCATCCTCTTCCCTTTTGGCCACCTCACTGCAAAGTTGAGTCAATTGATATTGCAGAGAGGAGAAAATCCGAGTATTACAAGCCCAAAGAAGTGAGAGGGAAAACGAAGTCTGGTTTTTGGCGTTATGGGGGGAAAATTCACATGATAAAACTGTCCGTTCACATCTCTGCCTCATTCACTGATTGCCCATCTGGTACCACGCGACACAAAGTAAGATGTGGCCACACTCCGGGGTCGTTTCATTTTCCAGCCATATGTCTCCAAGCTTTCGGAATATCCTGGATTGGCAGAAATAATCCCTGGTCAGTGAAAGAGGAGGTCGGTCGTGTGCATGGCCGCGTGAAAGAGGTGGTTAGCTTAGCGGGAGTTTAACGGCTTTCTCCTTGCAGCAGAAATTCCCTTCTTCTCATTTAGGCAGTTTGGTCCCAGTCATTGTGTTCTTCTGAGCCTTGGAAACTTTAAACTCCGCTGGCAGGTGGACCAAACCACGGCCAACCCTTGTACCGTATATCCCAGGCAAGAAGAGCAATAGAAATGTTCCCAGCCCTGCTGTTAGTAGGAGTTTCAGCGAACTGCTTTAGGTCGAAGTACCTCATAGGCGTGTTAGGTCGCCTGGTAGCCAGAACCTTTAAAACAGTTAACAGAGGTCGGAGGGAGAAGAATGAGTTGAAATGCACCGTCCTTCCCCGCCCCCGATCTTCCCATACAGCAAAAGTCTACCTTTAGAAAGAAGCCTTTTCTACTTGTACGCTGGTAAAAAGTGAAACTGTTTCACCATAAGTTCAGTGAGAATGCCCGGCCAAAGTGAATTACCTTACCAAATGTTACAGTATTTCACTGCCGGAAGTGAAGACTTACGTAGCCAGAATAATTTAGATGAGTGCGGAGGTAGGGGTGGATTTTAAAAGGCTGAAGTTGCTGAGACACTTTTAATCGGGGAGAAAAAAAGTACTGAACAGAGCTAGTGAAACGTTGTGTTTGATAATTTAGCTATATTTTTCAACTACTCAGAAGATACCCAAAGCGTATAATCTATTTATAAGATACTACCCAGTAAATTGCCATGGGCTACGTGGATTATAGGTTGGACTCAATATCGAGTTTGTGTGAATGATCTTCAATTAGAGGATACTCTTTCCAATTCAGTAGGCTAATTTGGGGGTTCCTTTGGAATATTTGAAAATATGGGCTCCTCTATTTGGGGGGACAAATAATTACTTGTGTTCTTGGTCCTTCGTGGGCTCCATTCCCAAACATCGCTCGGGTTTTATACTTGGCACGAAGGCAGATCCCATCTCAGAGTTTGTTCTTTTGTAGAGCCTCATCTAGGAGTGATAAGGATAGACAACACAGGCCTTCAGAATGAAATAGTTCACGCCACGGAGAAAATTGCTAAAGTTCTCTTATCAGCATACCAGAAATTGGTGTGTTAGTTCTCACTCTTAAAAATGAATGAAGAAAACAGTTGTAAATTTAGTGGCCCCTTTTAAAGTTGGAACAACCATTCACGGAATCAAAGGAGAACAATGCTAAATCTCAACTCACTGATAAAGCAACGTGCTTTGCCCTGAATTTGGAAAACCACAAACTCATCAGATAAGAACCGCACTGGGATGGACATACAATCCAGGAACGTTTGCACTTCCCTCAAGAGCAGTTTGTGCCTTGTTGTTGCTGTTGTTGTTGTTTTCAAACCCTCACAAAGTTCAGCACAGGGTGGGCCCAGAGGAATAGCTTTACAAACGCAATAGTTTAGCTTGTACTTGGTCAATAAAAAAGTGTATTGTCAAATTATCAGTGTAACTGTACAAAAAACAACACCTCCTTTGCTGTGAGTTACGGACAGTAAAACTGGTATTTGATACTGAGGTTGATAACTCAGAAATAGAAAACTTGTGTGTATGTATGTATGTATGTATGTATGTTTTCATTTTGAATGTCTGCAGAGAAACCTCTGAAAGTAAAAATAAGCCCTGTATGTGTCCGGCTTCAGCTTGTATGACTTCTTTAGATAGAAGATAACCTAGCATGCCCTTAAGGATCTGGGTAGTCAGCTTTTTGTTCTCAGTAGCTGTACCACCGGAGGGTGGGAGAAGAAATGAAAACACTAATTTGGAACGTTACTGCCAGATACTGGAGGAAACTAGAATTGAAAGTTTGGTAAGGTCTGATAAAATATGAAAGACGGTAGGTCCAGTTTACAGCTAGATGAAAACCCTCCAAGGCAAAGAAGGACCAGAGTCTGATAACTCACAAAGGCATGCTATGCTTTTCTTGTAATTTATGAAACATAAATGTTTCCTATAGTTTACGAAACGTGAAATGTCTCTCTATAGTCATCCTTCTTTTTGGTTCTTGTTTACAAAATAAATCTGGCCTCGTTAAGAAAAAAACCTGTATGTAAAGTGATACTTTGTGCTAGTGGAATATACAACAAAGGTAAAAATTTTAAGAAAAGCTTAGTTATGTTGAGCCTTTCCAGCTTTCTCAGTTTAATGGTTGATAACATTTTAGTTTAAAATAGAGACATTCTGGGGGCGCCTGGGTGGCTCAGTCTGTTAAGACTCTTGATTTCCACTCCGGTCATGAATTCACCCTTTGTGAGTTTGAGCCCTGTGCCCCCAGGCTCTGCACTGACAGCGTGGAACCTGCTTGGGATTCTCTGTCTCCCTCTCTCTCTGCCCCCCCCACCCCCTCATCCCCCAAGCGAGTACGTGCACTCCCTCCCCAAAACAAATAAATACTTTAAAAAGTAAAAAAATAAAATAAAATAGACACATTCTGAATGCCAAAATGCTAATTTTCAAAACATATTAGAATCCCAGGACCCTTACTAGGCTTCTTACAGGTTGTGTTAACTTTTATGTGGTCTGGTATGAGGACATTCCTTACCCAAAAAGTTCAAAACAAAAAAAAAAAAAAAAGGGTTTTTAAAAACAAAACAAAACAAAACAAAACAAAACATACAAACAAAACCTTTGGGTCTTGAGAATATTTTTTGTTTGCAAGATTCTCCTATCGTTAAAAAAAAAAAAAGCATGAGACATTGAACCACTTGCTAACCTTGTATGTTAGCCCTGTGGATTCATTGCACATCTTGATCTGGGGAATCAGCTGTTGAGAACTGGCAGTGGTGGGTCTAAGATGGGAATCTGGACTGGGAGTGAGGTCATCACGAATAAGAGGAAGAACAGAGAGAAATGGGGGGGGACCTCTCTGGATAACCTTTTCCTATTTCTCCAGCTGTCACTCGTAACAGCATACCCTCCCTGCTCTTTCCTGTCCATCTCCAACCAGCGCCTGGTTCCCTGAGCCTGATCTACTGAAAAGTAAAATTATAAAAATAGTTCTCATCCTATTTGTGATCTAACTTTTTAGATTTTCATGCTTCTTTTTCTGACTGCCGTAAATGTGACCTGGATTGGCCTTTTTCTTTTTCTCTTTTTCTATTTAGAATGCCTAGGAAACCTGAGAATGAGGATTAAACTATGGAGGAGAAGAAGAGACTTTCCTTCCTAGTTGGACTGTGCTCATTGAAAAGGCAAGGGAGCCTCTTGTTTGTCATTGCAAACAGAACAAAACAAAGCCAACCAAAACAAAAAGAAACTTAGTGGCTAATTAAATAGGAACACTGTTGGACCCAGATGACAGGTTCTCAAAGAATGCCTCAGTCACAGAAGCAGAGTGATGTGATGCACCCTGAGAAGGCTTCCTGGTAGGGGACGCACTACTTTCAGCCCAAGTAGACTCAGCCAGCCCTTGCGTGGTGTGAGTAATGCCACTCCTTAATCTGCTGCTGGCATTGTGGTTAAAAGAAAAAAAAAAAAAGGCCTCTCACCTTCTCTCTGGCACTGATTGAAAGTTTGCAGCTTTCCCAACTCTTGCTGGCAGAGAGTTCAAGCGCTGGGGCACAGTCTCTAACCTGAGACTCCACTTCCCACAGTGCAGGATAATAGCTCCAGCTAACAGCCTCAAATTACGCTTAAGAATTTTAGGAAGTAGCTATTTCATGGGTAACAGATTCTTTGAATTTCTGCGTTAAATGTGGAGAGCTGCTGTTCCTATAAATGTTTTTGTTCGGCCGATGAACTGCTTAACAAGGAAGATGTCATCGCAAAACTAAAGAATGTTGAGCCTATCCACACACAGTGGAATTAGATATCTGGTAAAGCTATGAAGACTTTACCCTGCCTGTTTATGGCCATTTAATTCACCTATAATTTTGTATCTGGGTTGGGTCTGTTTTACTAAGTAGAATCATCTAGTTTATTAGCACCCTGAGCAGCTTACACATCTTATGCCATGTATATTGCCCTATCTATCTATCTATCTGCCTATCTAAAATGTCTCTCCCTCAGGAGCACAGATCCTTTAAATAGTACTCTGATTGGAATCTAATTAATATTTATAATCACAGCTAAACACTTCCCTGGAGATTTAGGAGACAATACTAAAAGTAGGTCACCAGCATCTAAGTCTGCCTTATCCCCTCTCGACAATCCCTGTCAAATCTCTCTGCCTTCATTATTTGTAATGGAGCCCTTTATTTGCTTTTACTTTCTTTCCATGCTTTTCTGAATTCCTACTGGAAGGTGCCAAGCAGGGCCCAGAAGAGTGATCTCTTCGGTGAAGCGAGCCTTGGTCAGTTCCTCCGTAGCCATCCAGGTTGGCTTCTAGAGTGGACTTGTGGGTTGTTTCAAAGGCGTGCTGGTAAATGTTTATACCTGGCTCTCTGAAAATGTAAAAATAACCGATTTGTAGCTCTCGATAGTTCTCCTGGTGTAAGTACTCCCACTATGGCTGATTTCAAGCTTCCAGTGTGAGTTGAGAAAAGATGGGTCCCAGCACAGCATTATAATAGGATTTCTACCATACAGATGCATGAGACATAAATAGCCCCAAGAGCATAGATGGTAGTAAAATGCAGTCAAATAATTAGGAAGAGATGCATTTTGATTACTTATCCCCTTTGTTTTAGCATAAGTTACCTAACTTAAAGCTTACACAGTGTAATTTTTGAAATAATGGCTAAGTCTAGCAATCCACTTGCAAAATTCCCCCAAATTTAACAATCTGCTCCTGAAAGGTGCTCCCAGTACACCTCCGGTTCATAAAATATTGGAGGATGATCATTAATTACAGTTAAGAAAGGAAATAGAAATTCAAAGTCAGAAAAAAGCAGTGCAGTTTGTGGGTTGAAGGTTGGGCAAAGTGATAATTGGGGAAATGTGTACCAAAGTCAAAAGCAGGATGATTTGGAAATTCATAAAACTGTGTGTGGCCATCTCCTAGGGGGCTGCCGTAACCAAACACCATAAACTGAGCGGCTTAACACAACAGAAATGTACTGTCTTGCAGTTCTGGAGACGAGAAGTCCAAAATCAAGATGTGGACAAGGCCTTGTTCTCTCTAAAGCCTTAGGGAATGGTCCTGCCTCACCTCTTCCGGCTTTTGTTGTCCAAGTATTGGCATGTGGCAACATAGTTCCAGACTCTTCCTCCAACATCACATGGCTGTCTTCTCTCTGTGTCTGAGTCCAAATTTTTCTCTTCTTCTAAGGACACTAGTCATATCAGGTGAAGGGCCCGCCCTGCTCCAGTATATCTTAACTTAGCAAATTAAAACTACAAGAACCTTGGGGCATCTGGGTGACTCAGTTGGTTGAGTGTCTGGCTCTTGATTTGGGGTCAGGTCATGATCTCAGGGTCGTGGGATCAAGGCCCATGTCGGACTCCACGCTGAGCCTAGAGCCTGCTTAGGCTTCTCTCTCTCTCTCTCTCTCTCTCTCTCTCTCTCTCTCTCTCTGCGTCTATCCCGCATTTGTGTCCTCTCTCTCTAAAAAAAATAATAAGTAAGTAAATAAATAAATAGAAATAAAACTACAAGAACCTTATTCCCACATAAAGTCACATTCTGAGGTAGCATTGAGTTAGGATTTCAGCATATCTTTTTTTGGGGGGGTCATATTTCAACCCATAACACTGTGGAATGGCGTTTGATCTTGGGGGTTCATCTCAGACATGAGACCATGAATAATAAGAAAGAACTGGAATCCACAGCGAAACCCATAGGGAAGAAACAGACAACAGACTTTGCCTCCATCAGGCAACAAATATTAAAAATGATAGGCTAGGGGCGCCTGGGTGGCGCAGTCGGTTAAGCGTCCGACTTCAGCCACGTCACGATCTCGCGGTCCGGGAGTTCGAGCCCCGCGTCGGGCTCTGGGCTGATGGCTCAGAGCCTGGAGCCTGTTTCCGATTCTGTGTCTCCCTCTCTCTCTGCCCCTCCCCCGTTCATGCTCTGTCTCTCTCTGTCCCAAAAATAAATAAACGTGGAAAAAAAAAAAAAACACCTTTAAAAAAAAATATTGTTAACTGAAAAAAAAAAGATAAAAAATGCAAGTAGCTATGTTTGCATATGCACACATATGTATATAGATGTACATACGTACATATGTACACAGACAAATATGCTACTTATAAAAATATATGTGTATTTATCAAATAACGAAGCTATACTGTGGGGTGAGATTATGAGTGGTTTTGATTTATGTCTGTGTTTTTCTACTTAACTTTAATTAATTATAAAAGGAACTCAGAATAGCATTTTTTAAATGTCTTTTTAGTGCTTTCCATTTTATTTTTAAATGTTTAGGCAAACCTTCTATAACAAGTAGGGTCTTTTTTAACTCTGAAGAAAGAAATTAGGTGGAATATTTTTGAAGGGGAACCTGGGTGTTTTAAGAAGTAAAAATGTCATTTGCTGAATATATCTATATCTTAATTATAGGGAATTTTCTGAGCAGCCTTTGTCAGTACTAAATATTAAAACCCTAACTGTATACACACAGTGCCAAAAATATTATAATTGTCTGGCTATCTCATGGAAGATTTGTGTCTACCTGTCCCATAGTATGGGGATGTGGCACAGTATATGATTCTGGAACAACTCCTTTAAATGGAGAGCAAAGAATAACTCTCAAAACTGGGCAGAATTACTGCCTGATGCAACATGGAATAAAATAATCAAAGCAAACCACACAAGGCTTTTATGAAATGAGTCCTCTATATTTTTCATAAATGATCTAGCAAAACTATCTTCTCCACAGCACCACCACTGAACTTAAGAAAACAAAAGACAAAACAAAAACCAAAAAACAAAAAACTTTACCTTTCAATTTCAAATATGTTAACTAGAAAGGAATCCAATACATGAATGTTCTGGAACACCTTAGCCTGATTTGTTGTTATACCACGTTGAGTAGCAAATAACTGAGTAGGGGGTATTGAGATAAAAGGTAATATTATAGGAAGGGGTCAAAGCCAAAGCTAGAGTGTAGGGACTCAGTTGGAAGTCCTGTGTAGGGAGAGACAGATGAGTCTCTGGGTATGTGTATCTGGGTATGAGGAAGGGAGAGAAGTTGAAAGGTGATCGGTCATTAAATATAATTGCAGAGACTACATAATTTTTCCTGTGACCAACCCTCAATGTACATGTCTTACAAAGTTTTTACGTGTCGTTCAAAGTTTGAAAAAAATCTCTTGGTGACTAAATCTCTAAATCCCAGTCTATATGAATGATTTCCTTTTTTTCCCTACAGTTTCTTTATTTATTTTGAGAGACAGAGGGAGAGAGCACAAGTGGGGGAAAGGCTAAGAGAGAGAGAGAGAGAGAGAGAAAGAAAGAGAGAGAGAGAATCCCAATCAGGCTCTGTGCTAACAGCATGTGGGGCCCCATTTCATCAACTGTGAGATAATGACTTAAGCTGAAATGAAGGGTCATTTGCTTAACCCACTGAGCCACCCAGGCGCCCCAAGGATTTCTTAACTCACAAGGAAATTGCGTTAAGTCCTAACTCAGTGAATTTGCATCCCTTGTTAATATTCATTTCCTAAGCATAATATGAGCATCTTAAATTGAGTTATTTTTGGTCCTCGTGGAAGAACTGTAGTAATATATAACAGATACACTACGGAGTGAATTCATTTCTTCAACATGCCATCAACTCCAGACAGATTTTTCAGGCATTTGGATGAGAGATTCAGTAAAAGAATGGTTTAGTTGATATATAACCTGGCATTACATCATTCTGAATTGTGTATGAATAGGGATTATAAAAAAAAGTTTGCTAGTTTGTTGGAATGCAGCCTCTGCTTTACAGGACTTCAGTTTCCTGGTGTAATGTAATATCTTTGCTTTGTATTATAGCACCATTCCTAATGATGTAAGTGTACTTTGTTTAAAACAGTGTATATAGGCCAAACCATATTTGACTAAGAAGGCTTATGTTGTGCATTATTTAAGCAACCATTTCTATGTGGCTATAGAAATAAGAAGAAGAAGACACAGAGAAGGATTAGATAAAGTCATATTTCACTCTTTTATTCCATTCCCATATATCCAACACCAGGCACTTTCCTCCCGTACCCTTCTGCTCACCAACCTGGATTTCCAGTGAGCTTCCAATTAACATTTGTTTCCAGTTTCATTCATAATTCTATTTGATTGTGTCCTGCCTCCATTTCGATGACAAAGGAACAATATATGGAAATTTCAGACTGTAAGTATTAATTTTAAGAATCCTTTCCTTGTTCCCTTTTACCGTCGCTCTTTGACTTTTTTCCTGTCACTTTTCTCCCTTATTCTCCCTCATTTTTGTCTCATTTCTCCTTCTTTACCTATCTTTGCTGCTCTCTCCTCTCTCCCTCCCTCCCTCCACCACTGTCTCTCTCTCTCTCTCTTTCTCTGTACTAGAAATGAGTGCTGTCCTTGTGCTGACTAAAGTAGTTTTCCTGCTGTTTCCTTTTAATAATGTTAGTTAGTGCTCACTGGGTACTTACCCTGCGTGTCGTCATATCTTCACTCTAGGAGGTGGGTCCTCTTCTGGGCCTCATATTACAAGTTGGGGCTTAGCTGACTTCTGCAATTTTCCCATGACCACATAGCTAGGAGTTGTGTTTTATCTCAAGATGAACTCTCTTCCGTCTGACTCCAGATTCCATATGCCTACTCATTATCTAATGTTTTAATCCCCATTATTTATTCATTAATATTTATTTATTTTGGGGAGAGCACAAGCTGGGGAGCCAGAGAGAGCAGGACAGAGGACCCAAAGGGGGCTTTGCGCTGACAGGCTCACAGCAGTAAGCCCGATGTGGGGCTTGAACTCATGAACCACGAGATCATGACCTGAGCCAAAGTCAAATGCTCAACCTACTGAGCCACCCAAGTGCCCCTGAATGTTTCTCCCCTTTAATTAAAGTCCCCTGTGATCAGGTATTTTCCTTCTACATGATTCTAGTTCTTTGCAGATCTGTTGTAATTCAGAGAGCCATATATCCTTGTCATTCAGCATCGCTTTCTCCCTCTACAACCTATTCAGAGTCCTCTTCTTGTGTTTGCTGAAGCTTGTAGAACAAATCAGTTAAATCGAAAAAAGGTTGTCTTGTTCTTATCTTATAGTGAGGAAAGCAGAGGTGCTTGGTTGACAGAAGAAAGCTCAGCCAACCCTATGGTTTGTTTTTCAGAAACATAAATCCTGTGTTCTCTAGAGTTTGCTATCTTCCGTCCATTTGAAGGTGGATATAGGAGATCTTCCTCTAGTCTTTTGTAGGGCCCTAAAAAGAGGAGATAAACCACCTCTATGGGGATCAGACAAAAATGTACACCTCTGCTCTGCTCTCTAATTTATAACTTAATATAAGATTAGACAATAGCCACAAGTTCTAACAACCACCATTTTATTGTATTCTCACAATGTGGTAATGAGAGCAGGAGTTTATGTGCCTTTTTGTACCTTAGGAAACATAATTACCTAAAGATGTTAAGTTACTTAATGAAAACAGTAATTCAACATCTTAAGCACCTTTTCCGTGCTCTGCACAGAGCTAGAGATTTGCATGTCTTATCTCTATTATATGGTTCTTTTTATGACCTCATGCTACATAGAATAATCATGTCCAAAATGAAATTTGTCATTTTCCTCAAACTAGTTATTTTCATTTATGACACTACAATGTGTGAGGGCAACCTCTCTTTCTAGTTAGAAGTTTGGAAATATTTATTTACTCTCTCTGTCTCTCTCTCTAAAAGTTCAGTTAATCATCAACCCAATGATTTAAAAAAAGGAAAATCCATTTTGGTGACATTGCTACATAGTTCCAGCTCATCATTCCATGATTACATTATCACAATTGTATCTAAACCAATTTTCCTTCCTTAACGTTTCTTTTCTCTTCCTCCTTGCAATGATGCTGTTCCGAAGTCACTTTCCTAAAAATGCTTTTCATCATCTTAAGAACCTGTAATGGCCCCAGTGCCTCCAGTGCCAATTCTGAATTATTCATTCTAACTTTCACACTATGACCCCCACAGCATGAAAAATACCTTTCTTGTTCAGCATAATGTCCTGTGCCGTCATAAAGCAGTTTTTGTTCCAGTTAGAATAGCTTCCACATAGTTTCACACACACATATACATACTCACATGCTGCCAGTTCAACCACTATTCTTTTGTTGATGATGTCCTTCTTGTCTAAAACTCCTCACTTTTTCATGTATCCGAGTCCATTCTTCAATACCTGGGGCCATCCCTTTCTCCTTTCAATTCACCTTCCCTCTCTACTTTCCTCCAAACATTGCTCTGTGTTAGGTATCCTGCTAGGACAGAAACACGGGATGCATGTGAAAAAGCCATAATCCTCATGCTTGAGGAACTCATAGTCAAGTACATCCAGAGTGTCTGCAACATAACGCCGTACCAATGTTGCCTGTGGTTGCTCCATTCTATGAATTCATATGCCACTAACAATTGTCATCATTTTAATGATCACCAGGAAAACAAATCAGTAATGTATCCATTGTGCAAAACAAAGTGTCTGGCTTTGAAAACCTTCGAATCAATCATCTATGGTTCCTGAACAAGAGATGTATGATTTAGCTGGGAAAGCAGGTAATATATTAACAAATTTTGAAATTCAAACATCTATATGATAATTGATAAAACATGACTCAACCAGTAAACAAGGGAGGAAACTATGAACTAGAAAATTCAGGAAAGATTTCACAGAATAAATGGGGCTTTAGTTGTTTGTTTTTTTTGGGGGGGGGAATGTGAGTAACAATAGTGGCTGGATGGGAGCAAGATGATTCGTGTCTTTTGAGTCTATATTGTCTTCTAGTGCATTCTAATTCCTTTCTGTCTGTGAATTCTGTCTCACTGACTTCCTGGTAGGCTCCTCCAGGAAGGTATGTGTATCATGTGTCTGTTTATGTCTCGTAGGGCATACAGAATTGACTTGGGCAATACGGGATGACCGTAGATTGTATATAAGCATTAAACTGTGCAGGCAATAATATTGTGAAGTTAAATTTGTCACCATCGAGTTACCCTTTCTACAGCTCACTCAAGTTGTACAATTTTGAGTTAATCGTTGGGAAAACCAATACGTGCATGAATTAGATAATCTCATCAACTACCTTTCAGTAATATTAGAAGAATCCTCAGTGTGACCTAGAATCCAAACACTCACATCTTCCCATTTTCCATCAAGATTATTTATAGAGACCTGTGAAAGAAGATTATCATTTGGTTTTTAAATACATCTATCAGTTTTCAAAAGCATTCACTATTTTGTGTTTTGCCTTCTCTACATGCAGACCCGGTGGAAGCCGACAACAGAGCACTATTCTTAGTTGTGCTGTTTGCCTTCATTAAATATTTCTTAGGCAAAGATGTTCCCGAAACGTTATTTTCTGAGCAATCTTCATGAATACAGTAAAAGGCATAGAGAGGTCCAAATTGGGAAGAATTGAATAGGATTTCAGAGTAACTGGGCTTTAACCTAGGCTCTCTTGTTCTTAAAGTAAATTAAATTGTGGGTTTGTTACAAATTGCTTACTGTCTCTGAATCCAATGTTCATTATTCATAAGATCAAGCTAATAATACCTACCTCATAGGATTGTGTGGAGGGTTAAATTGATTCCACTTAACAATCTTGGTGAAGAAAGGTGACCTCTTATTTTCATATCGGAATGTTTTTCTCCATGAAAGAAAATATGAGAACACATAAAAGCCCCTACTGTCCCCCTCTGAAATTAGGAATTCTGCAGTAATTAATTCAAAAAATGATGACAAACCCAGTCTCGCCATTACAGTTTTTCCACAGTATAAAGGACAATGAGAAGACCTTGCAGGTTCTCCTTGAGGGAGGTTTGGGAAATGGCTCACCCCGAGCAAGGACTCATTTGCTCTGGCCTTATTTCTGTACACTTCGAAGCGCACAGAAAGAGTGAAACTCTCTTTAAATGGGCAAGGCACACAGTGTGAGGCCCACAGAGCTGCTAACATGATCGAAGGGAGCAGAGCAAATACTTCAAATTGAAGACAGTTGCCAGAGCTTCCTAGAAACCATGGCACGGACTGTGTTGTCATAGTAATCCAGCCATTGTTTGTGTTTTGTTTGACTTCAGTCGCGCAAGGCACCGTCTACTACGCTACGAGTTTCCGTGTGCGTGTGCCTGTTGTGTGTGCGTGCGTGCATCTGTGAGTGTGAGACCGAGAGAAATGATATTGCGTTAAGCATTGCATTTCTGCCATTCGTGACATTGCATCAGAGGGATTCTGTCCCATTTCACTGCCACAAGCTCGGCAAGTTGAACAAAGGGAGATGAACCCCGAGGGTTCTCTACTATTACGCTTTAATTCGTACCTGGTTTTGTTTCGGATCACACAGAGAGTGTTTGAGGGGTCAAATATGAAAAGAAAAAAAAAGAATAATTTGTATTTGGGGAAATGAGTACAGGGGTATGATTTTGTTTTCTTTCTGAGTCACTCATCCTTGTTCTGTATATGGTTAGTGATTTCTGACTTAAGGAGGAGTAGATGGAAAAGTTGGCATCCAAATACCTCTGCAAAGAAAAAGATTGTTAATTCCTGGAGAAATACTAGATACGGAGACGTATGTCAAATCTGTGCCCAACTGCAGCTACTCAGAAAAGACAGGCATGCGAGGTTATTTGCTTCCAGAATTTGCGTCAAGGAATGTTGTTCTCTCCATTTAGGGCTGGAAAAGAGTGTCCCAGTAGATGCTCCTTGAATCTTCAATGTGGCATAAATTGGAACTAGCTTGAAAAACGTACTGATAAAATCAAACGTGATTTCTATACACATTAGCCTTGGTTTCTATACACATGGGCACATGCGTAATTTTTAAAGACTTCGATTTTAGTGACACTTCTACCGTGAGGCTCTTCCTTACACGATTACTACTGCCTTTTGATAACTCACTATGTGCCAGACATTTGCATACCTTATCTCAATTGTTCTTCAAATAGCTATTATAATTCCATTTTAAAAATGAAAACAGGGGTGCCTGGGTGGCTCAGTCGGTTAAGCGTCCGGCTTCCGCTCAGGTCGTGACCTCGCGGTTTGTGAGTTCCAGCCCCGCGTCAGGCTCTGTGCTGACAGCTCAGAGCCTGGAGCCTGCTTCGGATTCTGTGTCTGGCTCTGTCTCTGTCTCTTCCCTGCTCACGCTCTGTCTCTTTCTGTCTCAAAAATGAATAAAACATTAAAAAAAATGTTTTTTAATGAAAACAGCATGTCCCAGAGAGATAAAGTAACTTGCACAAGGTCACCTAGAATCCACCCAGTTCTGTTTGAATCCAAAACCATCTCAAATTAGAAACCATCAGTTCCCCCAAATTCCTCTTTTATGGGTAGATCATATGGCTTAAAGGGTAAGACTGATTATACATATCTGCTTACATATTTTTCCTGCTTTTGTACGCGTCGTGCCTTGGGCACAGTTTATTCCACTCTTTATTACTCTACAGAATACAAAACACAACGAAAACATGAAAAGTGTGTGTGTATGTACGTGTGCGTGTGTGAATGGGGGAGGGAGGTAGAGAGTCAGAAACAGAAGTTGTCTCCCAAATTATCCTCTGCTAATCCTTGTGATAGAAATGAAGAAAAAATAAAGAAGTTTTAAAAAGTGGTATTTTGGGGGCACTTGGGGGGCTTAGTCAGTTACGTGCCTGACTCTTGATCTCAGCTCAGATCATGACCTCATGGTTGGGTTCATGGATCGAGCCTCACGGCAGGCTCAGGTAGGGCTGCATGCACTGACAGTGTGGGGCCTGCTTGGGATTCTCTCTCTGTCTCTCCCTCTGCTCCTCCCCTGCTCTTGTGTGTATTCTCTCTCTCTCAAAGGAAATAAACTCTAAAAAAAATAAATAAATAAAAATAAAAATAAAAAGTGTTTTTTCAAACAACGAAGTTGGAGGTAAATGCAGTGTAAAGCCTGATTCTGGGGGAGGTAGTTGGGATTTATGACCTGAATGAATTTACCTCACAGGTAACAGGAAAAACAACGCCACAAACTTTTCCAGTGCATTTTTCAGTAAGGATCGGCATTTGTTCATTTTATGACAGAAATTATATGCAATGGCATAAATGCGATGGCATTTATGAACTTGGGGATTTGTAAAAGCTGGAAAATATATCCTTCCCAACTGACAAGAGGGTACTAAAATGTTTCCCCAAATATGCTATGCAGCACACTGGCTCACGATGTTAATGGGTGTTAAGTGAAAAGAAGAGTTTAGTAGTCTAATCAATTTGGAGAAATTTTTGCCAAAAACAGTTAGATTTCTTTCCTGCGGAGCCACTCAGAGCCTTTTACATGGTTAAATACGTTTTAAATTTCCAAGGGGGATATAGTTTATAACTCTCCCTAAACTTGTATAGCCACGGGTTCCTTTCTTCTTAGAGCCCTTCGTAAGACTATTGTTCTACGTAAAACACTCTATGAGCCACTTGTCTACAGTTTAAGTAAAAATGTATACAACTCATATGTAATCAGTTATAATGGCTACATGTGGGTGAAATGCATCTTTTCTGTGTACTTGTAGGACCACTAATATGACTGAAGAATAGGAAATGTTTTACAAATCGTTGCAGAACATTATTACATTATCATCACACACAGCTTGTGAAGAGTTTCTGTGCATTCAGTTTGAGTAGTTACATCAGAGATACAGTCTAAGGAAACATAATAAATCTTGTGTCACTCTCTGATTTTATGAGTATCTGGAAGCTTAGAAATACGTGGGCAATGAAATGTCCAAATGATGCCTGTTAGACACTCATACAGAACCCCTCCTCAATTAAACAAGAGACAATACTGTTTCACTTTCAATTCTTTATAGTAGCAGAAGGGATTTTTTAGGGGTGACTTTGCTTCATACTAGTTCCTCTTTTCAAGTGTCACATGCTAGAAAATCTTGAATTAAGATAAAGGAGCAGTAGCCTGTTTTGACAAGCTTATTTAAATGTGAATGCTCCCTTGAAGGAGCATGACTTTAGCAGTTCAGGGTGATTTCATGTATCCTAATAATACCCTATGCCCACCCCCTTATGCAAGAGAGCGGCAAGCCTGAGGATCCGAGAATTCTGCTCAGTTACATAGCTTGAACCAAGTGCTGAGAAGACAAAAAGAGGAACTGAAAGCGGAGGCGAGGGAAGAAGCAGGCCACCGAGGTCGCGTCTTCTACTTACACGCTGATTTAGGGTGAATCCATTTCTAGCGTTCAGAGGAGGGTGGGTTCTTCATGTCTAGTGTGCATGAAGAATAATATAGCTCACTCCTTGGAAAAGGTGAAAGACTATCCATTTAGGTGCTGAAGTCATTTTCCTCTGATGAACTAGATTTTAGAAAGCAAGATTAAAGCGTAGTCAGATAATAGTCACTATTGCCAGGAGACGGATAGGTAATAGATTAAACCGTAGTTCCAACCATTGGATTTCAGCAGATAACGTAGGTCAAAAGTAAAAGGATAAAGATGCATTTCGAACACTGGGCCAGGAGAGAAATGTCTGATATTTTTTGGATATTTCTTTTTTTTTAATTAATTTAATCCTTTTTAAAAAGTTCATTTATTTATTTTGAAAGAGAGAGAAAGAGAGAGAGAGACCAAGTGAGGAAGGGGCAGACAGGGAGAGAGAGAAAATCCCAAGCAGGCTCCATACCACCAGCGCAGAGCCCAATGTGGGGCTCAAACTCACCAACTGTGAGATCGTGACCTGAGCTAAAGTCAGTCGCTTAACCAACTGAGCCACCCAAGCTCCCCTGGTTTAGATATTTCTATAGTGAGAAAAGGAAAAGGGAAACATTGAATACATCCCTAAGAGGCAGAGAGGGTGGAATTGAGTGGGAGCCCATGAAGTACAGATATAAGAGTTTGGGTGACTTTGTCCAACAGCCTCAGTAGAGCTAAAGCTGAGTGAAGAACAAGGATGCTTAGTTTGATGTTTTGCCAGGTTGGTAGGATTACATTTTAAAAATAAGTAAAGAAGTTGAGAATATTGGCAAAAGTACCTGATGTAGGTCCTAGTTTGGCAAGAGAAGACTGAAAATAGGTAAAGTTCCCAAACCACAGAATCAGAGATTTTCAGGTCTTCCAGAAGAGAAAATGAAAACTTAGAAAAGTAACTTGTCAAAAGCTACGTGGACACTTGGAGTCAGGAAAAAAAAGTCTCTTTGTGTTCCTGCCTCCATCCTATATTGCCTCTGATAGAAGATGCTTAATACTCTTTGGATTCCTGGTGGTGCAAAGTTGATTATTCTACAGAGCACTCATCCGAAGATATGAAGGAAAGAAAGAAAGAAAGAAAGAAAGAAAGAAAGAAAGAAAGAAAGTTCATAAACATTTACACTCACAAAAAATTCCTAAAATTTCCTCAGATTCATAGGCTCTGAAGCTTATCAGTGATGCTTTTAGTCTTTCCAAGAACCAGGTCCTGACAGCCAACTCATTCATGGGAAGTGTGCAGTAGAGTGGGAAACTCAAGCCTTGACTTTCTAGGCAGAAGACCCAAAAGGGAGGCCTCTGAGTGCTGGAGAGTGGTGGAGAGACTGAATGGAGGAGACAGCCTGAGGAGACAATCTCATAAAATACATATGAACTCTTGGGCTCATTCCTAAACCAGAGGTAGATGTGCTGCTAAACAGCATATCAAATAATTTAAGAACTGAATTTACAGGGTAGACCACAGCCCAGGTCCCAGACTGGCTGCTAGGTGATGGTGACACAGCAAAGGGCACGATAAAGGCTTTGGATAGTGACCTGATGTTGGAACTGTAGTTCCAACCATTGGATTTCAGCAGATAACGTAGGTCAAAAGTAAAAGGATAAAGATGCATTTCAAACACCAAAGGAAAAAAAAAAAAGCTGGAGGGATACATTTATATCCAACAAAATAGGCTTCAGAGCAAGGAAAGTTGCCAAGAATAAAGAGGAGTATAATGTAATGATAAAATGGTCAGTTCACCAAAAAGACCTAACAATTCTAAATGTGTGTGGTCTTAATAAAACTTATAAATACAAGAATCAAAAACTGATAGAACTGAAACAAGAAATAGACAAATCTATAATTAGATCTGTGAATATTTCAATACTGCTTTGTGTTTGATGAGACAAGTTAACAGTAAATCAGCAAGTATAAAGAATTGAACAACACATCATCCAGTTGGATCTACTCAACATTCACAGGGCATTCTACCCAACAATATGATATGCATTCTATTTTGAGTGTCCAGGAAACATTCATCAAGGCAGACCAAAGTAGGACTGCTGGGTGGCTCAGTAAGTTGAACTTCTGACTTCCACTCAGGTCATGATCTTGCAGTCTGTGAGTTCGAGCTCCGCATTGGGTTCTGTGCTGACAGCTCAGAGCCTGGAACCTGCTTCTGATTCTGTGTCTCCCTCTCTCTATGCCCCTCCCCTGCTCGTGTTCTGTCTCTCAAAAATGAATAAACACTAAAAAATTGTAAAAAATAGAGCAAAGCCTATCTCATAAAACAAACCTTAGCAAACGTAA
Source organism: Lynx rufus (assembly GCF_022079265.1). Lineage (NCBI taxonomy): Eukaryota > Metazoa > Chordata > Mammalia > Carnivora > Felidae > Lynx > Lynx rufus. The sequence goes on along the minus strand of NW_025814824.1, from coordinate 38,201,153 downwards.
AAGAATTGAATTCTACAAAGTATATTCTCTGACAATAGTAGGATTAAACTAGAAATCAATAACACAATTCTGAAAAATCCTCAAATAAAAACATTCTTATAAATAATTTGTGAGATAACATATGAAGGATTAAGGGAAATTAGAAAATATTTTGACCTGAACTAAAATGTAAATACAGAATGAAGCTATATCAAGGCTTTGAAGGAAATTTATAGCACTAAATGCTTACATTAGAAATGAAGAAATGTCTCTACCACACAATTTAAGTTTTCACGTTAAAAAATGAGAAATTGAAGAGCAGTATTAGCCCAAAGAGATCATTAAAAAATAAATAATAAAGGTAAGATCATAAATAAGTAGAAAACAAAACAACATAAAGAAAGAAAACCAATGAAATCCAAAGCCGTTTCTTAAAAATGATTAACAAAGTTGTTAAACCTCTATCTGAAATGACCCAGGAAGCAAGCAAAGAGACAAAATTATCACTGTCAGCAACAAAAGAGGACGTTATTACAGACGTTAAAATGGTAATAAGGAAATGACAAGAACATACATTCAACAGTGTAGACGAAGTGGATCAATTCCTTGAAATCCAGGAAATACTAAAACTCACCAAAGTAGATAACATGAGTAAACCTATTTCTATTAGAGAAATTGAACTTACAGTACATAATTTTCCAAAAAGGAAATCACCAGTCCCAGATGGTTTCAGTGGTGAATTCTACCAAACTTTTGAAGAAAGAACAGCACCAAGTTTACAATATTTTCCAGGAAACTAAAGGAGAAAATACTTTTGAACTTATTTTATGAGAACGGAATTCCCCTAATGCCAAAAGATGGTACAAGGAAACTAGAGACCAATTTCCCTCATGAACATAGCCACAAAAAACTCTCCACATAATATTAGCTATTCAAATTCAGCCAGATATAAAAAAGAATAGTACGTAACAACAACCAAGTGTGATTTATCCTGTGATGTAAGCCTAATTCAAAATTCAAAAAACATTTTATGTAATTAATCATATTAATAGATTAAAAAGGTAAACCACATATTTATAACTATCCATCATGCACAAACAGCATTTGACAAATTTAACATGTATTCATGAGAAAAACTGAGGAAACTGGGAAAGAAGGGAACTTCTTCAAACTGATAAAGGACATCTACTATATATATATATATATATATATATATATATATATATGTATATATATATATATATAGTTAACATCATACTTTCATGATGAAAGGCCAAATTACTTATCCATAAGATTTTGAACATGGCAGGATGTCTACTTTTTGCATGCCAGAAGCATTGTGCCAGAAGTCTTAGCCAGTGCATTTGGGCAAGAAATGGAAGGAAGGAAGGAAGGAAGGAAGGAAGGAAGGAAGGAAAGAGGGAAGGAAGGAAGAAAGGAAGGAAGGGAGTTTGTAGGAAGGAAGTAGGAAGAAGGAAGGAAGGAAGAAGGAAGGAAGGAAGGAAGGAAGGAAGGAAGGAAGGAAGGAAGGAAGGAAAAAGGAAAGAAATGGAAAGGGAAAATTAAAATGGTATCTATTTTCGGATGACATGATTCTACATAAAAATTTCCAAACAAAGAATCCACAATAAAGATCCTGGAACTAATAAGTGAATTTAATAAGTTCTTGTTATACAGTGTTAACATAAAAATAATCAATCATATTTCTTTACATTATCAATGAATAATTGATAATTGCAATAAAAAATACCTTTTGTGGTAGCTCCAAATAGGAAAACACTTGAGTATAAATCTAACAAAATGTGCAGAATCTGTATGCCCAAAACTGTAAAATACTGATTTTAAAAACAAAGAAGAAAAACCACGTAAATAAATGGAGAGATATATAAGGCTTGTGGATTAGAATACTCAACATAGTTAAGATAACAATTCTTCCCAGACTGATTTGTAGTTTTAATGCAGTACAAATCAAAATACTAACATGATGTTTTGCACGTGTAGGTAAACTGAATCTAAAATTTACATCTTGGCAATGTTTGGTCAGGGAGAAGCCAGCCGCCTTCTAGGTTGCCAGTCTACCTTGAGTTCCCCATGCATAGCTAGAGAGTGATGTTGTCCAGCCTACAGAAGTTACAGCTATCTTAGCCAGGGCATTGGACATGTGAGTGAAGGACTCATCTTGCATATTTCAGTCCAAAAGACTTTATAAGGAAAAGCACCAGGACCCTGGGTGTATGTCCCACATTATGTCTCTAGCTGCCCAAATCACCAAGGTAAAAGTCCAGATATATGCAGCTCTATTAGTCTATTACTTATTTGACAGAGAGACTGAGGTTCTTTCTTTTCAATTTTGTAAACATTTATTGAGTAATAATCGTATGCCAAGTACCATGGTAAGTGTTTTGTATCTTTATTTCCATTAATCCATGAACCCCTATGTAGTAATTACTATTAACACTGCATTATCATTTTATAGGTGAAGCAACTGAGATACAGATAGAACATACGTTTTCCTCAAGATTCCCACTCATTCAGTAGTTTGAGAAACTTTTGCCGAACACTCTATTCCAAATTCTCCTCCTAATTGAAGAGTATGCATTCTGCCCTGATAAACTGGGGCATGGCCATTAGTCATGTGGGTAACATTCAGAGAAAGAAGCTTCAAGAGTCAGGTTATGGTTTGACATGCCTCTTTTCCCCTGGTCTCTGTAGCTGGCAATATTCCAAATGCAGACTGCTTTACCAACCTGATTCCCGGAATGACGACAACATCGAATAGGACTGTGGCTGATCCATTGTAAGTCTTGTAATGTGAGGGAGATCACTGTGATTTTCAAGGTCACTCTTAACCCAGCCTATCCTCACTGGTACTTTCACACAACCACTGATTAGCAGAATTGGGTAAGTGGATTACTTGTTACTACACTTTCTTTTCAGAATCCCAAATAGCGTGCTAGAAGAAATTTAATTTAGGAGACAGTAAGCTACACGTAATAAACTGCTTTGAGAAGATATACCTCAAATGTCCTAGTGCAATCAGTATTTTGATCTCCGTATATAAGGAAACTTCAGAATATACACTAGGTGAAATTACACATGTTGTCTGTTATTCTTTCAAGGGAGTTGTTTTCCTCCATTATATGATACAGGAAGATGGCCAAAGTTTCCAAACCAGATGATTAGATGTGAAATCCTGTATGCAATGTAAAATGAGAATAAGTATGAAATAACAAAATATAAATATACTTCTGGGTAAGGTGGAAGAGATTTGAATTTTAAACTATGTCATACAATTCAAATCCTTCCATTCAGAAAATCTATAGTTGTGTTTCTTGTTTTAACTCACTGGGGTGCAAAGAAAGACTATATTTATGCTTTCCAGAGGCTCACGTTAAGGAGGCGGTGTGCAGGGAGGAGACAGAAATCTAGGATGAATAATTAGAGGAATACGGGTAAGTGATATAATACATTTATGACCAATGTGCCATGGGAACATTTAGGAGGAGATATTAAACATTGATGAGATTGAAAAAAGTTTCCTCCACTATGAATAGAGTTTCTCAGACATCAAAAGAAGGGCATTCTGGGCAAGGACCATAGCATATGCAGATCTCTCGAAGTGAGAAAACCCTGGGCTTTTCTGGGAATCAGTATGTAAAGAATCGTTGAGGACAGAGTGTCTGTTAGGGAATGGTAGGAGATAAACCACAAACCACAGCTGGTAAACAGCACTAAAGGAATTGCCATATGAATCAAAGCTAACTCATCATTTTCCTGGATCTCTGAATCATCAGAGTGTTTCAGAGTTTTCTTATTCTGTGTAATAAACAACCTTTGTCTATGAGAGGGAAATGACAGTGTGGGCCAGATTCACCTGGTCTATTATGACTGGCTTTTGCTGGGGAGGATGAGGCAGGTTTTATAGTATCGATACAAAGTAAAAACTGCTTGTCTTACATTTCCCTTAAAAATGAATAAGCACATAATACTTGCCAAAAAAAAAAAAGACATTTTAAAGAAGTAGAGTTTTTTTTTTTTTTTAATGTTTATTAACTTTTAAGAGAGAGAGAGCATGAGCGGGAGAGGGGCAGAGAGAGAGGGTGACTGATGATCCAAAGCCGGCTCTGTGCTGACAGCAGTGAGCCCAATGTGGGGCTTGAACTCATGAACCACGAGATCATGAACCCAGCAGAAATGGTGTGCTCAACCAGTTGAGCCATCCAGGTGACCCACAAAGTACAGTTCTAAGTAAGCAATGTATAGTGGGAAGGTAATTGCTTGCTTGGGAAGGAAAATCTTTTCAATAAATGGTAACAAATAACTGGATATCCATATTTAAAAGACAAAACAAAACAACTTTGATCTTTGCCTTACTCCATACCCCCAAATAAATTCACAATGGATCACATACCTATGATCTTTTAGCTAAAACTATAGAGCTTTTGGAGGAAAACTCGGAGGAATCTTTTTGATTCAGTGGTAAACAGAGGTTATTTGTGCCATAGGAAACAATAACCAGAGAAGAAATAAAAAGATAAAGTAGGCTTCCTTGAAATTCAAAACTTCTGGTTATTAGCAGACATCATGAGAAAAATCGTCACCAGTTTGAAAACATTATTTGTAAGACTCATATCTGACAAAGGACTGATGTTAAAATTGGATAAAGAACTCTTACCACTCAATAATAATACATACAACTCAGTTTAAAAATAGACAAAATATTTGAACAGATACTTTATAAAAAGAAGTTACAGGAATGGTAATAAACCCAGGAAAAATAATCAGCATCAGTAGTCCTCAGGGAAATTCAAAACTTAAACTACAATGAAATACCATTATATATTCACTGGTAAGTGATTTTTTTGTAAGTCTAGATTTTTTTAAAGCTATGTTTTTAAGTTTATGTATTTATTTTGAGAGCTAGAGTGCAAGAAGAGGAGGGGCAGAGAGAGAAGGAGAGAGAATCCCTAGCAGTCTCCACACTGTCAGCTCAGAGCCTGATGCAGGGCTTGAACTTACCAACCATGAGATCATGACCTGAGCTGAAATCAAGAGTCGACGCTTAACCGACTGAGCCACCCAAGTGCCCCTAGAATTTTTGAATCAGATAAACCAAATACTGGTAAGAGTGTGGAGCAACTGGCACTCTTACTGTTTGGAATATAAAATTGTACATTTGGGAAATTTCTGGAAGTTACTAATAAATCTAAACATGCACCTACGTGATGACCCTGTAATTCTAATCTTAGGTATGTACACGAGAGAATAACAATATATTTCCCCAAAAGACTTGTTTAAGAATGTTCATAGCGGGGCACCTGGGTGGCTCTCAGTTGGTTCAGTGTCCAACTTCAGCTCGGGTCATGATCTCTCAGTTTGTGAGTTCGAGCCCCACATTCAGCTTACTGCTGTCAGCCTGTCAGCATGGAGCCTGCTTCAGATCCTTTGATCTCCTCTCTCTGCACCTCCTCCACTTGGGGTCTCCCCAAAATAAATATATATTGAAAAAAAGAATATTCATAACAATTTACTCATAATAGCAAAAACTGGAACAGCTCAGGTAACCATTGTTACAAGAATGGGTACACAAATTACGGTATATCCATATAGTGGAATACTGCTCATCAATAAAAAGGAATGAAATACTGACATACACAATAACAGGGATAAATTTCAAAAACACTTAGCTGACTTAAAGAAAAACACAAAAGAGTATCTACTATATAAATTCATTTCCATTAAGTTTTAGAATGGAAGACATCAGAGTATTGATTGTTTCTGGGTAAGTAGAGGTAGATTACATGAGAAGGAATATGAGAAATATTTCTGGGATGATGATAATAGTATGTATTTTAACAGGTTTTGTGGTACATAGACGCATAGGTTTGTCAAAATTCAGTGAACGTACACTTAAGAATTGCACATCACATATATAATTATTTTTCACAAATGAAAAAACACATATTAATCCTACTTACTGATATGCATGATGAAGTACGCATCGTGGGAAGTGTACTATCGACAGTTTACTTTGAAATGCGTCCAAAATTAAGGTGAATTAATGAGTGGAGAAAGAGATGGATAAATAGATCTATTATAAAGCACCTCTGCTAAAATATTACTGATGGAATCTAGGTGGTGGATATATAGGTGTTCACTGTAAATTTTTATAATTTTGCAGCATTTTGAATATTTTTCATAATACAAATATAGAAGATATTACTTCTCACAATTTTCCAGAATATGCTAGGTTGAGAATCATAATTCAGTCTCATAACTCTTAAGCAGACAGCCCTAGAGCCATATCCACCCACCATTCCTTCTATTAAAGCAGAAATGAAGTCACAGGGTGGGTGGATATTGTCATGACTAGTTAATAGGCAGCCTCTTGTCACTCCACATTCCAGCATGTTGCCTCAGGGCCTAGGGCTGACAGCTAAGCAAAACACAAGTTCCCACTGGGAACACAGACTCCAAGCGGAAGGACAAGAATCAGGCCAGTATGGACAGTGAAGGTTGAAGGTTCTGTTAACAAACCATGGGAAGAGGGTTTTCACTAAAGACTCACATGTCCAAGTTAATAGAAACGTGAACAGATCTTTTTGAATGCTTGCAACCTGAAAAGAAAAAAAAAAAAAAAGATATGGCAGTCAGTTCAATTATCCTTTAGCATCTACTGTTCCCTACTTACTCTCTTATTTCCCAAGTAACAAATTGCATAGACGGTTTCTTAGAAAACTGTCAGTGTAATTCATATCTTTTCCCCCATCCCACTTATCTCCTCATTCACCATCTCCCATATCTCAGAAGAATGATCAGCTAGATACACAGTTACACAACCCAGAAAACTAGGAGTAATTTCCAGTTGCCCAATTTCCCTTGCCCCAAGGATTCAATCCATCGCTGTCTCGGTAATTCTCAATGTTTTCACATTCTTCCATTTCTTCCGTCTCTTTCTGTCTACAATCTTTGTCTTTATTCCAGTCCATCTTCATCTTGTACTTGGACCACCGCACAAGTCTCTTTACTCGTCTTTTATTTTTTCTCTCCCCATTCCAATCCAATGCCTAGTAACAGCAGAGGGATTTTTCTCAAAATGTAGCTGCATTATGTCCCTACCTTGCTTAAAATGTTTCATTGCTCTTTCCTTGTGCTTAGCCTCAATCCACACTCTTTATGATAAGTAGGAAGAAACACTGGCACACATCTCACCTCTCTGGAGCCCTGCTACCCACTGTACTCACCGCCAAGAACAGCATGCTTTACCTTTCAGGCTTTGACAGGCTGTACTCTCTGGAATGCTCTTTCCCTGGCTCTGTGTGCCTAGCTTTCCTGTCCTAACACTTTTTGTTATCTCTTTAGGTGCGTAAGATCTAGCTTCTATTTAGGGATGTTCAGGTTTATCTCTTTGGACTCTATTTCAGTAGTTTACCAAATATTTTTGGAGTTCTTTTTGGAGTTATTGTAAAGGGTCCAAGAATCTTTATATAAACTAAGAATTGTTTAAATTCAATCAGTTCTATTTTGTGTCCACAGATGCTATTTTTTGAGAGTATATAGATGCTGTTATGATTGCTAAAATAAAAATTTATAAAATGAAAATTCATCAATAAAAAAAGCATATTCCTGGATTTCTAGTAGAATTTGATATTGTTTTTAATCAATATGTAGCCCAAATAAAAATACTATCACATGTGATTCATAGTGTTATCTTTAACCAGAGAGCTGCCCATCCACAAAATGTTTCAAACCACTCTTCCACATGGTTGCAAATAAATTAAAATTAAATTAATTCATTCTTATGATATATTTTACTTTTCTATTAAGTAGGATAACATTTTCTATATTTAGTATTAGGATGTTAGAAATTAAAGAAATCTTTGGTGGTACTTCAGTTTAATCCCTTTATGTTATAGACAAGGAAATGGTAAGTGAGAAATTTAAAATATCTATCTAATCACACGAATAGTAACAGAGTAGAATTAACAGACTGCTGTCTTGTCCTGTAGTCCAGTGTTCTTTCCGTCTCCCTCAGCGACATTTGCAAGGGGTGGGAACCAGAATCCTCAGCCAAGTGTCAAATGAGAGGTCTAGTCGATTCATTTTCTTTCTCATTCCTTCCTGCTCTCTCTTCAATTTATCCAGGCTATAATCTCACTGTATCAAGTGTTTATTTTTTACTGGTAGTTAAAGAAATATTTAACCAGCTGCATGTTAACATGAAAATGACCACATAAGAAAAATGGTTGCTAAGCGAAGGTAGTATAACTCCCCACAAATAATCAAGTCATTGTACTGAGGGCTATAAAACATGCACATAATCATGCATCACCACTAAAGCATCCTTTCTACTCACATTTTTCTCATAGCCTCCTAGACCAGCATAAAACTAGTTCCTTGATGCCAATGGCAACAAACTTAAAACCTAACTTGTAATAAAGCTTGGTTCCCAGATGTTCCGATTGGCCATACTGTTACACAACAGATTTAATATCATAGTTGGACATAGATTTCTGCTGCAGTCGAGTTGACGTCAATTTTAAATAGGAGCACTGAAATCCTAAAACTCAGACGGACCAGTATTCAGTCAGCTAGATCTAAATCTACCGTGAAGACCTGGGTTTCATTGAAGTAGAGAGTTTCTAAACCCACAGACAGAAATAGAAAACCCTCTCTGTTTAAATTCATTTTCAGACCAAGTTTGTCTTCTGAGGACCACTAGACAGCATGTCCAGATAACGAGTGTGTCTCTGGACTGTAATATTACCATTCTACGTTTCCTCTACCGGTTCTCAAATGAATGCTTGAAAGATTCACTTGGGAGCCTTGCAAAAAGCAGATTCCTGGGAAGCACTCGCAAAGCCTGATTCAGTAGGATGGGGTTGAGAGCCAGTGCTTTATATTTTTAGCAAGCAGCCCCCTAGTGATTCTGATGCAGGTTTCTGTGGACCACAGTTGGAGGAAACATTGCAATGCCAGCAGTGATCATGTGGCACACGATCTTTCCTCATCCAGGCCTGTGTGATGCCAGGGTGGCCAGAGACAGGGCAGTGGCCTGGGGGAGCACAGCTTTCCAGCAAGTAGGGCTTGGTTGGGAAAATTCTTCCTGTGATTTATTCATTTTTCAGAGACAGAGACAGAGTGTGAGTGGGGGAGGGGCAGAGAGAGAGGGAGACACAGAATCCGAAGCAGGCTCCAGGCTCCGAGCTGTCAGCACAGAGCCCGACGCGGGGCTCGAACCCACAAACCGCGAGATCATGACCTGAGCCGAAGTCAGACGCTTAACAGACTCAGCCACCCAGGCGCCCCAATAATTTTAAAAAGACCTATGGCAGTCCTGAAATAAAAGCGTTCTCTTTCTTTACAGGCTTTGTGAGAAGATGAACCACAAATCTACTCCCTGACAAGACAATGACATTATCCCAAAATTGGTCTGTGACATTCCTCATTCAGCTCATACCTGAACAAGAGGGAGATCTGCCATCTTTTTTTGTTGTTGTTTGTGTGTGTGTGTGTGTGTGTGTGTGTGGTTTTTGTTCTTGTTTTGTTTTGTTGGTTAATGTTGATTTGTTTTGAGAGAGAGAGAGAGAAAGAATGCTAGCTGGGGAGAGGGGCAGAGAGAGAAGGAGAGAGAATCCTAAGCCGACTCCATGCTTAGCATGGAGCCCAATTTGGAACTGGATCCCGCGACTGAGATCGTAACCTGAGCCAAAATCAAGAGTCAGAAGCTCAACCAACCGAGCCACCCAGACACCACAAAGCTACAGTCTTTTAAATGAAACAAGTAGTTCAAGAACACTCTTTGTTAGAGAGTCCTACGGAAGACTGAAGCTACACATGAGATGATCTCATTCTATTGTTAAGAGCTGGAAAAGCACCATGAAGAAGATATAAAAATAATATGAGTTCAAGCTCTGCACTGGGCTTTGTGCAGACGGCACAGAGCCTGCTTGGGATTCTCTCCCTCTGTCTCTCTGCCCCTCCCCTGCTCATGCTCTCTTTCTCTTTCAAAATAAATAAATACACTTAAAAAAAAATCGTGTAAAAATGAGCAACAGGTGCTGCTTACCCACGTGTAACCGCATGGTTAAGACTTAAAGGATCTGTAAGGGGAAGAGAGGCCAGATTCACTTTAAAAATGAGCTCGTTAATGGAGGCTAATACATTTAATCCCAATAAAAATAAAAATAACAATAAAAATAAAAATGAAAATGAAAATAATAATAATAATAATATAAAACCAGTTCTAGTATTTACATTATCAGCATTGCCAAACTAATTTAGCCTGGCCACACCTTCCGTTCAAATGCAGTCAAGCCCTGTGGCTTAAAATGAACTCAACTGAAGAAGCTTTGTATCTTTAGACTCAAAAGTTGCTATCACCCTAAATTACCACACATTTTCTGCATTGACATTATGTCACGGCTCTAAATAGGGTAATGGGGCTTCATTTCACTAAACCTAAGCAGGTGAACTAGACTTCATTGGGCAGTGGATTTGGGGCCCAACCTTGGGGCTGAGAAAAAAAACGTTTTGTAAGATCGATCCATTTTCAGTGTCCTTATGGACAAAGGACAACTCTCCCTTCTGTAATTTCTCAGTTACTCTCACAGGTGCCGCCACACTTTCAGCCCACGTCCCTGTGTGCATTACTCTGTGTTTATTGGGTTGAAGTCATTCGCCAACTGTGTTCAGATTTAGTACTTGTGTTCCCTGATGACATAAAATTCTGCAACAGGAATCTTATACTCAGGGAACCAATATAGCCCATGCATGTATAGAATTTTCTTAACTTTGAATTTTTCTCCCTATCAGTTTTTCAAACCTTTAATGTCTGCTACCACACATCTATCGTGAGGCTGAAAGTCATTTAGAGTAAAACGATGCATTTGCTTATTTTAACCACGTACAAATACTCTGTAGCGTGTTGCTCAATGACCCATCACTTCCAGGGGCTCGGCCACCTGAATGAGTGTAACCACAGAGGTGCCGACCTAGGCTGCAAATACAAGACTCTGCCTGAGTCATAACGGGACGCCTGTCGACGAAAGCCTTGGGGGCCCACCTTCAAAATGAGATCCTTGCTGGGACAATCACCTGGTAGGACTCGTTTATTCAGATGGGAAAACAGAAGTGAGATGGAAAGCCCTAATGGGACTTCTAGGGGGTCTCCAGTTCTTAACCTTGGAGGTGCCAAGATGTCTACAAGAGAGCTTCTTGGGAGGTGAGTAGCTGATTTCATTCCATTGATGAGGAGACTGGGAGGTCAGATCAGCTGCTGCGATTCTAAAGTTCCAGGGCTGCTCAGAGCTCGTCTCTACCCACGGAGCCACAGACGTGCTTATGTCAAGTCAAAGTTCAATCTCATACCAGACCACTGATGTAAAGGTTAATGCACATGCAGAGTAGCTCACACCCACATGCACACTCTGAAAAGGCAATTTGAATGAACTTAGTTTAGCAGAATAAGTATATAAGGGAAAAGCTAATTTTTTAAAAAAATAAACCATTAATATTTCATCAAAATTATGATTGAATATACTTCTTGATTATTAATTCATTTTCTAATGTTTATTATTTATTTTGAGAGAAAGAGAGAGAGAGAGAAACAGTGTAAGTGGGGGAGGAGCAGAGAGCAAGAGCGGGGAGAGAAAATCCCAATCTGACTCCACACCTGTCAGCACAGAGGGGTGATGTGGGACCCCATGTGGGACTTGAACTCATGAAACTGTGAGATCATGACCTGAACCAAAATCAAGACTCAGACACTTCACTGACTGAGCGACCCAGGTGCCCCTGATTGTTTATTATTAAATTGATAGATTAAAAATAATTCACCGTGGTGCTTGCTTTTTTGATGCATGATTTATTTATTAAAAAGTTAAATAGAAGCACACCTGGGTGGCTTAGTCAGTTGAGTGTCTGACTCTTGATTCTGGCTCAGATCATGATCCCAGGGGCATGGGATTGAGCCCCATGTGGGCTCCATTGAATGTGGACCCTGCATAAAATTCCCCCCCCACCCCCCGCTCCTCTCTCTCTGTCTCTCTGTCTCTCTGTCTCTGTCTCTGTCTTTCTCTCTCTCCCTCTGCTCTTCTCCCCTGCTGGCACTCTCTTCCAAAAAAATAAAAGTTAAATAGCAATAAATGAAATGGCCTAGGGAAAGATGTGTTTAAATATTTTAAAAACTGATGATTAAATGTGCAAGTTTGGAAATAGGATCAAAATATTGGGGCAATTAAATTTTACATAATCTTAAATTTTCCATCCTTGTTTCATTGTCTCTGATGCCTACAGGTATCATATGTAAAGCATTTCAAATTGTCTTCTCAGTGTAAGCAGATGGAACTGGAGAGGAAGAACAATGATCTTTGTCCCATCACCCATTTTTAGTGCTATTGAATGTGTACGAGCTTTTGTGTATAGCATTATATCCTGTTGTTCCTGTCCTCCTTGCCAAGGGCTCTGCTTTTTAAATTAAAATTGGCTCTCAATAACTGCCTTCAGGAAATCCCCCAAAAGTATTTTTGTAACTTCCTGCATCCTGAGTGCAATTTTACTTGGGATATCTTGAGAAAAGAAGAATCCTTAGAACCTCTTATCCTGTCCTGACCCAGATAGTTTTGTTGCTTGTTCAGTCTAATCAAATGACCTCACGAAAGCAGAAGGATGTAAAGCTGTGTTGAAAGATGCAGCTGGTAATAGATATTTAGTCATTCTGTTTTTCACAGTAACTAGGAGACTTTCAGGTATCCCACTTGAGTCTGTTGTAAACTGACCAGATGGACATTTCCATTTACTTTTTAAGGATGCTCCAAGCTACTCAGAACCGGTTTGCCAAAGCAATGTTATTTTATCGTTAAAACTACCACAGTGAAGCACATGCAAAATTCTTGTGCAAAGGTCTAGGAAAATGGACTTCGTTGTGACAGTACGAGGATACAAAATTCCCCTTTGGCCTTCCCAATAGTAAGGGAAGGGTCATTAGAGTGCTCATGATGGTGGCTGGATTATACTTCCCTTAGCATGCTTGTAACTTTCTGGACATAAGAAATATGGTAGGTTGTCTGTTCCAGAGAGGGTCACACCCACAGCCATATTTAAGGGTAATTGTACATTCATGGAATCCTTACTGAAGGACTGGCCGGAGGCAGCCATGTTGGTACCATGAGACCCAGGCTACAGCTGAGATCTGACCCAAGAGAAACAAACCCAAAGTAGCCTGTGGTATGCTGGGCCAACTCTGTTCACCCTTTTAGGATTTAAACTGGAAAAGAAGGAAATTATTCGGCAGCTGGGGACAGGCATTGACATGGAAAGGATGAGAAGAGTGATTCCATGATGTGGAATCAATTATGTGAGAAGTAATAAAAAGCTAAAATTGTGAGGTGCCACAAGGTCAGAGCAAGGGGAAACTGAGACAGAGGTGAAAAACTCCATCAAGAAAAAGAGGAGATCAGGATATAGAGAAAGCAGGGCATTTGGATAAGAGAAATAGAGGGGAATGAACAATTTCTGAAGCTGCCCAGATCACCGATGGCGTGGCTGCTTCGGTTGCATTCCTATTTATGCTAGTTTCCTGTAGCTGCTGTAGCAAATTACTGCAATCTTGGTGGCGCAAAACAAAAGAAGCGTATGTTCTTACACTTAAGGAGACCGGAAGTCAGAAATAAGGTGTCAGCTGGGCCATGCTCCCTCTGAGGGCTCTGAGGAAGAATCCCTTCCATTCCCTCTTCCATCTTCTGGTGGCCTAAGTCATCCCACATCACTCCAATTTCTGTCTCCGTCTTCGGTTCGCCTTCTCTTCTGTGTGTGTCCAGTCTCCTTCTGCCTCCTCCTTTCTTTTTTGTTTTTAAAGTTTATTTATTTATTTTGAGAGACAGAGAGAGACAGACACAGAGCAAGCAGGGGAGAGGCAGAGAGAGAAGGAGAGGGAATCCCAAGCAGGCTCCGCACTGGCAGAGCCCAATGCAGGGCTCAACCCCGTGAACTGTGAGATCATGACCTGAGCCGAAATCAAGAGTTGAACACTTAACTGACTCAGCCACTCAGGCTCCTCATGTAAAACCCTTTTTTTTCCAAATAAGGCAGCATTCACATATTGTTGTGATAAGTATACAGACACATCTTTGGGAGCCATTCTTAGCTCACCATATTATCCATTTGATTCTTTATAACAAAGTTGTAATCTCTGAGAGACACTTGACTCTGATAGAGAGCTTCCGAAATAATAAAACAAAATGTACAGAAATGCAATAAAAAGGTAAAAGAAAATAAATATATAAAAGAAAAATCTATGCAAAAGAAAAATACGAAATGAAATATCTAAAATGAAGATCGATAAAAGAGAAACTTAGGTTTCACCCAATACTCCCATAAGCAGCACCCCCTTCTCACTCTCAAGTTTGAAGTTCAAAGCTGGGGTATAATATGGACAGGGAAAGAAAGAGCGTCGTGTCTCATCTTGAGAAAGAAGCCAGGAAACCGTTCAGAAAGTATCCAGGACAATTCCATGATAGTCCCTGAATGTTTATGTTCACAGTTAGGGCCTACAGAGAAAAAAGGGTTGAAATCCCTTGTGCTAAATTAGTAAAGTGACCACTGCTTTGCTCTCAATAGTTTTTTAAATCATTTATCCAATAAATGTTGATAATGTGGGTTTCTACTTTCCCCACAAGGCCCGAGGTTGCCAGTTTAGAAAACCAAAACCTTTCCTTCAAGCAGCTTGCAAGCTGGTAGGAAAGAAATACATGCAAACAGTAGCAATGCTATTTGATTTCTGCCATGCTACCAGGCGGTGAGAGTGCAGAGAGAGGAGAGCTTGAAAGCTGGATGGTATTAAGGAAGAATTTGCTGTTGGAGTGACTTTGGGAGGAGGTGATCAGTGAGGAGTGGAGAGCATTTAAGGAACACTGGAAAAGATCTCCCGTCTGTGAGAATACCTTTGCAGTCATCACCTGATGCTTAAATTTCACTATTATAGAGGTTTTTTTTTTTTTTTTTTTTTTTTTTTTTTTGGCTTAAAGCTTATGTAACCTGGTAAATCACCTTATCAGGTCTTTACATGAGAGCAAGCTTTTTAATGAAGCTGGAGAGAGAGGTTGTTGGAGTCAGCCCGTGTGTGTGTGTGTGTGTGTGTGTGTGTGTGTGCGTGCACACGCTGAGTGGTTACTGCAAAGGGAGAAGATAAAAAGTATTTTACATTGAGTATGTTCCCGGCACTCTGCTTGGCATATTGTGTTATATTAATCAATTACCTTGACAGTCCGGTGAGGTACATAATTTTTATTTTCTTACCTCAGTTTCATGGATAAAGAAAGTGAGATTCAAAAAAGAATTAACTTGTCCAAGGCCACACAAGCAATAAAAGGCAGATATCTTAACCTTACTCTGTTAGGGCAGGCTACTTCATTCTCAGGGAGTAGATTGTGCAAGATACAGAGGCAGGAGAGAATATGCTATTGTTTGAGAATGATGAATAATTTGGTGTGCTTGAGTAAAAATATACATGAGACCTTACAGGATATGAGGAAGAGAAGGTAGACAAAGGTTAGCTCCAGGTGACTTTTCTTTTTTTTTTTTTTTTTTTTTAATTTTTTTTTTCAACGTTTATTTATTTTTGGGACAGAGAGAGACAGAGCATGAACGGGGGGAGGGGCAGAGAGAGAGGGAGACACAGAATCGGAAACAGGCTCCAGGCTCTGAGCCATCAGCCCAGAGCCTGACGCGGGGCTCGAACTCCCGGACCGCGAGATCGTGACCTGGCTGAAGTCGGACGCTTAACCGACTGCGCCACCCAGGCGCCCCTCCAGGTGACTTTTCAACAGCTGAGAATTATGGAATTAGATCCAGTTTTCCTCAAAGCCTGTGAACATTTGGTAGGAACCTACCCCAAATGGGTTAGCATGCAGTCAGGTGTCAAAGCTCATTGTTTACCGTCCACTTCAGACTTTTATGACTTCTTGCCTGGACAATTACAACAGCTTTCTACCTGTCTCTCTCCACCAGCTTCATTGACTTTTCAGTTCTTCCTCAAAAGTATGGCATGTTTCATCTTCAAAAGCATGTGCCATTCTCTGTCATGTGTGTACATGTGTATACAATACTTTAGTTTTTAGAGAAGTTTTAAATTCATAGCAAAACTGAGCAGAAAGTGGAGAGAGTTCCCATACACCCCCTGTCACCACTATCTGTAACTTCTCCCCTTGTCAAACCACTAGTGGTACATTTGTTACAACTGAGTCTACCTTGACACGTCATTATCATCCAGAGTCCATGGTTTAGGTTAGGGTTCATTCTTGGTGTTATACTACTCACTGTCTATGGGTTCTGACAAACATATAATGACCTGTATCCACCATTATATCATCATACATAGTAATTTCACTGATCAAAAAATCCTCTGAGCTCTGCCTAGTCATTCCTCCCTACTTCCAAAAATCCTGGCCGCCATTAATCTTTTTATTGTCTCCATAGTTTTGCCTTTTCTAGAATGTCATATCGTTGGATTCATACAGTCTATGGCCTTTTCAGATTGGTTTCTTTCACGTAGTAATATGCATTTAAGTTTCCTCCTTGTCTTTACATCTCATTTCTTTTTGGCACTGAATAGTATTTCATGGTTTGTTAACCCACTCACTTACTGAAAGATACCTCGATTGCTTCTAAATTTTGGCATTTGTAAATAAAGCTGATATAAACATCTGTGTGCAGATTCATATGTGTAAATGCCAGGGAGCACGGTTGCTGGATTGTATGCTAAGAGTATATTTAGTCTTGTAAGAAACTGCCAGATCATCTTCCAAAATGGCTGTACTATTTTGTATTCCTATCAGCAATAAATGTGAGTTCCTGTTGCTCCACATCCTTCTTAGCATTTGATGTCGTCAGTGCTTTGGATTTGGTCATTCTAATAGGTATGTGGTGGTATCTTGTTTTAATTTTCAGTTCCCTAATGACATGGTGGTGAACAACTTTTCATGTGCTTACTTGACATCTATAATCTTCTTTAAGTCCTTTTGCTCATTTTCCAATCAGGTTGCTTGTTTTCTTATTGTTGTTTTAAGAGTCTTTTGGTATATTTTGGATAACAGTTCTTTGTCAGATGTGTCTTTTGCCAGTATTTTCTCCCAGTTTGTAGCTTGTCTTCTCATTCTGCTACATTAATTAACTACCTAATATTACTGTGCATTTGTCCTTGACTCTAAGGTCTTTCAACACCCTTTTAAGAAAAAGCATGCAAAAAAAAAAAAAAAAGCCCAAATTCCTCATTTTTGCATTTAAGGATGTCCATAGTTCAGGGGTGACCGCATGGCTAAGTCAGTTAAGTGTCTGACTTCGGCTCAGGTCATGATTTCATATTTTGTGAGTTCGAGTCCCACTTCAGGCTCTGTGCTTACAGCTGTGAGCCTGGAGCCTGCTTTGGATTCTGTGTCTATCTCTCTCTCTCCCCTCCCCTGATCTCTCTCTCTGTCTCTCTGTCTCTCTCTCTCTCTCAAAATAAGTAAACGTAATAAAAAATTCAAAAAGAAAAGGATGTCTATACTTTAGTCCAGTCTAAGTATCTAATCTACCCAAGTGTCAGCCATTTTTGTACCAGCCAAATATACCCTTTCTGGAACTCAGACACTCTCGGAAGGACTATACATTGGTTTTGCAATTCTCATTAGCCACTTGGCATTGCATAAAAAACAAAAACAAATAAAACCCACATTCAGAAATATCTTCTTTGCTCTAGCAATTCCTCTTCTCGGAATGAATTCTAAGGACATGATTTTTATATCCAACCACCTTTCCACCTCTCTACCTTTCCTTTCCTAAAGGTGTTTGTTGTGTTGCTATTTATTGTAGTACACACAACTGGTTGCTCATCTAATTTCTTTTCTCCTCAACAATTTTTTTTTTTTTATTTGCATTCTGTCATCTACCTCAGCCCTATTGCTTCAGGGCTGATATTTTCCTATTCCAGTCCTGAAGTTGAGCCTTGTGGGTTTTAGGATAAATCCACTTTTTATTTCCAGGCATTAATTCAGAAACACTGGTCTCTACTAAAGTATTGATGACTTCTGACCCACCACAGGAAATGGTTCACAAATGGGTATATGAGACATAATAGAGCACTTGCTGGGGCACTCGAAGAGCTGGTTTCCGTTCCGGTTGTTGCTGTGTTTTGATGCGAGGCCCAGAACTGCTGATCTCATCTCTTTGCCAGCCAGAGGACTAAGCAGACCCTTGGAGAAAAGCAGGGCCAAAAGCGTCTCAGAGGAATGGAGCCTTAGCTCTGATTGAACCACAGCTGAATGGTAGATTTTAACCAGTTGTGTAAGCTTTAATAACCCACCTAATGTTGTTCTAGCCATTTAAATTGGATGCCCTCTTTTGATCAAATCCATCAAGCTGATACTTGATAGAGGAAAAAAAAAACTACAAATATCTTAAATACCCATCAATTGAGAACTGATTCAATAAATAATCACAGATTTATTTATTTATACAATAGAATAGTAAGCAGGACTAAAGATGACACTGTAGAAGATGACATAGAACAATATTCATAATATTTTTGTGTATAAATGACTTAGAAAACAGTATACATATGACCAGTCTTGGCTTAACATCTATATTTTCATAGAAAATGAGTGAGGGCTTAAAGAGTGCTCAGTACAGTGCTTACAGTACAGCAAATATACAGAAAATGTTACCTATTATTTTATTTAACACAATGTTAATAGTCATATTTAGGTGATACAATATGGAAGACATCATTTTCCTATCTTGGCTTGTCTGTACTTTCTAACTTTAACATATTTCATTTTGTAACAGTAAGAAAAAACCACCTCTTTCAAAATGGTTTAGATCTTAGATGCTACTATATTATCATCATCATCTACTTTAAAAAATTTTTTTTAAACATTTATTTTTTGACAGACAGAGCATGAGCGGGGGTGGGGCAGAGATAGAGGGAGACACAGAATCCGAAGCGGGCTCCAGGCTCCCAGCTGTCAGCACAGAGCCCGATGTGGGGCTCCAACCCAGGAACCATGAGATCATGACCTGAGACGAAGTCGGACGCTTAACCGACCGAGCCACCCAGGCGCCCCATCATCATCTACTTTTCAAAGATCAATACATCACTGTGACATAAAGAATTCTGATAAAACCCCTGCCTATCTGCTTCTTAAAAGCATTTTCCTGCTGACTTCTCATTCTTCAAGCATTCGCTTCCATTTGAAATACTTATATTCCCTACTCTCTTTTGAAACGTTTATTTCCTCTTCAAGACACAACTAAAATACTGCCTTTTGCATATATAGCCTTTCCAGGCCATGCTGATCAGATGTGGTTCCCTGCTCTTTTGAAAACTATATGAATAGAATTGGCAAGCTGATTTTTTTTTCTTTTGTGTTTTGTGTATATATGTACTTTTTTAACTTGTATAGTTTTCTTTTTTTTAATATGTAGGCAATACCAATTAAATATTGGGAGATTTCCTCATAAGCTAAGCATTCTGAATTTTCTTTTGAAAAATAGTGAGACCTGATAGCCTCACACCTGCAGGATGACGATGACAGTCAGCTGAGATGGGACAGCAGCTGCCCTTTGCAAGTTCAAATGCTTCCTGAAGCACCTTTTCCTTTGAGTGACCTCCTGACCCTAACATAGATTGTGGGACTATAGCACCTGCAAGGTTATTTTGGTACTTACTTGCATAGCCTAAGCTACTTTGCATGGTTGTTTTTCATATGTAGATATCCTAAGCTGTAAATTTCTTGGGGCCCAAAACCCATGCCTTGCACATATTTGTAAACTTAGTGCTCTATGCCCAGTGGGCTTGTAATTCATTACTTGCTGAACGAACCAGTGAACAAATAAATGAAACCTTTGCCACATCTTACAAATTCTTTAACTGAAAAAGCTTTTTTGCAGTTACTTTGATTAGTCAACTGGAGAAAGCATATAAGAAAGCCACGTTCGTACACAAATAGGAAAATTGCATCATGGATCGTGATTCCTGAACATGCCTCTTGTATCGTTGAATTTCAACCAAGTGGTTGGTTTTTAAAGGTGATACATGGGATCTGATCTACCATTGAACTAACAAATATTATTTGCTTACAAAGGTTTGGATGAATTCACTTTTGTTCCTTTGCTGGTAGAAATGTGTTTACCGCCTGGAAAACAAGACAGTGACAGAAATGTCGAAAACTCCAGGATAGCACCATCACTTTTGGAAAATGCCATTAGTTCTGTCAAGCTGGGTTCACAGTGGTGAACTTGGGGAAAGAATCTTAACAGTAGTCAGTTTCAACTTCTATATTTAATTTTGTGAAGGAAGGCAGTGTTAGTATCATATTGGGTTCCCTTACAACATCTCTTATAATTGTAGTTGCTTTAAGTTGGGGAGGAAAAGGGTGGAGAGCAAGTGACATAATGTTTGGTTGTGGGGAAAAGTTCTCCTGGTTATGATATTTTCTGTGAACACTCAGCTTCCCAAAGCCTAGAATTTGAAACATATTCTTGAAGATCCTTACATATATGAAATCAAGCTTATTAACCTGTGTGGAAGGACAAGGGAGAAAGATCTAGACATATGGGTAAGAGCTATAAAGTTGAGGTTGCCATTTTAACAAAAGGTTCCTTGTTTAGAGAGTTCCTTTTCTCTGAACTGTCCATAACCTGGCAGCTTTCTGGCCGTATGATATGGGACAGGCAGTACATCTTACACTGGACTGTGACATTGATAAAGTCAGTCTTGTCTTGGTCTTATAGTCTGAACTTTGGAGATTATATATATATGTATATATATATGTGTGTGTGTGTGTGTGTGTGTGTGTGTATACACACATATATATATACATATAGAGAGATACAGATATTATATATATATTATATATATATATAATATATATATTAGAGATACAGATTTTCATCTGAATACCAGCTCTGCTACTTGATGTTTAATGGCCTCTCTGAGCTTCATTTTATCTGTAAGATGTCAATAAATATCTTAAAAATATGAACTTCATAACGTGGCTGGGAATATTTAAAATCATGGAGTTAGTGTACCGCAAACAGTCTCCCCATTGTCCTGCAGGTTTTGGAACCTTTTTGCTTTCTTTACCTTCGTGTTTTCAAAGTGTGCTCAGTGGGGGAAGGGATCTGATAAGATCACTCATCTTTAGATGCAAATATTTGATAAGGCCTCAAGAGTCATCTGCCCTTGGATGTGTTTACCAGGGGTCAAAGGTTTTAAGTCAAAAGAATGAATCTTAACTGTGGAATTTTAGGAATTAACTACTGATTGAGGGAGATATTCATTGCTCAGATGTTCACTTCCCCATGCTTTTGTGTTCCAATCATGCAAACGTAGGCAGTCTGCATGCTTCCAGTAGCCATTACCCAAATAATGGGTATGGGACATAAAAAGATATTATAAAAAAAAAAATACAACATTAGGGGCATCTGGGTTGAGCATCCAACTGTGGCTCAGGTCACGATTTCAAGTTTCGGTTGGTGAGTCTGAGCCCCGCATCGGGCTCACTGCTGTCAGCTTGTCAGCCTAGAGCCTGCTTCGGATCCTCTGTCCCCCTCTCTCTGTCCCTCCCTCGTTTGCACTCTCTCAAAAATAAATTTAAAAAAACATAAAAAAAAAGTTTTAAAAAATAAAATAAAAAAATTAAAATATTATTGAAAATAATAGTAGCTATTAGTATTAAAGATTAAAATATTTTAAAGTATTAAGATGATTTCCTATGTTTCTATTTTAAAGACACCGGGTTTCTTCTGTTCCTTCTATGGTTGCCTGATACTTAAGAAATAAGTGTCTAATCTCTGTTGAAGAAAGGCAGAACTCCAAAATAAAATACAATTGGTAACAATGACATTGTTATCAAACATTTTTTTCACTCAACTAGGGGAAGCACCAGAACAGAAATTAAGGCAGCATCTGTAGGATGGAATTTGCCAGGTAAATAAATATACAGAGTAAGCCAAGGGCTTTGTCTCCTTAAAGGGAAAGAACACCTTGAAGGTGGGAGAGATTACTGAATATACAATAAGCTTTATTTTTACAGCCCATTGAAAGATCCTAAACATTATTTTTTGAATCCAGAATCAGTGGGATCAACATTTTTTTTATTAAAGATTTTTTTAAGTTTATTTTTTTATTATTTGAGAGAAACTGAGACAGTGTGAGTGGGGGAGGGGTAGAGAGAGGGAGAGAGGGAGAGAGACAGAATCCCAAGCAGATTCCGCCCTGCCAGTGCAGAGCCGATGGGGAGCTCGAACTCACGAACCCAACCGTGAAATCATGACGTGACCAAAACCAAGAGTCGGAAGCTCAACCGACTGAGCCACCCAGGCGCCCCGGAATCAGCATTCTGAACTGAAAGGTGAGGTTTGGACTATGACTGGGGACTAATGGATAGAGCTTTGGGCAAATAGAGCTTTTGCCACATCCTGTATTGCTAGCACTCCTGCTCCACCATTACCATTAGACTTGTAGCTAATTTTGAAGTCAACCCCCCTAACAAGCAAATGAGGCAGAGATTTCCTTAAGATCCATTTTATAGCCGATAAAAATGAGGCCTACATGACTTGTTACACATCAAAAAAAGTGGCTAAAATAGATTCCAGCCTAGGGAACCTGCCAAGATGAAAAAGCACTTCGATTCTTTAAACTTGTTAAATTAAAGAAACAAGGAGGCTTGATGTAGCTCAGTAGAGCTATGTGATCTAGATACGCACATTGGTCTAAGCCTGTAAACGCCACAAGGTTGTGAAATCCAAACGCTAAGGACAACCAATCATTAACAGCCAAAGAGGCTTTAAGCTGTAACCAATCAAATAATTTCCTTTCTTTGCTTCCGTACTTTCGTCACTCAGGTCTTTACCCTGGTTCCTGCAGGCAGGGTGCCCCTTGCCACTTTCAGTTTGGCACTCCCTGCTTGCAAATAGATTTTCGGTCAAACTCTTAAAAAAATGTTTAATATGTGTCAGTTTATCAATTAACGAACATCAAGGCCGCATGAATTTTGTAAATCTCCTCATCTATCTAATTTCCTCAAATAATAATCATCGTATCCTCTATTTCTTCGCTGTGCCAATACTTTCAGTGTCTTATAGATTGTGCAATGTTTAATGTTTCCCATCAGAATTTAAAGTTAAGCATTACTGTCCAGTGTTTGTACTTGAGACTGTGAATGTCAGAGAGGTAAAGTTGTACCCAGCAAAGGCTCTTTGCTCATAAGCCCCCTGCAGTCTTTCCATTCTGTCTCTCTAGTTGGGAATACCTTGAATTATCGCAAGAGTGGCCATTCACTGTCATAACTACTCTGAAAACCTTTGGGGGCTAACGCTATAAAAGAAAAAAATATACCAGGTCCTTTCTGTTTAGGTAGATTGGCTATGATAACTGCCCAGTAATTTAATATTTTTTAAAACTCTGCGTTTGTAAAGATCAAAAAGGAGACACCAAAACGACGGTCCATATTTTGCATTGATGTAAGTGGGTATCAGTGAGGAGAGTTCCACTCTGCACATGCACAGACACGTGCGGGATCTATACAAATACACTGAACACCGCCCTTGTACTTCCGGGTGTTGGGATCTTTTTTTGGTCTCTGTTGAAAATAGAATAGTGCCACCCCGTGGAAGTTAGGAGATGTGCGAGCAGCTCCTTTAAGTTCACTCTGCTCAATTTTGTTCAATTTAGTATGTGTCTACTTGCTTCTACCTTGCACTAGGTAATCTGCGGAGTACCTGGTCACAAAAAACAAGTAAGACATAGTTTCTGTTCTCAAAGAATATGTACGATCGCAAGGCTGCTAGCATGGAAACTGCCAAGGATAAGCCTTGGTCAAATTGCGGTGCAGGGTAAGACTGGTCAGGTGCAGAAAAGGTGGAGCAGAGAGAAGAGCATGAACCATAGCCAGAAGCAAGAAAAAACATGCTTTTTTTGAGAAAAGCCAGTGGTTGGTGGTCCTAGAACTTAACCTATGGGAAGAGGGGGAGACAGCTTGCAAAGCTGTCCCAGACTGGTTGCAGAAGGCACCAAAAGGCATGCTAAGGAGACTGCACTTTTACTGACTATTTTAGGTGGGGCAGGGACGTAGTTAAGATTTAGCAGAACAGTTTGGTAGTAAGAGGAAGAAGTGAGACGGGGAAGGAAACAGTGGTTGATTAAATTTCAGGTCCTATCAATGAGGGAGAGGCAGGGCAGAGGGAAGATCTAGGAAGGAAGTGTCATATCGGACTCGCATTCACAAAGAACCTCAAACATAGATTAATATCATCTCCAAGTAAAATTATGCATTCAGGTTCAGGTAAACACTGCCAGGTTTGAAAGAATATGTTATGAAGCAGTTTTAAACTTGTGTTCCAATATTAGACATATTTCTTATAATAGAGTCTCAATTTTTAGTAAGTCCTATAATTTTCCCACAAATAGCGCAGTGTTACTTGCCCTGAAAGCATTACTCAACCTATGTATTTAATAAATGCTTTATGGTTTGTAACTGATTTGGCTTGTTAACATTCTGAAAGTCTCACTAAATGAAAATATCCAAGTTCCGGAAAAATTCAGCTAGGCAGTGGTAAAAGGATTAAAGAAAGGGCAATGAAAACCATTTTGAGGGACAAATGAGCAGATATGGTGTGGATTAGCTATAAGGATGATTGGTGGCTAGCTAGCAGATGAAGGAGAAAGGAGGAATCCAAAATGGCTCCCAAGGTTCCAAGTGACTTGTAGATGGCAGCACTTTTACCTGAGGCAAAGGCTGAAGGAGGATGAAGCATTTTTATGTAGGAAAATGAAATAGTTGCATTTTGGAAATATAGCCTTTGAAGCTCTTTAGAGCAAGTTGAATGGGTTTGTCTAGCCCACAGTTACATATATGAAACTGAAGCTCATGGCAAGGGCTAAGGTTAAATATAGAGATTTGGGCATTAGCCACATTGGGAGGGAAATGAAAAGTAGAAGGCTTGAGACCCCTTGGAGAGTTTGTAGTCTGTAAAGAGCAATGGAATGACGATGCCCCTTGGGACACTTTTTAAGTCTGAAATATATTTTTACAAGGGCAAGTGACTTACCTTTCTTGTGAAAATTGTAATATATAAAGCCATCTTGATTGCATGGAAGTTTAAAGAAAAGGGGGACAAAAAAAACCCCAAAAAACAACTAGGATTAAGATGAAGAATGTGAACATTTCTGCTATATGGTTAAACCAAAATGTGTATTCTAGAAGTATTAGAAAAGAAACGTAGCAGAAAATGAGGAATCCAGGTAGAGAGGAGGGAAAATAATCGGAGAGCAGGAAGCTTCGTGGAAGATTTATGAGGATATAGCAGAAATCCTCAGTCAGTTTTCCAGTCTTGATTCAGTGTCCTCTATCATAGCTGAAAGAGAGGCTAAGGATAAAATCTTCATGGCAGTTTAATGAAGAAAAATGTAGAATTTGGAACTGGCTAAATTTTTCTCTATTGGTAACAAGCAAGCCAATTTCTCAAAATGGGCACACAAAGAAAGTATTTATGGTCAGCTGGAAAATGGCCCTCAAAGATATCCAGGTCCTAATCCCTGGAAACTGTGAATGTTACCTCACATGACAAAATGGGTTTCGCAGTCTTGATTAAATTAAGCGTCTCAAGATGGTGACATTATCCTAGGTTATCTAGGTGGTCCTTAAATGCAATCACAGGTATCCCAAGTGCAAGATTTGACAAATAGAAGAGAAGAAGGCCATATAACCAGAGAGAACCCTGCTGGCTTTGGAGACGGAAGAAGGGGCCATAAACTAAGGAATGCAAGGAATAATATTCTCTAGAAGCTGGGAAAGGCCAGGAAAAGGATTCTCCCCTAAAGCCTTGTGAAGGAGCACAATTCTCCCCACACCTTGATTTCAACCCAGTGAAGCTGATTTTGGACATCTGGCCTCCAGAAGCGTAGGAAAATAAATTTGTGTTACTGTAAACCATCAAGTTTATGGTAATTTGTTACAGTGGCAAGCAGGAAACTGAAACAGTATTTTAAACTTATAAAATAGCTTCTCTAGAGATCTCCTGAAATATTCTTAAATAAGAAAAAATCCTTTACTTAAGCAAATATAGGAATATTTTTAAAAGTGTTTTGGCACAGTACAAAATAAAGCCTCAAAAAAAGTGGGCATAGTTCCAATTTAATTCTCTGAAGAACTTTTATAAATGAACTTTAACCTTCAGCTCTAAGAATGACATGATCAGTAGAGTTGGCCAAAGGGCTATGGAAGCAAATTGAATAACTGAAGATTTGGTGTCCAGGATAGGGTAATAATTTTTCAGCCATTCAAACAGACAAATTAATAAATATATATTAATTTCTTTAGTAGACAGTGTCACTTCCATCATGGAATTTCATTTATTTCCTCCTTCTCTCCCTTCCTTTCCTTCCTTCCTCCTTCCTTCCTTCCTTCCTTCCTTCCTTCCTTCTTTCCTTCTCTTCTTCCTCTTTTTCTTCCTCTTCTCCTTCCTCTTCTCTTCCTCCTCCCTTCCATCTCCCTCCCCTCCTCTTTTCCTTCTTTATTTTTTTCCTGAAATTTCTGTCACTGGGGCGCCTGGGTGACTCAGTGGGTTAAACGTCCACCTTCAGTTCAGGTCATGATCTCACGGTCCGTGAGTTTGAGGCCTGCTTCGGGCTCTGTGCCCACAACTCAGAGCCTGGAGCCTGCTTCAGATTCTGGGTCTCCCTCTCTCTCTGCCCCTCCCCCCACTCACACTCTGTCTCTCTGTCTAATGAATAAATGTTAAAAACATTTTTTTTTGAAATTTTTGTTACATTTGATCAGAGAGGGAACACTTTACATTTTGCTGTAGATGAAAGGAGTTGTCTGTGATGTCGTTAGAACCACCTTTCTAAATTTTCCAGTGATGTCTTCCAGACCCTTATAGTTCAGTAACCCAGGCCATCTAGCTTTCTCCGTAATTGTCTCCCTCCTCAGATGATAAGATAATGTTAGTGATGTAAGACATGAAGTGCCCTGCTGTTTGGAGGAGACCGTGGTTGTGTGAGCTCTGGAAGAGATCCTGTCACCTTGTTTCCTGACTGCCTTGTGTGTCATTATCTGCCTGATTCAGATCTTCAGCTATTTTTTTGGGGGGGAGGGAGGCAGCTACAAATCATACCACTGCAATTGGACACATACATACATACATGCAGACTTCCTGTGTCATGTGGTCTCAGAAATGGACTGAAGATGAAATGTGCGTCAGTAGCCATGGTTTTGCTTTTCCAATCATCTGAGGACTTGATGTTTTTTCAAATAAAGTTTGGAGAAAAATTAAGAGGTAAGCTCTAGTGGATTTCTGAAATGCAGTAGATCTGTAAGTGTAGAGATGTCACTCTTACTTCTCTGGTTTGATCCTTGGGAGGCATCCAGAGGACAGATACAGCCGACCGAGAAACTTAATTTGGAGAGAAGAGGAAACAAAAAATGACCTGACTAAAGGAATGGGTGCTTTCATAGAGAGCATGCTTTGATACGTATCAAATACATACTCTTCCGAATCACTGTATGTGGCTGTATTACTTTTTTTGAATGTAAAATATTTTTATTTACTTTTTTATTTTTTTATGTTAATTCCAGCAGAGTTACCACACAAGCGCTATGTTAGTTTCTGGGGTAGAGCTTAGTGATTCAAAAGTTCCCCGTATTACTTGCTCATCAAGATAAGGGTACTCTTAATCCCCTTCACCTTGCATTACGTTTTAAACTCTGTGTTAGTCTCATTAAACAAATCTGTGCTGTTGGTGAGAAAGATGTAATTCAAGACTCCATGCTGATGGGCTTGTTGAATTGAGTCCGATTACTGTAATAGATAGCAATAATGACCTCAGATAAGGTTTAGTGAGTTTCTAAAACATTATGTGTCTGGAAAGGAGAAGATAATTTATGATGCCTAAGAATGAATGATAGGGCCTTACAATGCCAAAAAAGGTATGGAAAATAATGTGTGTTTGCAAAAATGTATCATTGCCACATTTTGTTCCTTCTAGTACAAAATCCATTCTGTTATCTGCAGATGAACATTCACGGTTGCAATTTTAGCTCAGTTTTCAAAAGAAAAATCTTTCAAATGTATAAATAGTATAGACTGGCATACACATATTTATTTCACTGTGCTCTTTTTTCATTAGCACTAAAGTTTGCAAGTTCTGGGACTATACTGACACCTAGAGGAAGTCAGTCTTAAGCAACACTCGCAGTGGTTTTCACAGTCCCTTGTAGGTAAATTTCCCACCCTTGGGGCTTATGTTTAATGATTTATGTTTTTCCTTCTTTTCTAAGAAAACTTTGAGTTTAGTTTCTGTAGAAGCATCTCATATCATAAAGTACAGTATAAGACAGCGAGAAGAGAGGGGCAAAATGAAGAAACCTGATCTATTTATTAATGGAATAAAAATTTATACCAAAATTAAACCGCATTCTTGTTACTTAGTAACGCACTATTGCAGATTCCACAGTGCTTTGGGAAGTTAGTAATTTGAAGATAATTTAAAAAATTCGAATCAAGTTAGTTTTACTTTTTAAGTATCTGTTATGCAGCATAGTTAGAAGCATAAAGTTTGTAATAGAACAAAATTATAGTATTATACATGTATGCCTAACAGTTTAGGATTTTGTGTCTACACGTGCTTTAAGCATTTATTTATGTATTTTAAAACTCAATGGGGGAGTCAGTTAAGGAAATGCGTTTCCCCTTAGTTTGGTATGTGTAGTCTGATTCTGTCTTAAATAGATGTTCTTTTGGAGTTTCCACTGAACAGGGTGTATTAAATGTACTGAGAAGAGTTTCAGTTTTTCCGTGGCAAAGGGACATAAATACAACAAGAGTAGGGGAAAGATCTATTTTGAGGTTGCCTCACAAAGCTGTGAAGGCACAAAAGAGGCAGACGGTGCCGCCACAAATGAGGCTTCTGAAAGGAAATGTTGCCAAACCCAGGAGCTCCCATAGCTATTTGCATAAGTGCTAGCAAAGTTCCTCAGCCGATCTGGTCCTGCACCCCAGACGCAGGAAAGCAGATGAGGCAGCAGATGACCGTTTACATTGCCAGGGTGTGTGAACCGGCGAACATCCCCCACATTACTCACTAAGTAATGAGGAGGGGCCTCAGATATGTTCCACAATTCAGCTGGGCCTGCCAGTTGGCCCCTGGGCTTCATTCTGTGTGATCCATACACAGCAGAGACACTCAGGAGGCAATGCAAATGAATCAACAGACAGCACGGAGGTCCCAGCAGCAGCAGGCAAGGTACCGCCTATGCAACAGGGCGCGATGACAGATAATTAGCTGTGACATGCCCCTCGATGGCAGTGGGATGAGAGCGTTCATTTGGAAACCAGTGTGCAGCATGGCATCGTGAATCACGAGATTTAAGTTTCGGGTGTAAATTCTTTTTTTTGGCCAGGCCTTTTTTTATGGAAGTTGTTGGAAAAAGTGAAGTTTTCATGATTCTAGGGAGGGAAGTGAAAATTTATTAAGCACATACTACTTTCCAGGCATCAGGAGATGTACTTGCCATGCACTGCGCTTTTAGTATTCTAAAAATCCCTGTTTTGTAAGAACTGCTCTTCTTTTACCGACAAGACCACTGAGGCTTCTAGAAGCAATTGAACTTGTTCAATGACATATTGCTAATAAAGAGACATGAAACCAACCCAGGACTGTTTGGGTGCAAACTTGGTTGGTTCTCTCATGTTGCCCATCACATACAGATGTTGACTACCTCTTCTTCTCCTTCTTCTCCTTCTTCAAGAGAATTCCATAGAAAGTCCTCATCTTTCTCTTTTACCCACCTCTTTGGATTTTATTGGCTTTATCCAACTCGAGTGATATGTTTTTCTTTCTTACGTTTTTGATATTTTTATGTCATGCTATTTTTATTTCTTCTTGACAAAGTTGAAGCAGTTATGTTTTTTTAAAAAAAAAATCACTGTAGAGGACTCTATTGGAACTATCGGACCAACTTAATAGGGACTATATATTAGAAAATTGTATTGTACCATGTTAATTTTCCTGAATTTGACAGCTGTGTTGCGGTTATTTAAGCGAATGCCATTATTCTTAAGAGATACATGGAAATACAGGACAAGGGGTCCTGATAACTGCTACTTTCAATTTATTCAGAAAAAAGAAAAAAATATATATACAACATATAGGTATATATGGAAATAAAGTGACAAGGAAAACATGCAGAATATTGACAATCAGTAAATTTAGGTGCAGTGTATGTGGGAGTTTATTGTATTCTTGTAACTGTTCCATAAATGGGAATTTTTTCAGAGTAAGTTAAAAATGAGTTGTAATATTTTTTATAACCTTCTATTAGACCATTTTTTTTTAAACATTAGGTGTACATTTACAGAGTTAACCGTGATTTTCATTATTTGTAGTCTCAGTGGCTGAATGGAGCTGATTCCCATAGCTGCCTAGCCCTTTCACCCTTGTCACAAATGATCAGTGTCTTTGGTGCTGGCATACTAATCGATTGTATGCGAAACCATTTGGGTGATATGCCACTCACTCTTCATTTTGTGGCCTGGAAGGGCCTAATGATAAGTGATCATGATGAAGGAGGATAATGTATACAGGAGAATTCTAGTCAATAAGAAGACACATCTTGGTCATTAGTATTTGGTTGAGACTTTCAGCCATGTGCAAACTACTAACCTCGCAAGCCATTTTTTCCAACAAAATGAAAAAATTGCATTTATTCTGCTTTCAAAGATCACATGAACATTTTTTAAACCAGAAGAGGAATGGCAGATGTCTCACTGTTCATTTCAGTTGGAGGCATTTTGATGTTCATAATCAACATTTTCAAATACGTTCAAAGCTGCCATCTTGTGGTAATGTTCTATTCAATTTTTAGCAGCTATATTGATAAATGTCTGGCTAAATCTGAAGACCAAAAGGAAAGCACATTGCAGAAATATATTTTAGGACATGTCAGAAACCTGTATTTTGAAGCCTACACACCGAGACCACAAGAGTGTATTTTCATGTGTAATTTATTTAATCCAATTGATTAATAAGGGTCTTACTCATTTTGTGAACAGTTTCTATTTGAAGACTATGACAGATTTGATTCATTGTCCTTTCTTACCCTCTCCCCAAAGTTAAAGTTCTAAAATTTCCTATTTCATAGAGGAAAAAAACTTTAAGAATAAACTTTTGCTGAATGATGTCAATTTTGACTCAGTCATTCTTTACTGAGATTTCCAGAAGAATCACTCTCTTCTTTTTGCCCTTCACTGAGCACCTGGGTGGCTCAGTCAGTCAAGCGACCGACTCCTGATTTCATTATCCTAGGGTGGTGGGGTCGAGCCCTGTGTCGGGCTCCGTGCTGAGTGTAGAAACTGCTTAAATTTTATTCTCTCTCTCCCTCTGCCCTTCTGTCCCACTCACATGCTCTCTCTCTCTTAAAAAACAAAAATGAACAAATTAAAAACCTCCTTTCAAAAAGTCAAGATTCACGAAGAACCACAAAGGTGCTCTGCTGCCCCAATCCATGCCCCACGCAACTCACACTTCCTGGATATAATAATTTGCATCTTAAGTTGCTGCTTCTGTTTTTGCCTCCATATTTCTAAATAGTATATTAAAGTTTCTATTTCTAATTTTTAAAAAATATTAGAGGAACATGTTTTGACATTCCACTGTGGATAATGAGGACATGGCTTTTATCCTAGCCCTGTTTGGTTAACTTTTCCAGCAGTGTTCTTGTCCTATCATTCAGCTCGACTTCACTTATTCAGCTAATCTTCCAATTCATTTGTTTAAATTAAATAGCTTCCACCAGAGGTTTTTGTTTGTTTGTTTGTTTTTGTTTTGTTTTGTTTTGTTTTTATAAGGAAAACACACTGTGTGTTTCTTTCATACTGCTATAATTATTGTCTTGATTTTTTGCTCGTCTATTTCTTGTGGCAATACTCCAAGTTGCCACAATCCCAAATATATTCTCTCTTATCCCTTACTATTAGAATTCTGACTTTATTCAGGATAGTAACCAGCTAACAAACAACAACAACAAAAACAAACAAACAACCCCCCCCCCAAAAAAAAAGAGGAGTTTCTAGATGGCTCAGTTGGTTGAGTGTCCAACTCTTGATTTTGGCTCAGGTTATAATCTCAAGGTTCATGAGTTGGAACCCTGAACTGACAATGCAGAGCCTGCTTGGGGTTTTCTCTCCCTCTCTCTCTCTCTCCTCTCCTTCACACATCCATTCTCTCTCTCTCAAAATAAATAAATGAACTTTAAAAACAAAAAGACCGTTCATTTTCTATACTCCCTTTCCATGTAATAAACTTCTAATGAGATATAGGCAGAATTCTTGGGTGGATATCCACTTTTGAACAAATGGAAAATTTCCGTGTGGAGTAGATACAAAACCTGGTGATGTAACATCCATATTGCAGCCCCAACAGTATAACTAAAACGATGGAGACCACATACTAAATGTAATGGGAAAAAGATAGAAAGAGCTTGAGTCCTTGAAAGTACCATTGTGCTTAACTACCTTGAACTCTGTATCTTTTAAATTTATTTTGTGAGGAAATAATGTATTCCTAACAAAGTACATTGGTTTTGTCCTTCTTTCCCATTAGGTACTAAGCTCTATGAAGTCAGGGACACTGTGAAACTTGTTTATCTTTGTAGTTCTAGATCACATTTTCTTGACCTCAGTACTATTGACATTGGGATTGGTTAATTTTTCAACGTGTTGGCAATGTATGATGTTTTGCAGCACCCCTGGGTTGACCCAATAGATACCAGTAGCAATCCCAGCCCCAAAGAACTCCTGGGGGTAAATAGCCTTCCAATTGAGAACCACTACTGTAGATCATGGGTTTAGTGCTCAGGATACAGTGGTCAATGCATATTGACTGTATTAACAAAATTAGTAATTAATTGGATATGAAGATTGAGATAGATGGTAGAATTTAAGCGTGACTTCAAAGTTTCTCTCTTAGGCCTGTAATTGTATCATTGTATCACATGGAAGATGAATAAGCAACAGTGTGTCAATCTTTCCCTTAAACAGTTGCTCTAAAGTTAAATAAATACTCCAGATGTGATTCTTAACACTACAGATTTCTGTTTCTGTATTAATGAAGTACAATATATCAATATCTGCACAGTACTTTCCCCCACTTTCATAGCATAGCATTTTGTCCCTATTTTGGTCTCATTGCCCTATTGGTTTCTATTGAATTTGAAATACACTAAAAGCTCCTGGTTATTTTGTAAAGAATCCTGACAGTTCCCGTCTTCCTTCATCCTTTATTTTGCACTTGTGCTTTAGAAGTACCGGGTTTTGCACTTTTCCTTTTAAAATTGTATCTCTTTTATATCAGGTCCTGTTCTTGGTTTGTTAATATATTTATTTTTTGTTGTTGTTCTTTTTCTATTTCATATTAACATGATGTTCCATCGGTTGGTTGGTTAATAAAAATTTTGATTAGGCTAAGGACAAAATACATAACATAGCTGTGTACTTATGGGCTGAACTTAGCACAACTGTCTTATAACCTAATCTTGAAACAGATATTTTAAAAGTCCAAATCTTTTCCCCTGCATCCAATTTTAAAGATTACACGTAGCTGTCAGTAGGCACTGTGTCTGAAATTTGCTTCTGGGAATGAACACAGTATGTAACTTCAGAGGGGCACAAAAACAATAGCTTTACATTTTTGATTGTGTAGGAATGTTCAATTGGGCATTCTTACTCTGTTGAGACTATAATGCTTAGCTCAGTTGGTGGCACTGGCATATAATGGGGGTCTATGTACCAAGACAGAATCTGTTTAAGTGGTGTGAAATATGCTTTCCAGTAAGTGCATAATAACTTCATTGACTATGTTTTATAAGGGAAATGAAGGACTGAGAACCCTAGAAAATATCCAAGATTGCAAATGACTATTATTTGAAGTGAATAATATGATATATTATAGGAAGAGTAATGGTCACCTGATCAAGATACACACACTCACACACACACACACACACACATATATATATACACATATATATATACATATACATATATACATATATATATACTAAACTAAAATATATATACATATATACATATACATAAATATGTATATAAAATATGCATATATTTATTGTATACATATATATGCATATATATGTATGTATATATATATATATATGTATACACACACACACACACACAAACTAAACAGAAGTCCTTGAGTACAAGAAAAATAAAGCAACATGTTTAGGGAGAAATAATGAAAGATACATTTATAATATAATGAGTTCTCTTATAATTAAGTTTTTTCCTCCTCTGTCCCATGAACTATTTGATATTAACTAGTCTCTTAGCTTCTATTTTAACCATTCCAAATTATTCTTAATAGACATTATTTACAAACATCATCATTATTATCTTTGTAAAACATACTTTATTGTCTTTCCTGCTCCCTCTTACCTGTAGAATGAACTCCAGATTTCTTAGGATTGCATATAGGACACTCTGATTTTATTCCTGATTTATCTTTCTACTCCTCTCCATGAAAAGGTGATGTAGCATCCATATTGCTCTATGCTCTAACCACACTGACCTACTTTATGTTTTTGAATGTTCCATGTCACTTAAACTTCTGCTACTTTGTCCCTGCTGTCATTTCTGTATGGAGTGCCCTTCTCTACTCTTGTGTTTGGTAAATCCATTAGCATTCTTTGAAGGCCAAGTCAAAAATGACCATCTCAGTTTTCTATTCCTTCCCTTCCCTTCCCCAATTCCACAGTTTTGGAGTATGTCTGAAATCTAGGTGTGCTTAATAAATGTTTACAAGGGGCAACTGGGTGGCTCAATTGGTTGAATGTCCTACTCTTGATTTCAGCTCAGATCATGATCCCGGGGTCATAGGGTCAAACCCAGTATTGGGCTCCATGCTGAGCGTGCAGCCTGCTCAAGAATCTCTCTCTGTGTTTCTCTCTCCCTCTGCCCCACTTATACACTATCTCAAATAAAAATAAATAAATATCAGTAAAGAAATAAACATTTATGCAATGAGTACTTAGTAAATCTCCAAAAATATGATGTGGCAGACTTAGTTTTATTAATGTTTAAATAAATCTTACATTATATAATAATATATTTGAAAAGCAATGAGTATATAATGTTTTATTTATTTATTTAAAAAAATTTTTTAATGTTTATTTATTTTTGAGACAGAGAGAGACAGAGCATGAATGGGGGAGGGTCAGAGGGAGAGGGAGACACAGAATCTGAAGCAGGCTCCAGGCTCTGAGCTTCAGCACAGAGCCCGATGCGGGGCTCGAACCCACGAACCGTGAGATCATGACCTGAGCCGATGTCAGACGCCCAACCGACTGAGCCACCCAGGCGCCCCGAGTATATAATATTTTAATAAAATGTAGTCAAAAATCAATTCAGGAATGGTATTTGAAAGTTAAAAAGATACTATTATTATATGCATTCTCTTTTACTAACACATTTTGTCTGTTTTTCTTGTGTTCATAGCCTTAAGATTGCTTAATATAGGGAAACCCATAACCAATCGTGTACATAACTTTAATCTTGTTTTTTGAGTTGGGAATATCAGACTCCCCACTTTCTATAGTGTATAATTACTATTGTTCATATTTCTTTTCACCGATTTTGCCAAAAATGTTTGTTCCCAGTGACCAGCCTTTCAAGTTCTTCATTGAGAATATTGTTTCAGTAACCCACGATCAAAAACAGTAAAAATATTTTAGGTTAGAAGATAGGCAGAAGAAAAATTAATGACAGCCTCACACAACTGCGTCATGAAAGCCTCACACAACTGATGACATAATATTATTATTATTTTATTTTGAAAACATATGAAAGACCGATAAGTGATACGAGAAGGCTACTTGAAACACGATGAATCGAATGGTGTTTGTAGAGCACGGTATTGCATATTCTCCACTTTATGACTTGCTTTGGGTCACTAAGATATTGGAAGAGGAATGGGGACGTGAAATGTATGAATGGGTTGTTGGCTTCCAGTCCATTGACAGGTAGAACATGGTGGCAAATAGAGTATCAACTGTTTTTTAAACAAAGTGAAGTCTTTGCCTCTATAGAGTGTGACAAAGATCAGGATTTTTTTGCGATGTTGAACCTCAGACTAAACCTTAAACTAAACTAAACTTTGGTGCCCAAGGGGAATTCTAGTCTGAAAAACTTAATTGGGATCCCATTTGTAGCTCCACATAATGGATTTTAATTAATAAATGTGGCTTCCTATATATCCGTTGTTCGATGTCAGTGAACGGAAATGTGTTTGCATTTTCACATTGTAGAGATGCCTACTGATGTATTTTAATCAGAGATTTACTATTATGATTTGTCTTTATACAAAAACAAAGCACAACAGCTTATTTACATTGTCATATAGTTGGTCTTGAAAACATGCCCAAATCTTCACATTGTCTGCTTAAATATCATAGAGTTGGTGCAAACTACCATTTTATTTTCCTTTACTCTTTTTTTAAATCTCTACCTTCAACACCAATTTCCAGAAATCCCACCAATTCTTAAGTATTTGGAGTCTTCTCCAGGGTAACTAGGCTGTTTCTCAGCGTTTCTTATCATGTGTTCAGGAGGCCACATTCTCAGATTCAGGGTTAGGGTTAGTATATGTGTCTCGTATTTTGCAGTTCAGAGACCTCTCCAGAGGGTAAGGGTTAGGGTTGGGAATTAGGGTTAGAGGACAGGGGTATATGCCTGCAACCTACCATTTTATTTTGTTTTGTTTTATTTTATTTTATTTTATTTTTTATTTTTTTAATGTTTCAAGTTTTTATTTAAATTCTAGTTTGTTAACATACAACCTACCATTTGAAATAGAGTTGGAAAAAAGAACGTATTAAAGAGACTGTGACTCTTCTGTGCTCTAGCAAATAATATGTAGAGCTCTAATTCCAACATGGGCGTGCATAAGAAAGAAAGTAATGGAGGAAAAGAACATACAGGAATTTCATCTGTTATGTTTCAACCAGGTGTTCTTGTGATGCTAATGTATCAGATAATTGGTCGTTTGTCATTAGACCATAGACTGATTAGGATTGTGCATTTTTTCATATTCTTCAGCATAGTGTTGATATTGATCAGTGAGAAGAGGCTGATGTGCCTCGTCCATGTTGCTTCTGGCGCGAATCATACAAGAAGCACCCGCAAAAATGACCGCGACCAGTGATAAAGCAGCAACTACTCCTATAGTAACAAGTTCAGAAATACTAAAATTCCGACCTGTGAAAAACAAAAGGAGAACAAAAAATAAACAGTATAGTAGTTGCCACCAAAAATCAGCTACCCTAAACTTAGGCATTGTGGCAGGCATTTTACCGAAATCTTCATATATAATTTTTTAAGTTTATTTAGTTATTTATTTTGAGAGAGAGAGAGAGAGAGAGAGAGAGAGAATCCCAAGCAGGCTCTGTGCTGTCAGCACAGTGCCTGCAGGGCTCAATCTCTCGGTTCCTGAGATCATGACCTGAGCTGAAATCAAGAGTTAGACACTTAACCAACTAAGCCACCCAGGTGCCCCCATATAGAACTTTTTTATTGTCCACATTGCTGATGATAACACCTGTCATGTTGAAGGCACTTACCAAATTTCTCCTACTAAGTGGACCCTATTGGGATAGCTATTATTATTTCTGTTCTAAAGGTGAGAAAATGATGCCATAGAGTTTGAGCCACTTGTCCAAGGTCACTTGGCCAGTAGGCGCCAGAGTTGGTTTAGGGGCCCAAGTCTTTCAAAACCCACATGCTGTGCTCTTCACAATACCCTGCTGCCTTTGTTGGGAAGGGATTGAAAAGAAAATAAGAATGTTTGAATTTCAAAATCTCAGAAAAAGCAGCACAGAGTATCTCACTCCATTTTTTCTTTTTAGAATAAAGATACGAAGGCACCATTATGTAGTAGAAAAATTGGGGCGTATTACATGAACTTAAGCTCAAAACTCATTATCTCTGCCTACTAGAAATATGACCTGTGACAATTACCCTTTCTCAGCTAATCATAGCTAGCCTCATCTTCCTTATTTGTAAAATGAGGATTACAACACTTAGCTCAGAGGGTTGTATGGATTAAATGAGGTAGTATGCTATAGAATCAGCTTAATTCCAGATCAGAGTGGGCTCTCAACAAATGTTACATTCAATCTCTTTATCCCAAAATAAAAATCCAAATAAAACCTTCTAAATCTAAGTGGAAAATATAGGCCTCAGAATACTGTGATTACCTTAAAAGGTAGCAAATATAGTTTTGGTAATTTCCACAGAAAAGATACATTTTCAATACTCACTTGGCCATTGAACTTCATAAGTATATCCCAGATTGTCTGGAGCAGTAACAAACATTTCTATGTTGGTAACTGGAGGCCAGAATGGAACCATATTGTATTGCCTATTATGTCCAATTGGGGCATTTTCCAATGGAAATGTGGATACATCTAAAATATGCCAAAGACATCTTGTTAATAACATAATAAAGTTAGTATTAATAGATTATTATGTCCTGAAGGTGACCTAAAATATTCTAGGATAACATAAAAATGTTTTTTTTTTAATTTTTTACTGGATAAAGACATAAAAATAGTTTTACTGTATATAGCAGAGCAGGGAAAATTGCATAAAACAGAGTTCAAATGTTTTGAACACAGCACTAACATAACATCCATTAGATCAAGAACGTTTAAAAGCAGGGAAGTTTTAGTATTTTATCATCTATGTTGATCATTAGTTGTTTTACTTTTAAATTACAGAAACTTATTTGAAAAAAATTCACTAAACTTCTCTTTCAAGGCTAAAAAAAGATGGACGTATAGTTTGCTGAAGCTTCATCTATAAATTTGAGAGGTGCCATATCTAATGGAGGTTTGTCCTTGAATATGAATATGTCTGTTTAGTATTCTTCATTTTTTTCTGTTTACTTCCCGAGATATAAATATGAACTTATCCCCTATATTTTACTCTGTTAGAAAAAACACTTAAATTTTTAAATCAAGTTCCTGGGATATTATTTCCTTCTTGCCACTTCTCCTCTTTCAACTTAAATACAAGTTACAGGCATTTATATTATTAATGAGTTTCTGTCATCAGGGATAAAAAGAGTGATAGGTTCTTTGTGGCAGAATATTGTTTTTTTTTTTTAATTTTTAAAAAAATGTTTATTCATTTTTGACAGAGACAGAGCATGAGCAGGGAGGGTGAGAGAGAGAGAGGGAGACACATCATCTGAAGCAGGCTCCAGGCTCTGAGCTGTCAGCACAGAGCCCCACGCGGGGCTCAAACCCACGAACCGTGAGATCATGACCTGAGCTGAAGTCAGATGCTTTACTGACTGAGCCACCTAGGTGCCCCAGGATTGTTCTTTTCTATTATTGTTGTTCTACATTTATGTTGATACAACTAAATAGGTGGGATATCACAAAACCAGAGTTGGAATTGGGCTTGGGCTGGACACGAGTGGACAACTATGTAGAAGAGCTGGAATATGTGAGAAAGCGGAGTATTACATTTTCTGTTTGCAAGAAATATATCACCTGGACAGTCCCTGTGATCCTGGGAAGCACAGAAAAGTATTTTAGCGTCTACTTTGTAAAACAACTGATCATAGCATGGCATGTAGTGTGTATATTTTTGCGACTTTAGATTTACTATGTATTCATGCTAATTTAATATTAATTGCTTCAAATCTGTTGAGCTCTTACTAACGTAAGACACTGGTCTCGGCATGGAGGCTACAGCACTGCACAGAACAGACAGAACGCCTGGCCCAAGGAACCCACGTTTTGGTGTATTCTCGTTAATTATTTATTAAAGTTAATAATGTAGATAAACTTTTTTTTTTTAACTTTCTATTTCACCTTTCCACTACAGCCTGACTCGAACAGCCTCAACCCCATTCAGCATCAGCGCGGTGATCAAGTTACATCGATTCAACTGAATGGAGGAATAATTGTGAAAATAGCAAACAAGAACAGTAGAATCGTCATGAAACTTCCCTATGCAAGACCCTTCCCATCTCAGAGTTATAGCCAACAGCCTTCAGGATCTTCCCCCTGTTACCTCTCTGACCTTGTTATTTCCCACCATTTTCTCCCCACTCTCTGCTCTGCTCTGGCCACAGTGGGTTCCTTTGTTCATCCCAGGATGATTTTCCTCCATGTATTTATGTAGTACTCACCATCCCCTTTCCTGATTTTCTTAGCTTGCAAACACTTGCTCCCATCTAACATACTTTATATTTATTTACTTATTTTTACTGCCATTTCAACTAACAACTAGGGGAGTTCCAGGAGGGAAAATATTTTTGTGTGTTTTGTACGCTACTGTATTTCTGGTACCTAAAATACTATGTAGGAAATGGTAGGCACTCAAATAGTATTATTTTCCAGCTTTACTGAGGTACAATTGACAAAAAATTGTATGTATTTAAGGTATATGACATGATGATTTACAAATGGCCACCTGCTCCGTGAAAAGGTATTCAATATCACTAATTAGGGAATGCCAATTAGAACCATCCTGAGAGATTACCTCACACCTGTAAGGATGGCTGTGGTCAAAAAGAAAAGAGATTACAAGCATTGGGAAAAGCGTGGAGAGAAGAGAGCTGTTGTGCCCTGTTGGTGGGAATTGGTGCAGCCAGTATGGAAACAGTATGGATGTTCCTCAAAAAATTAAAAATAGAACTACCATATGATCCAGCAATCCCACTTCTGGGTGTATCTCTAAAAGACATGAAATCAGTATCTCGAAGAGATATTTGCACCCATGTTCATTGCAGCATTATCCATAAGAGCAAAGATATGGAATCAGATACTGTTTGTGAAAGGCTTTGAGTGTGTGCGTAATTAGTTCATTTCTCTCAGGGCAGGATAAGTAGGGTCTGGTCTGCGAAACGTATACACTGCTTCTTCTGAAAAGCTCACTATATTTAGTGCTATACATAAAACTTCATTCACATGATTCGCATTTGGGAAAAATAGAAAATTGAATTAAATGTGCACATGGATACAAAATGTTAGTGAATAAAACTTAACATCATATTGAATAAAGTTTGCGTGCTCTATATTATACCACCTCATGTCTAATGAGACATCACATTATATGCGATGACTCTCATTTCCTTCAGCTGTAAAATGCAATTCTTATTCCATTTGGACCCTAATAATTTTATAATCCTATGATTTTTGAAGATACTTCCTTATTATAAAACCTTTCAATACATTTTGAAAAGTAATTCCATCCTCCACTCATAGACTTATTTGCAACAAAGACTTCTGCTGTATGCATCATTTTAGACATTTTTCTAATATTTTTATTTTCTTCCTATGTAGTCGTTCTATGACATTGTTTTTCCAAGGGACATTTGCAGGGACATGGAATATTTAAGCAGAAGGTTAATCGTTAGTGTTCAGTGTTCCTGCAATTTTTAAGTGTTTACATTAACTTGTCTTATAATTTTATGGCCACATTTTGTCAAAAATATGCTTTAGGCTCCCTACTTTTTGCTCATGGTACTTTTCCCTCTACTACTATCCAAGTAACTGAGAGCTATTATGCAATTTATATAGTACAAGCAAAGGAAGTGGGGAGAAAATAACAAAGGTATTTATCTGATTCATCGATGACCATTAACAACTTGTTATAGATGTCAAATAATGATCTTTTCAATCAGGATATGTAAGGCAAAGGAATACTTGTTTGCATAGTTGAAAGAAAGCTCCAGATTACCCAAGATTCTCCACCTCCTTTTACTTCTTAAGTAAGTCCTAAGTAAGAACAACTTACTAACAGCCATGGCCTTGTGAATGGCTGAATAACTACAGCTTGTGCATTGTTGCCTAGTTCTGAGAAG
Source organism: Lynx rufus (assembly GCF_022079265.1). Lineage (NCBI taxonomy): Eukaryota > Metazoa > Chordata > Mammalia > Carnivora > Felidae > Lynx > Lynx rufus. The sequence continues at coordinate 38,159,245 of NW_025814824.1, read as the reverse complement.
TGCGTGTTTAACAAGTTTTTGTTCATTCCTAAACCTATGACCTCCACTTGACTTGCTATTGTCATAAGAAGTAATATAGCTAAACATATGCAAAATGATAATTATGATTTCTAAAGGAGAGGGATGTTGGTTTATATTAAATGTATGAATGTCTAAGAAAGGTTTGCTAAAGGAGAATGCCTGAGATATTGGTAAAGAATTAGAAGTGAGCGATAGGATTGTAAACATAAGGTAGTCATTATGAAAATCTAGACGCATACTGGACTCAGATTGCATCTCAAGGGTTGTTAATTTCTTGTTTTTCGTTAAAGAAACAGACATTGTAAATTGTAGATAATTCATTATGACTGTAGGTATGCTTGTGAATACATATGAAATAAGGTGGCACTCCAATTAGTGAATTCATAGCAGATGGATGAGTGAATAGTTATATGTGAGTTATTTGTTTCTTGAATGATTTTCTGATGGAACATATGATTTTGACCAACGTATCTGTGAATGGTCGTAATCAGGTTGGATTAGAGGCTTCTCCTGTACATACACACCAAGAAATAAGAGACTGGCTGAATTGGGTAGATAAGTCAATAGATAGTTTATACCCAATATTATGTTTATGTGCGGGATAAAGTAAAGGCACAGAAGCCAAAATTTACAAACTTTTGAAGTATGAACATGTATGATGCTTTAACAAATAGAAGTACTTCATTGTTTGCAAAGTGACTTGAGCCTCTCAGCCAAGTAGAAGTGAAGAGAAAGTGGCCTTCTAAATAATATTTTTAAAAACCCATTAAAATGAAGTTGAAAAAGATTTTCTATGCTGTGCTCTCTATAAAAACCAACATTAACTTTTCAAGTTGAAGAGAATTTCCATTTGTAAGAGGCCAGCAGTAATAAAAATCAAAACTGTGGATTATGAGCATAATTTTTTCTGTCTTTTAGGTATCGAAGAAGAGATCAGTGAAATTTTTTTTTATTCATGAGAATGTTCCAAAAAAAGACAAAAAAAGACATGCAAATGTTCATTGGAAGCTACAAGGAAGAAAAATTTGGGAAACATGACAGTCATCTTTTCAAACTAAAAAATGAGAAGGGATTACGTGCTTACTCTGATAATATAATACTGTCTCGTAACTATTTTTATAACTTTTTATCTGCATTTTCAAAGTCGTTTGGGACATGTGGAAACAGCTAGATATCACAGCTCTTTTCTCCTTATTTTGAAGTGTAGTTCACATGTGTTAAGTGCGTAGTCTATAGTGATAACTATACCACCTGAACGGTCTCCTTGCTGAGCCCGCAAAAAAGCATAGGAGAATGTCTCACCAGCATTATATCTCCTCAGCCATTCATCAAAGACTGCGTCAGTGAAAGTGTGCAGGAGGACAAAAATAGGATCGTTTGGAGATAAATGGGTTTGTCCCCCTGTTCCATTCAGGAATAGATGAGCCAAATTGTGAAGGCTTCGAATAGCAGGGTCATACTTTCCCGTGGGATCGCTGTAACCTAGATATAAAAAGAGGGGTGAGAAGAATGAAAACCATTGCCAATATCTTGCTTTTCAAATCAACAGCAGCGATTATATCAGGAAACAGTTTCTCCGCAGTTTGTCAGGCCAATTTTTGCCCTGATATAATAGCGTTGCTTCTCCGTACCTATGGTTGGTGACATTTCTTGCTATACCCAGAGCTAGGTTAGCTTTAAGCCAGTGGCACAACATTCTAAATGTAGCCTCAAGGTTAAAAATAATGACCTGCAAAGATGCCAGCCAAAGTATATAGAGCACTCTATTTTGACAAGGCAAACATTGGTTCAGTGGAAATAAAGACAGTGGAAATATCCTTCTCCTAAAAAGTAACACAGTTGGGAGGACATCACTCTGATTGTCCTGGACCTTAAATTGCCAGATATTACTTCAGTTTCCTACCTCATTCCTTTTCACTGTCACCATGTTTATTTCGGGAAAGTTATCTTAGTTTGTGGAAAAGTCACAATTTCCCAGAGCATGCTTATCATGTCTGTACTAGTTTTAAACATCTGGAGGGGTGCCTGGGTGGCTCAGTCAGTTGGGCGGCTGACTTCGGCTCAGGTCAAGATCTCGCGGTCCGTGGGTTCGAGCCCCGCATCGGGCTCTGTGCTGACAGCTCGGAGCCTGGACCCTGTTTCGGATTCTGTGTCTCCCTCTCTCTGACCCTCCCCTGTTCATGCTCTGTCTCTCTCTGTCTCAAAAATGAATAAATGTTAAAAAAAATTTTAAAAAAATCTGGAAAGCCTATTGTCAAAACATTTATATAATATTTAATAATTTCCTATGTATCCTCTCTCTATTTCCCATATTCTATATGATGTATATGATATCCCTATATAATATGTATATTTCCTACATTTCATGTATTATGTATTTCTTATACTGTATGTCTCCCATATTATATATTGTATATATTTTCCATATATATTTCCATATGATATTTATTAGGTATATATATTATGCAGAAGGTAAGGATAGATCACAAAAACGGAGGGTCTGTGATGCAGGATGGAGTTATAAGTGTACCTGGTTGGCTTTAAGAATCAGAGGTGGAAGAACAGGGAAATATTACATATTATTAAATAAAATTAGAATTTAAAACACATTAACCCAAGGGTGCCTGGGCCGATCAGCTGAGTGTCTGACTCTTGATCTCAGCTCAGGTCTTGATCTCAGGATCGTGAGTTTAAGCTCTGCATTGGGCTCCACACTGGGTGTGGAGCTGTGTTTTTTTTTTTTTTATTTTGTTTTGTTTTGTTTTTAAAGATGATAAAATATATTAACCCCATTGGTACAATTACACTCACTCATTTATTTAGTCATTTTGCATACATTTATTCCATTATTATTTTTTTTATTTACGAAATGTTTAAAGACTGCAACGTACACGGCATGTTGGTGGGCACTGGTCCTTTCAGACCTTCTGTCAGGAAATCAGTATAATTTGTCCTTTGATTAGTCATCATTAAGATGCAACCTACATATTCTTGTAGAAATTAGTCCTTATGGCCAATAGCCAGATTATGGAAAGAGCCCAAACGTCCATTGACTGATGGATGTATAAAGAAGATGTGGTATATATATATATATATATGCACACATACACACACACACACACACACACACACACACAGACACACACACACACACTGGAATATTACACAGTGATCAAAAAGAATGAACTCTTGCCATTTGCAACAATGCGGATGGAACTAGAGTGTATTATGCTAAGTGAAATAAGTCAGAGAAAGACAAATATCATATGACTTCACTCACATGTGGAATTTAATAAGAAACACAACAGAAGAACATAGGGGAAGGGAAGGAAAAATAAGATAAAAACAGAGAGGGAGGCAAATCATAAGAGACTCTTAAATTCAGAGAACAAACTGAGGGTTGCTGGAGGGGAGGTGGGGGGGGGGATGTGCCAAATTGGTGATGGGCATTAAGGAGGGCACTTGTTGGGGTGAGCACTGGGTATTATATGGAAGTGATGAATCACTGTGTCCTACTGAAGCCAATACTGCACTATGTGTTAACTAACTTGAATTTTAAAAAGTAAATTAAAAAAAAAGGATATAATGCTTATGGCCTTAGTTTATATATACCAGTTTAGTCAAAACATAGTGATTATTTATTGAATAATCTCCAAATCAGTGCATTCATATTTAGTTATTAACATAAAGACAGAATAGAATGGCATCCAGTTTTGATGATAAAAGGGGAGAGAAAGGAAAATAATGATTAGATTTCTATGTCAAGTATCTCAGATCATGGAGACGGAGAGATGTATTCCTATTTTTTTTTCCTCAGGGGGAGGAGCCTAACATGTTTAATGCTATATTTAATGTACATTGTGACAATAAGAAGTTTATAATACGTTAAATGTGATTCTGTTGTTTCAAAACTTTAAATATGTATCGGTGATGATTTAGAGATATTAAAATGTATTGTATAAAGACAATGGACTTAAAAAATTTTGATTTGAAATTGTGTTCTGTTACAAACTATCTTGGGAAATTCATTTCACTTCTTTGGTCTTTAGTTTCCTCACCTTTAAAATACTTTGAATGAAATAAGGAGGATCACATGAAATATCATTAGATGGTAGTTTGAATTTTTATAGTCCTTTAAAAACATTCATAGGATAATATAAACCTAGAAATATATGCCCCAGCCAGGCATTATTGGATGTCAACTAATTGTTTAGAAACTTTATTGTTATTTTTTAAGAAAAAAATTTAGGCTCTCAAAGTCTTGAAAATTATTTGCCTCTACCAGAATTTGATAGAGTTATAATGATTAGCCACCTCACAGATTTGAGTTAATACTTTTCAGGTATTTTAGAGATTGAAGACTAATTTCCCAAGGATTCTACTATGATAATTTAAAAGAGTTTCATGGCCTGACACTTTTCTTTAAGAAGTTCTTTTTTGGGGCGCCTGGGTGGCGCAGTCGGTTAAGCGTCCGACTTCAGCCAGGTCACGATCTCGCGGTCCGTGAGTTCGAGCCCCGCGTCGGGCTCTGGGCTGATGGCTCAGAGCCTGGAGCCTGTTTCCGATTCTGTGTCTCCCTCTCTCTCTGCCCCTCCCCCGTTCATGCTCTGTCTCTCTCTGTCCCAAAAATGAATAAACCTTGAAAAAAAAAATTTAAAGAAAAAAAAAAAAGAAGTTCTTTTTTGAGCAGGAAATTGTGACTACATCATAATAGGAGGCAACATTCACATAAATTCATAAGATCAATATGGCTTCCAAAGATTTTTCAAGATCTGAATGTGAATAGTTCAGTTTACTGTGACAACTACATAAAATCAAAGCACTGACTTCTTTTACTTACCTTCTACTGTATTTCGGAAACTGTTTGTAGAATTGGAATAAAAAGGAGGGGTGTCAAATAAACCAACTTCCAAGCACTGGGCGACATCCTGTGGTTCAGGAAGACGTTGTACCATTGGTCTCGCCACATTTCCAGCTGGATTTCTCCTAATTGGCCCCCCCTCAGTGCCTGGAAAAAAATACAGGGTATAGGAACACTTACAGAATATTTACAGATCTCTTTGCTCTTCCATTTTTATGTAGAGCATGATCACTGAAAGGTTCTCCCTGGTAGAAGAGAACATTTTAAAAAGGCAGACTTAGGGGCATTACAGTGAGAAGATTTAAGTTATCACATTCATATCATTGTGATATATCTGTGAGCAGAGTTAGATGTGTGATACATAAAATCATTGGAAGAAAAAAATGATCACAATAACAGACAGAGGTCCTGTTATTTGTTTAATCAACGTATACCTCATTACTGAAAATATATTAACATCAAAAGTCCATGGAAAATTGAATTTTGCCAAAATAGTCTCATAAACCTAAATCCCATATTAAATCTATATTTCACACGTGTGTGAAATTTTATATTCAATTACTGTTTGTTTCAAGCCTTCAGAGAAATAAAGAAAAACAATCTACAATTTCTTTGGGAACTGGTCTATATTTCAATCGATACATATTTTTCAGCAATTAATGTGAGAAATAATTAAACTTGTTAAAAGGCACGTGTTAAAAGGCACTAAGACAAACAGGCAAGCAAAAGGCTGTGATACTAGGGATAATAGAATGGGTGCCTTGAGGGAGGGAGGGAGAGAAGGAAGAAGGAAGGGAGGGAAGGAGAGAAAGAGAAAGAGGGAGAGTGGAAAGGAGAAGGGGAGAGACAGAAAGACAGAGATTGAGAAAGAATGCCAATCCTTTCCAGGTGTGTGGTTTCAGAAAGATGTCATTAAAGAAAAGAGATTTGCAGGAGCGCCTTGGCGGCTCAATTGGTTAAGCAACTGACTTCTGTTTAGGTCATCATCTCATGGTTCATGGGTTCAAGCTCTGCACTGGGCTCTGTGCTGACAGCTCAGAGCCTGGAACCTGCTTCTGATTCTGTGTCTCCCTCTCTCTTTGTGCCCCGCCCCCCACCACTTGTGCTCTGTCTCTCAAAAACAAATAAATGTTAGAGAGAGAGAGAGAGAGAGAGAGAGACAGAGAGAGAGACAGAGAGAGAGAGAGAGAGAGAGATTGCAAAGAACCCTGATTCTCTGAGAAGAATTTTCAGGGTAAATAGGGGAAATGTTACAAGTCAAACATTTTCGACAGAGGTAACAAGAACGATGATATGCTTTCTCCTGTCTATGAGATAAGCTCCCTCAGAACAAGAACTTTTTCTATTCTCGCTCACGAGTACATCCCTTAATCTTGGTACAGGGCCTGGCAAATAGTAGATGCTAGTTATCTGGTGTATGTTGATATATGGAAAGATCGTTTGGGCTGTAAAGAGGGCTGGTTGGGGAATAGCTTGCCTGGCGTACAGGACAATGCAAGAGGATAAAGGACGGTGGGAACAATGTAAAGCTAGATCAGATTCATATTGTGGAGAAATTATGTTTAATTCAATAGGAAATGAAGAGAAGTCTTAGGTAGGTGGGAAAAGAGGAGATCGGTTAGGAATATTTTGCATTTTCTGTTCCAATGATCTCGAGAGAAGCATGTGTGTGTCCTAAGAGGATATGCAGAATAATCCACTGGGGTGGGAGAGGTGATATTACAATCTCAATTTGTATTCATTTTACCTCATTCATAAAGCTTACTATGTTGTAATGTTTATAATTAACATAACGATTAGTACCTAATGAATTAGCATAACAACTTTATATAATATAAAAATAAAACATATGCCACTCTTGAGATTGGGAAGGAGATAGCACACTGTTTTAGGTATGCATTATTATTAAAACTTTCAGACCCCACCGGCTAAAACTATCAATCCAAGCTTGTGTTTTAAGGATTATTGTTCAGGAGCTATCAATACATTCCAAGAAAAACACGATAGATTACATGGGTTTTGAAAACATCACACCCTAATCTGCCCTCATGGAGTTTCACAGTGGAAAATTCTGATAGCAAAGAAACTAGTTTAAACGAGTTAAATTTAACCTGGGTCTTTTTAGATTTGTTTGCACATGGACAGCCTCTGCCAATGCACCTGATTTAACCTCATATGGATAGGAGTCCTGTGGAGTTTCCATGCAGGAATGAATGAAAAGTTCTGAGTGTATGAAGGAGAAAATAGATTTAAGAAATACTGCGTAGAAGGAACAACATTCTTCATATGATGAATCCAAGATGATATTTTAGTGGCTAGAAGAGTCTTAGGTGTCAGTAACTCATTCTTGCAATGTACCAAGTTTGGCGCTTTAATGGGACGCTGGAGAGGCATTGTGCAACAAACACATGAAAATACAGGATTGGGATATGTAAGGAAGGTTTGTTCTAAAAATGTACGTGCATGGCTGTCCAGTAAAAGATGATCAATGAAACCACAGGAATGGATAATTTCATCCAAGAACAGAATTAGGAGAATTAAATAAGATATATGAAAGCATTTGGTACCATATCAGGCACGTAGTATGTGTTCAATAAACTGTTAGTTTCCTTTCATCTTTCACTGGCCTAATAAAGAAAATTCTTGGTGTTTATATCACGAACTAAGAAAAGAAGTATTCCTCAAATGTGTTTCCCTAAAATACACAGTCTTCAATTTTTCATGAAACAACGTGTCTTGGTTATGAGACCTCTTGACAAGAACAAGTGATGCAAATAGAATCTTCTCTCCTCTGCCATAATTTTATTTACCCACTTTAACTGTGCTATGTTTTGGCATCCAGTCACCAGTATCGTTAGAAAAGGTCTGGAAAAAATTCCTAGGACAAAATACAATAGCCTTCTCAGAAAGGGATTAATGTTTTGGTATCTAAAGATATATTGATTCTCAATGTCATTTCAAGGTGGGATCACTCATTCAGCTTGCTAAACAAATACAAAATTTATTCTAATTTTTAAACTTCAACCGAAAAAAAAATCCATACACTATCACTTCTTTTTCCTATATGCAGCTAAAAAATCTTGTAATGCTGAAAAAAGTCTACTGAATTGTTCTATTTAGAATATTCTTTTTGAAGGATATTCTTTTTTTTAAGGTTGATATAGGAATTTCATATTTTCAGCTGAAAAGAATATATGGGAATAAATATATTTTGAAGACGTTAACAAAGTAAATTCCCATGAATCCAGTTTTTACATTGAAGAACAAGTTTAAAATAACCAAACATGCCTGAAGAAGAAAAGTGGATGGGGTAGGTGACTAATAATTAAGACCTTGTGTTGGTGCCACAGAGAGAGGTAATAATGTGATCCAAGGAAGAGAACAACACACTCAGGAAAAGACCCACATATCACAGAACCTTGACCTAAGGCAGCAGTGGCCTATACATCACTGGAGAAAGGACACCGGGACAGCTGGTTTAGCATGCCCTTTTTGTGTTCGCTTTGACAGAGGTGCAAAGCAATTAGCTGGAAGACATCTTGCATAAGGTATCTTCCTTTTCTTAAAGATACCCTGCATATCACCTTTTGCTTTTGACCCTCTGACTAGAACTTTACTCTCAGGTCACTTCAAACTCTTTCGGCATATTTCAGATTTCCTAGGGAAACAATTTGCTCTGAAATTTCAACTCAAGACACATGACTACTCAGGAGTGCTGTATGTGCTAAGAGGATTAATCTTATATAACCATACGTTTCCAAAGTAAGAGAGTGAGCAAGGCACTGGCCAAATTTCTCAAGAAAAGCAGTGTAAAAATGTATAGACACTTTCTGTTCCCCCCGGGAACCTTATAGAGTGCCTTGAGTAGCGTAGGTGTTCAATGAACGTCTGTACATCGATTCTCTCTAATAAAATATTTTATTCTGAAGTCCTTAGTAGAATGAGGGCTTTCAGACAGCACATTTAATCTCTTTAGGTAATAGGGAATTCTGAATCCTAGATGGGTTTGGAACTTACTATTACAAAGTGTTCCCAGGGTATCATAATCCTCCAAGGATTCGCAGACCACTCGCCATTGAGAAAAGACAGAGTTCAGGCTTATAAGAGTGGGGTCAAAGTTGCTTCTCGATCCCATGAGGTCATCGGTGCAAATGTCACAGATGTTCTTCCCGGTTGCAAAATTCCAGTAAGGAAGGGAGAATGAAGGATCCTGCAACATTTCCTAGATCAAAGAAACTCTGTTAGCGTTCTCTGCTTTTGTTTAAAATTCTCCCCCTTTGCTTGGTTTTCTCCCTGGCTGTCTGTTTCTATCAACTCTCTTTTGGTAATTAGAACCAGTCAGTGTATCAGTGGTGTCTGAGTAGCCAGAGGAATTAAATATCTTATTTAACAAAGCTTATCACATACTATGAAGAGTCATTGAGGCACTAAAGAGAATGAAACTCAACTCATCATACAGAAGTTTCTACAAATGCTATTTTTTGGGGAAAGAAGTCTCCCCCCCCCTTTTTTTTTCAGGTAGGTAATTCAAGTTCTATTGGTGATACCAAAAAAATATATATATCAATAATAGCTTTCGCTCCTTGACATTTTACCTCCTGTTTTCATATCTCTAATTCAAGCATCATGGAGTCTTGGTCTGGAGCCAGACCCAGTCTTTAAATATATTATGTAGAGCAGTGCTTTTTGTTTTCTTTCTTTCTTTCTTTTCTTTCTTTCTTTCTTTCTTTCTTTCTTTCTTTCTTTCTTTTTCTTTCTTTCTTTCCGTTTAACATGAATGACTTCAGGCATTTAGATTCTGGGCTTTAAAATTTATTTGTGGGTTAGCAAGGGTAGTGGAAGAAGCCCATGTGAATTCCAGGTTTTCCAAATATGAGCTATATGGATTCGACTTTTCACAGGCTACACAGACAATCTCTTTCACATCACCATATCTGCCTGGATACTGAAGGCGTTTTACTTAAAGACCCCTGCTTCAGAATCTAAACTGTTAAGACTTGGGTTTCTGCTTAAAAACTAATACCAATGGGAAATGTGAAATGAAGCCGAGTATTTCTTTGTGCACACAGTTCTTTAGACCAGGGACATAGTTTCCTTTCAGAGCTGATCTTAACAATTTTAAAAGTACTGGATTCAGGGGATGCCTAGGTGGCTCAGTGGTTTAAGTGTCCTACTCTTGATCTTGGCTCAGGCCGTGATTTCATGGTTCGTAAGATCAAGCCCCACTTCAGCTCTGCGCTGACAACGTGGAGATCTCTTTCTCTCTCAAAAAACAAAACAATACAAAACAAACAAACAAAAACCTTAAAAGAAAAAGTAATGGACTCAAGATCACATGCTTATTTTATTGAGTTCCTTAAAACATATGTTTATTGTATTTGTTCTCATTCCTTTAGACCTTTGGGGAGTTATATTTAGGGAGTGAGATTTAAGTGTAGAGATTGCCATCATTGTGCCTCACCTCCTAAGCATTTAGTACATTTCTGCTTTTTCACTTTAAACCCTTTAGGAAGCATTTCCTGGTCCCCAGGGGATTTTAGAGGACCAAAAGCTTTCCAAAGCATCCTCCTTTATTGATCTCCAGGGGTTTAGAGTCCTTGTTTAGAAGCCATTGTTCTGGTTCACAAAAATTAGTGACAGCTTCCAAGGGATCATTAAGAGTCAGTTTGTGGTTCAGAATTGACATTTGGGAGTTGGAGAATATTCATGTGGCATTTCAACTGTGCATTACATTTAGACTGTAATTCGTTGGATCCCTTGTGCTGTTGGGTTTTAAAAATATAAGGCATAGAGGTTGAAGTTTACACAGGCAAAATTGAAGCTTTTAGATACTTTCCACCTGCCCTTTCATTTTGGTGTGCCCATGAGAAAATGACTTAGAGGCATGGAGATCTGGAGTTGATTACAAATGACAGATTTATCTACTCGTAATCTACTAAATGTCTTACTTGTAATAAGAGCTATAAAATATGAAGTTCAGAGTATCAGATGAATTAACTTAATCACTCTCAAACTGAATATGGATGGACTACTTTTATACCAATGTTTTATTCTGTATTTTAGTGCATTAATTCTCTCTCGCCTCACCATTTATTTTCTTGTGATAGTGCTAGACACAAGCATACTGCAAATCAATAAATGAATCTAAACACCTTTTTTACCCTCAGATATTTTTAGATTAACTTTTATATTTTAATTTGAGGGAAGGAATCCATTTACCTAGAAAACACATTCATTTTGTGGATTTCCTAGTTGAGATCTAATAATTTAAAATTTCATTTTATTTTTTTATGTTTATTTATTTTGTGAGAGAGAGAGGGAGAGAGAGAGCAAGTGTGTGTGGGGGGGGGGGTGTGAGAGAGAGAGAATCTGAAGCAATCTCTGTGCTGACAGCACAGAGCCTGATGTGGGGCTTGAACTCATGAACACTGAGATCATGACCTAAGCCAAAACCAAGAGGCAAACACTTAACCAACTGAGCCATCCAGGCATCCCTCAAATTTCATCTTAAAATTACAATACTCTTCTCAAGAAAAGCAATTGGTAAAATAAATGATAAAAAAGTATCTATGTTAACATACTTTAATGTGGTTTGAGGTTCTCCACTTAAAAGATAAGCAGGAAATACTTATGTTTGGGCTGAGGTCTACTATATGCCCCAAAAGTTGATGCCTTTTAAGTAAAAATGAGACCTGAATGGTGTGATACTTTTAGTAGGTTTCTGAGGTAGGAGGCATGGAAACAAAACAGAGTTCAATCAACATATGACAATATAAAGGATATTGTTTTTCATAATTTATACTTTGTGCCATAGACTCAGAATCATTTGCTGGCATAACAAGGTGTATATTTGGGACTTGGTAGACTGAGAATTGTATGCACACTTTTTTTTTTTTATCCAAACCAGGAGGAGGGGGTATCGATTTACATTTGGGAAGGCCGGCCCATCAACTGAGATTCTTTTGTTGCAAGCTATATGAAGATCATTTTTTCAATTATGCTGCAGCATATGTCCATCACTTTGCATCACACCTAGAGATGTCTCAACTGGCTCCCTCACCATTGATATTACTTTCTTTTCCCTTCACCAAAGATGAAGACTAATTAATGAGTAAGTAATTTACTAATAGGGAGAAATTTAGAATGTCAAAGACAGATCAATATCATGAAATTGCTTTGCCATCACATGTTTCGATCGCTCAGAACGTAGTGGATGAAAACGGCTTCCAAACGATCCACCTTGTCTGTCGGGGACCTGAAAAGTGCAACGTGTCACACATACCTGCATGTCTCTCTCCAATTGCAGAAGGTGGTACCTGTGCCATGTGAGAAAAGCCGGTCCCTCGTGAGAGAAATCCACTTCGCCAAAGCTTTCCTGTCCCGGCCCAAGGAAAGTCTTTTTGACCGAATAGTAGTGTGTCCAAACAAAGTAGTTGTAAATGGAAATGTTCTCAAATTGTGGCGTGTTGCCATCTGGCCCCAATATTTCTTCTGATCTCCTGGTGGCGATGACAAACTGAGGGTGCATTGTCCTCTTGGCCAGATGCAGGGCCTGGACAAAGTGGTTCTTTTCTTCTGCACTCAAGTCCAGAAGATTTCTCCTGACTTCAAGGATACAACATTCAAACGTGAAAATGTGCCACGTGAGCATCGTCTCAACACTGCGTCCCATGTACCCATTAATGATAATTTGCATATATGCTTAAATAAGTTTATACTCCTTTAAAATTCCCCTCACCTGAATCTCTTCTTTAGGCCTGTTTTTTGCCTTCCCCCGCCCCCTGCCTGCCAACTTACTCTAGGGTTTTCATTAGTTTTCGTTATTATGACTGTGGACTTTATGATTCTGTGATCTCATATTTATTTCTGCTCATCATTGGTATATTTTTCTGGAACTTTCTATCTTTTCAAAATCATAAGCCTCATAAAAAACATGGCATAGTGGTTAATTCCAGGGACTTACTCTGTGACTCTGTACACGTGTTTCTAAGTCTCACCTTCTCATCTGAAAGGGTGTATATAAAAATAATACCTGCTTCATAGAGTCGTAAAGGTTAAAGAATACACACATAAAAAGCAATTATATCAGAGCATGGCTCATAAAATAGGCTCAATAAACATTCTGTTAGACCCTTGGCCCAATGTTTGGCACATAGAAAACAACGATGTATCTCTGGATTTACTATTTAAAGCTTTATTATTTATTGCCATTTAGTAGAGTGAAGGCCAGGCTCGTCACCTGAAATGGCTGAACTTGATCATCACAAGGGGAAGTTTCTTTGTTGGTTAGCAAGTGTAGTAGAAGTAGATCATGGTTTAGAGCTAGACTGACTTCACTGGCAAATTCCAGGTTTTTCAAGTACCAGCTGTAAGGATTTGACCTTTCTGAACCTCACTTACTACAATTAACATAACTACCTTGAGAAGTCACTGAAGGGTCTAGTCATGAACACCTACCATGGTTCCCTGCATGGAGCAGTTGTTCCATAAATGTTTTGGAAGGAGATCTTGTCAGTCAGAGGATCTGAGCCTTAACCTCAACTCTTTAAATACACTTATTAGCCTCTCTGAGCCTCAGTTTCCTCAACTGTGAAGAGGGAAGAGTGAGTTGTATGATTTTCAGATGTGCTTCCAGCTCAACTGATTTAGGTTCCTATTAAATGCATAGAGTCTCATGAAGAACTGTATATACACACAGATCCCCACTTACCTATGAGAACTCTCTGGTCACAAGCAGCTCCTTTCCATCCAGGACGGCAAGTCCCACAGTTGTGTCCTGAGAAATTGCCATTGCACCGGCATGTCCTGTTGAAGAACCTCGTGGGCCAAGCCTCCCGATCATCTCTGCCATCATGCGGGTAATGGGGGCTGTGGGGTCGCGAGTCTGCAGTCACTGCCTCACACCTGCCCCGCCCTGACGAGGAGCCACAGCTGTCAGTCCCAGGCCCAGACAGTGGGGACAGGTCTGGGCAACACACACCATTTCTCAGAGCCTCAACGGTGGCACACTGTCTTGGGAATTGAGCCCAGGTCTGTTGAGAACACAGCAGGGGCAAGACGATGTATCCCAGAGAGAGGAATTTATGGGCTTTCATTCTGCTCGAAGCAAGAGTGAAGAACAGATCTCTGGTTTGCAGCCCTTTGTGTAGAGACTGAAACACGTAAAAATCAGGCTGAAAAGGAGAAAGCAAAATGGCATTAGTGCAAGTTTTCTTTTTGTGCTGTTATAAACAGGCAGGAGCCCTCCCCAGCCGCCCGCAAAATGCTTTTCATATCTGTGAAATGACATTTCTCGCAAATAGTAAAAATAGTAATTTACCTGGAAAAACTTGACATGGATAATAACTACATAATTAAATCCCCTGCCCTAGCATTTAGTTTTCTTTATTTTAAATTTCTATTTATGAAAAAAAAATACTTATCATAGATGTCTCTTATCCAAAGCATTCGTTAGCAGGTCATGGCCATTAATTACATTTAGCCATGAAGCTGAAAGAATTGGAAGCAGATTTCCTGCTAGTTAATTTCCGTGACTTAAAATCTCCCATCCTAATGGAGTTTTGGCGGGCATCCACCTGCTCCCCATAGAGCTTCCCTCCAGTACCTTAAACTCCTGAGCAGGTTCTCTGATGAACCCCTCTCAGAGCTGAGTGTTTTATATTTGCTTGTCCCCTGATGTCAGAGCTGTTAATTGCATGTGAGTTTCTGCTTGATAACTAATCCCAAATCTGCTCACCCAAACTGGGAGGGGCTGGTCCTCTTCCCCACCCTTTACTAATCCCCTTTCACTTCAGTGCGTTTTTCTGCCCTTTAAGTACTTTGTTAGCACATGATTCCCTTCCCACTGATTTCCTTGTGATGCTTAAAGTTTTAAGAAAAGGTCAGAGGCACTAATTTGGAACACAAGTCAGAGAAACTAGAGAGCTTTTGTTTGCGTTGTAGAGATTTAGGTGCTTTTTTTTTTTTTTCCTTTGATTTATATCTTTAGAAGATGAATGAGATTACTTACATTTCCTTAGTGATACAAGGGCTAGACTAGTACTTGTATCTGATGGTAGCTTTGAGTTGTGTTTGGTCTTGAAAACAGATGTTGCCATTCTTGTAATTTCTATAGGGGATAACTGAAGTAGAAAAGCCATCAGATACAACTTCCCCGAGTTACATGGCATTGGCCTTCATGGCGCCCGCTGGTGTTGAGAGTTGGGTACTCCAGTTCCTTTACCTCCACTGGGGTAGTGTCATCTACGTGGTCAAGCATCACAGGCTCACTACTACTTCTGTTGTTTAGAAGATGACCGCTGAATGGCTTCTTCTTTCCTTGTGCCAATGGCACACTAATTTTAAATTTTAAAATGTTGCCATAGTGTTAATGGCTTCATACAATCATTAATCGATATCTCAAGGTTTCATATCCATTCATGGCAAATTTAATTGTGAAAAATAACGCATATAAAATGATATTTAGATAGTCTTTTTGGTCGTTTTGCTTTTTTTAGTCCAACCTCTTACTGGATCAAAGTAGATTATCATTTTTCTCTCTGGAATAAAGGTAGTAGTAATGTAACATTGGTGGGTTTCTTCATTTTGACAAAGGTACTAAAGGCATGGATGTTAACATCTGTGTAACTTTTCTGCATATCTAAAATTATTACAAAATAAAATATGTATTTTAAAAAACTATTTAAAACACAGTTTTAAATTATTCATCCATATTCATATATCATAAGTTATTCATCCATATTCATATATATATTCATGTGTGCAGATATAAGTATACCACAGTGTGTTATATTACGTTGAAAGAAAAAAAAATGAGGCTTTGCCCATTACACCTCTTTGTTATATAATTTTTACAGTTACCTCAGGGTACCCTGAGTGCTGTGTGATACATAACTGACTGATAGGCACAATGTGGGGGCATCTGTATCAAATCACCTAATATTAATTAAATGTAAGAATAAATGTAAAATGATGTTCTGATATTTTCTTTCTGGACCCCTTAGGAGATTGTGAGAATCCCACCCTGGAGATCACTGCTAAGGGTGATCTCATCCTACCACGTGGAATTCATCTATGGGCTAGAGAATCTCAAGTCAGTAGCTCTAATAACACTGTCTCCCCAGAGGTCCTGACTTCTATATCTAACTTCCTACTCGCTAAGTCCATTTAGACGCCTAGGAGATTCATCAGACATTTATAAAATGTGTTCCTCTGTCTTTCACATCTCAGTAAAAGGAATCACTGTTCAGCCCATTGCTTAGGAAAAAACCAACACGCCAAAGTCATTGTTTTTTCTTCTTTGTTTCACAGAGACTGCGCTCATCAATTGGACCGACAGGGTCTAATTTGAAGCCGTCCTTAGCTCACACCTGCCCTGTGGCCATGACCTCATTTATCTCTTCACCTTCCATGCTTCACCACACAGGAATGTATTCTCCACAGAAGATTTTATTCTCCACTTAGCAGTGTGAAAGAACTTTTACTACTGATACCCGATCACCACTGCTCTCAGTAAAACCCTTCAATGTCTTCCAAATACACATAGAATAAAATCCAAATGCTTACAGGAGCCTATATGATCAGGCCCCTCCTATCTCTTACAACGTGCTAGCATCCTTCTCGTTACTCCTTTGTTCAATGGCCAACTTATTACCCCATTGGCCTTGTCCCCAAGTCTTTGTGCAACTTTCTATTTCACTTCATTCAGGTTTCTATTCCAATGTTATTTCTTCAGAGTGGCCTTGCCTGATGATCCCACCTGTCAACTCCTAACCCCATCATTTATTACTTCCTTTTTAAGATTTAGTCTTTAAAGTACCAAACACTGACTATAATTTTTGTTCCATATTAATTTTTCACTTATTGTTTCTCTCACTCATCATAAGGCAAGTTTTTGTCTTTCTTTTTCAATACTGACCTGAGAAATCATTAGAGAATCACATAGCCATTAATTTTTTTTTTTTTTTTCTTCTTCTGGGGCACCTGGGTGGCTCAGTCAGTTAAGCGTCCGACTTCAGCTCAGGTCATGATCTCGCTGTCCGTGAGTTCCAGCCCCCTGTCGAGCTCTGTGCTGACAGCTCAGAGCCTGGAGCCTGTTTCTGATTCTGTGTCTCCCTCTCTCTCTGCCCCTCCCCCACTCATGCTCTGTCTCTCTGTCTCTCTGTCTCTCTCTCTCTCTAAAATATATAAGCATTAAAAAAATTATTTTAGAGAGAGAGTGTACAAGTAGGGGATAGGGTGAGAGGGAGAGAGAGAGAATCGGAGTCAGATGTGGGGCTCGATCCCAGGACTCTGGGATCATGACCTGAGCCAAAATCAGGAGTCGGACACTCAGTCGACTAAGTCAGCCAGGCCAGGCATCCCTAGCCATTTTTTTGTTTGTTTGTTTTCAGTGAAGTTGGGCTAGACATCTGACTTACTTACTCCTAGTCTAAAGATTCATCAGTATTCCCACTAAAAGAAAAAATACAACCTACCTCCAGTATTTTTATTAGTTACTGTTAATGAACATCTATAATTTCCTAAATGTTATACATACACTATATACCCTTCTTCAAAAATATTATTAAAATATTACTTTTATGCCTGTGTTGCAGATGAAGACACAGAAGTTTATGGAGATTAAAAATTCTTTAAAATTCATGTAATTTTCAGTTTCAGGTTTTGAACTCAACTTAGTTTGTTTCCAAGACTAACTGTGCTTTGCAAGTACTGCTCCCATTCTAAAAAAAGAAAACCGGAGAATGGATAAAGTGCTGTATTTTGAGTCATAAAATATACCAGCTTCGCCTTGGTAAACAAGTGCCTTCATTTCTCTGAGTCTCAGTCCCTCATCTGTAAGTCATATGTAATAAAGAGATATTGTTGGGGCGAAAAACTCAAATAAAAATAGCCAGCAGAATGCAGACTGTCAATCAATAGTAGTATGGGGCACCTGGGTGCCTCAGTCTGTTGAGCATCCGACTTCGGCTCAGGTCATGATCTCGCGGTCTGTGAGTTCGAGCCCTCGGTCGGGCTCTGTGCTGACAGCTCAGAGCCTGGAGCCTGTTTCCGATTCTGTGTCTCCCTCTCTCTCTGCCCCTCCCCCCATTCATGCCCTGTCTCTCTCTGTCTCAAAAATAAATAAACGTTAAAAATTAAAAAAAAAATAGTAGTGTAATAAGTAAATGAATAAAAGAAATCTTAAAGTAGATGAAAAATACTGAAATTAAAACCATATTCATAACTAACTTCGTAGCCTAGAATGCATTGTATGCCGTGTCTTTATTATTACTAAATATCCAATCAGTTCTACGAGGAGATCTGTGGAGCAAGAATTTTAAACACTGAAGAGAGGCGAAAAGCTGAAATGGCAGTGTCTACGATTTGTAAAAACCTGGAAGTAGATGACAAGTAGTATATTGTACCACATACGCTGACATCATTTCTTAGCTTTCTCGTGTGTTCTAATGTGGGAGGCTGGTGCAAAGTGTAAAAAGAAAAATGTACTTACGCCTTTCCTCTTTCACTGAACACTGTGGACTGGTTAGCATGCCATAATCCAGCAAAGTTATTCACAGCATAGTTCAGAAATGAATTTTAAAACACATATGCAATAGACACATGTTGGCAGCATAAGAAGACTTGTCAGGAATCACCATTGGTGTGTGAGATACATTCAAACCGGATGTGAAAATCACCTCTTAGGGAAAAGGAACTGATCCCTACTTCCTATTTTGTCCTTTCAAGAATTATCAACATCATTTATAAAAGAAGTTACCAGAAATCTAAGTGATAAGGACCAGGAATTAAGGTCAAATTGAGGAGAAAAAAAAAAGTTTCAGGAGCATCTTAATTTGTCAGAAGACTTATTAATGAATATTAATGTCTTTAGTGATCATTTGTGGCAAATGACACTGAACGTATTCATTGTCCAATTGGTTCACATGTTATTAAATTATGTGCTTACTTGTACTAAGCTTAGATTAATGGCTAGAATTCCAAAGGCATTAAGGCAACTCAAAGTCGTCTGTTGAGCCAGTCATGTGCTTTTACCTCATGGAGAAGCTTAAATTCAGTGAAAGCAACGGGGAAGAATGTTAGGCCTGTGTTTTTGTGTCACTAAGCAGAGTTTCAGTGAAACATAACGTTTCTGTTTTAGGGCAGAATATTTGAAGTTGAGGTCTCAGGTTGAAGTTGAAGTCTCTGACGAGACTTGCCATTAATTTCTTATTTGAGTTTTCAGATCTTTACACGACATTGCAAATACTGGTATGGGACAGTTAGCAATAATTTGATTTCTGTCTAGTGAAATTCTTTCTGGCTAAGTTAATTTTAAAGCAATTAGGGGCGCCTGGGTGACTCAGTCCGTTAAACGTCCGCCTTCGGCTCAGGTCACGATCTCACAGTTGGTGAGTTCGAGCCCCGCATCGGGCTCTGTGCTGACAGCTCAGAGCCTGGAGCCTGCTTCGGATTCTGTGTCTCCCTCTCTTTCTGCCCCTCTCCCATTCTCTCTCTCTCTCTCTCTCAAAAATAAATAAACAGTAAAAAAAAAAAGTTTTAAAGCAATTAAAGAATTTCTTTTTACTGATGAGTTACATTCTTCTTGTTTCAGCCAATGATATTATAAGATTTCCCTGCAGAAAAATTTCTAAATACACATGTTAGGCATCAAAGTCAAAACAAGCAGATGTACTTATGTCTGGAATCAAATTACGTAGCGCGTTTGTTCTGTAGTTACGATTAGAATGCTCGTTTCCAAAGATTATGTCTGCACGACAATATTGGTAAAATATACAGTCTCTGCGGTCTTGACATTTCTAAACCTATTTCTTCTGTGGTCAAAATAGTCACCTTCCTCTTATTCAACGTCTACTGTGTGCAAGGGGCTGAACCAGGGCTGAGGCTTTGAAAATGATGGGCAGTCTAGTCATTATACGTCAAGTGCTTATAAAGTAGTTAATTAACTGTGCATCTATGTAATGTTGTGTAAGAACACACACACACACATATATATATGTAGAGAGAGAGCATGCACGTGCACAAGAGCAAGCGAGCGAGAGCACACATTGGCTCATTCATTACTTTTTAACCATAGTTTGAAATTATGTGGGAAAGAGCAAAATATCAAGCTTATATAATCTATATCAACATTGTTGACACTTGTTTCTGCTTTAACTTCTATTATATTATTCATAATATAAGGTAAAGGGATAGTGATAAATTTTACTAGTGAAAGAAATATTTAAGAAGGCACATAGTGAAAAAGATGTCAATGTATACATAATGAACACTGAACCACTTTTTTCTTGCTCACTACTTCAAAAATCTAATGTATATGTATGTTATAATTTTGAGATATATATATGTATGTATACACACACAGCGTACTATTTATAATAGTTTCACATATAGATGTCTGTTACATAATATCTATATATAATATAATATGCAGGATATAAATATATGTATACATATATAATTAGTGGAAGTGACTGCTCTGGAAATGGGTCTCTGTATGTAATTTGATGCGCATGTAAAATGGACATTGAGGCTTTTTCCGAGATATATCTTACATAACAGAGCACCGTGACATCTGTGATATACAAATCTGGCACCGTGGATGAGGGTGAGGCTGGAGGTGACATTTCTTCTTTCTCTTCTTTCAATGGGATTACTTGTGCAATATATTTTTTCTAATTCCAGTTATAGTTACAGACAAATTTCAGACACTCAGTAGTCTATCATAATTTCCTCCTCATGCGAAGTGTGAAATGGATGGTCCTAATCACAGTGGTTCCCCTTTAAGTGAGAGAACTTCTATCCCTTCCAGGTGTGAGTCTTCCGTCTTCAACACAATGGCTTCAAAGGTCACCATGGATATTGGCATCAATATAGTGAAAAGGGAAGGAATATGGACTATTATATGGGAGATTGTTTTTATGGGCAAGACCTGAAAGGAGCCTCACCACTTCCTGCAAAATCCTGTTGGTTAGAAATTAGTCATTAGTCAGTGGCCCAGTAGCACAAAGAAGGTTGGGGAATATAGTCAAGCTATATGCCAATGAAAAAGAGGAAATACCCATAGCTAGTGGTCTCCATTACACTGACCAGCCATGAAGTATTTTTAAGGCTCCAAAATAGCCAGCATAACAATTATAAATACATATTTATTAAGCTGCTGATTCATATTTTTGAAATGTTTGATCATTTTTTTCTTTGACCTATGCTCATGCTACTCATTAGAAGTTGTCTGACAGAATTTCTAAATAGGTGGATTTATCTCATGGGTAAAATTCTTCATATACCAGCCAATGTCTCAACCATAAAAGAAAAGTAGGGACTGGCCCTCTTCATCAATGAGCTTACATCTAGCTGAGAGAATTACGATCCCCAAAATACATTTGCTGAAATACCTGATAATTACTCATGAGAAGTGGAAATTTGGCAAACAGTAAGATCATTCTGGATTGATGCATGGTTGGCATTCTTTTTCTGGGCAGAGTCTGAAGAAAACAGTACTGATGCCTGGGGATTGTAGTGCTGCTGTCGTGCCAAGATAATATTCTCTGCTTATATTGCTGTTACTTAAATAGAATGGATATCACATACTTGTAACATCGTCTGGTAGCACACTACATTAATGGCTCTGTGATAACCGTCCCCACTGAAGAAGCAGCCCAGGGAGAAGTGAGGAACTCAGTGACCCATTGGACAAATGGATGTTGACTAAAAAATGGAAATTCAAATGCTGGTCTAGTCTGTAAAATTGGGGGGGGGGTGGATTACATGGGCTAGAGAAACCAGGGACATTATCTACTGTGAGAAATCAATTATCATCTCTTAGTTACCCCTACCAAACCAGGAAGCCCGGAGATGGATGAGACTTCTCAGTGGTGGCAAAAATCACTTTCCTACTTCAGAATACTCCTGGTCCCCATTCACAAATAATGCAGTGACAAGCATTAAAAGATATGCAAAAGGTTGTGGTTGTTCTCTTGGGAACATTGACCAGACTAGGGCATTGATTTTTAGAAGTATCTTCAATAAAATGCAATAAAGTCAGTGCTACCAGAAACTAAATTCTGCTACCCAAAGGAGACATCCAAAGTTTTGGATTCAACTCCTCCTCCCTATTGCCCATTTGAAGGACAATTGGTTATTTATTTATTTATTTATTTATGGGACTTTTCTAGAAACATCCCTTCCGCTAAAGGACATCAGAGGATTCTGAGGCCGGAAAAAACTATGAGCTTTGGGAACTGTCAGACAAACATTCAAACAGAGAGGGAGCAGCTCAGAATTTACTGATAAAGTGAAAGTAGTTTACTCATGAGTAGGTAACAAGGAAGAATTTGGAGTGGGGAGTTCACTGCCTTTAGGGACGGGCTGTTTACTGCCTGTTGGCCAAAAGACAACCCTCCTTTGAAAAAAAGTCTTTGAAATTCTGTAAGAGGTTAAATTATTTTTTTTAAAGTCATACCCTTAAAAATTAAACTTCGACTTTGAAATATGCAGATGCAGAAGTGAGCTGTGGAAAGGTTTATCACAATCAGTGTCCAAATTACTAAGGACATAGGATGAAATCCATATACAGTAATGAAGTGAGGAGGATCAAACTAGCTTCTCTGCATTTGAAATAAAATTTTTCATTGAATTAACATTATAATTTTCCTATTTATAGAATGGGAAAATGAAACATGTAAAAAGTTAAAATTAGGGGATTCAGAGAGATACATGAAAAGCATGGTCAACATCGAGGGATTTGTGTGCATGTGTGATTATTGCTTCTTATAAGTTGTTTCGCTATGTTTTGAAGGGTTATCACTCCTCCTTTTCTCCCTTTCTACACACTACACACACACACACACACACACACACACACACACACACACTTTTCTTACCCTGAAACTTATATGGTCTGAGGGGACTTTAATGATGTAAATCAAATTTAGATAAGAAGACAGGTTTCTGTTATTTTGTTTTTTACTATAAAAAGTTTGAAAGAGACAGCTAATATTTGCTTAATACTCACATTAAAGAAATTCCTTCAACTTTTAGATAATTTTGATGATGAGGTTTTGAAGTGGTGGGGGTTCAGAGCTGACAGCCAAGAAAGAATTCTTGAGGCATCTTTGGTGCAAAATTTTATTAAAGCACGGGGACAGGACCCAAGGGGGTAGAAAGAGCTGCACTGGGGTTGTGAAGAGCGACTGGTTATATACTATGGAGTTGTGGGAGGGGGGTAAAGTCAAAAGGGTGGCCTCCAGAAAGACTTTGATATACTAAAGAGGACTCCTAAGATACCTGAGGCCTTGCTATTGTCAAGCTAAGGCTTTGTTCCTCCAGTAAGGTATTAATATTGGGATAGTAGGGGGTCCCTGGAAAAATGTTACACTCTATATTTGCCTCAAGTATCTGTCAATGGGATTCAGGTTATAAAGAAATTTAATTCTACCTGTTATTTCCTTCTTGTCTTTGTTCCCCATATCACCATGGAGGGGAAGGTGATGTTGGGGCTCCAGGAAACTGAGTCTATAGGTTTCCAGACATTAGACTAATTGATATGATTGCCTTTTTTTCTCATAATGTACTAAGATATTGGTAAACTGATGAAGACTCTATCAGGCCAGGAGTACGTGAGGAATATCATACATATCCCATCTTGGGGTGGGGGGTGTGCTAGCTTGTACTTTGCCCGCAGCTTCCCTTATGTCATGTCAGACAATGGTGGAGACTCCCCTGCCCTTTCTACTTCTCCAGAATGAAAAATACCCTCTTTCCCCTCCATACTCCCTCTGATAATCCACCACAGAGGCTGGACCTCAGAAGTTAACACCACAAGGAGAGGGAATGAAAAAGTTGGCCACGCTGGAGTACTGGGGTCAGACTAGAGGGCTGCAGGGGAAGGGTGTTGAAGGTTCTGCATGGTGACCTTGGAGGACTGAGTCAAGATGGTGAGGGTCCTCCATGTACAGTGATGGGGCTGAGACACACGTTGTACCCTGGAGAAGGCATTGGCAATTCTTGCCACCCTGCGGACTTTGTGTGGTTGAGAAACATCACGTAAATTTGGATTAAGCAGGCGGTTAAAATGACTTGTGTCTAAAACCGAGTGAGTTTTATCAGTTAAAGCCTCTGTGTGGGGAGTGCTCTACCACGCTGTCCTTACCAATTAGAGTCAAGGCAGAGTTATGATTGCTATCGCCAACTCAAAAGAATTTCTGCACTTGGTTGTTCTCCTGGAATGTTCGGTGTGAAGGGGTGGGTAGGCAATCGTAGTCCCCAGGCAGAAATGCGCACAATCGAGAAAAGTAGAAGAAAAAACCCAAACGTGTTGGTTTTCTTATGGGTCCCAGAGAGAAAGTGAGGCGGATCGTGGTAGATTGCTTACGGTAAATATCATGCCTGTTTATTCACATGTATGGTTTCCAATATCCAGAAATTCTTGAGATTTACAAGAATGTTTTGTTGATGCCAATGATGACTTCTCAACTTTTTAAAAATTTTAAACATTTCTAAGTTGATTCTAAGAAAAGTGCTTATAGAGACTGTATAGGGAAAGGCCTTTAGTCTTTATCTGGAAATGACCTATTAACACTGCTTATTTCATATTCTAGATCTTACAAGGGATCATTAATTTCCATTTTTATATTTGCCTTTTGTTATTCCATCATTTAATTCTTTTTTTTTAAGTTTATTTATTTTGAGAGAGAGAGAGAGAGAGAGAGAGAGAGAGAGAGCTCTAGCAGGGGAGGGGCAGAGAGAGAAGGGAGAGAAAGGATCCCAAGCAGGCTCCGCACTGGCAGCCGGTCTTGGTCCCACCAACTGAGAGATGAGCTGAACCGAAATCAGGAGTTGGTCACTCAACTGACTGAGCCACCTAGGTGCCCCCATAATTTAACTCTTGGTCTGGGATGTTAGTAAAGGTATCTCTAGCTTAAGCATTCATTATTAGCCCTTTCGTTTCTGTGGACATCAGTCGGGATGAGAAACTCACACTCAAACAGTACTTTCCAATCCCGGGGACAAATTTATAACCCATTTTACATTTGATCCTCACGTAACTCTATAAACTACATATTCTTACCCATAGAAGTTCATAAAACTAAAATGATTTGCTTCGGTTTGGATGCCAGTAAATAAGCAATCTGGGATTGAACGTGCTTTCTTAGTCCCATTTCCAGCAATATTTCCATAACATTACAGCTGATTGTATTTGTGTTATTATATAGTCTGAAATAAACAGGACAATTGTGACAGGATACGGGGATGAAGGAGGCACAGAGGGAATTATAAAAAGCAGTCTAAAGGACTAAGAAACTGGTTGATAGGACGTGTTTTTTATTTATGAGCTTATAAGACTATAAAAGCTTATAAAACTATAGCCATTTAATATCAAACTCCTTGCCTACCGGTGGGATGGTGATCCAAGTGCTATTTGAGTCTCCTGTCAGTGGTCATTATTAAATGTTTTCCTGTATTTTGAAATGAGCTCTACCAGTAGATTATTATCTTATGCAAAATGAGAAGTAGGTCAATAAAAATAGAGCTCTGCATTCTTTCTGAAGTGCTCAATGATTTTCTTCCAACTTGCATGAAAGGTTTAAATGAGAAAAACAGGAACTTGATGAGAAGGAAAATTAAGCCCAGATACTAATCAGTAGGAAAGTTCAAATGGAAGCAAACAAAAGTTTTCTTTTGAATAAATGAAGCATAGTAGTCTAGTTACAAAATAATTTATATTCTCTATTCATGGAAGTATATATTAAATATTCTGATCATTATCTTAATCCCTGCATTTGAAAAAAAGGGTCCTTAAAACATTAGACACAGCTGTCATTGCAGTTTACTATTATGTTTGAAACATAGTGTGGTAAACTAAATACTTTCATCTGGCTATAGATTAACAAATTTAGCCTAAAATTGGTCAAAACTAGTAAGATTTTTTTTTTTTTTTTTCCCCCCGGCTAGAAATTTTCCACATTGGGACACCTGGGTGGCTCAGTCGGCTAAGCCTTAGGGATTTTTGATTTGGGCTCAGGTCATGATGTCACGGTTAGGAGCCACCAAGCTTGGGATTCTCTCTCTCTCTCTCTGCTCCTCCCTGCGCTCTCTCTCTCTCTCAAAATAAATACACATTAAAACATTAAAAAAAGCAAAAAAAGAAATTTTCTACATAAAAATTATTTTTTCAAAATAAAAGCGGGACACACACACAGCAACCTGAACAAAAAGCAAAAGGAAAGGCATTAAATATCCACCTCCCCACCCCCACCTCTGTTCCTCTATCACCTCTATCACCTTGGGAAGGTTAACTTCTAAAAATTAAAAAGAAAACTCTACTTAACTGATTATACACTGTGATTTTTTCTGAAGCATTTTTAGCCTTTAAAGCGGCCTATTATTTTTTCAGTTACTTGTTTATTTTTAATTCTTTTTTTTCAATTAAAATAATAATGTTTATTTTTGAGAGAGAGAGAGAGTGTGCGGGGGAGGGGTGGGGGGTGGAGGACAGAGATCTGAATGAAGCAGGCTCCACACTGACAGCAGTCAGCCCATGAGGGGCTCAAATTCACCAGCTTTGAGATCATGACCTGAGATGAAGTCAGACCTTCAACCAACTGAGCCACCCAGGAGCCCCTTATTATTTTGTTTTAAATGTTTATTTATTTTTGAGAGAGAGGGCATGAGTGGAGGAGGGGCAGAGAGAGAGGGGAACAGAAGATCCTAAGCGGGCTCTGCGCTGTCAGCAGAGAGGCTGATGTGGGGGTTCGAACTCAGGAACTTGGAGATCATGACCTCAGCCAAAGGCGGACCCTCAACCGACTGAGCCACCCAGGTGCCCCTATTCTTCATTCTTAAAATAATGATGCCTTCTCAATTTGTACCTTATTTTCTAGAACTGTTTTTATTTGTAATAGAATGCAAACATTACCAGTGATATCCACAGAGTGGAGCCAATTTTAGGAATTATAAGGAAATAGATTTTCGTTCAATAAGTGCAACAAAGAAGAAAATCTTTAATAATGAGCCGTGATCCTGCTTGTCACTGGAGGCACTCAAATAAAGGTTAGATGAAGCGTGGGTGACATCTTGGACAAGGAGCTTAGATCACTGGGTGTTCATCTAACTTACAGATTCTATTATTGCTTTTAACGCTGTTACCGGTGAGAGAGTCTACATTGCCTGAATAGAAGTCGTGGTCCCTGGATTCCCCCCTGAAGATTTACAAGGCCATTCGCACACGAATAAGGCTAGCCAGAAGGAACGAAGCAAGTGCAAAGCAACTTATTAAAGCCAAAGCACTCTCTGCGTGGGAGAGGGTGGAAGATCTGCAGGGTGGACGTAGCCCTCGTTGTTCGGGGATCGGATAGTATTGTGTCTCTTTGGGCTGGGAGGAGCTGGGACATCCAGTGGGGTCATCTCTAAAGCAGGCTGCTTCTAATCCTTTGGAGAAACTCCTCCCACAGTTTTGGGAGGGGAGTTTTTGATCCTACA
The DNA here is from genome assembly GCF_022079265.1 of Lynx rufus. Classification (NCBI taxonomy): domain Eukaryota; kingdom Metazoa; phylum Chordata; class Mammalia; order Carnivora; family Felidae; genus Lynx; species Lynx rufus. Next base: position 38,131,884 of record NW_025814824.1, on the reverse strand, counting down.
AGTTTTGCACAGGAATCCTCCTGACAGCTTCTCTCCTTCAGGGGGTGCTGTTCCCCTAAAGCGAATGACTTATAATCAGTTTAGGGGTTACCCTGGGGCAGACGTGGAAGGAAGCAGGATCTGTACCTGTGGCTCCTGATCTGTCATCCCTAAGGTCTTGGAAGCCACAAGATCAGCATATTGAGCATCTAGACGTTCCATTTGTAGTTTATTTATCACTGTCGTTGTCTCCAGCTCCTGTCTCTATCATTCCCCTTCAGGGACTTGGGACTCTGCCTCAGGGCATTCTTTCCACTGCTCTTGTCCAGCTTCTACCAATACCGGGATAAATATTGTGGTGAAGGCTTGTAGTGCTCACCCACACTTGTTACCTTTTTCCCCAGGCATGGGGATTAGATTAAGGGGTTCCCTTACAGCTAAGTAGGCCTGTGTGAGGAGTTTTGTCTATAGATTGCGTATGGGAGTGAAGCATATCACTTCCAGGCCGAGGCATTGAATTACTGGCACAATCCCTACGTCTTTGTTGTTTGTGCTGACGGAAGGAGGCTCCATGCTGAAATGGCAGGGCTATAAGATCCAGGCAGTGAGGACCACACAGCCTACCTGGAATCCAACGTGGTACGACAGGCAGAAGGCATCAACTCTTTTTGTGTGAAGAGAGTGAGATCTGGACACTGCGCAATACGTGCTTCACCTTATCTTGGCTAATTCTATGCCTTTACAGGGAAAGGTATATTTAAGTTTCCTTCTGCCCTGGGATCCCCGCCAACAAACACAACAGAGTCCCAATAAAGCATCTCAAAAACCAGGCAAGGTAAATTTGTTCAGTCTAATTTTCCAGGTAAGTAAGGATCAGAGAGGTCATAAATATCTGTCAAAAGGTTGTCAGTTGAGAAATTGGAATTTGAACTTAGGGTAAGTTTGCTGGGTGAAACACAGGGCTCTTAGATAAATTTGAATTTCAAATAAACAAAATATATATATTTTTTTAGTGTAAATATGTTGCATGAGGCATACTTACGCTAAAAAATGTGGTGTGTTGATATGAAAATTTACCCAGAAATCCCATAACTTTATTTTTTAAATCTGGCAACCCTAACTTAGAGTCTTCAATGCACACACTGTGTCTACAATGCCATATTACGAAGAACAGAGTGATTTTTTTTAAAGCAAAAGGCAAAAAAGGTATTGCTGTTTACCCTTCCACATTATTGTCCAACAAAGAAGGTGGATAATTTGATATGAATAAAACTGCTATTCTCATTTCTCCTCAACTGAAGTGCAAAGCAGCGAGTACAGCACTTGACCTAGACCAGCACGTGGTCACAGCAGCGGGCAAATCGCGGGACCCCTCTCTCTGCCCCCATTCACCTCCATGGAGGACTGTCACCAATTCATCACATTCATTGTCGTGGATGCTCCATTGTTGTCAAATTGCGAAAAAAATGTAACATCAGCCTTCTACGTGTCCCACTAAAGCCTTAAAGGAGGAAGCCAAGTTTCCTTTTTGGTTCTCTGAGGTGCAGCCGATTCAAGCTTAATTTGTAAGTTACTTAGGCTGATCGATTCCCCAGCTTTCCAGATGTCGGGAGAGACAAAAGAATTAGGTCATGGTATTATTTCTTTGTCTCGGAATACAGAAGTATTTAAACTTGGCCAGCAATGTTTGTGGTGTGTCCGTACTTGTTGCTGGAGTTTTCATACGACTTTCCAGTCAGAGTGTGCTTTCAGGCATTGAAATAGTTTTCATTCCTTTCTTCTTTTTTCATTGTAACTCATATGATCCTGGAATAAGCCCAGCGTTTGGAGACTGAGAGCCAGTCTCCGAGTAGTTAAGTATGTCAGCGGCCGGCCAAATAATCATGTCTTTGTTGCAGGAAAGTACTAGAAGCAGCTTTCTCTGTCTTCTGTTCTCCGTTCAGGTAACGTTTAGAAACTGTCTATGGGCTTGTCACTGGGTAATGGAACGGCACACAAAGAAATGAGGTGTGCCTGCTCTTCCCCAGGAGCTCAAATCGTTCCGAAGTGGCACAAAATATTAATTGATAAATGGGTGTGAATGACCAAAGAAAAAGAAATATGGAGTATGGAGTGATTAATTTTGGTTAATGATCTAGGATCATCATTTTATTCAACAAATTATTGACCATCTATGTGCCAGGCACTGTGAAAACAAAGGGAATGCCGATTTTTACACTGCAAAAGTGGCCCTTGTCTCAAGAATCTTGTATTCTAGTAAAAGAACCCGTGCAAATACACACACACACACACACACACACACACGCATGCACGCACGCAGGCACGTGCGCACACAGATCAAGTAAAAAATAAGTCCCAAGCCCTGACAGTTAAACAAAGAGATGCATTAATTAAAAACATTGCAAGTTAAGGGGCGCTTGGGTGGCTCAGTCAGTTGAGCGTCCGACTTCCTCTGAGGTCATGATCTCCCAGTTCATGAGTTTGAGTCCTGCGTCAGGCTCTGTGCTGACAGATCAGAGCCCGGAGCCTGTTTGGGATTCTGTGTGTGTGTGTGTGTGTGTGTGTGTCTGCCCCTCCCTGGCTCTCTCTCTCTCTCAAAAATAAATAAACATTAACAAAATTAAAAAAAAAAACCAAAAACATTGCAAGTTGTGCTCTGCATTATGAAGGAGACAGACGCAAGGATGGGAGAGAAGCTAACTGGAGGCTTGGGAAGCTTATTTCATTTTTAATGAGGAGATCAGGAAGGTCTTTGTGAAGAGCTGGCATTTAATATAAAACTGTTAAAATGCTGCTCACACCGAATTTAAAATTATAGCCTTCATACATCCTTGGGAACATGGGTAATTAATTTCATTTTTCTGTTTTCACTACAGAGCAGGAACCCTTGAATTTACTTGACCCAACTTCCCTAGCTCACAGCATGGTATTTGTGAGGTGACACACGGGGCTAACAGCTGCTACGCACCTGTAGAGTTGTTGTTGCCGAGGCACTGAAACACTTCTCCATCGATGGGCAAATACATCCCAGAGCCCAGTCCCATTAACGTCCTCTCTCAGGACCCTTCATAACTTCTCGGCATCCGACAAGCACTGGGTCAAAGCCAGGTGCTACAGGACTCTGTTCTTCACATCTGTCCGACCGATCAGTGAATCTCTCTTACTGCTAGTAACTATTTTGAACATTACGTTTAGTTTCACCTAATCATTGTTGAAAAGAATTGATCTAGAATGGGATGCTCTGGTTGATCCATTTACAGAAGGCCCCTGGAATATTCAAAGAGCCACAGATACTGGTTGTATGGTCATATAATCAGAGACTGAAGGCAGAAATTGCAAATTCACAGTGAATCTTCTCTAAAACTCAGAAACATCAGGATTTTCCATTCACTACTTTACGTGTGAATAGATTTATTCCTTCTGCTCCTTGGTCCTAAAAGCGGTCTGTATTTTTTTATACTTTCTTCACTAATTTGCCAATATATATTTTTACTTAGTATTTTACATTTTTCTTAACTAAATGATGTTTATAATAAAAATGAATTGGATAGGAATAAAATCCAGAAGGCAGTATTTCTGATTGGTCCATGACTTGCTGCCACAATTTTCACATGATTTTTAGAATAAAACCATATTTTCAAACAAATGCTTTGTAAAAGATACAATAATGTTACCAAAGTAATAGTTTTTATTTGATCTTTATTTCTCTATTTCTTCAAATTTGAGTAAGCCAGGCTTTGGAAATCTTTGTCTGAAGAGTAAGAATAACCTGAAACAGACTGTGTTTCAGAAAGTCAGAGCCGATTAAAGCGATTGCATTTGATTTACTGGCAATAGAGGACAGGGAAGGTATCTTTAAGAGACCTATGGAGAAGCTATATTAGGTAAGGGAATGAGGTAGGTGGGGGTGGGATGCTCCCTGGCAGAGAAACAATGAGGGTGGCAGGGTAGCATGGTATGTCCAGGGAGGTAGGACTTAGATCACAGGATCCTAATTCTTCCCATACCCAATGTGTGGCAATGAACGGAAAGCCACAAGAGTTTGAGTCGTCATTCTGAGCTAAGAAAATGAGGATGCCAGCAGTGACATGTATTTAGTGTGTATGTGTGTGTATAAACATATCGATACATAAATGTATATATGTATATATATTATATATATATTATATATAGAGAAAGAAGTAATTTAAACAACAAACTAACAAGACTAAAGAGTAAAGACATCAGAATAGAAGATCAAGATGGAGAAATTAAGAAGGCATATGCTTATGTGTGTGTATCAGAAATTTCTTTTTTTTTAATGTTTATTTATTTTTGAGAGAGAGAGAGAGAGAGAGGCAGAGTGCGAGTGGGGGAGGGGCAGAGAAAGGGAGACACAGAATCCCAAGAAGGCTCCAGGCTCTGAGTGGTCAGCCCAGAGCCGGACACGGGCTCGAACTCACAGACATTGAGATTGTGACCTGAGTGGAAGTTGGACACTTAACCGACTGAGCCACCCAGGTGCCCCTGTGTCTCAGCGATTTCTAAAAAGTTGACAGCATTATAGGGTGATTGATTATTTTAAAGGTAAAAGAGAGATCGGGGTGGCTCAGTCGGTTGAGCGGCCAACTTCGGCTCAGATCATGATCTCACAGCTCGTGAGTTCGAGCCCCGCGTCAGGCTCTGTGCTGACAGCTCAGAGCCTGGCGCCTGCTTCGGACTCTGTGTCTCCCTCTCTCTCTGCCCCAACCCACTCGCATTCTGTCTCTGTCTCTCAAAATGAATAAACATTATTATTTTTTTTTTAAAAAGAGAGATCATGCTATCCCCTGTTTAAGAATCTTAAATGATTCCTCCTAACACATGGAATCAAATCCTAATTATGTCTTTTTACCTACCACGTGGGCACTGCCTCTTCCTGCCCATGTCTCTGACTCACCTGGTTACATACTAATTCCAGCCACTTCTGCAGTCTCCTCCTTCACCTCCCTTTTTCCATTCGGAGTTTATTTACATTGTTGCCCTCCCTGGGGCTTTCATTCTTGCGGTTTGCTTTGTTCAGGCAATCTGATCCCAGGGCTTTGGCAGTTGCCCTGAATTAATCAGGGATCGATTCTTACGAAAATGCCAGATTCTCAGGATGTCTGGGTGGCTCAGTTCATTAAGCGTCCAACTCTTGATTTCGTCTCAGGTCATGAGCTCCTGCTTGGTGAATGGGAGCCTCTCATGGGGCTCTGCACCCACGCTGTGGAGACTACTTGGGATTCTTTCTCTCTCTCCCTCTCTTTGCCCCTCCCCTGCTCTCTCTCTCTCTCAAAATAAATAAATAAAACAATAAATAAATAAATAAATAAATAAATAAATAAATAAAACGCCAGATTCTCTCCATCATGCCATTTATTTAATTTCCTTCAGAACATTCTCTCTACTGAAATTATTTTCCTCGTATGTCTCTTCACTTGTTTCATCTTTCTGCTTTCCATGTCCACAAACAATGGACGTTGCAAGAGAACGTTCCTTGCCTGTCATTTTCACTGCTGCATTTCCAGTACCTACAACAGAACAGTTTCTGAACTGTACTGGACATTTATAATAAATTGATATTGAGGAAATAAGTGAGGGATTGAGTGAATTCTGAATTTGCAAGCGATAGAAGGGAAAAAGGGGATACGATTAGTTACAGACTTTTTATTGTCCAATAAAGAAATGTACCTCCGATGAAGGATCAGAGTTTTTCTGTCAATAGTAATGAAGACATTTCTCTGATGGGGCTTCAAAAGGGACAAAAACATAATACGTGACAATGTTCTTAAAAATATGCTGGAGGCATTCTTAAAAAACTGGGTTTTTTTAGTTATCCAACCAGTGCTTGAGCTAATCAGATACAGGCAATGAAGCACGATTCTTTTCCTCCCTTATCCTAGGTACAGTGTTTAGAGTTCATCTGTAGAAATAGTCTCTTAGTAACAACTGCTCCATGGTCATGTACAGCATCACAAAGGATGAGACCAGTTTGATCTGGGATGGCATTATAGCTGTCACTTGCCCTCACCTAACCCCTGCATTCTTTCTTCTCCATGATTATTACATGATTATATATATATACATACATAGTTTTTTAACTATTCAATTTCCAAGACTATGCTTGTTTCTTTTGATATCTATCCAACATTCTCCCTCAGGTCAACATACTGTTTAAATTGTGGTACCCAGGGTTGTATCCAGGATTTCACCCCACTATAGAATCACTTGGGACTTCTGTCACCATTTTTTGTATCCTATTCGTATTGATTGATTGATTGATTGAAATTATTAGATTTCTTCTAGTTAAAAATGCTTTTGTTTGTTTTTAAAGATTATTTAATTTGAGAGAGGAAGATAAAGAGGGAGAGGGAGAGAGACTGAGCAGGGGTGGGGGGGGAGAGAGAGAGAGAGAGAGAGAGAGAGAGAGAGAGAGAGAGTCCCAAGCAGGCTCCATGCTGTCAGTGCAGAGCCGGACGTGAAGCTTGACTCGTGAACCGTGAGATCATGACCTGAGCCAAAATCAAGAGTCAGACGCTTAACCAACTGAGCCACCCAGGTGCCCCTGTATCCTAGTCTTTAATTAAAGTAAATCCTAAGATTGTGTTGTTCTTGTAGCAGCCTTATCATCCAAACCTCAATTCTTTACATATGTAGTTGGTAAGAGAAATCTCTTTCCTCAAATTTCTTTTACCTTCCAATTCTGCTTTTGGTGTTTGATTGTTCCTGTTATATTTCTCTTGTTTAATGTGGCCAGTTTTTATGGCCCGATAAGATCCTTTTGAAGTTATTATTTTCTAGATTTATATTCAGTTCTATGTCACTTGTACACTTGGTTCCCATGTCTACTTTCTCTTTTTTCAAAACTTTGACACAATTTTAATAGTTAAAGAATTATTCTTCCGTGTGGACTTTGCTTGGTTGTAATGACTCATTGAATAATCATTCAGCTGCTGAAAAACTACTTAACATTAATCCAGCACTCGTTATTTTAGGTTTTGCATGATGAAATGAGACTATCAAAAGGGCTTACTCAAAATCAGCCACACTATGCCTGTAACATTCTAGTAGTCCCACAATAAAGATGTAGAGAGTAAAATACAGAGTTGGTAAATGTTTATGGAAATTGTGTACATAAGGAATTTTATGAAGGTTGAATAAAATGTAATGATACAGATCTAAAAAATGATGATACAGATGATATATATGTAGCTTCTGTTTTCAAAAAAAGATACTTTATAGGATACAATGCCCTCCCAGATAGTAGTACTTGATTAAAAGCATCCTCCCCCCCAATGTGACGGAAGGCTAGGAATCATTACAATAATAAGTCACAGAGCACACACCATGTGATAGGTAATATGAAAGCATTTGCAAACGTATCTTTTCAATTTTTCCCACAATCTTATGAGCTTGAGTTTATTAATGTCATTATTTTCCATCTGAAGATACTCAAGGATTAGATGATTTAAATAAATTAGCTATGAATAAATGCAAGTAAATAAAAAAAAAACCTGAATTTACCTTCAGGTCGTTAATGTGACCTGCAATGCCAACATCTTTTATCATCTACAAATTATGGCATGTTAGATAGGGATCAGATCTCAGAATCATGGAGTCCATGGAAGCCATTTAATATGGAGAAGCTGAGGTGCCAAAGACATGAAAGGACTTAATTGCATTGGCCAAGTCAAATCGGAGAAATTCCAAAGTAGGAAAATTAAAACCATTCTACTTTTTCAGAATTGAGGGAAATGCCAAGGGGATATATGCAAAAGGAAATATCTGAGTGAATTGCACAAATGAAGTTCTCATGGATGTTTTGATAACTTGGCATTGTTCATTGAGCCCAATGACGTCAGTTATGTACGCATGCATATATGCGCGTAACCCATGACCTGCAGGAGAAAGAATAAAATATTGTGTTTCCCTCACAAGACTGAAAGTCCTTCGCCAGTTTAAACTGTGAAAATGTTCTGTTCTCACAAGTCCAACAGCATCGTATTTTCTCTTTTCTAATTAAGTTTGTCATGCCTCAGTCAGGCACCCAGTCACAGCCCTTTTCATGTGTAGTTATCTGAGATTTAAAGGCATTAATAAGAAAGTAGCACCTTGAAATAAGTGCAAATAGTTGGAGAAACAGATTATTGATTTTAAAGACATTTTGCCAACTACTTAACCAACTCCTCGCCTTCATATTAGTTCATTAATTATACATTCACAGCAATTAACTTCTGGGGAATAATTAATGTGAGGGAACAACCGAAAGATGTACAGATCACATTAGTTATGATAAAACTATTACTTTTTAAGAAAAATAGACCCATTCCATGTAACTTCAGACTGGAAATGTGACACTATTGAGTACAGGGCTGTAAATAAATAAGTGAGTAAGTAAATGAAACAAAAACCAAATATTACGTTGGTATGGAAAGGCAGATAGAAAATCTGTGCTGGGCGTTTACTAGGTCTTATTTGGTGTCTGTTTGGTTCTGAATTAACGAGATACCTTTTCAAAAAAGAAAGAGAGAAACCTTCTGACTCAATGTAAACAAAAATGTTATATAATGACATAACTGTATTTATGGTTGTTGCTTACCTGAGACTACACTCCGCACCACACAAGATAATATTGCACCTATTTTTAAATAACAGCAATTCTCTCAGCATGGAAGTTTCGTTGGAATCCAAATGTGCTTCTTAGTATTTGATGAGAGATTTGGGCACCCTGATAAACTTAACCTTTACGATTATTAAAAACCTGTAGGAAAAGTTAGGATATTCCTAGTCCCAGTTGTGTTCTGTCCTAGAAACAGATTGTGTAGATTTTCACTAATCCACCAAATATTTTCAGACACCTTTCTACTATTGATAACATTTCTCATCTATAAATAGCAAGATGTACTTAAATTCAAACAGTGATTTAAGACCAATGACAATCATCAGCATTCTAAATTGTACTAGACATAGAGAAACGCTGAATTCTTTCAAATGTATTGCATGAAGCTCTAAAATCTATTCATCCCCAAACCTTGCAAAGATAGCATATAAAAACAAAATTATAGACTGATCTCAGGTAGGAATGTAGGTACAAAATTCAAAATAAAATACCAGTAAATAAATTCCAGTAGGTTGTGAAAAGATAATAAATTTTAATCCAGAATTTATTTGGAAATACAAATGGAAAGTTAATTGTAAGAAAATTAACAATAGATTCTTTAATAAGTAAAAGTAAGAGACATCATGGAGTTCTTAGTAAATGCTTAAAAGACATTTAAGAAAATTTAGTTCTTGTTACTGATAAGAATGAAATCTTGATGTCCGAATAACAAAATAATATTTCCTTAACTTTATTTAAGGTGCATATTTAAGTCAACAGCTAATATTGCAGTGAAAAGGGGAAGGAAGGCTGTGGTCATTTTTATTAGAATCAAGATGTGTCCAGCATGATTCCTATCACTATTATTATGAACATTGTTTCAGAAGTTCTATGTAATACAGTGAGACATGAAGTAGGAAAAATATATATACCTACTGGAAATAAAGAGATAAGTTTATGATGTTGGTACTCTGCTGGTGGGAACTTATAGGGAAGGAAATCAAGTTAGATATTTCTCTTATACATTGTATCAGTACGATAAGTAGATTAAATGGTTTAAAGTAGTTAGTGTAAAAATATAAATCTCTGTAAAAAAGAGGTAAATAATTGACATAAGCAGGAAACTATTTTCTAGCACACAGCCTTTTTATGAAAAGGAAAATACTTATGAAAATTACAAACTAAACTACAAAATTCACTTATAAATCTATTAAAGGTATCATAAATGTTTTGCACAAGAAGTTTAAAGAAGAGAAACAATGGGACATCTGGGTGGCTCAGTCGGTTGAGCGTCCGAGTTAGGTCCAGGTCGTGATCCCACGCTTCATGGGTTCGAGCCCTGCGTTTTGGCTCTGTGCTGACAGCTCAGAACCTGGAGCCTGCTTTGGATTCTGTGTCTCCCTCTCTCTCTGCCCCTCCCCCATTCTGTCTCTGTCTCCCCAAAATAAATAAACATTAAAAAAATTAATAGAAACACATATTACTAATGAATTTAATAAAATGTATGCAATCTTATAATCAATAAAATTGATTAACAATTTTAGATTTTTTTTTACTGTTAAATTGGCAACGACTTTTAAAAACGTCCTTTATATCCTTGAGTGTGTAATGCTGTCCACATTTATACACAGCAACTGGGCATGTGGATACTTATGAAATTCTTCTTTAAAGAAATTTTGCATTACGTATCGAAACTATAAACTGCACATGCTTATTTGACACGACATTTCAAGGACTGTATCATTAGGTAATAATCAAGCATATGATGACATATTTAAATAAGGCTTCCATTGCACTTTTTTATTCTAGGATAAATAATAACTAGGTGTTCAAAAGTGGTGAATTCAAGAATTAATTATGGTGAAACCATACGAGCCTCTGCAAGATCCCTGAGAACAAGATTCTCATCTGCCTGTTCCCTGCTGTATCACCTGCATCTAGAATGGTGTCCTGAGCATAGTAAGCCCTGAATAACCATTTGTTGAATGAATGGACTAGAATAATATAAAAGTAGTTAACATTTGGGCTTGTGAAGATTTTTGGGGAAAATAACTATGACCATGGTGTTCGTTCATTGACTGAATGAACCAGCTTTGATTCTGATGACTGTATTTCAGAATCAACTTCTTTAGGCCAGAATACCTTATGAATAAATACCTTATAATGAATTTATTATTTGTCATTATAATAAATTTAATTTGCCAACTCAAATTAAATATTAAACTAATATTGGTTTTATTTACATCATTCCTTCAAAGGTTATGTCAACTTCATTTTGTGGGATCTTGAATTATTCTTGAAATTTGATCTTGAAATATTTGATGATTAACAAATAGGCTTCTTTAGGAGGAATGGTTTCATTCCTTTCATAAGCAGGAATCTCCTTGGGTCTTCCACAATGCTTGCTATAACAATATTTTTCTGTTGTAGTAATTATCATCAAATCTGTCAATCACTCTGGCTTCTGTGTATCCAACTATCTGCTTTTTAACTTTTTCAAAGCCCGAGACCTTCATTGCAAAAGGGACTACATGTTATTTGTCTTTTTATCCCACATGCCTGTAGCACACAATGGGCTTGGCTTTTGTCGTTTTCATTACCACAAAGCAGTCAGCGTTTTTCTAACCTATCAACAAATTCTATCAGTAACTATTACATCCTTAATATAATATTAATTATTCCATCAATAACTTATATAACTCCACAAAGGAGGAAATACTGATGTATATGCAAGATTAGCAAACAATACAGGTGTGAATAAGTGTTAAATGGTGCGGAATAGACCACGACTGACACTGAAGATAAGAGGAATTGGTGATCAAGGAGGCTGGGGTTCATCAGGGCTGGCATCAGAACGGAGGTAAACAGAAGTAGGAGTTGACGTCTACTTGCTGGGCTCCAAGTATTATTACAGCCTGGGATATTGATCTGTTAAAGAAATCAAGTGTTTCATTCACTTTCTAAAATGAAATATTAATTAGAGTTCGCAAATATCCTTTTAGTGGGTAGATGCGAAAATGTTCATTACATCACTAGTGTTGAATTTTAATCAGTACTTCAGAAATAATATGTGAATTTTCTGATGAAATGTTAATGAAGCATTACTTTCTTGCAGTGTCCTCGGATTCCTCTGATATCGTAGTTGATACTGGAGTTCTAGCACGCATGGCAAAAATTAGAGAGTAAACCACTCTCTTGTGGGTCCCTTCCACCTGTAGTAAATTACCTCCTCTGGGGAACCATGAACTGACATTATTGGGTGTGGTACGTCTGGTACACCTCCTTAGGATCTCCCAGTGCCTCACTCTTCAAACATTTTTTTTTTAAATATGCTTGAATAAATGAGAAACTGATGGAAAGCACTTTTCCTTTAGAACTACATATTTAATTTTTGATTGATAATTTATGTTAATATAGGAAATTATTTTCTTCAACGGCACCATATTCTTTAATCAGGCACTGTCAGTCTTTTCAATGCAAATAATCCAGATGCCATTAGTGACTTACAAGTAAACCTATCACAAGTGATGGAACTTTGAAGTCTAGTAATGTTACATACGGTTTAAATGTTTGAAATATGTAAAGCTGTGTGTATACAATATGAATGAACTATTTTCTTTGGACTGCTAGGGATAGGGCTTATGGTAGATTTTTTTTTTGTCTCTTGTTATTTTATAATGGGTCAGAGGTTATTTAGTCCTCATATGCATATTTCTGAAAGGGCAGCATGCATTGAAAAAATGTCACTGCATTAATGTGTGCCATTCTTGGCTTCCGTGGCCATGCCCACTTGTCACAATTATTGCCAAAGCAGTGGCATTGTGTGTCCTGTGATTCTCTGCCCATGCAATTTAGACCAACCCATTTTCATGTTCTTAAGGTAATTATGTCCCTCCAAATGTCAGCTAAATGACTTTGACATTCAAGATTTGTAACAGCTCTTGAACACCATATTATCTGTGCTATTTGTAATTCATATTCATGCAAATCCCCAGCCCCAGACACATTACACCATCCCATCTGCTAAGAAGGTTCCTACTCCTTCCGCCTTTGAATTGTAGCTGGCTAGAGACACTATATACCTTTGAAAATGCTTTTAAGGTATTTATTGTCTTCATAAGGTTCTACTACAGGTAAGATACGCTGACCATTGCAAATGAGGACACTCCAATATATTTATGTAATGTGAAAATTCTTTTTTAAAAATGTAGCAATTCGTTGTCTTGTGGAAACACATACTATTTCCTTTCTTTGGGCAGTAGCAATAACTTTCCTAGATTAGTTTTTGGCTTAGTTTATCTTTGGTTTATTAGTAAAATAAATAAATGTGTATTTGTAGAAAATCTCAATAGAAGGAAAATGTGTGGAAATATGTCAAAACAGGGGGATCACGTCTGCATTCTTATAGAACATATATAAAGTAAGTGTCTTTGGAAGATACACACACACACACACACACACACACACACACGCACGACAACTTTCTCAATGTAAACTGGAGAGTTAGTGAAATTATGTGGATAATCTAGGCAAGCTATTGTGGTTGTCGTAAGATCTCTGTGCTACATATTGTTTAAAGTCCACTTAAAATTTTGTTTTTAAAGAGCAGTCATTGTATGGTGTTAAAAAGTGACCCAGCAGCACAGAGTCATGTTCAGAGATGGCTAAACCCATGAGAATAGCTCTTTTTCCTATAGCACAAATATAAACCTCTCAACTCTTTTATTAGCCATTTGAATTTATGTTTGATTAGCTGACGTCTGCAGCCATTCCCAAGGAAAATAATTATCCCCTGTCATAAAATGAATATATTCCTGATTCTACTCACCGGAGAAACATACTGCACAGAGTTGCTCATGTGAGCAGCAGGTTAATCACAAATCAATGCTAGTAATTTTGTGTCCGTCCCTGTGAATTACAATGTAAGGCTCATATTGGAATCATGCCATTTACTTCTGATTGGGAAATATAAGAGCCTCTCCCTATTCCTTGGTTTTACTTTTAATGTTAATTGTTCTATCTCTTGTAGATGTAATGTTCCCTTGCCCTAGATCCATGCAAAGAAACCATAGTTTATGCCTAGAAGTAATTATAATAGAAAACAGATAGAATCTTAGTAATGGCTTGAGAACATCAGTCTCTTATTCACAAATTCATCTGAAAGGATTGAATTATCTAATCCAATTTGACTGTCACCACTCCTAAACTATTTGGAAGTATTTTCTATTATATATTTGAACTATTGTTGTTTAACCATATTTATTTTTTAGAAAGGTGAAAAATCAACAGTTACACCCCATATATTATTGCATTGCAATGATTAAAATCGATCATCTGGCTTACCTTTAATGAAAAGGTCATCAATGTTCAAGCTTTTGCTATTTGACCACTAACACAGTAATTCTGTTATACCTTTGAATTATACTTTACAAGAAATTCATATTATTAAAAGGGATTATAAATACTGCAGTGCATTTCTCACAGAGAATTCCGCTATAGAATGAAAGAAGAAGTGTGCTGTAAATCCTGCATGTTAAGCATACAATTAGCTGGTGTTGGCTAGGAAAATAGTATGTATTTTTAAAAACGTGCCATTTCTCTGCACTGTACTAAGTTATATATTCATAATCAGTGTTATAATATTTATTCCTTACAATCACCTTGTATGTTTATTGTTGTTAATATACTACATTGTCAGGCAACTAGTTAGATACCAAGGATACAACAATAGGATATTAAGATCTGGTCTCTATTCTCATGTAGTGAATGGTCAAGAATTGAAAGCATAGGAACTCACCTATGTAACTACCTAGAGGCATCTCTAGAACATTTCCAGCAGACTTTGAAGGCTCCTGCATGCCTCCGTCCAGTTAATATGCCTCTCCAGATAAAGATTATTCTGAACCCTTTCACTGAGCAAACGTCTTTGAGATTCATCCATGTTGTTTTGTGCAGCAGAAGTTGCATTCTTGGTTATTTCTATATTTAATAGATAATTATATACAAATATATTCCACAATTTATTAGTCAATGGGCATGTGTATTGTTTCCAGTTTGAGGCTATTACAAATACAGTACTATGAATGAACATTTTGTGTATTATATTTGATGCACATTACTATACATTTCTCTTGGGTATATACTACAAAGTGCAATTGATCAGTTACAGATTATGTGCATATACAGCGTTAATAATTATTGCTAAACTGTTTTCCTAGGAGAATGTACAAATTTATTTCTTTTTATTTATTCATTTATTATTTGAGTCGAGCCAACATACAATGTTGCATTAGTTTCAGGTGTACAACCTAGTGATTCAACTGGTTTATACATTACACTGTGTTCACCACAAGTATAGCTACACTCTGTTCTGATATATCGCCATTACAATGTCATGAATTATATTCCTCATGTTATGCTTTTTATTCTGGTGACTCATTCATTCCATAACTGGAAGCCTATGTCTGTCACTCCCCTTCACCCATTTTGGCTATACCCCACCTGCTTCCCCTCTCACAACCATCAGTTTGTTCTCTGTTTTTATAGACCTGATTGTGCTTTTTGTTTCTTCTACTTCTCCTCCTCCTCCTGCTCCTCCTTCTTCTCTCTCTCTCTCTTTTTTTTTTAGATTCTGCTTATGAGTAAAATAATACAGTATTTGTCTTTCTCAGTCTGTTTTATTTCATTTAGCATAATATACTCTAGGTCCCTTCATGTTGTCTCAAATGGCATGATCTCATTCTTTTTTATGGCTGTGTAATATTTCATTGCATATATCTTCCTAATTAGAGAATGTACAATTTTAGACTGATACAAGCGTTATATGGAACTTATCACTTGCTATACACCTTCCACTTATTTAGGTCTTCGATTTTTCTGTGTTTGTGATTATTCATTTAATAACCTTATGTATCTTTCATTATTTATCTTTTTTTCATTATTTGTCTTGCTAAATATTTTATATGTAATGGTGGGCTTTTAAATGACATTTTAAAATTCCTTCTTCATGTTTTATCTTCAGTATATAGAAATGCAATTTATTTTTTATATAGATTGACATTGAATTCAGCCCCCCTCAATGAAATTTGCTTATTAATTCTAAATGGGTTTTTGTGTGTGTGTGTGGACTCTTCATATTTTCTGTGAATGCAGTCAAGTCATCCATGTACAAAGTCAATTTTAGTTCTTTTATCGGACTCCTTACCTTTTATTTATTTTTCCAGCCTTAGTGCATTGATAAGCTCCTCCAATACAGTGTTGACTACAAGTGATGACACTAGGCATTTTGTCTTGTTCTTGCATGCAGGTGGAAACATTCACCTGTTTACCTAATAATTGAAATGTTACTTGTAAATTTTTTAATAGGTATCCTTCATCATATTAGGGGAATCCTTTTTAATTACTTACTGACTGAGATTGTTAAGACCATAAAAGGAAATTGAATCTATTTAAATCTCTTAAGATTATCATATGGTTTTTCGCATTTATTCTGTTAATGTGAACTACACTGATTCGTTTTCTAAAGCTAAATCAACTTTGCTTTTATGAGAGAAACTAATCATGTATTTACTTATTATATACCAGTGAATTCCTTCTGCTAATATTTGTTTGGCATTTTTGCATAAATGTTCACAAGAGAGGGTTACCTATTATTTTCTTTTATTGTAATATCCTTGTTGGGTCTTTTTTTCAGTATTATAGTGGCCTCATAAAATGGGCTTCATAGTGACCCCTCTCTTTCTGCTGTCTTAAGAAAGTTGCTGGGGGGGGGGCGCCTGGGTGGCTCAGTCGGTTAAATGTCTGACTTCGGCTCAGGTCATGATCTTGTGGTTCACAAGTTCGAGCCCCGCGTTGGGCTCTGTGCTGACAGCTCGGAGCCTGGAACCTGCTTCTGATTCTGTGTCTCCCTCTCTCTCTGGCCTTCCCCCCATTCATGCTCTGTCTCTCTCTGTCTCAAAAATAAATAAACGTTAAAAAAAATTTTAAAAGAAAGTTGCTGGGATATATTAAAATTCACTGGTGAAGCAACTTGAGGGTTAGATTTTTCTTGTGGAAGATCTTTAATTATAAATTGAGTTTTTAAAAAACCTATCGTACCACTCAGATTTTCTATTTTTTTGTCATTTTTTAAAGTTGTATTTTTCATTTTCTCCAATTAATCTAAATCCAAATATTTTCACCTATCCTTGTGGTCATAAGACATGCTCTGCATAAGACATACTCTGTATGCTTTCGGTCTTATAAAATTCGTTTAGGCCTGATTTATGACCCTGGATACATTTTGATTTCCAGTAAATTTCCACATGAACTTGAAGAGAATTTTTAATCTGCACTTTGTTGTGGAATATCTGATAAATGTCAGATATTAATTGGCAAATACTAAGTATTCTGTATCTTTTCTGATTTTTTAAAACCACTTTTCAAACTATGCAAGAAACTATACAATAATTTTTTAATGTTTATTTATATTTGAGAGAGAGAGAGAGAGAGAAAGAGAGAGAGAGAGATACAGAATGTGAGCGGGAGAGGGGCGAGAGAGAAGGAGACAAAGAATCTGAAACAGGCTGCAGGCTCTGAGCTGACAGCACAGAGCCCGATGCGGGGCTCGAACTCACAAACAGCGAGATCATGACCTGAGCTGAAGTCGGACACTTAATAGACTGAGCCACCTAGGGACCCCTACAATAATTTAATTTTTTTTTCCTTCTCACATATTTTGGTCTTATTGTCTTATATTCAATTCTATGCCTATTTTAGACTTCATTTTTACATTTCATTACCTATGATATGAAATCCGAGATTTTCATTTTCTTCCAGCATTTTGTATATGTAATTCCATTATGCTTGGCTTCTAGTTTCTGTGAATGAGTCAGTTGTAAGTTCATTGCTCATCTTTTGAAGGTATTGTGTTGAGAAATATGGTGTGGATTTGATTCTTTTACCTTTTTTTTCTCTCAAAATATTTGGAAGTTTCTCTTTATTTTGGATTCTTGAAATTTCACTATCTTTATTTAGGTTTCATATTATATATCCTGTTTGGCAATTTTTAAAAATTTTTTAAAACTTTTTTTGTATTTTTTAAAAAAGTTTTAAGTAGGCTCCATGACCAACAGGGGCTTGAACTCATGAGCTGAAGATGAAGAATCATACTCTTTACCAACTGAGCCAGTGAGCAAGGCTTGCCCTCTGCTTGGCAATTTTTAAATATCTATTTTTTTCCCCATCTTTTCAGATGTTACTTTCTCTACTTTGCTTAATTTTGGGAATTTCTGAGTTAATATCTTTTTTTTAGATATTTCTTCCTCTTCTTTATTTTATTTTCCTCTTTTGTACAGATTTTGACACTTCTGTTTCTACCCACCTGTGTCTTGACTTGGCATTATAATATCTTTATCCTTTCCTGATACTTTCTGGGAAATTTCTCTATCTCATCTTCCAGCTCATTCCATTATTAAACACTCTTTTACAATGCTTTATAAAATGAATGTATTTGGATACCCCGAATTTCCAACTGTCTTCTTTTGAACGCTTATGCATCAGTCATGTTATCATTCTCTCTTACTTTTGAGAACATTTAGTGTCGTTGTAATTCTTCCATTTGGAAGGAGAATTTGGCTGTATTTTGTATATGTTTTCCCAGGATGATTAAATTCTTTTGTAATATTGTACTCTGTAGATGTCAGAAGTCTTTTCATATTCCCCTGAGAGCTCATAATTCTCTATCGGTATCAGTGACATAGTATTGTCCTCCCAAAGGGCTAAGTTGAGGTCTTAGCTTTGCCAGAGGCTGGAGGGTGAAAAGTGGGAGAGAATGGACCTTCCGAGTGGAGTGTCTGATGGTATAATCAGAGGTGGTTTTTTTCCAACAAGCTAGGTCTTCAGAGACGCTAGCCCTAGATAATGCCCATTTTTAAGAGTTTACTAAGACCTCGGTTTGTATGAGTAGAAGTGGAGGAGGGAGTCTTGAGGGCCATTAGACATACTTGTACCTCTTATTTACTCACCACCCAGCAGGAATTGTCACCCAAGATTACGCCCCCATCTGTCATTACAGCATGGTTACCACAGGTGTTTTCAGCCTTTTCTGTTGCAAGGGACAGGTGATGATCCTCGCAGAGAAAATGTGCATAAAAGAAAAAAGTGAGACCAAAAATATTTTTTCAGGGTAAGCTTCCGAGTGTTGTCCACCACTCTTCCACTCTGGGTAGGCCTCTCCTGGGATGAAATCCAAATAAATTTTGCCTCCTTGGAGATTCTTACTGGGTTGCACTAACTTTTCCCATTTGTAAACTTTCATCACATTTTGAAGACTTCACTGGAATGGGGGGATTAGACAGGAAGCCAGCGGCTCTTGTCAGTCTGCCATTTTTTCCTCAGTAGCATTTGGGTGTTTATACTCTTCATTCTTGCTCTACTGAACATGATAGCTCTGATCAAACCATAAAACACATGTAATTCCTTCAACAGTCATAGTCCCTGAGGGACTAGAAGCAACATTCAGTGAGATAAAAAAAAAAAATTGTTATCATGAAGGAACTACAGAAGTAGGGTACGGAATATTTACTGCAATCTTTCAAATTCGTTGAGCAGCAGTGGTATTTGTTAGTTCTCTTAATAGAAATATTAACTATGTTTTAGACTCACTTCACATGCATTTTTCAATTTAAGTCTCCCAATAATCCTATGAAGAGTTTAATCTATTATTGTCTCTTTTTTACATGCAAATAGACTGAGACTTAAGTGTTTTCAGTTTTGATAACATCTAAAGGGAGGAGCCAGAACCCAGGACTCTTTACTTCTGTATTACTGGTAGAGCATATTTAACTTAAATGACTGTTTTTGTTATGCAGGAATCACAGGATTTCAGAGTTGGAGTGAATCTCAGTGATCATTTAATTAACTCCCTCAATTTCCAAAGGAAGAAACTGAGGCCCAGGGAAGGTGGGTGAAGTGAATATGTTAACAAGCTAGTTTATGCCCTAGTAAAAATGCTGAAATTAAATTTATTGAAAGTAGAAAAGCATACTTTAGTATTTTAAAGAAAAGGGAGATAATAAAGCAAATTTTATTCATTCCTTAAGGCCCTTGTCACTGGTAAATTAGTTTACTATTAAAGTAAGTGAATTTGAAATGACATGTGTTTCTTTTACCTTAGAAATTTTTTCATGAAATTCAAGGCATTTTAATAGTCATTTCCATTTAAAATGAACATAAATTCATTCTTTCGTATTATTACTTACAACATCGAGACCACTGCATTCTTTGTGGGAGCATAATGGCACATGCTACTACCCAAATTCTATGGCACAGTTCTTAATTTTCCATAAATTTCAAGTATTTTTTTAAAATAATTTCACTCTTTGAATATCTTGTTCATGGATTTTCTTCATTATATAGAAATGGAAAAGTGGAAAACAAATAGTGGCCTGTAAAGATAACTTTTGCTCTTGATAATTTAACTATTATATATATTATATATATATAATATGTATGGGATTGGAGACAGAGGACCAAGCTTAAGTTTGAGCTCTGTTAATGATTTTCTGCTTGTACTTTATCTCTTTAAGTCCTCTTCCTTCCTTTTCTCCACTATGTTTTATGTCTTTTTTTTAAATTTTTTTTCAACGTTTTTATTTATTTTTGGGACAGAGAGAGACAGAGCATGAACAGGGGAGGGGCAGAAAGAGAGGGAGACACAGAATCGGAAACAGGCTCCGAGCCATCAGCCCAGAGCCGACGCGGGGCTCGAACTCACGGAGCGCGAGATCGTGACCTGGCTGAAGTCGGACGCTTAACCGACTGCGCCACCCAGGCGCCCCTATGTTTTATGTCTTAAGACTGAACCAAAGGGTTCCCATATCCTCTGGCATCCAGCTGGGTTCAAGCAATGCAAAGTGGATCCAAGGTTTTCATTTCCCGTGCTCCTTTCCTGCTGGTCACAGTGGATAAGAGATTTCTCTTTACCAAGTGTCAGATGACACTCTTCATGTATCTTTTCTCTGTGGGTTCTGATAATTCTTTGTCCCCATGTCCCTTGCAGCCTAGAGATAGTAAACACTTCCTACTTAGACCTGCACTTTGTTGATTTCCCTACACCTTCAACTCACCTTTATAAATAGTACCTTAATTCAACTCTCCTCAGTTACTTTGTTGGAGTATGCCATCTCGTTCCTGCCAGAAGTCAGACTGATAGACTACCTTGAAAATCACATTTGATTTTTGAATGTCAGTTTCCTTTTTATACAATAGACACATTAATGCCCATCACTGAGCATTGTTGAGATGGTTCAACTTTGTTCTCAAGATGAAGTTCAAAGTTGACAAGAACAAGTCATGGCCTTCTTAGGTCTTCAGTTTTATCTTTAGCCAAATACCCTCTCAATATTTATACTTCAGCCATATTGAAACACTTTCAGCATCCACGTTTGCTCAGTGCTCTGTACTGAACATACTATGAACAATTTATATCATCTAGGACTCTCTCCTGTCAACTTTGTCTCTATTCCCCTCGGTTAAGTCTTTCCAGCATTACTTAGGGTACAAAGTCTATCCTGACTAGTCTCATTCCCAAACTAAGTTGAAGTAAATATTTTTTTAAATATTCCCTAGTTATCCTTATTAAATCCATCATAGCACTTAGTTGTCTGTCTACTTGCCAATTTCTCATGCTAGAATAAAACATCCCTGGGTTAGGGACTAGGTCTTGCTCACTATGTCTTTCAGTCCCCAGCATAATTCTAATTCCACAATGAGCAATAAATAAAAATTTATTGTGTGATTATATCTATCTATCTATCTACACCTTTAAAGACAACATGTGTGTATATATATATATATGTGTGTGTGTGTGTGTGTGTGTGTGTGTGTGTGTATTTTTGGTATTTTCGGAATATTAACCTATGAATTTAAATTACTATAAGACAAACAAATATATAATCAAAGCAATAAAAACAAGGCAACAAACATGCCTTGTCAATCTATTTTCTGTCACTTTTAATTAATTTAAACTTTGCATATCTTTTTGGACATATTTCATTGAAGAATATAATGTTTTTGAGATGTGGGCCAACGAGGCCCTTGCAAATCCTCTGAGAGTACGTCAGATTATACTTGACCCCAGCCTGGTGATCCCTCAACAAGAGGGTTACTGTGGCATCGGGAAATAGAACCTGGTCAGACTATGTCTGTATAGGTAGTGCTCTTCTGAGAACCAAGCCTATCATTTATTAACTCTTTTGCATTTTGACAAGATTTGAAACTAAGCTATCTGGACAGTTGTCTCGTTATTTCCTATTTACTATGGGATTTGATATGTTTAGCATACTATGTGAAATAATTTTCAAGAGTACTAGAAATATAGTCTGGCAATAGTGTCTTAGCTGTTTCTGGTGTTCTTGTTTATACTTGCATGAAATAGATGGAATAAGCAGTGATTTACCATGCAATCTTGATTCACCTTCCATGTGACAGAGAAAACTCCGCTGTGCATGCGGAACTCATTCAAACAAGATTTTCGATTTTTTCTCCCAAATTGAAAACAATAGGAAATTTTATTTCCTTTTGTTTGAAATAAGTAATTATTTTATAGAAGTTTATTACATGTCTATTTTGTAGATAGCGCTTAAAAATTCCTTGTCATTTTAGCACTGTTATTGGACAATAAAAAAAAACAATTTTTAAAGCTTGGCCATTGGCTTTTTGATATGCCTTTCACATCATTTCACATCTTGGTTTGAACTCGTTTTCATTTGTTCCCAGAGACAGCAGGAAATCACATTAAGTGCACAATAATGCTTGTGTTGTGATAGGAAGTCATTGAAGAATCTTTTAGTAGGTGCTTCCAAATAAAGATAAGGTTTCTGGGAGCCGACACGCATCAAATAACCAAACATGGCTGTCCGCTGAATTATACATCTTTATCTTCTTTTTATTGTATTGTTGAATCTGATATTCACTCTGACGGTTTTTCAATCAGATGTGACCTTTTCACCATTTGTGAGGGAAAAAGGCGTGTGGCAAAATGACTAAACAAGGCTAGGATTTCAGAACCACTCGTTGACGTTTTAATTTTTATTTTACTCATTTAAAAGATCTTTCCTGTAACCTAGCCAATGAGAATCAAGGGACATTTTAACTATTTTTGAAAACAAACGGGCATGCTATTTTTTAAAGATTTTGTTCTTAAACTAACCATTTTCAGACAAGGAAATCCCAAAGGAAGGAAGGAAACCCCTCTCCCACCTGCCTTCTCCCTTGCCCCATACACACACACAATGGTGTTGCCATGGGAGAAAATATCACAGGCACAGGCTCATCATTTAAATGCAAGACTAGCCTGATTATCAAAACTGCTGCAGGAAGGCGGGGGAGTGCTCATCAGTTGGAGTTGGAATCTTTACAACCAGTTCCTGTATAGATTACAGTTTGAGACTCTTTCCAATTTCACCTAAGACACCCCCTCTGGTTAGCAGTGGAGGAGAAGGGAGTATGAGATTATGTCACTCACTAAAGGAGGAAAAAATACACTGTAGGCGTCTAAATTAGCAAAATCAAAAGTGGCTCTTTGAATGGGAACCAATGGCATACATTTAAGAGGTCACAGTGTTTGTCATAAAGATTCAGGATCTTTAAAGAGAGTACAGTATTTGTCCTGGGGAATAAATCTTTGAAGATCTCTAAAGACATGGGACTTGTCCCAAGGACAAGTTACATTAATGATTTCTTAGTTGACTTTTCAAATTTTTAGAATATAGGACACGAAGATTTGTTGATCATGAGGGTGTGATTTCCTCATTCCTGGACAAAATGCTCTTTTGGGACATTTAAGGAAATATCAGACTTTATATTGGCATGTATTTTAGATAATATGAAAGTAATCCAACGATACTAATATTTACTATATGGATTGGCATTGATTCTTTCCTTTGGCTATATTCTGTGGTCATACTGTATAACTGAGTTCACTCACCTCAAAAAATATAAAACAAAAGTCGTATATGTAGTTTCCTAGACAACTGATTGATATCAAAAAGATTTCTATTTAATGAGCCATATTTCAACAAATATTTTGAGTAGTTTGCGGTTGAAATTGAAGAATGAATATATTAACTAACAGCAGCCAATAATGGCTTCTGTTCTGTTTGGAATCGCATAAATTTTTCCAGCTATGAGAGTTATCAAGCCATGCATCAAAATATGTTCTTCTTAGACTCTGATATTTGGACTGTTATATCACAGAGAGTTAAACGTTTTTGATTAAAAAAATAATAATTCGGGGCGCCTGGGTGGCGCAGTCGGTTAAGCGTCCGACTTCAGCCAGGTCACGATCTTGCGGTGCGTGAGTTCGAGCCCCGCGTCAGGCTCTGGGCTGATGGCTCAGAGCCTGGAGCCTGTTTCCGATTCTGTGTCTCCCTCTCTCTCTGCCCCTCCCCCGTTCATGCTCTGTCTCTCTCTGTCCCAAAAATAAATAAACGTTGAAAAAAAAATAATAATTCTACTTAATCTTTTTGAAATAGTTCATACATTTAACAAATACTACAATTAATATTCATTGTATCTTATCAACTATTAGAAATTACTCTTTTCTATATGATTTATAAAAATATATTAACAGATTGCTAAGTATGTATCTTATGTAAGTAAATACATTCACATGAATTAGCAGTGCTTCTAAGGAAATTATTTTTTTTTTAATTTTTTTTTTTAACATTTATTTATTTTTGAGACAGAGAGAGACAGAGCATGAACGGGGGAGGGTCAAAGAGAGGGAGACACAGAATCTGAAACAGGCTCAGGCTCTGAGCTGTCAGCACAGAGCCCGACACGGGGCTCGAACCCACGGACAGTGAGATCATGACCTGAGCCGAAGTCGGCCGCTTAACCGACTGAGCCACCCAGGCACCCCAGAAATTATTTTTTTATATGAGGTACCTGATCGAGAAATGTTGGCAAGCCCTAAAAACAAAAAGTGATTCCTAATATTGCACCCATCTTTAAAGTAACTAAAATTCAATAAAATGTATTAAAATGTTTTTCCTCATTTAAATTTAAAATATAGTTGACTATTAAATGGGAAAACTGAAGGAGAGTGTTTAACAAATTAGCTGAAAAAACTTAGAGCATACTAGGTGGCGTTTAAGGGACAAAAGAATGTAAGGAGTAAAACTATTTTTATTATCTATTTTAACTAAATTTATTCAAATATATTACATATTCTTTGAAGTAAATAAAATGATAAACATACTTACACATGCACTTTTTGTTGTCCAGTGGAACAAATAGGCTCCCAAAGAGAATATCATATATGATTCTCAGCTGTTTTTTTACATATTTTAATAAATTCAAAAAATGAAAAGAACTTTTCTTGTAAATGGAAGAAATATGATTATATGATTATAATTGTAAGAGAGAGAGAGAGAGACCAGCATCTCTAGGCGTGTCTCAACATTTCTCACCAAGAACAACCAAGAGGTTTCTTACTTGGAGTACATTCACTACCAAAAGCATATCTTGTCACATTTCATAACAGAATGATTTATATTTCCAAAGCAATATTCTTGCCACTATATGAGCCCACAGAAATACAATGATCACTAGTGTTAATAATGAATATCATTAAATGCATATTGTATATAATATACACTAAATCGATATACTATATGTGAGAGTTAAGTTTCATGAAATATACAATCTTGTTGGCTGGATTTATCTTTATTAGAAATGTAGGAGAGAATGTGAGTGAGCGAGAGAGAGAGAGAGAGAGAGAGAGAGCTAAGAGTAAGAGAGAGGACATGTGACCAAGGAGTATACAGGACCCTATAGATGATGGCAGGGGGAAGGAGTGTGAAGTCCCCTTGAAAGGAGATCTAAGCACTCACTGAAATTATATGAAATGATCTGAGGAAGCAAACCAGGGTTAATGTGCCTTATTGCTTGTACTACATAGTTCAGTGAATGGAGTCTGCTAGTAATTGGATATTATAGTGTTTCTAATATATGCAGGCATTGGGCCATGTTGGTCTCATATTAAAAATCTCTGTGGAATGCAACATATGCGTGGTTTGAGCTTCATAAGTGTTTATGGAAAGGAGACAGGTAATCCCCAAAATCCTAGGTTGAATCTGAACATATAATAATTCCCATTTAAGTGTATATATACATAAAGGGGCTAAAAGCATTTTAGAGAATCTTGGAATAGGTAGCCATTTCTAACAAGAAAAGATGAATTGAATACATAAAGTCCAGATCACAATATAGGCAGATGGGGTTTTTAATCTAAAATTTAAAGACCCAACCAGTTTTTCCATGTCTTCTTGGGACAGCTATGTGGACTTACAGCAATCAGGCAGCTAGAATCAATTTGAGAAATCTGTTTTTTGTTACAGTCACCGTCTCCTTCAGCTCAGGTATTGCAAACCTTCAAAGCTTCCTGACCATCAGAAGCACTCTAGACCCCAAAGACCAAGCAGCGGGGGGAGAGAAATGAGGCTATGCCATGTTTCCTGCTTTTGATGGCTATACCGTAATAAAGGGGGGTCTGTATAAATTCTTTGTTCTTGATCACCCAGATTAGGAAGGAAGGTATGAAACAGCCTCAGGACACCCACACTCACTCATGAGCACTCTGCAATCTGGAGCAGAAGACAAGGCCCACCAGTAAGGTGTGGGAATTAAAAAAGCTAATTTTTAAAGCAACATTTTTTGTGCTAGATTTTATCAAACTGTTTCTGAATCAAAGCAGGAACCAGTACAATTTTGCTTGCCTTGAAAACGGGCAGCTGTTCAGTGTGGAGAAAGCGGAGGTGAGACGCCTCACATGTTGTTTGGAGACCATGGGACCCCACGTTTTCAGGCCTCATTAATCTTTGCTTATGTTCTATAATTCCAGCAGGCTCTGTAGGTCTGTTTAATTACTCAGCATCACAGAAGAGTTGCCAGTTTCTTTTCTTGGAGCTGTTTTATTCATTCTAAGGATCTAACCCTAATGCCCTTCACTTAGAGGAGAGCAGTATATGAATGATAGGAGAGTGGAAAAATAGTAAAATTCTTAATTCGTTCCATTGCCTAATGCAAACAAACAAAAGTAAAAGAAAACGTCGTCTTCTCAGAAAACCAAAAAAATGGTCATTCATGGAGCTCAGTGGGTTTTCGCAGTTGCACCATTTACTCAGGCTTTAGGTTTTGCTCCTGGATGATCCCAAGGGTTTATTCCAAAGAGAAACTCTATCATTGGTCATGAATTATCAATATTATCAAACGGAGTTCATTTTACCTTCGGTAGCAAAAAACTTAAAATATTTTAACAATACGAATTTTCTTTTTTGAATATTTACTAAGTAGAGATAGTGTTTTGGATTATATCTCTTTTTCCGAGTTAAAATCAGCCTTTTCAATAGAGAATTAATTTGCCTAGCCTTAAAGCAGGATACTGATAAGGTACCAAGTGGTGATTTATTCTGGTGCAGCGAGAGAATATTGAAAAGACTATCATCAGAAGCTCCATCCCACGTAAACTTTTAGTTTTCTGAGGCATCTGTGAATGCCCTTGGTTTCACATAGTACAACTTTCTAGAGCTTGTCTGATTTTGGTAGTAACTTCCCCGGGTCCTAGAGCTCTAGCCTTGCAGCCTGCTTTTATTTGTAATGTCTTAATAAACACGTGATGTTGACGTGCTGTCTCTGTTGCGCTCAAAGCCTTCTCTGTGATATTGATGGAGATATTGTGCAAGTTCGGACTGTGTTTTACCTCAGCAGAATACTGAATTTAGAGCAATATGGCCGAAGCGCCAGCAGGTGGCAGCTTTAGACCACTTTGGACTAATAAATCCGCTTTGCTTTGCACAGAGCCTCTTATTCCATGCTCTTCTTAAGATGTTCATGCAAGGAACCATCCAAAGGATGGCTTTAAATGATTTATTTTCTAATACAATCTTGATGAAAAATGACCTTTCAGAATAGAAGTAATAAGTTTGGTCCCATTTGGTTTAAATCGAAATACAAGGGCCACTATTCAAAAAGCTGCAGGTTTTTGAAACTAGCAGATTTATGAGATCCGACTTTTACGAACAGTAAAAAAAATATATCTAAAAGTAAAAAATTCATAGCCATGTCCTTGGAATCTATAAAGATACTACAGCTGCTAGTTTAGAGCTTTGAACTTAGATCTGAACTTAGATCTGAACATAGGGAAATATAAATTTGGGCATATTTGGTCCTCTCAGGTGTCTGGAATTATTTAATTATGGTGTCTATTCCCTGAGAATTTTAACTTATTTCCAAGAACCTTTAGTAATGAGAGAGAGAGAGAGAGAGAGAGACTAAGCTGAGAGGCAGAGAAATTAAGGTAGGAATCAAAGCCTTAGGAATGATCTCTCAGAACCATAGGCTGAGAGATATCTTTTCAAAGTAGTAACTTGAAGGTAAGTGGATTTGATGGGCTAAGGTTTAAGTACTTCTTGGCCTCCTTAGGTCTTTCAATAATTCATTTAAATACATTTTTTTTTTCAAATAATGCCAGGAACTGAAAAACAAAACGAGTAAACCATGTTGCTATATTGATTTACAAGATTCGCAGTGACATTATATGACAACACTGACATGTGCTGACTTCCATCATTTTATTGCTATACCATTGTACCATTCGGGGGGCTTTTTTTCTCCTTTTTTATTAGGTTCGATTAGATATGTGTTTATATGCAAGTGTGTACGAGAATATAAATTAATATGTGAAAATACGTCGTATGGAGCATTGCAGATAGCTTAGAACTAAGAAAACAAAACAGACCCTGCGTGGCTGAAATAGATAAAAATAATACCTGTGTACTACATTTTCTTCATGTATTCCACATACACTGCCTCCTAAGATTTATATACATTCTTTGGGAAGGCTTGTTGGTAAATAATAGATACTGAAGACGGCAAATATTTCCTACTGTCTTTTGGGCTTATGCCATAGAAGCATGTACAAAAGTTGACATAAACAAACCTCTTTGGAAAGATTTGTCACATTACTAACAAATGGATTACAATCTGAAGTTATTAACTATGTGATTATGTATAAATTGCTAACAT
Organism: Lynx rufus; assembly: GCF_022079265.1. Lineage (NCBI taxonomy): Eukaryota > Metazoa > Chordata > Mammalia > Carnivora > Felidae > Lynx > Lynx rufus. Next base: position 38,103,236 of record NW_025814824.1, on the reverse strand, counting down.
TTTAGCGTATAAGGATGGAGAGGGAAAGGGTATTTGCTAGAAAAATAAAACAAGGAAATTAATTAATTTAGAAGGAGCCAATGCATGTTTTGTGATTTCCAGTTTCTATTGCTATATGATATATCTAATGCTTTATATGGAATATGTTACTTACAGTGAAATAATACATTTTAAAAAATGTTTTTTTTTAATTTATTATGAAAGATAGAGTGCATGTGAACATGGGAAGAGCAGAGAGAAAGATGGGGAGAGAGAGGATCCCAAGCAGACGCCATGCTGTCAGAACAGAGCCTGACGTGGGGCCTGAACTCATGAACCAGGAGATCATGACCTGAGTCGAAATCAAGAGTCAGACCCTTAACCCACTGAGCCACCCAGGTGGTCCCAAATAACGCATTATTGATGACTTAAATATTACAGCCAAGGGTTTTGTAACATGAAATTTAAATAAGTTCAAAATTGTGTCTAGATTTAAAATGTCAAAGATCAAGAGATCTAGAAAAAATTCTAATGAACTATAACCTACATGCACTCAGTTGTCCTAATAGGACTTATCTTTTTGTATTACAGAGAGAGATACACACACACATGATTTTTTGTTGTCTTTGAGTGTGTTCTAATCTGTTCAAAATGAAAACCATTCTTTCTCGAAGACTTTTTGAATGAATAAAGATAGATAGTGACTAAGGGCTCACTAAAGTCTGAGGCCAGAAAGCAGTGTTTTCTGAAAGTCTTTATGTAGGAAAGAAAAGGTATGAATTGCAAATAGAGGAAGTTGGATTCAAAATCATCCACTTATTCATTATGCTATCTAACCACACAATATTGCCTTGTACCATGGTTTGGATTGAAATGGTCTGTTGACATATACTATATATATATATATATATATATATATATATATATATACACAACCAACTGCTGTAATGTTTATTCTTCCCAAATTTTAATAGTGAATACTTGCATTGTTCAGAGGGCATGGGCTAATACTAGAATCTGTAATTTTAACAGTTTATATTAACATTTATCCCCTTCACCCCCCCCCACACACATCAATTCTGCATGAACTAATGTAAAACTCAGATAGCTTTCCGGGGAACACATTGTTTTCAATAAATACCCAGAACAGCTATTCAAAATGATATAGTGTTGCACCTACAGTTCAGATTTTACTTCATTGCTTTGACAGTCATTTGTCTCAACTCTTTCTTGGGATTAAGATCATCTCCTATCTCTACTTTTGAAAAGAATGGTGTAATCTCTTGACAGCTTTCCTGATGGGTTAGCAACTGCTTTTCTATCACAAAGTAATTTACTTCTTTCTTTTTTTTCCTATTTAGTCAAGAGTATTCCATACATAGACGTTTAAATTCAGCCCTATGTTGAACGCAAGTATATTACAACAGCCCTAGACTAACAGTATGCTTCTTTTTAGTGCCCATTGGTAAAGAGGAGATAAGAGAACAAAACAGAAGGGAAGAGAAATAAATACAATGCCAGTAATGCCTGTTATTTGCCTTGGTTGGGAAATATATCTAGCCTGCTGGAAATAAACTGCAGGCATCATCCTTGTCTCTGAGTACACCATAGACGATAAATCTAAATTAAGTTGATTGTGTCTTCTAAAATTAAAATAGAAATGACAAATGACTTTTTTTACACCTATATCTACCTCTTAATCAGCTTTCTCATCTCCTTAGGCAGGCACTAGTTAAGAAGTTTCCAGCTGCATAAAATAAGAATGTGTGTTATTATTATCACGATTCTCATTTATTTCATTCTGAATGGGTCCTGGACACTAAAATCAACCACTATTTTGTTATATTATTATTATTATTATTATTATTATTATTATTATTTATATTAGATTATTTATTTTTATTTTATTATTATTTATATTAGATTCTGAGATCGGCACTAGTCATACATGGTGAATAAGACAGGTGTAGTCTTCGGACCCTAAAGAGGGTATAACCTAGCAATGTAGAAAAATAAACAGGTGCATCAGGAGGTTAGGGAGGAACAAAGATATTTTGGTTACCGTGAAGACACTTCACAGAAAACACCAAAACACATCTCTGGAGGAGAGATGAGGGAACAATAGAGGACACTTTGTTCACTCAACAAGCATTTACAACCAGGTACTATGTGCAAGGTTCTATGGTCAGCATTGAGATAGTAAACAAGAGACACAATTCCTGCTATCTTGGATATTTGCATCCGTGAGGGGACATGCATAACAAACAAGTAATATTAGGTAGGGATAAGGAAGACTTAGAAGTTTAACAAGAGAAAGGGCTGAAGAGTGGTAACTCCCCTCAACGAGGGGTCGTGGAAGGACTTTCCGGGGAGACAATTGTGAGCTGCGACTTGGCTGAGAAGAGGAAGCAAGCCGTGTGGAGATCTTTGGAGTGAGGTACAGAAACAATTGTGCAAAGAACCTGAGGCTAGGGTGTGCTTGGCCTTGTTCAAACCTGAGCAAGAAGGCTGGCAAGTGAGGAAGTGACTATGGGAAATTATGTTTGAGAGTTTTCCGGGGGCAGCATATGTACGGTATGCGAGACAATGGTAAGTCTTTGGATTTGGTTTTTCTTCTGATTAGAATGGACACCTTGGGAGGATTTTGAACAAGGCAGTGACATGATTTTGCATTTCAGGAGATGGCTCTAACTGTCGTGCAAACACTAATATGTAGGACGCTGAGAGCGAGACTAGGAGACAAGAGAGAAGGCATTTCAGTGTGTAGGCAACACGGGGATTTGGATGAAAGTGATAGTGCTGGAGGTTATCAGAAGTGATCAGAATTTATTTCAAAAATATTGTTGGAAGGATTTTTTTCTTTTTTGAGAGAGTGTGCGTGCATGCGTGGCACGGGGAGAAGGAGAGATTCTTAAGCAGGTTCAGTGCAGAGCCTGACCAGGGCTCGATCTAACGATTGTGAAATCATGATCGGAGCCAAAGTCAGGGAAGTCCGATGCACAACGGACTGAGCCACCCAGGTGCCCCAAGAATTCTTGATGTGTATTAGACACCGGATTTTCACTTGAGAAATGGGGTGAGAGGCAGGTCCTTTCAAAAACCAGGGGAAGCAAATTCGGAGGAGATAATGACAACTGGGGAGAAAGAGGAAGCTTTCCATTTGGGACCTACTAAGGTTTTATGATGGTATCTGTAGTTGAACCTATCGAATGAGTTAGAGTTAGCAAGAACTGTAAGAAGTAAGGGAATGGGGCTTCGTTTTACCCAAAATCACTTGGTCTAGATCTGTAACTTTAACTCAGGTCTAACTGACTCCAGGATCCATATCCTTTCCATACTGCTCTACTCTGTCCTTCCCAACCAGTTGGGGGATAAGGTTTTGCCTGTTGCCCTGTGGGCATCTTTAGAACTTCATAGTTTTAAAAGAAAGGAGAGCAATAATAGTACTACATTAGTGCACAAAAGACATGAAGTGTAGCCAACTGCATTATAGGAACGTTCTCAGCCTGAACTGTAGAGGAGGCAAGGTCTTCCACATCAACACTCTACCACCTTATAAGGCTTATAACAACACTAGTTTTAAAAATATTTATTTATTTATTTATTTTGAGAGAGAGAGAGAGAGAGAGAGCGCCAGTGGGAGAGGGGGAAGAGAGAGAAGGAGAGAGAGAATTCCAAGAAGGCTCCACACTGTCAGCACAGAGCCTGATGGGGGGCTTGATCTCAAGAACGGTGAGATCATGGCCTGAACCAAAATCAAGAGTCAGATGCTTAACCAATGAGCCACCCAGACGCCCAACAATGGTGTTTTTATTACATTTAAAAGATACATGTATGTGTTTATATATATACACACACATATAAACACGTGTAAAGTAAAACATGTGTATACATATACATATACACATTTTTTAATTTATGTCATTAATTAATTTGTTTTCCCTGCATTGGTATACATCTGCCTTATCCTGTTCTACCTTGACTGTGTTCATGAATTCTGTCTGGGGGGAAAAAAGAAACAACTCATAGTTCATAATGACTTTAATCTTTTTGATATTCTCTGTTGTAGCATCCTTGGTCAGACGTATAGTCTGCTGTGTACAAGCAAACCTTCAAGATCAAATATAAAAACATGTATTTATATAAACACTGCTACCCCTGGTCCTAGAACTTCATCCCATGTCATATATTAGAACTTTCAAATACTTCGAGAACTATAATTTTTCATTAGTTCTTACCAGACAGTTATTTATGCATTCAAGAAATGTTTGCTGAGTACCTGCTACTAAATTGGTCGTGGGGGAAATGAGCTGTAGAGAACTTACAGTCCAGGAGTGACACCACATGTAAGCTAACACAACTGTCTTGGGTGAGTTGAGCATTTATTCTCTCTTCCTTAATTGCACATGCTAGACACCTGTCCTTTCCTGATCTGGAAAGCCCTTCTCCCCATCTACATACATGCTTTCTCCTTAGAATTTTAGCTTCTGGATTACACAGTTTACCATAGAAACTTCTCCGATAGCAGTTGTGGTTTTATGCTGTGTCTGTTGATTTCTTTTTCTCATTTTTCTAGTGGACTGTGAATGCCTTGGAAGCCAAGATTTTTTTTAACCCCATATACCCTAGGCCTTGAAATGTGCTTACCACATAATAATTACCTAAAGAATATTTGTTGAATCAGCAAATGAATTCAGTATGGGTATACACTGCATGGGAGGATTTAATTTCAGTTATTAAATCTCCTTCATTTAAAGAAATTAGGAGATGCATTAGGAACAGAGTTGAACATGGAGCGCCTGGGTGGCTCAGTCGGTTAAGCATCCGACTTCGGCTCAGGTCACGATATCACGGTTGGTGCGTTCGAGCCCCGCATCAGGCTCTGTGTTGACAGCTCAGAGCCTGGAGCCTGTTTCAGATTCCGTGTCTCCCTCTCTCTCTGCCCCTCCCCCACTCGTGCTCTGTCTCCCTCTGTCTCAAAAATAAACAAACATTAAAAAAAACTAAACAAAAAGGAACAGAGTTTAACAGTCACACAGTCAGCTAAATGATTATTTTATTATTGTATATTTTATACTGATTCTAGTTCAACTTATAATTAATATTTGAGTTGGCTCAACTTATGATATTGATTTCTCTTTCAGAAACTGCATGTTAGAAAAGAAGAATAAAGGGCCATGTCATTCTAGAAATCTCCTCAAATGTGGCTCAGTTTAGGTTGTTCTCTGTTTTAAAACTGTTACATGGACCTGTAGTATTTGAATACAAACAGGGTAGCATAAAGTATGGACAAGACAAAAAAGAGTAAGTTTTCTAGAGAGATGTAAAAAATTCTTTTCTCTATTGGTAATCCTAAAGCATTAAGTTCAGCAGTCAGAAAATAAAGTCTAAAGGGTTTGATGATTAGTGATGGGACTCAAGCAGGAAGGCATGGTAGAAACTCATTAATTGATCAATTTCATTTTCATAGAGAGGATATTAAACTGGTTATTAAATGTTGGACCATTCCTCAGACTGAGATGAATGGAAGAGCAGAAGTAAATATGACCTGGGCGCCTGAGTGGCTCAGTCAGTTAAGCATCAGACTTTTTTGCTCAGGGCATGATCTCATGGTTCATGAGTTCGAGCCCTATGTTGGGCTCTGTGCTGACAGCTCAGAGCCTGGAGCTGTGTTGGATTCTGTGTCTTCCTCTCATTCTCTGCCCCTCCCCTGCTTGTGTTTTCTCTCTCTCTCTCTCTCTTTCTCTGTCTCTCTCTCTTTCAAAAATAAATAAACATTTACAAGAAGAGGTAAAAATGACCATATGCAAAGGCCAGAAAGAGCATGGGATACTCAAGAGATTGGAGAGAAGTTTGGTGTAGTTTAGTAACTTGAAAATGGAGTGATTTTTAAAAAAGGTTTCTTTAAAATAGACTGGCTTCTCAGTATGAAGGGCTTTCTATGACTTGCTAAGTAATTTGTACTAAGTCATAGTCTGTAGGCAATACAGAATTGATTGAGGCTTTTAAGAGTTGACATGATTAGCTTTGCAAAGATGATACTGTGACAATATAAAGAAATGTCTCAGTAGCTCAGAGGTATTCATTATTGATTTTTTTAGCACACTAAAGATTTCCTGGCATCTTTTAGTTGCCCAGATAATTTTTGTGGAGTGAATGAATGAACATAATTGGCCAATTGCTGCAAAAAGAAAACTCTAGATGTAGCAGAACAGCTAGGCCACTATTTCAGAAGTTCATGCAATGAGGAATGAATTTGGAGAGGTGCAGTCATATTTCGAAGTTGAATTGGATGTAGAATTTAGTGATGATTTAAACGGAGAAGGCAGAGGGGCCAAAGGGGAAGGGTTCAGTGGTGACTCTGAAATTTCTGTATTTCCTAAGAGGAAAGAGGAAGAGGAGAAACAATATGGAGAGAAAGATTTTACGTTTCCTTCTTAAGTGTTTGAGTTTGTGGTGGTTACAGGACATCAAAATAGGCAGGTCCAATAGAAAGAAAGCTCAGAAGAAATGCCATTTTGTAACTGTAGGAGACATTAGCCTAGTTGAGAGTGTAAGCCATAATAATGGTGGATGTCATTTCTCAGAACATGGGTAGGGTCACCTGAAGAGGCAGCCTTGGGACAGCGCAGTCCCTCTGTCTGTGAATCCCTTTCCTGCCTCACTTTACTGGTGAACTTCTCTTCATTGGTTAAGGCTTTGCTTAAATTTTATTTTCCCTGTGAAATATTCCTGTGTTCTTCCATTTCCCCTGCTCCCCCTACGTCTTATTCTTCCTTCTATTATGATCACCGTGACTATTACTTACCTTGTGTGTGTGTGTGTGTGTGTGTGTGGCAGGCACATCGCTGAGCACTTCGCATTCTTGTTCATATTCAGTCTTCCCGGTGATGCGGGAAGGCAAGAGCTTCCTTTATTCCTTATTGTACATAAGAGAAAACTGCAGTATAGGTAGAGCTGATAATTGAACAAAAGCAAGAGCGCATAGCTAGGAAATGGCAGAGAGGAGATTTGAATATAAGTGGCCCCGGATTCAGAGACCCTGCTTTCTTTTAGGCCAGGTCTTTCGTTCGCTGGGAATCAAAGCTGTTTATTCATAGGACTGACACAGCACACGGCGTATCATGTTGTAAGTTATCTGGTCTCATGGGGAGGGGGGATTCCTTATACAGAAAGACATTCTGATTAATTTTTGTATTTTCTGGTAGCCAAAAATGTTTAATGAAAGAATGAATGTAGAAGTGCCTATTAAAGGTGTGGGCTCAAGAAAAATTGTCAGGGAAAGAGAATATCAAGAGAAATTTAGGACAAGAAGAGAATAGGAAACAAACAAACAAAAAATCAAAGGAAGAAGGGTTTCCAGCATGATCAAGAGTATTGAAAGTCCTTCGTACTTGTAACTCGGCATTCTCTATTCTTTTGGTATTTTCTCCATTGTTGGCGTGTTCTGTCTGTCCATGTGCCTTCTGTTATTTTCCGAGATCCACGGCTCCTGATCTTTTTAAAGCTGTAGAACACCTCAACGAAAATCTTCCGTATTACGTAATGTATACGTAAAACCTGAAAGTAGAGTTGTCTGGTTGGAACCCAACACTCTCTGAGCTCCATTCCCTTTGCCTTTCTCTCACTATCTCAAAGCAGGCCCTGAGATTGGAAAAGCATCCTTTTTGCTCTTTCCCTCCATTTACATTTGTTGTTCCTGCTTTGAAGGTACCTCACGTGCCACAGAACTACTGGCCTTCTCTATTCCTTCCCAGTCCTGTATTTTTAAATATGCCCTTCTCTCACCTCAAAATAGCTCAGCTGGCTTGCCCCTACTCCCTTTCTGCCTGAGTGACTTCTGGTCTCCTTTCAAGATTCAGTTTAAGGATTATCTTCTCCGTAGAGCAGCCGCTCATCAACGCAGTTTCCTTAGATCATTCATTACTCTACCACATAATTTAGAAAAGCCCTCTGGAAGTATGTGTGCGTGTGCCCAGGTGGGCAGGCACACATACATTTGTGTGTTGGTGGTGGCTGTTTATTTATCTACATTATGCTTTTTTCTCAAAATTATACAATTATTAAGATAAGAAGTCCTATCTTTACTTTCTATAGCTGTAAAATATAGTGCTTGTACACACTAAAAACTCAAGTGTGTTTTTGAATAAAGGAGTAAGTGAATGCATTCATTAATTCATGAGCAAATAGGATTATATTCTGTAATCTTCACATTTTCTATATCCAAATCATTAACTTCCACATTTTGCTATCAAGATAACCTAACATCTCTTTATATTTTTCTGTCAAGAAAATCGAAGATCTATTAGGCCCCTCAGACTGCTTTTCCCCCCTTTCTCTTCTAGTCCAATTCAACTGCCTGCCTTGTCAGGAAACCTAGAACCTACTAGAACCTACTGGGAGTCACAGTAACCAACAGGAAGTGTGAATACTGATTTCTACAAAATTCCCCTGAATATTGCATGACACGGAAGACACAAATATTTGGAAAGTGAGAAGGTGGTGAAATTAGCTTTCAGGATCAAATCCCTGTTTTCCTATATAGGTTTTTACTCCCCAAAAGTTGTGTGTGTGTCCATGTGTGTGTGTGTGTGTGTGTGTGTGTGTGTGTGTTCATGTCCGTACCATTTAAATATGCTGAAGGAAAATGCTCAAGTCTTTTTTGTATATTTCTAGATATCTCCAATAGGTGAAAGGTTGGTTGTTTCTTTGAAATGGCATCTTCCTGAGCATTATTGAACTTCTGTTATGCTTAAGTGCACTTGATTTATTATATGGGATGAACATGGCAGGGCAAAATCACAAAACCTCCTTGTTTTCTTTTTTTCCTATCATGAGCACCAGGCACAGTGATATTTCTTCCCTTCTAATTGGTGACATTTCAGGCACACGGCACAGCTTGTCTGAGTACTTTTATCTCTCAGTCTAGTTCCAGAGCACCTGGGCCAACTTAATCACTTTCCTTCTCAGGTCCAATTCACATCTTCCTTCCCCAGTCAGGCTGTTGGGAGATGCTTCCTTCCCCAGATCAGGCTGATGGGAGATAGAGTACCCATGTTGGGCAAGAGAAGATGGCTCTGATTTTGTTATTGCTGGTGTTGTTTATCTCAGTGATCTTCTTCATCTACCAGTCCTGTGTGGGGTTTAACTTCTTCAGTGTCATGACCAGGGTCAAGGGAATGAATGATTAGGAGATTAGGGGATATGACAGTAAAAAGGCAATTGGACTTTCCCTTCCCTCTTTGCGGCAGAACCAAAATGCTGATTTCTGGCCGCCATTTACCAAGTTCTTAGGAAAACATTATTCTACTTCCTTCCCTATTACAATATTCCATTTCCTCATGATAGTGTTTGTCATTTCTGGCTAATCTGTCTCATTTCTCCCTGAGCTGCTCCACACTGAAAACAACCATAGGGAGGCAACAACTGTGCCTCTCTCAACAAGTACTCATTTTTAGTGGAATGATTTCAATACCCACCAGACTCTGATACTTTGATGAAAGAGAAAAGTCACTTAAACTTGCCTCTTCAAACACTACTCCCCCGCTCCCCTTTTTGGTTCATCCTGCCATTGTAGGCTACTCCAGCCTGACTCTCGTTTTTTGAGACTTCTCTAGGAGGAACACATCAGCATCGGTCTCAATGCTCCACAATTTCCAGAGGACATATTTAAAACCTTTTCTAAAATATTTTTTCACTGTGCACCTATAGCAGCAAAAAAAAAAAAAAAAACAAAAAACAAAAACAAAAACAAAAACACGCACAACACGCACACACCAGACTAACAAATATCTCTACAAATATTCTGCTGGGACATAAGATTCCAATCTGCCTTCTTTCGAACTTCGTGTTCTGTCTGCGGCTCACTCAAACAAGAGGAAAAGCCAGGAGGTCTTACTTCTTACTAATCCTGTCAAAGAAAATTCCTTCAGTTACTCTCTAGCCTTGTCTTACATCAAATGAAGGAAAATGTTAGGCTGATGGAGCATTTTGGTAATGTCTTTCAAGTGTGTTTGGTGCTTCTCTTTAGAAGTTGAAGGTATCTGACACTTATTGTCCTCAGCTTTGATGATTTAGGTGGAATTCTAAGGTAACAGGGGATTTATTTTTCAATTCTTGTTGTATAAGGTAATTATTTCCTCTATTTTTCTGAATTCTTCTTACCCACAGAACAGTTCCAGGTGCATAGGTAGCAATGTAGAAATAATAGATGGCTCAGTAAGCCTCCCTATTTTAAATAAATTAGCACATTTCAGTCAAAATAGAAATAGAAAAATATTTGATGCAGATTTTCCTCTCACTATAATTAGAAATTTCAATTGTAAGACTATGGAACTGTTGTTTATTTAAGCAATTAGTCTACATAAGCCTTTTCTTGCCCACAGTAATTTGTATTCATTGAAGAGCACATGTCCTTGGGGTTATTAAGCACTGCATAATGACAGCCCAAGACCTTGATGCACCAGTTTCTTCCTCCTTATTTGGCTGGGGATTTAAAGATAGTTTTCTGTACATATTAATTTCTATATGAATATGTACAATTCAAAAAAAGAAGACTTTTGTGAAATAAGATGAATGGACTTTACAGAGATAAAAGTAAATTAATTAGAATCTATAATTCATTCATGTGGGTCCACAAATCTGGGTTCTGCAAGATATTAAGTTGGATGCTAAATAAATCAAGTTGCAGAAAGGAATTATAATGATGGTTGAAAGCATTTCCTAGCAGTATTACTGTAAAAATATTTTTATATACATACAATATGAGATTTATCACTACTATGAAAATGACAAGTGTGGCGAAGGGTGGATGAAGATTTTATGGGGCACTAGATTTAAACAAATTATTTGTAAGGCAGTCTACACTGATTTTTAAAATCAACTACATTCTTATTAATGAAATCAAAACTCTAATCCATCTATAAATTGGTACTAAATCTGCTGTTAACCAAGGTTATTCTGATCATTTCAGAGACTAATTTTCATACAAGTATAGCTATTTTGTCATCAACATAACTGAAATATCTACTTTTTATTATTATTCAGGATGAAATTTTTTTCTTAGGCCTTCCTTTTTTTTCTATCCTGTCATAATCTTTAAAATTAAAGTCATGATTGTGTTCTTATCAAATATGATGTGATTACTTTAAATATTAACAATAGGATGGGTCACATTTAAGTAATTTAATGCCTTCCTAAATAGCTGATATGAATTGTCTCAATCATTAGGTGAAAAAAATGTGATTTTTTTTGTAGTATATTGCAATATAGTTCATTATATTGTATTGTAATCTGTACATTAATGGTATTTTATTTTACCTTATTATTATTATTATTATTTATTTATTTATTTATTTATTTATTTTACTTTATTTATTTTGAGAGAGAGAGCACAAGTGGGGACGGGGCAGAGAGAGAGGGAGAGAGAATCCCAAGCTAGTTCCAAGCTCAGCTTGCAGAGCCCAATGCAGGGCTCGATCTCACAACTGTGAGATCATAACCTGAGCCTAAACCAAGTATGCTTAACTGACTGGGCCATCCAGGACCCAACATACCGGGTATATTTTAAAACTGTAGTGGGAAATTTTTTTCTGCCGCATCTGTGACCACCAGACAGAGTTCATGTGGTAACTGGACTCTACCAAATGACAATCAGATAGTATGGCTCTTTATTTCAGAATAATTTTTTAATTATGACAAATACTTGGAGATCTGCTTAAGGGAACTGCCTGTTTTGTTGAGGCCACAGTGAGTCTTCTATGCAGAATTTTTGAGTGTTGTAGGAAGTGGCTTGCAAGAAGAAGCAATCGTTTTTACAATCTAAATCCTTTAAACATTGAAACCATTTTTCCCAGAAGCATACTTTAACAGAAATCAAACAGCACTTATTCAGTTGTCCTAAAACAAACTACAGAGACAACAGCTCTTGTGCTCAATTATTACTCTTTATTGCAATATACTTATATACACACAATCCCTGTCTAATTTTACACAGTAAAGCTACCTAATGTACCTCCCCACACCCTTTCCCAGGGAAGTATTACAGTCATCTGTTATGAGTTCATGCCCCCTCCCAAGGGGGCAAGTCACAGCATTTCTTCATGAATCCTGGATGGACACAGAGGAATCAGTAACCAAGTGGCGGGACAAGTTTGAGGCATGTGTCATTCTCTCCATGGTGGATTCTGATGGACCATGCCTGCTTCCTGGAACAGGTGTGAAATACAGATGTATTATTAAACAGTGTCACATCAATCTTACAAAAAATTCGGTTGTCTGTGGTGCATTCCAAGTGTGTCAGTATTTGTGGATATTTGTTCAGTGTGGCTTCCCAAGCCTCTTCTGCTCAAGGTGGTGCTCATGGTAGCCTGGTAGTCTGCTCAAAGTGATCTTTCTGGTCCTGGGAAGTTCCAACTGAGAGTTTACCAATTTTCATGCATGCCTAATCACATGATCCTAATCGTCCAATATAAATAACTTAAATGGTTTTTAAAATGGTGTTTAATAATCCATATAATGCTCAGCAAGCTCTTTCATCAAGGTTTTATTATAACTGCTTTCCGTGCCCCAGATGATTCCACCGTGTTGTCTATATAGTATGACACAGGCAGTCGCACTGCAACGATGAAGTTACTATCAAATTGCAGGCAGGAGGGCTGAATTCTCTATAAGGTACAAGGAGGACTAAGCCCAAAATTCTGAGAGGTTGCCTTTCTAGCTGTCTGACAATCCAGAGCTACTATCTATTGAGGGATTTACAAGTTATAGACACTATGCTATATGCTTCATATATTTCATGTACTTGTTAATCAATTCCACTTGGTTATTTATATAACTGCCCTTGATGAGAAGTATAACAGAGTTATCTTAATTTTAGTTATCTTTTTAGAAGTACAAAAATAAAGTAGCTACTTCCTTTTCTTTTCTTCCTTTTCTTTTTTAAAATTCTTTTAAGTTTTTACTTTAATTTCAGTTAGTTAACATACAGTTTTATATTAGCTTCAGGTGTGATTGATAGGCACAATATTAATGTAACATAGTGATTCAATGTAGTAATATATGTAATTAATATAATATACACTATATTAATGTCATATAATGGTTCAACAATTTCATACATCATCTAGTGCTCATCACAAATGCCCTCCTTAATCCCCATCACCTGTTTAACCCAACCTCCTACTCCTCTCCCCTCCGGTAACCATCAGTTTGTTCTCTATAATTCAGAGTCCGTTTCTTGATTTTTCTCTTTCTCTCTTTCCCCACCCCCCAACTTTCCTCAATTCTTTTGTCTCTTAAATTCATTCCACATATGAGTGAAATCATATGGTATTTGTCTTTCTCTGACTGAATTCTTTCACTTAGCATTATACTCTCTAGCTCCACCCATATCTTTGCAAATGGCAAGATTTCATTCTTTTTTATGGCTGAATAAATTTCCATTATATTTTTACACCACATCTTCTTTATGCATTCATCAGTCGGACACTCCAACTGTTTCCATGCCTTGGCTATTGTAAATAATGCTGCTATAAACATGGGGGTACATGTGTCCCTTTGAAATAGTGTTCTTGCATTCTTTGGGTAAATACCCAGTAGTGCAATTGCCAGATCAGAGGGTAGTTCCATTTTTAAGTGTTTGAGGAACTTACATACTGTTTTCCACAGTGGATGCACCAGTGTGCATTCCCACTAACAGCGCAGGAGTGTTCCTTTTTCTCCACATCCTCACCAACACCTGTTGTTTCCTGTGGTGTTGATTTTAGCCATTCAGACAGGTTTGAGGTAATATCTCATTGCAGTTTTGATTTGCATTTCCTTGAAGATAAGCGATGATGAACATCCTTTCATGTGTCTTTTAGTCATTTGTATGTCTTCTTTGGAAAAATATCGATTTATGTCTTCTGCCCATTTTAAAAATTGGATTATATGTGTTTTGGGTGTTAAGTTTTATAAGTTCTCTTTTTTTTTTTATTTTATAGAGGGAGAGAGAGTGAGAGATAAAGAGAAAGAATCTTAAGCAGGCCTCACTCTCAGGTAGAGCCCTATGTGGGGCTTGATACACGACTCTGGCATCATGATCTGAGCTGAGACCAAGAGTTGGATGCTCAACCAGCTAAGCCACCCAGGCACCCCTATAAATTCTTTATATATTTTGGATACTAACCCTTTATCATATATGTCATTTGAAAATATCTTCTCCCACTTTGCAATTTGCCTTTTAGTTTTGTTGATTGTTTCCTTGAGTGTGCAGAAGTTTTTTATTTTAATAAAATCTCAATAGTTTATTTTTGCTTTTGTTTTCCTTGCCTCAGGAGACTTAACTAGAAAAAAGTTGCTATGGCCGATGCCAAAGATGTTACTACCTGTGTTCTCTTCTAGGATTTTTATGGTTTCAGGTATCGCATTTGGGTTTTAATCCATTTTTAATTTATTTTTGTGTATGGTATAATAAATGGTTCAGTTTCTTTCTTTTCCATACCAATCTTAGAATTGTTTGTTCCAGTTCTGTGAAAAACAGTGTTGGTGTTTTGATAGATAGCATTAAATGTGTAGAATCTTTGGGTAGTATACACATTTTAACAATATTTGTTCTTCTGATCCATGAGCATGGAATGTCTGTCCATTTCTTTGTGTCATCTTCAATGTCTTTCATTGCTCTTTTCTACTTTTTAGAGGACAGGCCTTTCATATCTTTGGTTAGGTTTATTCTTAGGTATCTGGTTATCATTGTAAATGTAAATGGTATTGTTTCCTTATTTTCTCTTTCTGCTCCTTTATTATTGGTGTATAGAAGTGCAACAGATTTATGAACATTGAGTTTGTATCTTGTGACTTCACTAAATTTGTTTATCATTTCTAGCAGTTTTTTGGTAGAGTCTTATATATATATATATATATATATACACACACACACACACACACACACACACACACTATCATCACGTGCAGTTAGTTTTATTTCTTCTTAACTGATTTAGATGCTTTTTATTTACTTTTGTGTCTAATTGCTTTGGCCAAGACTGCCAGGACTATGTGGGACAACGGTGGTGAGAGTGGACATCCCTGTCTTGTTCCTGACCATAGGGGAAAAGCTCACAGTTTTTCACCATTGAGGATGATGTTAGCTCTGAGTTTTTCATAGATGGCCTTTATTATGTTGAGTTATGTTTGCTCCCAACCTACTTTGTTGAGGGTTTTTATGACGAATGGATGTTGTACTTTGTCAGATGCGTTTTCTGTGTCAGTTGTAATGATCATATGGTTTTTATCCTTTCTCTTATCGATGTGGTGTATCACTTTGTGAATATTGAACCACCCTTGCAAATGAGGAATATCGGTTGTTCGTGGTGAATGATTTTTAATGGATTTTTTGATTCAGTTAGCTAGTATTTTGTTAAGGATTTTTGCATCTGTGTTCGTTATGGACATTGGCCTTTAGTAGAAGTGATACGGCCCCTCTGCAGGCGAGCGACCTACCGGGTACCATCAAGCTGCTACATTCACTGGTATAGGAACAAAGATTCCAGATGATGGCAGCAAATCTGGCTCCAGCTATGTTGTGATTTCTCATAAACTCTGAGCTGCTGCCACTGTGCAGTGAGACAAGCCAGTCCTGGACACAATGCAGCAAGACCCTTCCCCAGAAAATCACTGTGGTTCCAATCTATGGGGGTCTGAAGTATGGGATTTGAAATACAGTCACAGCTAAGATAAAACTCTAGAGAGAGGTGCTGCCTGGTAGATGAATAGCTCAGACACAGACGGGGGGAAGGCAGGGAGCTGGCAGAAGTGGGGTACACTGGAGGAGTGACTGATCACCCATCTGTGAGGGCATGAACTTTCCACTCTGGAGACTAGAGAGTAGGGTAAAGCCATTTTCAACATTAGCCCACCGACACTGATTGACCCCAGTGTGCTAAAGAAGTGCCAAGTGGAGAACTGAATCATTACGTCAAGCACCGCCCCCTGTGCTCTCCAGGCACTCTCCACTAGGGCAAGTCAGCCTGAGAACCAGAGCAGCAGGCTTCTCCCTGAGAAGACCAGCACAAATCTTTTCCAAGAGTTTAATCTACTTAACACAGACAGCTGCAAAGTTTCAGCTCTAGGGGAAACTGCATGTAGTTTCATTTGGGTTTTTTTGTTTGTTTGTTTTTGTGGCGTCTTTATCTGGTTTTGGTGTTAGGGAATGCTAGCCTCATAGAATTAATTTGGAAGTTTCCCTTTTCTATTTTTTTTTTTTAATAATTTGAGAAGAATAGGTATAACTCTTCTTTAAATGTTTGGTGCAATTCAACTGTGAAGCCATCTGGTCCTGGACTTTTGTTTGTTGGGAATATTTTGATTACTGATTCAATTTCATTGCTGGTAATCAGTCTGTTCAAATTTCTATTTCTTTCTGTTTCAGTTTTGGTAGTTTATATGTTTGTAGGAATTTATCCATTTCTTCTAGGTTGTCTAATTTGTTAGGGCATAGTTTTTCATAATATTTTATTATAATTGTTTGTGTTTCTATAGTGTTGGTTATTATTCCTTCTCTCTCATTTGTGACTTTATTTATTAGGGTCCTGTCTCATTTTTTTCTTGGTAAGTCTGGCTAGAAGTTCATCATTGATTTTATTGATTTTTTTGAAGTTTTTATTGATTTTTTTCAAAGAACCAACTCCTAGTCTTATTGATCTGTTCTATTTCCTTTTTTTAATTTTTTAAGTCTAATTATTTATTTTGAGAGAGTGGGGAGGGGCAGAGAGAGAGGGAGAGAGAAAGAATTCTAAGCAGGCTCTGCACCGTCAGTATACCCATAAACTGTGAGATCATGACCTAAGTGCAAACCAAGAGCCATATGCTCAACTGACTGAGTCACCCAGGCACACCTGTTTTTTTGTTTTTAGTTGCTATGTTATTTATTTATGATCTAATCTTTATTATTTGTCTCCTTCTGTTGGTTTGGGGTTTTGTGTATTCCTTTTCTAGTTCCTTTAGGTGTAATGTTAGATTGTTTATTTGAGATTTCTCTTTCTTCTTGATATAAGCCTGTATTGCTATGAACTTCCCTCCTAGAACTGGTTTCGCTTCATCATAAAGGTTTTAGACTGTTGTGTTTTCGTTTTCATGTTTCCCTGTAACTTTGAATTTCTTATTTTATTTCCTGGTTAACCCATTCATTGTTTTGTAGCATGTTATTTAACCTCCATGTATTTGTGATCTTTCCAGACTTTTGTTTTGTTTTGTTTTGGTTGACTTCTAGTTTCCTAGTATTGTTGTCAGAAAAGATGCATGGTGTAACTTCAATCTTCTTATATTTGTTTAGTCTTGTTCTGGGGGCTAATATGTGATCTCTTCAGGAAAATATTCCATGTGCACTTGAAAAAAATGTGTATTCTGCTCTTTTAGGCTGGAATGCTTTAAATGTATGTTAAGTCCATGTGATCCAGTGTGCCACTCAAAGCCATTGTTTCCTTGTTGATTTTCTGCTTATATGATCTGTCTATTGCTGTAAGTGGGGTGTTAAAGTCCCCTACAATTATTGTATTATTATCAATGGTTTCCTTTATGTTTGTTACTGTTTTATATATTTGGATACATTCAAGTTGGGGGCATAAATATTTACAATTGTTATATCTTCTTGCTGGATTGTTCCCTTTATTATCAAATAGTGTCCTTCTTTGTCTCTTGTTACTTTCTTTCTTTTAATGTTTATTTATTTATTTTTGAGAGAGAGAGAGAGAGAGAGAGAGAGAGCGCACAAGCAAGGAAAAAGCAGAAAGAGAGGGAGACAGAAAATTCTAAGCAGGCTCTGTGCTTAAAGTGCAGAGCCTGACATGGGGCTTGAACTCACCAACTATGAGATCATGACCTGAGCCAAAATCAAGAATCAGATGCTTAAGCAACTGAACCACCCAGGCGCCTCTACAGATTTTCTTTTTAAGTCTGTTTTGTCTGGTATAAGCATTGATACTTCAGCTTTCTTTTGACATCCATTCACATGATGGATGTTTCTTCATGCCCTCACTTTCACTATGCAGGTGTCCTTAGGTCTAAAGTGAGTCTCTTGTAAGCAGCATGTAGATGGGTCTTGTTTTTTATCCATCCTCACACCCTATGGCTTTTGATTGGAATGTTTAGTTCTTTTACATACAAAGTAATTTTTGGTAGATGTGTATTTGTTTATTGTCACTTTATTAATTGTTTTGTGATTATTTCTGTAGATTTTCTCTGGTCCCTTCTTGTCTTTCTCTCTTTTACGGTTTGCTGGTTTTGTTTAGTTATATATTTGGATACCTTTCTCTTTAATCTTGGCATATCTTTAGTGATTTTTGATATATGATTACCATAAGGTTTGTATATAGCCTGGTCTTCAAATAGCAGTCTATATTAAGTTGATGGTGTTTGCGTTTGGAACCATTCTTTTCTCCTCTTCTCCACATGTTTTAGGTATATGTTATCATGTTTAACATCCTTTTATTTTGGGAATTTCTTGACTAATTTTTTACAGAAATATTCATTTTTAGTGCTTCTGTGTTTTCTACCTTTTTACTGTCACTTTGGGTCTCTCATTTCCACTCCCAGGAGTCGCCTTAAGTATTTCTTGCAGGGCCAGTTTGGTGGTCATGAACTCCTTTAGCTTTTGTCTGGGAGACTCTATCTCTCCTTCTATTCTGAGCAATAGACTTTCTGGATAGAGCATTTTTGTCTTCAGATTTTTCCCATTCAGAGCTTTGAATATATCATGCCACTCCCTTCTGGCCTGCACAGATTCTGTTGAAAGATCTGCTGCTGGCTTTCTGGGTTTTCCCTTGTAGTTTACTGTCTTTCTATGTCTTGCTGCTTTAATTTTTTTATCACTATATTTTTGCAATTCAATTATAATATGTGTTGGTGTGGGTCTGCTTTTGTTGATTTTAATGGGAGTTTTCTGTGCCTCTGTTTCCTTCTCCTGATTAGGAAAGCTTTCAGTTACTTTTTTTTAATAGAATTTTGCCGCATTTCTCTCTCTTCTTCTGGGACTCCTATAATATGAATGTTACTATGTTTGATGGAGTCACTGAGTTTCCTAGGTCAATTAGAATTTTGCATAATTCTCTTTTTTTCTGTCTTTTGTTAAGCTTGATTACTTTCCGTTACTCTTCTAGGTCACTAATTTGTTCCACTGCTTCTTCCATCCTGCTATTCATTCCATCAAGAGCATTTCTCACTTCATTTATTGATCCCTTCATGTCTGTCCTATTATTCCTTATCTCTGTGTTAAGGGTCTCACGAATGTCTTCCACTCTTTTCTCAAGTCCAGTGAGTATCTTTGTGATCATTGCTTTAAATTCTCCATCAAGCATATTATTTATATGTTTCATTTAGATTTCTGGCCATGGACTTCTCCTGTTAATTTGTGATAAAATTTTTGTCTTCTCATTTTGTCTGCCTCTCTGCGTCTGTGTCTGTCCTGTGTGTTATGAAAGTCAGCTACGTCTTCTGCTCTTGAAAGAAGTGACTTCATGAAAAAGAGATCCTGGAGTGTCCTCCATTGCAGTGTCCCCTGTTCACCAGCCCCTGGCACTTCAGGACAGTATCCTATGTGTGTTATGCTCTGCTGTTGTGTCTGAATCTCTTTCAGTGATGTCTTCTGCACTGAGTCTCTGCCTGTTGTGAGGTGTGCTTGCTGTCTGTGGTGTTAGTAGGACCCAGGCAGGCCACCTATAAGGGGACATACCCACCAGGGAACTTGAGAGCAGGGTGGTGATGTTAGCAAAATTTGTGATGGGCCACTAGTCCTATGCTGGATTTTCAAAGCACTCTGGTGACCAGGGGCACAAAGCTGGTCATGGAGCACTGAAATCGCTAGGTGAGGTTGGATTCAGTGCACAGTACAGCTGGGCAAGATGCACAGTGGGCTTTAGCAAAATTTGCCTTGTGTCCAGGGCAGAGGCTAACAGGCTTGGAGTATGCTACTCCTCAGGAGAACTTGTGGGCATTGTGCACTGTTAGCAGATTAATGCCTGTGCAGCTCTGCCTTCTGTGGGTATCCTTGTATTTGCTGGAGAGTTGCGTAGGAAAATGGCACCTGCCAGCTCCCTCATTTTCAAAGAAGTCAGACATGGGGCTCCAAAATCGGTATGACAGATCTGTCTCCTCTTTTCCCCCACTGTTGTATAAACTGATGTTTTCATGTTGCCTCTCTTCATAGGCTGCTATCTCTTTAAGGACAGGACCCAGTATCACTCACCATCCCAGCTTTCCCTGTGATGACTCAGCTTGTTTTTAAAGGTCCAGGTTCCAAGTCCTACTGGTTATACAAACTCATGGAATTCAGCCCCTCTGGTTTGTAAAGCCAAACCTTATGGGGATTAGTTCCCCATGTGAGTTCCCTGGTATAAGTGCCCTGCCCTGTGTCTCTGCCCTGTCCGTGTGCACAGCTCCCTTTTACCTGCAGGCAGCCTTCCTCCACCTTTCTGACTTTCTTAACCTATCAGATGCAGCTACGCTATATTTAGTTGTGGAGTTTGTTCTGCCAGTCTTCAGATTGCTCTCTGGTTTGTTTGCTTGGATGTGGATGGTACCTTGTTGTAAATGTGGGATGGTGTGAGTTCAGGGTCCTCCTACTCCACCATCTTCCCAAGTTCCCCAAATAGCTACATTATTTTCTTAAAACTGATTTGTCCTTCTTTATAAAACCTACATATTAGTAGAAAATAATAATGATTCAAGAGGAAACTAAATTTAATCCTGTTTTGGAAATTTATCTCAGTTCATCCCCAGCAGTTAAATCTCTTCCAGGCAAATGTGCAGACTCTTGGTTCTTTTCTCTTTCCCTCAGCTCTTCTAGTGGCTTGAGGAGGCAGGCTAGGGACATCATATGACCATAAGGCAGTTGGAAGGAAGAGGTTTTGAGACCCATTCATTGCACATTCATTTGGATTCTTATTACCCTGCTGATACTCAGTACTTCAATCCAGAGTTCGCCAACCCACTGTATTATTTCTCAGCAAGGTCATGGTCATTCTTGTGAATGGGAGTCTGCCTTTGTCTTGTTGGTGCTGCATATACCCCAGGCTAAAGTTGTCTGGTATAAAATCTTTGGTTAAAGGACCTCAGTCTCCCTTCTGATACCATCCCTCTTACCCTCCCGTCTCATCTCAGCAGCTCTCCATGGATGTTTTCATTAGACAGCAATATCAGCCATTTTAAGTACTTGTATGCTTCTCTAAGACACACATAAACCAATGGGGAGCTTCAACATTGTTTTGAAACCATACAGGTTATTCTGACAAGCTAAGCTCATGCTGCATTGCTGGTTTTATTTTCCTGCAGCTGCTCTATTTCAATGTATCTGTGTGGGTGTTCTGTGAGGTGAATTCTTCCCATAAATTCTCGGATGACATCTATTTGCCGAATTCCATTTCTACTCTGGACTTTCACCTTAACTTCTTTAACTTATCTCCCTGCTCTGAGAATTCTGTTTATATAAACAAATTCTGTTCATATAAGATTAGAATACATGTATCCATTGCCTCTGTCCCCTGTCCATCACCTTCTTCTGCCTTTTGGTGAAATGTTATCACAAAATAGCACTGGACTCAACCCCTCTCTCTTTGACTCTTTGGGGCTATATAGTAGACTGTTATAATAATGGCTCCCAATGAATTATCTCCTTGTGTTCATGACCCCTTGCAAGTGACTTTGCTGTTCTTGCCAACAAGAGGAGTCAATTAATAACTTCTAATACCACTTTTTGAGCAATGAAGACAAAAAGGCTAAGGTTGGCCATTTACTCAGGGCAAGGTAAAAGAGTGGGTTGAAGCTTCAGCAGGAAAGACTCCAAGGGGAAGGTGGACAGAGATTTCTTTGAAAAGTTAATAATTTAAAAATGTCTCAGTGTTCCCGTTTTTCCTTTTGATTTATAGCATTTTTCCATCCCCATACATCCCATAATCAGTTGATGAAATGATTAATTTTCAAACCCAAGAATCTTGATTAAAGCATTAATCACCATGTAGCAAATTAGCTTAAGCCTTAAGACAAAAAAAAAAAAAGTGTGTTAGTTTGTGTTGTCTATTTTCCAACCGACTGCTGCCTCTGCATGAAGAAAACAACACCTTAGGTGTGAAATATTAGCACAAAATATCACAGCATCTTGGTAAAATGTTATTTTCTACCCAAACACTTCTACCCAAAGTGTTTCAACCAACAGTTCTACTATTTAAAAAGCTCTCATTTCCCTCAGTGGTTAATGTTCTTTGTACTTTAGTTTTAGCCTTAAAAAAAATCAGGCTCTCTCTGCAGAACTCTGCTGGGTACCATAAATCCAAACATTGTTAATGCTTAGAATTGTCAGACAGAAACAGTACATCTATGAGGTAGAAATGCCTCTGTGCTAGAGATATTATTTGCTTGTGGAAATTTTGCTTTTGAAATGACAGTTTAGATCTTTGCATGATTAAAGAAAATTGATATCCCTGAGGCATAGAAAAAATACTATGAAGTAGCAGTAGAGACTTTCACTAACTTAAATGTAATATAAGCATTGGTAAACCTTATTCACATATTAAAAATCAAATAAATTTGATATTTGGAATTCTCTTGCTAATTTATAAATTTATATTTATTGTAAAATGATTTACTTTAGTTTAAAATAAAGAAAAAATGGATATCCTCCAAAGACATGAATTAAATTAGAATATTTTATAGAATTAAATTGATCTTTTTATCTTATTATGTTTATATGCTTATATGGTTTAACTAGGGAGAAACATGTAATGGTAAAATTTGAATACAGTGCTTCCTTTTCCTAAATGTATTTTTTTGTAATTATAAGTTATAAATGTTTTATAAAACTTTTTTCAAAAGAGTAAAATAAAAATTAAAGGACAGAGTCTGAAATGATGAGTTTTGCTTCAATAAAGAATTCATTATAAAATAATTATTTGACTTTAGTTAAAAAAAGATTTACAAGTTGATTTGACATTTTCTTTATAATAAGACTGATCCTTTGAACTTACTAAACACTTTTTTGTTGGAAGGAACTCCAACAAAAGTTCTTATTAAGAACTAAATGAAGACTTAAAGTGCCTTAGGCAGGAGAATAAATTAATTGCTCCATTTCATAGGTTTGGAAGAGACTGAGTGAAATATCTCTACAGGCTTATGTGAACAATGTCCTTCCCAGATCTATTGTCTTAATGTTTCTTATAACTGGTCTCTGTACAGTTTCCAGAATGGCACCTTACCATATTCCCTTAACATGCTTGTGCAGGGTGAGGCAGAGTCGGACCATAATGTTGGAATAGTGGGAGTACAGAGTAACGTCGAATTATAAAGGGGAGCATGTAAGAGGAGAACTGAATTAACTGTTGGGCTGGGTCCTGAGGAGGGGGAGCAGCAGTCCAAATTATGGTTTAAAAACCTCTGTCAGACCAGCTCTGTTTTTCCATGCCATTTCTAATTGGTCAATGGGACGGACACTAGGTGTCTTCAGGCAACAGTGATGTGTGTTGTCATCTGAATGGCAGCATTAGATAGAGTGGTTAGACCTAAAGGGGACAGCCCTCAGGAAGATTTGTCTGGTACAAGCAGAGAAGATGTCAGATATCTGAGATCTCAGCAAGGATTCAGTCATACAAAGACACTGTGGTTCTAGACAAAAGCTGAGAAAGGAAACCCCAATTTCTGCACTTAAAACTATCAAATCAATTCCTAAGCCCCATATTTGTGAGGATAAGAATGTATTTCCTGTCTTGATCAGGATGGATTTAGGTACTAAGGGAAATTTGGCATTATTCAAGACGACAGTGTTTGTCATCAAAGGGGGTGGAGAAGAAGGGTAGTATCACTTGTGGCTTCTGAGGATGAAGACATTGGAAAGTTGAAGAGTTTAAGAAGAATTTCTTTCCCTTAAGTTTCTTTTCCAAGAGTGTAAACCTTCTTAAAAGGAGACACACATTGGCACTCAAATTACAGCTCTTTATTATGATATGGGTGCCCTGAAGATAGAAACTCACTATGGTTCTGAAGAGGGGCTCTTTCTGAAATGTTGCCTATCTAAAAAAAAAAAAATTTATAATACCACATATGCTAGACCCTGATGGATTTTTTGACAGATAATCCTGGGAAATTTTTGTAAATAATTTTACCTGTGTTAAATATAGGTCATGTCAACATAAATTGAACATTAATGATCTATTATGAATTGAATTATAGTGACACAGTAACTAGCTTATAATTTTAGGAAAGTTTTAATTTTCTTTTATTGGTTGTCTTCAGATGCCAGTGACCTCTAAATACTTTTGGTAGTATTGACTCATCAACAATTCTACTGGGGTGCTCTTTACTTACCTAAAAAAATTTTTGAGTTTTTTTTTTGAATTATGTGACATTTTGAGTTTGTAAGTAGAAGAGTCAGATCATTATTTTTTCCTGAAATCATATTTTCAATATTGATTCTTTTTCAAACAAAGCATCAGTATTCCATTTAAAGAAAGATCTACCTTATCTTACAAACTTGGAATCGTATTGAGTATATACAATTTCAAGAACTCAGTATTGCCTCCAGATAATATAAAATGCAGTGGATCCTTATTATTCTTAGATTCCATATT
Organism: Lynx rufus; assembly: GCF_022079265.1. NCBI lineage: Eukaryota > Metazoa > Chordata > Mammalia > Carnivora > Felidae > Lynx > Lynx rufus. Next base: position 38,078,670 of record NW_025814824.1, on the reverse strand, counting down.
TTCAAATTTTCATACAAGTTAAGGTTTATTCTCACCCCCAAGGTCAATACCGACAGTGCTTTCATGGTCATTCATAGACGTGCTTAGAACAGTGAAAAATTTGAGTCACTCAATGCACATCTTCCCAGCTGTGGTTAAAAAGATGATGCTCTGCCTTCTGGTTTCAGCTCTAGTACTGTAAATGACTGTCCTTTCTGCCATCAATTTGGTGCTATTTGTTGTTGTTTCTGTTGTTGATGCATTTTTGTGCTTTCTTTCCATGCTATTTAAAATGGCTCCTAAGTGTAGTGCTGAAGCACAGTCTAGCATTCCTAAGCAGAAGGAGGCTGTGATGTGCCTAACAGAGAATATACGGGTGTTAGATAAGCTTTGTTTGGGAATGAATTATAGTGCTATTGGCTGTAAGTCCAATGTTAGTGAAACAACAATATATCATAAATACATAGTCTTTAAACAGAAACACACATAAAACAAAGATATGTCTTACAGAAATGTGACCAGAGAATCGCAAGAACCTAACCCTGAATTTCCCCTACAAACAATGATTCAGCATTTGCCAATTCAGCGTTCATGGTGACTTGGTCAATATTCTCTGGGTGCTTTCCTCTGAGAGCATAAATGTCAAAACCCCAGCTGTTCCTAAATCACTTACCTGAATCCAACAGAATATCACACAGTCTTACATGTCTTGGCCCAGCCAAGTCATTGACATTTTCTAACACGTTATCCTACCCCACGATTCCCTATATGCTTTGACATTAGGTGATGTGGCTCTATGATAGTCACCATCATCTTTGCCTGGCTGTTGCTGCCACCACCTGCACTTTTTCTTACTGTACCACTGAGAAAAGATTCTTCAAATCTCCAGGCCTAATGAACGACCTCTTGAGAACCTGAGGATTTCTAATTCCTATTCAAAATTGGTATTCATGGAGTAGGTCCCATTGCTTGGGTATCTCTGTTGTTGAGGTAGAACCTGAACTGATTTTGAAAATGTGCATCAGTTGCCTCTGGTCAGCGCCCCAGCAACAAAACCAGAGTTTAACTTCTTTGGGAGGGCTCACAGGGACTGTTTGGAGCTTTCTAGGGCAAAACACACTCTTAAATCAGTAGAGAAGTGTTGTCAGTGTCCTTTAGTTCCTATTAACTGCTACTAGAAACCATTAGAAATACAAAAATCTCTTGAAGCTGAGATCAATATACTAGAGGGGTGCTGGAAATGGGTAAGGGCAATTTCAAGTTTAATGGGGGTGTTAGCTGCTATGGAGTCCTGACTGTCTCCTAGGCATTGGGCTAGATTATAGAGATCATTTTATTTAATACTCATAGCAATCTGATGAAGTGGATGTTATTATTAATTTTTTTTTCAGTTTAGAAAACTGAATCTTTTTTTTAACATTTATTCATATTTGAGAGACAGAGAGAGACAGAGCATGAGGAGGGACAGAGAGAGAGGGAGACACAGAATCTGAAGCAGGCTCCAGGCTCTGAGCTGTCAGCACAGAGCCTGATGCGGGGCTCGGACTCACAAACTGCGAGATCATGAGCTGAGCTGAAGTCAGACGCTCAACTGACTGAGCCACCCAGGAGCCCCAGGAAACTGAATCTTAAAGAGGTTCAGATGTTTGTCCAAGGTCGTGGAGCTAAGCAGTCAGGATTTGAATGCAGATAGTCTGACTCTGGAACCAGCAGTCTTCAAAACACCCTTATACTTGACTGCTTCATTCATACAGATTCTTCCCAAATGTATTGAGCCTCAGATTTCTCACACAATTATTAAAAATATAAGGCCACATTAACATTAACTTGAATAATAGCATCTTAACAGGTGGACAATTCTAAAGCACATTTTAAAGAAATAGATGCTTTCAAGGGAGGTCAGTGCCTTGCTCACTAACACTTTATTTTCCCTTAACAACCAGCACCAAGTGATTAACTGAACTCAGAGTTTTTCCTTGAAGCTTGTCCTCAATCTCTGGCCTGGCTCAGTTTCAAAGTTACCCAGGGCTGCTTATCTCTAACAGATGGCTATCTTCCCTCTGACTCAGCGGCAGTGAGTTTGTTCACCACCCTATTTAGACTATTTGAAGCCAATGAAAAAGATGACTGTATTTTTCTCTTCAGGCATCAAGAGACCCTGAATATGTTCTCTAGCTTCCTCGAGAGAGAGAAAAAGCAGAAATTGCTATCGAGGACATCTAGTTATAGAGGACATTAAGCACCTGTGAGTTTTTTCCACCGATCTAAAAAATGGTTCATTTCACATGCATTTATCTCCACGATCCCAATAGATATTTCAAACTGGAGAAAGGAGCAGTCAAAATTTATATAGAATATTTGTTTCTATCTCTATCTGCCTACGGATGTGCTTTCAATTTGTAAATGGTCTCAGAGTTTCCAGACTTATTTTCTTAAAAGACTCATACTTCTTATGTGGTCTAATAAATTGTAGACAAAATGAGATAGAAAACTAATTTTAATATGGTACTCCTGAAAAAATTTTGGTTATGCATTGGAACAATTCTTAGACCTGAGAAGGATAGTTGTGCATGTTGTGATTTTCTTTGATCTTTCAGGGAATTAGCTTTCTAGGAGTAGATAGAATGATAACAAGAGAATTAGTAAAACACTATTGTAATAATAGTAGCGGCGTGTATTAAATGCTTCTTCTGTGTGAGACACAGTGTTCTGGCTTTGTGTAGATCATCTTAGGTACAGTTTTTTGTCCCAGCTGGATTAAGACTATGTGCAGCCTCAAACTCCTACAGTTTTTGAGAAACCCCTTTAGGAATAAGAAAAGAAAGTTATATATAGAAGTAAATAATTATTCAGGATGAGAAAAAAAAATCACACTAAAATGGAGAGTTTCAAAAGCTCACAAACACAGTGAGACATTAGTCATTGGATTTTAAGATTGTAAATCATTGGATTTATAACATTAGTCATTGGATTTAAAAAAAATCATTGGATTTCTAATCTTAAAATCCAATGACAATTTTTTTAAGTTTATTTATGTATTTTGGGAGAGAGGGAGAGTGTGCATGAGTGGGGACAAGGCAGAGAGAGAGGGAGAGAGAGAATCCCAAGCGGGCCCCACACTGTCAGCAAATAGCCTGATGCGGGGCTGGATATCACGAAACGTGAGATCGTGACCTGAGCTGAAACCGAGTCGGACACTTAACCAACTGAGCTACCCAGGTGCTCCCACAAAAAATATTTTGGATGGCAGACTGATATTCTTTTCATGTGATATGATGCTGCGCTTTTATCTGTAGGAAAAAAAAAAAGAAATGCCTAGTGTAAGATTTTAAATAGTACTTATCACTTTGACATAATAACGTGTTTATTGACTGCGAGCTTCCTGAAGAAGGGAGTGGCTGTGCTATTCACTCTCAGCAGGGAGGATAGTGACTGACATAGCAAATGCACTGATCACATGTTTGTAGAATAAAGGGATAATGAAACTACAGACAAGGGTTAAGTTGAAAGGTAATAAAGTTCAGCTGGGAAATTAGCTACCTCTTCAGACGTTGTTAAGATGTATTCCATGTACTTCCTTCTTGTCCAAGGAGTTTGGAATGCACAGGAATCCTGATGAAGCCTCCTTCATTCCCTCCTGAACAAATCAATTCTTTGCGGTTAAGCCAGACCCTAACCCGGATGTGCTATGTGACTCTGTACATTATTATGTTATGGATGAAAATAAGTAATGAGTACAAGTTTCTGGTCATTAACAAGGTAATATGGAAAACACATTGCTGCACAATGTTCTATTCTCATGACACCCACTCCAATCTAACCACCCAAATAATTTCCATTGGCATCAGCTCAATTATCATATACATGTGTTGTCATTAAACCCTTACAGAATCCATTCCAGCAATGTGCAAAATGAAAGAAAATAAAAAGAGAATGCGTTTTGTAAGATAAAGGGTTTTTCTTTTTCCTTTTAAATAAAATGAGCTGGGAAGAGGCCGAGAACTTTTATGATTCAGTAATGGCCAAGATATGATACTCTCTAGCTCACAAATCAAAGAGCCACAAACTGCAAAAGCTTCAATTTGAACAGAACAGCTCAGGGCCAGGCAAAATGTCATCCTTTTTATAGGTTCAACAAAATTCTTCTGTTTTTCATCTTGCAACTCAGGCATTAGATCAGCTCTTCAAGTCCCTGGGATGTCTGGAATACTGACTTGTGTGCACTTTCTAAAACATAGGGTCAAGTGCGAATAAATGCTACAGAAAAAAAGGAAATAGCACTAGAGAGAGACCCAAAATGCCCGAGTAAAATCTTCAGTGAAGGAATATCATGTAGAGTTCTTTGGTGTCACATAAATGCCCCCTAGGGCTTATCAACATGTGCACTCACACTAATGAGAGTGGCCAGCTTAGAAGACAGTGGGGTCTGCAGAGAGCGTCATGTTACAGTCTGTTCTTAGTCACATTTAAAATCTGGTACTGAAGGATAAAACTGTCACCGAAGGCTTAATATTGAGAACAAAATTATTTCAAAGAAAGAGCAGGCTTTGAACTCAACCTAAACTTCTTAGCCACCTATGTTTTCTGACTTCCATAATGACACCTGTAGGTCTGATACCCCATAAGTGTGCATTGAAAGACTTTCCTTTTATTGGTCATTGGATTTTAAGATTATAATATTTACCTGTTTAAATTAATGTTTTCCACTGTAAAGCTTTATTTTTGCATTTAAAAATATAAATAGCAGAATTAGGTACTACTTTGAAAAGGAACGGCATAATGTTTGATCTTTAGGTGTCCAGGAAGTATATAATTCACCTTAATTCACAATTACGTATTTATTCATTTAACAAATAGTGGTTGGACACCCACACCTCTTTATATTTATTACTGTACCAGTACATAAACAAATTAATAAGTCGAGATCTATGTTTCTTACATCCATTGGAATGGCTCAAATTTACAAATTAAGAAATGCAACCTCAGAAAGAGAGAAGCGAATTCCCAAAGTCTCTGGAAAGGATTTAGGCTCAGGTCTTTGCCTCTAACCCTTTTCCTTTCCACCTCTACTCAGAGGTAGGTATGTTTCATGCTTTTATGACACTACTTTTGCTTTGTTGCAAATTTAGCCATTTATGATTCTAGGAGTATGGGTTAAAGTTCAACAACATATTGTGTAGTGCTTGTAGCATTTAACTGTCCTTTAAATTATATACCACCTGTGTTATTTCAGAAATGATTTAAATCAGATATTGCTATGGAAATTGTAAAATGATATCTATCACCTCAAATTCACTCATTCCTATGGCCTTCCACACATTAGTTTATCAAAAGTATTTTCTGAGTGAAATGCATTCCTGAATCAGAGCAGAACCACCATAAAAGTATACCATCAAATTCACGTCCCCCTTGTTTAGAAAGGAATATGGTAGGGGGAGGTATGGCCGTCATCCATGTTGTCTTGGGTTGGGTTTCCTAGAAGTGAAGCTTAAGGAGAGAGTGAATGAGTAAGTAATTTTTTCACTAGTTTCAGGTATACAACATAATGATTAGATACATCTACACATTGCAAAATGATCACCACAATAAGTCTAGTTAACATCTATTACATATAGTTATAGAATTTTTCTTTCTTGTAATAACAACTTTTAAGACTTACATCTTAGCACCTTTCACAAATATACAATACATTATTAACTATAATTACCATACAGTACTTTATGCCCCCAGGACTTATTTATTTTATAACTGGGAATTTGTACCTTTGGACCACCTTCATCCATTTTTCCAACTCCCCATCCCCCATCTCTGGCAGTCACCAATCTGCTTTCAGTATCTACGAGTTTGTTTTGTTGTCGTTTTTAGATTCCACATATCAGTGAGATCAAATAGTATTATCCTTCTCTCTGTGACCTATTTCACTTAGTGTAATGCTCTCAAGGTCCGTCCATGTTGTCACAAAAGAGAGGGTTTCCTTTTTTTTTTATGGCTGAGTAATATTTTTGTGTGTGTGTGTGTGTGTGTGTGTGTGTATCACATTTTCTTTATCCATTCATCCACTCATGGGCATTTAGGTGGTTTCCATGGCTTGGTTATTGTAAATAATGTTTCAATAAACATGAGTAGTCGTAAGTATATTTTACATGAGTAAAATACATGAGTATTTTTTAGTTAGTGTCTACACTTCCTTTAGATAAACACCCAGATGTGGAATTATAGGATCACATGGTAGTAATATGTTTAATATCTTAGGAAATTTTATACTATTTTCCAAAGTGGCATTACCAGTTTACATTCACACCAATAGTGCACAAGGGTTTCCTTTTCTCCTTGCCAACACTTGTTATTTCTTGTCTTTTGTTATAATAGCCATTCTATTTTTTTTCACACTTATTTATTTATTTATTTTTTTATTTATTTTTGAGAGACAGAGAAAGAGCATGAGTGGGGGAGGGACAGAGAGAGAGGGAGACACAGAATCTGAAGCAGGCTCCAGGCTCCGAGCTGTCAGCACAGAGCCTGAAGCGCAGCTCGAACCCACGAACTGTGAGATCATGAACTGAGATGAAGTCGGACACTTAACCAACTGAACCACCCAGGTGTCCCTATAATACCCATTCTAAAAGGTACAAGGTGATATCTTATTGTGGTCTTGATTTACATCTCCATGATGAGAAGTGATGCTCACCACTTTTTCATCTTTTCATGGCTATATATCCTCTTTGAAAAAATGTCCATTCAGATACCCTGCGAATTTTGAAATTAAATTTGTTTTGCTATTGTATTGTATGAAATTTTAAATATGTTTTGGATATTAACCTCATATCAGGTATGTGATTTGCAAATATTTTCTCCCATTTGGTAGGTTACCTTTTGTTGATGGTTTCCTTTAGTGTGGAGAAACTTTTAAGTTGATGTAGTCTTACTTGTGTATTTTTAATTTTTTAAAATAAATTATTTTTGGTCTTGCTTCTAGTGTCAAATCCAAAAAATCATCATGAAGACTGATGTCAAGGCACTTACCATATATATTTCCTCCAGGAGTTTTGTGTTTTGACTTGAATTTTGTGTATGGTTCAAGATTGTGTTCTCATTTCATTCTTTTGCATGTGTCTGTCCAGTTTTAACAGCACCATTTTTTGAAGAGACTGTCCTTTCTCCTTTGTATATTATTGGCTCCTTTGTCATAGATTAATTGACCATATATGTATGGGTTGATTTCTGTGTTCTCTTTTTTGTTCCATGTACATGTATGTACATGTTTTAATGTTTCCATGTGATGTATGTACATGTTTTAATGCCAGTATCTTACTGTTTTGATTAACATATAGCTTTGTAATATAGTTTGAAATCAGGAAGTGTGATGCCTCTAGCTTTTTTTTCTTTTTTCTCAAGATTTCTTTGTCTCTGAGGGGTCCTTTGTGGTTCCACACAAATTTTAGGATGGTTTGTTCTATTTCTCTGAAAAATGCCATTGGAATTTTGATAAGGATGTCACTGAAGTTTTAGAAACCTTTGGGTATTGTGGACATTTAACAATGAACGTATTATACTTTCAGGAGTGTATCATACTGTTCAGAATACTGGTTTTTAATGATTTGATTAAATTTATTTTTTTCTGATGCAACTTGAGATTGTTTTCTTAATTTTTCTCTCTGATAGTTTCTTATTAATGTATAGAAACAGAATTTACTTTTGTGTATTGATTTTGTATTCTGTAACTTTATTGGATTTAATTAGTTTTAGCAGTTTTTTTTCGTGGGTTTAATATTTTCTTTATGTAGTATCATATAATCTACAAATAGAGTCAGTTTTCCTTCTTTTCTGACTTGGATGCCTTTTATTTCTTTTCCTTTCTTTTTCCAACTAAATAGCTCTGACCAGGACTCCCAAAGCTATTTTCAATAAAAGTGGTGGGATTAGGCATTCTTATCTTGTTTCTGATTTTAGGAGAAAAGCTTTCAAACTTTTATTATTGAGTCTGATATTAGCTGTGGGCTTATCATATATGGCCTTTTTATTATGTCGAGGTAAGTTCCCTCTGTACGTACTTTGTTCACAGTTTTTATCACGAATGAATGTTGAACTTTGTCAGATGTTTTTACTGCATTTATTGAGATGACGTTTTTTTATCCTTCATGTTGTTAATGTGGTATATCACATTGTTTGATTTGTGATGTTAAACATCCCTGCCTCCCTGTAATAAATCCAATTTGATCATGAGATATGTAACCAGAGTGATTTTTAAATGATGTTATCAGATCATGTGACTGCTCTTTAGAAACATCTTCTGACTCACTGAAGTAAAATTCAGTCTTACCAAGATCTACAAGGCTATAGAAATCAGGAACCTTACCCTTACACTCCCATCCTTTAGGTGTTACTCCTTCTCTTCTTCCCCTCCCTCAATCCACCCCAGCTACACTGCCACCCTTGTTATGCTTCAAACACATGAAGTTACACCCAACTCAGGCCCTTTGCATTTTTGTTCCCACTTCCCAGAACACCTTTTTTTCCCCAGCTACCTGTTACCTGTTGCCTTCAGGTTTCTGTTCAAGTGTCATCTCTCAGTGACATAAAATACAACTTCATTTCCAAACACTCCTTATAATCTTAAAATGCTTTACGTTTCTCTATGGCACTTGGCTATCACCATTTGATGTATTACACAGTAATTTATTTTCTGTCTTAACATCAAAAATATAAGCTATCCAAAGCCTTGAATTTTATTTTGCTTACTGCTGGATGCACAATACCTAGAATGGTTTTGTCACATACTAAATGCTCAATAAATATTTTGTGATTGAAGTAAGGAATGATACAAATTACACAACTTTTGTGGGAAGATTGTGGTAAATGGTAACTCCTGCCAAGGCATCTAAAGGAGTACTAAAGGTTAAGACTTTTGTTTTGTTTGCTTTTAACATTTATGTAAAATTGTATGTTTGGCATAGGAATACCTCATTAAATTTAAACTCAGCATTCAGTGTAGAAATGTATACACACACCAACGCATATTTATGCACAAATAAATGACAAGCGAAAGATTCATAAATGGTTACAATTAGAGACATACTGAGATATAGTCAAGTAAAATGGAAAAAGAAAAATGGAATATAGTATAGTCTAGAATATAGTAATGCTCAATCAATGTAAATACATTGTTTTGCAATATATATTCATGAAGACATTTTCCACCATTAATAAGAAAGAAATAAAAGAACAAATAGAAAGATGGGAGATTGGCTGAGGAATTTTGCAAGTAGAGCAATTTGGCAAGCTGTTTTTGTTACACCTAGAAATAATGGAAAATTCCTCAGGGTTTACTTGTACTTTAATTTTTGGGTTGTGATCAAATACACCTATTGCCAGATATAGATTAATTTTATACACTTGAAATATCATACATAATTCTGTTTCTCTGTCAGCATCAAGATAACTTCTTCATCATTTTTATTGACTTCCACGTGATGTCTAACTTAAAAAAATATTTCTCAGTCTACCTATGCCAATTCAATGCTCAAAAGGAAAATAAAATGCATATTTTAATAGAATAAAGGTATGCTTAAAAGTCTCATCGTTGAATATTTCAAAAAAATAGCTTGTCCATGTCATTATAAAAACTGAAATTTTACTAATTAATCTGTTAACAAATGTTTAGAAGCTAAATATTCCTGGTGAAGTGCCTTGCCCGCTTGAATTGAAATAAACTTATTTCGTGTAATAATCTTGGTTTATTTTTATTTAATAAAAATAAAAGTCATGCCTAAAACATGGTACTTTCCCCAAACACAGAGTTGATACACTGGTGAGGAAAACAGATGAAAAGATTGTTTTAATAAAATATGTCAAGAGATAAATGGGCATGGTCTCATTGTACTGTTCGATCTGACGCTATTTAGGGGTGTGGGACAGGAGTAGATGATGTCTGAATTGGAATTTGAAGGATGTTAAAGTTAGCCAGAAGAGAGGTAGTGAACCATCATAAGCAGATGATCAAGATGTACAAAGGCACTGAGGCACTGAAAAGTAAGGGGTGTGAAACGTTACAAGAATTTGACATTATTTGGTAGGTGTGGCAAATTAAATATGGCCACAAGATCTATGACTGTTCACCTTTGGAGAAGTGGAGTCTGTGTCCCTCCTCTTTAATTCTTCAGTCTTTGTTTCTGTGAAGACTTGGATAGTATATGGTGGAAGTGACGTGGTGCCAGTTTCTGGAGAAGGTCTTAAAAGGCTGGCAGCTCCACTTCCTGAAACTGGTAATATTTATGGTAGATGAAGCTAGTCACCATGTAAATAGCCTGCTTATTTTACTGCAAAAACAATTTTTTTTTAACGTCCCTGGGACTATGTGGAGAGGATGAGGGGCTCCGTTGAATCTCGCCTTCCAGCCATCTCCAACAGGGTCCCAAGAACGGGAATAAAGCCATTCTGGACCCATCAGAACAGACCAGTCCCTGGTTGAATAACATCAAGTGACCGTAGTCAATGCCAGAATCACGTAGCTGACTTCATACAGAATTCCTGACCCCGTACAATCATGAGATACAATAGAATGGATGTTGGTTAAATCCATTCAGTGTTGGGCTGGTTCGTTTTACTGAAATTGAAAATCATACTGGTGGAATAGGAAGCAGAAGAGCAATGCAAGTGCAAAACGATAGAGGGTCTGGGATGCTAGTTTAAGGATTTTGGATGCTTCATCTTACACTTCCAGGTCTAACGTAGTAAAATTGCCCCCCCCAATGCACATACACACATAAGGTTCCCCAATTTATCATTTGTCAAACAAGGCCATTTAAAAAAATTGCTACCATATTCGACCAACGTAATTTCAGAAAAGAAAGGGAAACTTAACTACAAGACATTTGGACAGGCAGAATTGTAAAGTAATGACTGTAGCCAACTTTATAACATTTATTATGTGTCAGACACTTCGTTTAGCGTTCTGCATGCATTAATTCACTTTAAAACAGTCCAGTAAGGGAAGTAGTGATATTTATTCAATTTTGTAATTGAAGAAACTGAGTCATAGAGAAGTGGCAAAACTCGACAAGGCAACATGGCTAATAAGTGGCAAGCACAGGGATTCAAACCTAGACAATCTGGATTTGGACTCTGTGTACGTGACCACTTCACTCCCTTGCCTCTTGTAGGTAACGGCGATTTCTTCAGCAAAGCTTTCTCTGACGTTTCAGTCTAGTTCAGGCCACCATAATAAATTAGTGATGCTGTGAGCTCCTTTATGGTTCTCAAATCATGTGTTTGCATGTGTGCAAATGTAGGGTGTGATGAGCAGGGTCTTTCTTTTTCAGCTGACTGTGAGCTCCCTCAGGGAGAGGCAGAGGAACTTTCCCTTTTGCTCATCATTGTTTTCCTCGTGCTTATCCTACTGACCATGACATATAGGTATGCAACAAATACTTGCAGAATAACTGGATGAATGCACTAATGACGGAATGATTCCTGACTGGAATAGGCTGAGTTGTATGAAAAACTGCATTGTCATTAGCATGTTGTCATGGATATGTGCAAACCTGAGAGCCACTGCTTATACCAAAACAGGTTTAAAAAAAGTGAAGCCCAAGTGAATTCTTTTCCACAGGGACCATGGATCAGACCAGAAATGAAGGAGGAGAATAATTTGAGGAAAATCTGGTTAATAAAACAAAGCTGGCAGGAGCAGACAAAAAAAACAACAGAGGGTTCCTTTGAGAACCATGGGAAGAAGGAGTCATGACACCATGCCAACATCTTAAAAGCCTAGTGATAAGTAGCAAGTGAAAATGACAGTTCAGCATATAGGAAAGCGAGATCAGGAATCAGACATTTAAAGGCATAAAGTATAAGGTAGTCTGAGGAATCAAGGTCGGCCTCGGCAAGGATCCAACATTGAAAATAAGGCACAAGGGATGACTGAAATGACTGAATAAATGCTGGAGTGGTGAGAGTCCTACTGAAGGGACTGACATTGCCAAGTCTCCAATACAAGGGAACGAATGATTTGGTCAAGGCAGGGAGTTGGTGGATATGCAGGTTACGATCATTGAAAGTTGGGATTGGAGAGATACAGAGAGGTCAGGGTGCTGTGTATAGTGTAGTAGATGTTAGGATGCTGCTGTTTTCTTAAAGGCTGTGTGAGGCCATTGATGGGTCTTGAGTAATGGAGTGACATGATCTGGTTTGCTTATTTGCTGTGTGAATGCACATCAAAGAGCACATATGATTTCACTGAGCATATGTTATCAATAGGGCCTTTGCTTGGCAACAGAGATGCAAAGAATCAGAAGACAACATCACGATCTGACCAAGGTATCAGGACCTGTACCCCCCAAAATTTCAAAAGCTTGTGTGGCTTTGAAAAGCCACCAGTGCTAAAGGATAGTGTGTGAGAAGGATATGAAGACATGAAAAAGGGAGAGTGGGTTAAGGTTGGAAAGAGCGCCTGGTGATGGAAGACAGAAAAGGCAAACAGAGATACTATAGGGAATGAGAAAAGCCTTACAGTTGGACCACATTGAACCTGAAAGCCCAGAATGAGAAATGTGTAGAATCTTAATTCATCCTGTGCACCGTCTGTCATTGGGAGAGAAAGCAGCTATTCTGTGATCTTAGACTCCATGCTCCATGGGAGCAAAATACTTAAAGGGGAAGCTTTAGGATGTGAGGGGGCAGCTACTTGTTTTTTATGGACTCACTGCTCTTGGAATTCCATGAACTTTTGCTCTGGAGACAGGAGATGGAGATTTGTTACAATATGATTAAGTGCTCTGCCTCTGGCTCCTTGGCATTGTGTCCTAAACTCAGGTCTTCACATGTGAAGAAGAAATAGATCTTGTCCTAGTTTTTCCATAAGACGAGTAACTAAGTATTCTTGTTGCCTGGGCTTTCATTAACGAGTAACTATCTGACCTTGGATAAACTCCTTAATCTCACTGTGCCTCACTTTATTACTTTGTATTATGAAGTAGAGGTGGGTGAAATAGATGAGTTCTAGTATCCCTTGCATATCTGACAACATTGCCACATTTTTTCCTGTTCACTCTGGGCCAAGAGAGGTTAAACCTATTTGTCTATCATTATTCATTAATGGTGATTGTTATCATAACAGCTCTCTTTCATTGAGCCCCAGTTCGAGGCTTTGCATTTATTTCTTCACTTAATTTTCATTCTCTTATTCACTTAATCCCCACAATATTAGTTATTTTATGGTCAAAGAAATTGAGGTTGGATGAGGTTAAGTGCCTACTCAAGGTCATACAACTAGTAAATGACAACCAAGATTTTAACATGGTTTTCTCTGATTCTACAGCTACTCATATTTGTAAGCGCTACACTGACATTGGCTTAAACTCTTTTTTTTTTTAACATTGCAATGTAACTGAAGTTAAAATAGATTTTTAGCAGAGCAGCCAGTGGGATATGAATCTGATATTATTCTGATTCAGGAGAAAGTCTTACTCAGCTTCACACATAGTATGAATAATGGCATCAAAAATGTTCAACATAAATCTCTCCCAGACCTAAGGCCTGGATTAGTATGCTAATGTATAAGCTGTTGCAATATTTCACAGCTAGGAATAAATGGCTAAACATAAAAATGTGTGTTTAAATGTGGATGGATGTGCCTATAGAGGCACCAAAGGCACTACTAATATTATTCACACTTCTTTATCCATGGAGGATGGAGGCCATTTGGAGTCAGCAGTGAGGTGGGATTGTCTTGTTACTGAGCCTAAAGCAATCAGACTCTGAGGCCAGATAAAATAGAATCAGGGAATTCTGTAAAAAGCCTAGAAGAGTTCACATCGTTGGAGAATGACAGCGGCATTGCAGTTATTAGACATCTGATGGCCCATCACCTAGATGGGTGAGCGCAAGTGGCACCCAAAGTCAAAGCCAACGCAGAGGAAATATCAAAAAAGCAGCATGCAAATGCTCGTATGTTGAATCCCCAGTTAATAGTGGAGGAAATGCCAACAGAGCACATTGGGAAAAAAAAGATATATAAACAATCTTATCACAGTAGGCTCTGGCTGGTCTGAAAGTCTCAGACTGTCTAAAGAGATGGGTAAGAGTAGGTTTGACAGATGACAGATATATTAGATCATGTTTGGGTTGTCCCTACTCCCCAAATTTGGATGGCAAGGGGTTGGCAAAGAACAAGAAAACAAGCAAAAAGATGGCCCCAATAGAAATCAAGCGTCCTTTGAAATCTATTATTATTTTTTTTTAACTTAAAATTTAAAATTTATCTTGTTGGCACATGGAAACTTTGGTAATCTTGCTTAAGCCCATGTCTCACTTCTTAGAATAATGTTTTAAATGTGTAAAATGACATATAGAGGATTTTCCAGGTCACCAATTATATACCCCGTAGTCACCAAAACAATCTAAGAAGTTTATGACTTAGTAAAGAGAGAACATGACTTTTTATTCTCACAATAATTAATAAATTCTGGTGGTGATTCTAATATTTACTATAATTTCAAAGTAATGAAGAGTCAGTGTTAAAATCACCCTTTTAGGCCCAATCTCACCATGGTGCTTAGCCCATGAAGGTTTCTCAATAAATATTTATGAAATAAGTGAGGAAAATTATGCTAAGTTTGAAGGGTGTACAAGTGTATGAAACACAGCACCATCCCTCAAGAAGCTTAGACTCTTGCTGGGAATTGAGATTGCGTGTGTTTGTGTGCGTACATGAACACGCAAGAGTAAGAACATTCAGAACAACTGGTGTAAGGTCCAGGTGCCAAACGCTAAATAAGTAAAATAATACAATAAATGAAATCTCTTTTGAACAGGGTTCAGAGAAGAAAAATATTGAGTTGGGGTTTTACCATAAAGCATCCTGGTGAAAATTAGGCTGACGTTAGGAATGTGGAAAGAGTTAAACAGCGTGGATGGAATGGGAATGGAGCCATTATAGGTTTTCATTGCATTTTTCTTCTCCAGTTTGCATACCGTTGATTCTTCATCCTGTTTTTTATGGCATGATTTTTGAGAGCCCTTTATTTTTTAGTGATTTTCCTCTCCTCACTCTCTTTGTTATGTTTATTTATTTATTTTTGTAAAGATGGGTGTCTGGAACAGGATGCAATAATTTGGACGGAACAAATGGTCCTATTATCCCTGATTTAAACACTACATTTAGTGTATTATCGTCCATAATTGGGTTCGATTCATTGGTACCTGTGGCACATTACTGGCAAAATGAGCAGGAGGTTACCTAAAACCCCACGTGACCTGCCATAAAGAATTTTTTTAATTTTTGTCATATCACTTACTAAACCATTCATTCGTTCATGCATCCCATATCAATTATTCGAATACTACTATGTACCAGATGTTTTTCAATAGGTTGCATAGGCCCAAATATGAATTTTTTTTCACAAACCTGTATTAAGAAAAATTGTATACTTTATTACACATTTATCTTTCTATCCATCCCCCTGTTCACCAAACAATCTTATTTTCTTATTTTATTTATTTATTTATTTATTTAGTGAGCAAGGGGGGAGGAGGGAGAGAGAGAGAGAGAGAGAGGGAGAGAGAGAGAGTATCCCAAGCAGGCCCCATGCTCAGAGCAGAGCTGCATGGATGTGAGGCTGGATCCCATGACCTTGGGATCATGACCTGAGCTGAAATCAAGAGTTGGACACTCAACCGACTGAGTCACCCAGGCACCTCTAAGTGTACTTTAAATAAAATGGCGTATATAATCACCTCATAAACACCCATTAATACCCTGTCGTGTGTACCAAGAACTAGAGTTCAATATGTTTGTTTGAACCACTTCATATAAAATCTATGTCAAAATTTCATAGTGAAATTTCTTGTGCAAAACAAAATGGTGTCCCATCTCAACAATATAACAACCCTATTCAAGTCAGGAAAATAAGGTAATGAGAAAGTTACTGTGACATTTATTTGTAGTTAGATATAAAGAAATGTATTACCACAGTGTACTTGTCCATTGAATTTTAATGGCATATTTGAAATGATAAATGCTGCTAATTGACTTTGAGGGATAGCTTTATATTCTGATGCAAACCAACCTAAACTTCAATCAAGTTTTAGAAAATTATCATGACCCCAGAAAGTTTCCTAATGCCTCTTTGATATGAATTTAAATTTTTCCCAGATAAGTTTCAATTTGCTTGTTATGTTCCAGTATTCAACTGTCTGTATTGTTTTCAATCTTAATTTTGAATTTGACATACCATGCATAACATCCGGCTTAGTACCATTTACTTATTTTTTTTTTTTGCATACAACAAAAGTTGTTGATTAAAGAGGTAAAAATAGACAAAGTGAGCAAGTTAAAACAGAAAGCCTTACAATATATGACTAAAAATTTCTCCTTGGTTGCCACGGATTCATTGTTATACAACTAGGTCTATCCTTTGCAATGGCTATGTAGCTAGCACAAGAGTGTTGGTAATAGATTATTTAATGGAATAATTAAATACCAAAGAAATGTGATACTGTGAATATTCTTTAGTCATTTTAGCGTATGTTTGAATTGAATTCAAACATTTTTTATGTGTCCTGTTGATAAAGTTTATATATATATACAAAATTTTTTGTCAAATTGGTTTCCATACAACACCCAGTGCTCATCCCAACAGGTGCCCTCCTTAATACCCATAACCCACCCTCCCCTCCCTCCCACCCCCCCATCAACCCTCAGTTTATTCTCAGTTTTTAACAGTCTCCTATGCTTTGGCTCTCTCCCACTCTAACCTCTTTTTTTTTTTTTCTTTCCCCTCCCCCATGGGTTTCTGTTAAGTTTCTCAGGATCCACATAAGAGTGAAACCATATGGTATCTGTCTTTCTCTGTATGACTTATTTCACTTAGCATAACACTCTCCAGTTCCATCCATGTTGCTACAAAAGGCCATATTTCATTCTTTCTCATTGCCACATAGTATTCCATTGTGTATATAAACCAGAACTTCTTTATCCATTCATCAGTTGATGGACATTTAGGCTCTTTCCATAAATTGGCTGTTGTTGAAAGTGCTGCTATAAACATCGGGGTACAAGTGCCCCTATGCATCAGCACTCCTGTATCCCTTGGGTAAATTCCTAGCAATGCTATTGCGGGTCATAGGGTAGATCTATTTTTAATTTTTTGGGGAACCTTCACACTGTTTTCCAGAGTGGCTGCCAGTTTTCATTCCCACCAACAGTGCAAGAGGGTTCCCGTTTCTCCACATCCTCTCCAGCATCTATAGTCTCCTGACTTATTCATCTTAGCCACTCTGGCATGAGGTGATATCTGAGTGTGGTTTTGATTTGTATTTCCCTGATGAGGAGTGACATTGAGCATCTTTTCATGTGCCTGTTGACCATCTGGATGTCTTCTTTAGAGAAGTGTCTATTCATGTCTTCTGCCCATTTCTTCACTGGATTATTTGTTTTTCAGGTGTGGAGTTTGTTGAGTTCTTTATAGATTTTGGATACTAGCCCTTTGTCCGATATGTCATTTGCAAATATCTTTTCCCATTCCATTGGTTACCTTTTAGTTTTGTTGATTGTTTCCTTTGCAGTGCAGAAGATTTTTATCTTCATGAGGTCCCAATAGTCCATCAAAACCCTAGAGGAGAAAGCAGGAAAAAACCTCTCTGACCTCAGCTGCAGCAATTTCTTAACTTGACACAACTCCAAAGGCAAGGGAATTAAAAGCAAAAATAAAGTTATATATTTTGTAGACTAACAAAATATCAGTCTCGGAAAGAAACTAACACATCATCTGGTGCATTGATTTAGCAGACATTTTAAATATTAATCTCCAACATCAGACTGAGTGATCTCATTGTTCCTTCCTGCATTTCTCCAGAATGCAACTTGAGCTCTTTATAAGGAAGCTCATTTTAGTGAGTCAGATGGTTTATCCTCCCTGGATTATGAGGTTTTTATCCTTACTGTCACATTTCACGAGGATCCAAAGTACATACAGAGTAAAAAAAAAGAAAAAAGTATTATTACGTATACCTAGGAAATAGATGCTGACATTTGAATAATAAAATGTTCTTAAAAAGAAGACTCTTTATAATTATTATATAACCTAGTATCTTCTTATAAGTGTGCTGTTGGCAGGTTTAGTGACATCATTGGTGCAAAATATGGTATTTTTTAAAATTAGCAATCAGTTGTAGAAAATACTCACTGAGATTTTATATCTTATACCTTTAAAATCTTCTTGTACTTCCTTAATTATTAAGAGAGACTTAATTGACTCCAATTTTAGGTGAAACTTTTATTATTTTCAAAACAGGCTTCACAGTACCATAAATTATCTCTGCCTCTCACATGTGACAATGTTTGAAGCTAAGAAATTTGCTTATTTGCATCAGATTATAAAGCTGTCTTCTTGGTCAATTAGTAGTATTTTACCACTTTAAATATGCCCAAAAAAATTCAAGGGAAAAAAAAACATGCCTCTTAGTTGAGAAAATATAAATATAAATAAATGTCACAATCATATTTTTATTTCTTTATTTTCCTAACTTGAACAGGGTCTCTAACATAATTGAAATTAGATACCATTTTGTTTATAGAAAACTGCATTATGAGGGCTTGGTATACATCTCTTATAAAGTGCTTCCGATGAGAAATTTATCATTTAAATCCCACCCAGTAATTTGTAACTCAAATAAATAAAGGCTTATTGCATTTAAACAGTAAATACTACTAAAATAATGAAACACACTGCTACTCCATTTTCCAGTTTTGTGGATAAAATTATGGCACCAGCATGGAAAGGTATCAGTTCAACAGCCTGAAACAAACCGAACACTGCATTGGACCACAGTTGAAATTCAATATGTTCAATTTGCTGTAGCCAGCAGCCCAACAACTTGATCTTTTGTCACTATGTGCCCTAAAAAAAGATCATATATCTCTTGTGCACTTATGTCAGGAAAAGCACCACAACCTACTTATCATACTTTCAAAACACTTAAGAAAACAAGGCAAATTCCCCCAAAGTAATTCAGCTTTTGGGAAGGGTTTTATTATTGCCATCAATTGCAATGTTGTCAAAACTGACAAATTGAAGTTCTTAAAATAACTGATTCATAACTTGGTCTCCTAAAGCAAGGAGGGTAATGTGCTCCTGGCCCTTGATGATTTTCATATACAGCTTTGAGGATCATTTACATAAGGGTTAAGTAGGTGAACTGCAACATAAAAACACCATATAAATGGTAGACTCATTTTAAACCTTAGTCTAACACAGGATAGTAGAAATATTTTAAGATAAAACATCATGCTGATAATACAATAAAGCCAATCTAATAGGAAACATTCCATCATTTATTTAATCCAAGCTAATTACGATATCATTCCTTTCTGCATTCCTGTTTTTTATGCTTTGTGCCACTGTAGTGATTTGATAGAGTCACTGATGATTATATTATTGCAAAGGGTCACAGCAACATGGAAGCCTGCATGTAGAAATGCTAGGGTATTTTTTCCAGGATATTCTGGGATTTAAGTGTTTCAGACCTATGTGTGACTTCAGATCTTATTCTATTATTAACATTTGGAAGGGTGAGTAGCAAAATATTATTTCTCTTTTTTCCTGGAACGGTATGGTATCTTGTACATCTCACTTATCATCGCACTTCTTAGAATGATGTGGAGATATATATATATATATATATATATATGAAGGAGGATATATATATATATATATATATTTCTCCTTTGGTCTGTGAAAACACCAGAATGGAGCTGATGTCTCATTTACCACTGTATTCTCACACCACGTTAACACAGAAGAGTAATAAGCCCTCAGTAAAGTAGAATGAATGAATGAATGAATGAATGAATGAAATGACTGAAAACGAATAAATGAAATATGGAGTGTGTAATATAGTGTGTGGTAAACAGCATCAATGCTTCCAATCTTTCTGCCCTTCCTATACCCCTTCCCAGGAGTGTGCTGGTAGATGTTTAACAACTGGCTCTCCAAAACAGACAAACCAACCCTCTGATTTTTATAGCATTTGCTGATTTGCATGATGTAAATACTTCTGCCATGGCCAGTTTCAAGTGGCCAATATGACATCACTGAGTTCAGAGCAGAGATAACAGCTCCTGTGAGTCAGCCCAAACTGGCTCCAACACACCACCACCCCTCTTTCTGTAAGGTGTCTTTGCATTTTCTCCCAACAGAGGCAAAGATACTTTCCTCGCTACATTGACATCGGGCTTGGTCATATGACTTGCTTTCGCAAATGGAATGATAGCAACAAGCAAACGCTTGACGTGTGTTAGTGCATTTGTGTTTTCCGTTTATGCTTCTTCAATCACCATTAGAAAAACATGGTGCTGGTTTATGGAGGGAAAAAGATACTTGGAGCAAACTTAGACGGGACTCGCCACTGAGAACCAAGCCCCGCCTGCGTCAGCCAAACCTCTTATCAATCTACAGATGTGAGGGTGAAAAGTCTGTGTTTATTGTGTTAACCCACTGAGATTCTGTGGTTATTACTACTGATACAGTGTGCAATGGGAGTGAAGGGGGAGGTAAGACAATCTGGTAAAGTATTACGGTAAGAGTCAATGCTCCCGGGCTGCATTCCGCATTCTGCTACTACTTATGTGTTTTGTAAAAAATGAACTAAGAGTGTGAATTATGGGTCTTCTTTGCATTTCTCTTTCTGGAAATAAAGGCCGCAAACACTTCCTTCTTAACAGTGGTATCATGAACTGCTCCGGAAGTATAAAGCATTCGTATTATGGTTGTCATGGTTGTTTAGACACTTGAGAATTTAGGTCAATTACATCTTTAAAATTTTTCATGTATTCATTTTCACAATCCATCCACATGTAGGTCACACTTACTATATCTGTGGACTATGCTGTTCATGTTGTTTTTCCTTGAGGAATACATTTTCCCCAACCTCTTAACTTCCTATGTGCTGATATTTTCCTTCTACTAGTCTACTGGAACTTCTACCCATTGTTACTGGTTATTACTAATTGACATATTCAATGACTGTTTCAGAATTTTCAGCCTTCATGGATTTTTTTTTTTTACAGTTAGCAGTTAATAAGTTAACTCTTCCTTCTCAAAACTCTTTACACATGACACCTGGAGAACTTCTCTAGCTTTTTCATTTTTGGCCTCTCTTCCTGGGTCCAATTTCTCTCTTTGTAAGAAGAAACTAAGTTTAGTCCTCAGGTTCTGTCTGCATTTTTTTTTTCAGTATTCTTACTCAGACACTTTGTCCACCATCTCTGCTGAAGCTACCTTTTTAGTTGCTGTGCCTCTCAGATCCACGTCTCTGTCCTAACCTCCGCAGGACTATTCCCCCCCAGAGAATGCTGAATATTCCCACCTTAGCTCCCTGGGTAACTATTGCTTAAAACTGAAGAGATCTTAAGTTGAATTTACCTTCTTCCTGTTAAAAGCAGCGTCTGCCTTCATTTCGATCACTGGCTCCACTATTCCCCAATGAAGAAAAACTCTAAATCTTGAAATGATATTACTGTTTTCCTGTGTTTCCACTTCAATTGCAATTTAACCAGATAGTGCTCTTGAATTGATCTGTAAATATTGATATTATTCACTAATGTTTACAGTTCTTCCTAAGAAAGGTAGGATTCTACCTCTCTAGCCTTTGGAAACTACATAGGGCTTTGTAACTTGTTTTGGCCAATGTAGTATGAGCAAAAATGTAGTGTCCTACTTGAATGGTAGGGCTGGTGGTGAGGCATCCAATTGAGGGCTGAAGCAACAAGCACAGATAGAGAGCCAAACATTATAAAAGATGGAGCAGTGGTGCCTGGGTGGCTCAGTCGGTTTCATCGACTGACTCTTGGTTTCTGCTCAGGTCATGATCTCATGGTTTTGAGCTCAAGCCCTGTGTGGGGCTCTGCGCTGATGGTGGGGAGTCTGCTTGGGATTCTCTCTCTCCCTCTCTCTCTCTCTCTGTCCATCTCCCACTCACACACACACACACACACTCTCTCTCTCTCTCTCTCAAAATAAATAAACTTAAAAAAATTAAAATCAATTGCAAAGCAGAAAAAATAGATCCAGATAAGAAAAGATCCTTGATGGCATTACCAACCCCTCAT
Organism: Lynx rufus; assembly: GCF_022079265.1. Lineage (NCBI taxonomy): Eukaryota > Metazoa > Chordata > Mammalia > Carnivora > Felidae > Lynx > Lynx rufus. The sequence continues at coordinate 38,056,586 of NW_025814824.1, read as the reverse complement.
GTATACTCTAGATGGCCTATTCATGAATGTTTTGCTGAGTAAGACAAACCACCCTTTATTTATTTAAGACCTTAGTGAGATGTTCTTTGTTGAACACATTCCCAGCAGATACATGCATTATGCCTCATCTTCTGAAATCTAGCCTGGGTGTGGATTCAGAACAGACGTGTCTTTTTGTCAGATTTTAGTGTTTTTAGGTCCAAAAAATAAGAAAAAAGTCTATTTTATTGTGTACTAAATGTTAGAGTCTCATTTGAGCCTAAACAAGCATTTGCATATTTTTCTTCCTTTAATTTCCTGCTACACTGCAGGAGAATTAGAGCACTTTTTTTTTTTTCTATAAGAGATCAGAGTGAGAAAAGATCATAGTGAAAAATACTGTTTTAGGAAACAGATGCAAATATATTCTGAATACATTTCCTATTTCAGGTTTATAGACTAATTCTCTTCCTATTAAAGGGAATAAAATCTTTAAAGATTCTCCAATTCCCACCCCCATCCCCAACCCCACCTTGAGCATGGCTTACCTTTCATCTGGCAAACAGAATGTAAGGTTATACTTTGCTAAGGAAGAGCAAGTTGGCTGGAATTATACTCGTTTATTCCTTTGAGACAGCAAAACAAAAAAAAAATAAATAAATAAAGGCAAGTTCTGCCCTATTTAGGGAACAATGAAATCAGAGTTGAAATAATTATTCGCGGAATGAAGAAATCACCTGCAAGGCAATTTGTCAAAGCAGTGTGGCTTTGGGTTAGTGAAAATATTCAACTAACACGAATTACAGGTGACAAAAGCGTAAGAGAAATGTAGAGCAATTCGTTTTAGTCGCAGGAAGTGTCTTCATCTATTCCACCCTAATGTCTTGTGAATGTGGCGGATAAGGTTATCAGAAGTGCAACACTGAAGTGTTGATTTTCTCTTAGGTCTGCATTACCATTTGGCTGTGGATTATATTTTAGGACTCCGAAGGGAAATAAAATATGGCCATCATTAAAAACCTCTTTCTACATAATAAGCACATGCCGAAGGGTTATCATCAGATATGGGTGTGTAATTGGATGGATGTTTCAGCGGCTTCTGCTGCCTCCTCAAGGTTATGAACAAATGATGCACATCTAACATGGATCTATAGATGTTTGCAGAGAGACATTCTTTTCCAAAACATTTCAAGTGTCAACAAATGCAAATACAAAGCATAAAATTCTTTTTGCGAATTCTAGTCAGCACTTCAATAATAAGCCGAAGGGCTTAAGTAAAACAAAAACCCAACCCCATACTATTGCTAAAGTCCTGAAAACATAAAGAGGATGCGACTTCCATAGCTTGAGTGATCCTAGCAAAATGATTTGTCTCAAATTGTTTGAGAATAATCTCAAAACAAGTCATCCCCTTTTCTCAAAGAGGTTGCTGGTTTTCAATCTTACCACTCTCTGTTCTGAGGATGCAGAGAATCATATTCAGAGCCCATGCCTTCATTTGCTGTGCATTTTTCACAGGACGAAGGCAGCAGAGGTCTGGCAGATGGAACACCCATGACTACTGGCCGATCTTGGAGACAATTCACAAGGTAAGTTTCCCAAATGAAAAAAAAAAAAAAAAAAAGAAAAAAAAGAAAAAAAAAGAAGAAGGAATGGATGTTTATAAGAAAGATTTTAAGAGGAATGATGTGTTCCCAAACTTCTGGAGGTGATGCCGGCACCTGGCAGATTGAACTGATAGATTAAAGAAAGGCAATTATAACACTCCACAGGGATGATAATGAAGACAAGAACAAGGTTACTAATATCCTCATGAATGTGGGCTCACCTGATGCGTAATGTCTGAATAGGGGGATTAAAAACAACAGATGGTAAATTTTAAAATGTTATGCTAATGACATTCAAGGCAAATAAGTCAATTGTTTTTATTATAAAAGCGTTTCTTCATCTTAAAGCCAAATAACATATGTTTAAAGCGGATGACAAATTCCTTTGAAAATATCCTGACTATAATCTAACCCAAACACAAATTATAGTTACACTAACTCTAACTATAGTCTCCTCTCTTCTTAATTATGGACTTCTTACATTTCTCCTGGGGAGAAAATTAAAGAGGAAGTAGAGGATAGAACGGGGGGAAAAATAAAGGAGAGCGAAGTGTTTCATAAAATTGAGTAGATTGTTTTGAAAATCACCTTGAGGCAAGATAAAGGAGATGATATAAAAGTACACCAAGTCCTTGAAACTGCCTTCCGTGTGTGCTGGGGTTGGGAGGCGGGGTGATGCACAAGACAGCTGCTGTAGGTGGATCAATATTCTGATGGCGACTGGCGAGTGCTAAAGATTCAGGGTACTTGGTCCCAGACTGTTGGTTCTGTCGCTCACTACCCATATGCCATTGGACAATTTTCTTAACCTCTTGAAACCTCAGTTTTCTCATGTGACAAAATGAGTACACTGGACGTTGTTATTTACTAAAACGGATGAAAGAACGAAGTGAGATACTGGATTTAATACACTTAGCACTGTTTCCAGCAAAAGCTTGCGAAGTATTATTACGGTGGTGCGTTTGTTGTGACACAGTCACAATGGACAGGGCTAAGCCTTTATTTAACTATTTAGGTAGCGATTTTTTCTTCCTGGGAAATAGAATAATGCGAAGTCCTCCCACTCTTTTTTTTTTTAATTTTTTTGATGTTTATGTTTGTTTTTGAGAGAGAGAGAGAGACAGAGAGAGTGCATGAGCGAGCAGGGGAGGGGCAGACAAAGAGACACAGAATCCAAAGCAGGCTCCAGGCTCTGAGCTGTCAGCACAGAGCCCAGCCTGGGGCTCTAACCCACGAACCGTGAGATCATGACCTGAGCCGAAGTCAGAGGCTTAACTGACTGAGCCACCCAGGCACCTCTGAATTCCTCCCACTCTTTAAGTGCAAACTGTTCTGCTGTTGGCCTAGCACTAGCGACTAAAACGCTTTTTAAGCCCAGGTGACACCCATCACCTGGTCCTTCTGTTCTTTGGAACAATACAACACATTTTGTTTCTTCTCGACTTGTTACAATTTCTTAGTTTCCAAGACTGGTGTTTGCCCCTCAGTTTTCTTCCTTTTATCCAAATTGAGCAAATTCCTTTAATCATTTTTCTAGATTGCTACTATCTAGTATGGTAGTCACTAGTTACATGTGCCTACACTGAACGCTTGAAATGCATTCCAACTTCTTTTGAAATGTTCTATGGCATAACAAACGTAGTGGATTTCAGACTTAGTATGAAAACGGAATATAAAATTCTCAATACTTTTTTTCGGATTGATAATACATTGAAAAATATTTTAGACATGTACCCTTAAATAAAATCTATTATCAAAATAAATTTTATCTGTTCCATTTTACTTTTTTTTTTAAATGTGTCCACTAGAAAATGTGTAATTATGTATGTGTTTCGTATTGGTTTCTTGCTTGTATTTCTACTGGACAGCATTGATCTACACATCTTCAATGTGGAATTGAAGTGATTAAAAGAAGAATTTATTGGAAAAGTGAAAGAAAAAGTTATGTGGATTTATTTATTTTTTAATTAATTAATTAACTTGAGAGGGAGAGAGCGTGAGTAAGTGAGAGAGGAGGGTGGGTAGGAGAGGGAAAATCCCATGAGGTGCAGAGAGAGAGGGAGAGAGAGAGAGACAGAGACGGAGACAGAGAGTGGACAGAGCCCAGAGCAGGGCTTGAGCTCCAACTCATGAACCATCAGATCATGACCTCAGTCCAAGTCAGACGCTCAACTGACTGAGCCACGCAGGCCCCCCGAAATTGTGTAGGTTTAAAAAGTAAATCAATTGCGTATGTTAAACAACTATGATATATTTGTTATGCATTTGTTATAATTTCCCACCAATCACAGTCTCAAATTCATACATTTTCCAACATACATGTTCATGAACTAATATGAAACACCTTAAGCCAGGGTTGTGTGGTCCTAAGTGAAGCTTGTGTTTGCAGCTGCTCACCGTCTTGCCCAGCTTCGTCATGGTGCAGTGAGACTCTGTCTGTCAGCTGTCACAGTTACTCAGAAGCTAGAAACTTAGACCATTTTATCCTTACCCCTAAAAATCCCTTTTGAAGATCAGTTGAAATTTCTTCAACTGAAAACCCATTTTGCAACGCCTCAAATTGTAGGTAAATTATAGCAACAGGAAAAATGACTCCCTTTTCATTAATCTCTGAAGACAAAATGGATATTTCAAAGAACAAAGTATCTCAAAGCCTGGAGAGATTTAAACTAATCTCGTTAGTTCTCTTTCAGACAGAACTCTACCGATATAGCTGAAAAGTATTTCACAGAAATTAAAGGGAGGAAGTCCACTCGATAGCACTGTTAAATGCATTTACTTTAATTTAGTTTAGTTCTGATTTTTATAAGGCTGTAAACTGTACGTGACCAATGTTTGGTAAATTACGTTCCCGGCTCCCTAAAGTGCAAAAGAGTCTTTGGCTCAGCATCTATATTTACTTGATTTTATTGTGGGGTTCTAACATTTCTTCCAGCCTGAACTTCCTAAATAAATATGTTGTTTGTGCTTCTTGAAAGCACCGATAGGCAAGGTTTTAAAATTACTTGGAGTATTTTATTCTGAATATCTGAAATGAACATACTAACTTTCAATGAACGTTTATTAGTCACCAGGACATACAAGTGTTAATCGAGGAATTTGGGAAACTTTTAGTCTTAAGTGAAAGACGTATCAGTTGAGATAGCATAAATGAAGTTGTTCTTACAGACATCGTTTCATTTGAATAGAAAATGTCAATTTTAAGTGGCAAACGTATCAGTTAAGATAACATAAAACAAGGGTTTTGAGCTTTGGCACAATTGACATTTTGAGCCAGGTGATTCTTCATTTTGACACTGTTCAGCAATAGCCCGTAGCCTCTGCCTACTACATATCGGTAACATCCTTGCCCCCAGTGGCAACAGCCTAAAATATTTCCAGATTGTGCCACGGTGTCTGCTGGGCCGCAAATTCCGTTTTGCTATGGTCAGGAAAATAAAAAAAGGGAATTTCAAAGAATGCACACAGCAAAATTAGATTCCTCCATCCTTAATTTCTGTTCCATATTGAACTCTCAGCTCGGGATATTCACTCAGGCATCAGTGCTGCCTCTACCTGTGTCCACAAAAAACGAGGCAAGGAAATCGGAGAATTTCTTGTTGGCCATTACTTCCAGCGCTGCCAATAATTGGCCTTCTGCTCACATTTCCTTAATCAAAGCAAAAAAATTTGGGAATCCCTAATGTCAAAGAGGCAGGCAGGTACAATAATCCCATGAACTAGGCAGCGGGTGAAAATGAGATATTTGTAAATAGCCCCCAATGACCACTGCAAGAAGTTTAGGAAAGAGGATGAAGAAGAAATGAAATGTGAACAGAGCATGGAAGAAAAAGGCTTCTTTGGAAAAGATAATTGTAAGGGAGGAAGGGTAATGCTAAGGAAGAAGAAACAGTATGAGCAGTGACTGATGAAGAATGACCACTTTATAAGCAATAGCTTATGGAACTTTCCTTATAAGAAAGTGCTGTGGGTATAAGAGCTAGCATTTCAAAGTTGTGGTTCCAGATGTATTTGAACATCTTTCTGGTTTTTTTAAAATTTTTAAAAATATTTATTTATTTTTGAGAGAGACAGAGACAGAATGCAAGTGGATTAGGGGCAGAGAGAGAGAGGGAGACACAGAATCTGAAGCAAGTTCCAGGCTCCAAGCTGTCAGCACAGAGCCCGACAGGGCTTGAACCTACAGGCCGTGAGATCATGACCTGAGCCGAAGTCGGACACTCAACCGACTGAGCCACCCAGGTGCCCCAACATCTTTCTATTTTTACATGTACAACATTTATATGTCTCTCAAATTAGTTACAATAAAAGTTAGAATTATTGAATTGTTTACTGTGACAGTTACGAGCGATGGGCTTCCCATGGGTTATCTATTTGAAGTCTTTATAACCCTATATCATTAAAATATCCTATTTTTTTATATAAGAAAACTGAAGATAAGTAGTTTCAGGCAAGCAACTTGTATGTGAAGCATTGGGTCTAAAACCCAGGTCTGTCTGATTCTAAAATGTATGCCCTAAACAGTTACACTATGTAGCCCAATGTAAATTATATTCAACTTTATATGGCACGAATTCTAAAATGCACATTTTTCTTCCTTTATAACATCTCTCACATGTTGCAACCATCTTACTATCAATGTTGTGTCATAGTTTAATCGGCTGATTTTTTTCTTTGTCCCAGTGATCAATAAAATAATAGTATGTTTTATAATCAATAGCATCTTATATTCAATAAATCTTTTAGAACAGCCTCATCCATTAAGGAAAAGACAAAGCCATTCATGCAGAGGCCATTAGCATCTAATCTGAAACTTCAGAACAAGTCTTGCAGATTTTTTGTTAACTCAAAAGACTGCTACTCAGTGGCTCAGATCAGAGGGTTCTGACCCCTTAGGGGAGGTGTTCCTTTTCCTGGTTTTCAGGTTCATCTTCATTTGCGATGCAGCTTCTTCCAACAGAAGGGAAATTCTTTCCCCAGCACCAGTAAGAGCATTACTAATGGGGAAATATCCAAGGGGACTGATGGAAAGGAAGAATGAATGGCTACTTTTGGCAATATTTTTGGCAAAATGAGGCTTGAAACAGAGTATTACTTACTTTTTGTTTGGACACTTCAGCACTCTTTCTCTTTCTTTCTTTCTTTCTTTCTTTCTTTCTTTCTTTCTTTCTTTTTTCTTTCTTTCATAAAGGTCTCCTGTTTTAGTTTTGCGTTACCCTTTCCTCCTCCATTGTAGATTCAGTGTTTGTGGTTTGAGTAGAACTGATTCCACTCTCACCTATGAAGGTAAGACATACTTTGTAAAAGATGAATGTATTCCAACTTTCTGGACACAATAATTGGCTACAGCCATTCCAGTTAGTCCATTCAGAGTTAACCCTGGGGCTTTACCTAAGAAATTAGGACATAATTGAACAAATCAAGTTGTAAAATTTGAAGATGCTGAAGCCATCTTGCTACTTCCCAGAGAGGGAAGACATCCGAATGGTCACCGAGACAAGAGATTGCGAGGACAGACACCAAGTTCAGGGGAAGTCACTTGACCTCCTAGCATAAATCACACCTGAAGCCAGCCTTTTCTCGGGCTTTTCAGTTATGTGAATAAATTCCCTTTTATCATAAGGCTGTTTCAGTTATGGTTTCTGTCACTGGCAACTGAGGGAAGCCTAATTGATACAACTACTATTAGCTTTCCTTATAAAAAAAATGGTTCCCAAAGTACAAGAATGCAGAGAAACACACAATTGATTTGAAAAAGAGAAGAAAACAGCTATAGAGCACTAAAACTATTGAAGACAAATCATGTTATGCATATAAAATAAGGATTTGGGTCAAAAATCTTTAGTAAATTTTTTTATCAAGTCCAATTTCCTTATTTGTAAGATTTAGAAGAAAAATGTCACTGATATTAATTATTAGGGCAATTAAGAATATAAAAATCGGGGCACCTGGGTGGCTCAGTTGGTTGAGTGTCCGACTTCGACTCAGGTCATGATCTCATGGTTCATGAGTTCGAGCCTCACATCGGATTCTGTGTTGACACCTCAGAGCCTGGAGCCTGCTTCAGATTCTGTGTCTCCCTCTCTCTCTGCCCCTTCCTAGCTCGTGCTCTGTCTGTCTGTCTCTCTAAAAAATAAATAAATAAACATTAAAAAAGGTAAAAAAAAGTATAAAGATGGATTCATAGTTTTATATCATTTTGTTTATAAAGACAAACCTTAAAATAAGAGATAAATAAAAATAGAAGTCATTTTTTCCCATCATGATTTTGTGTGATATCAAAGTAAAATGTGTAAGAATATACTTATATAATAACCATATATATATATATATACACACACATATATATATATACATATATATACACACACATTATGTATATATTTGGAAAGCTGAATGAAATGGATGTGTGCACAGAATGAGGGAAGAGTAGAGAAAGAGAGAGGCCAAGAGGGAGAGAGATGGAACCTTAAGTAGATGTTTTAACTGAACTTTGGACGGTCTTTGTAGCAGAGTCTCCATTGACGATATGCTTTTCCTCTGTCGGCAGTCTCTGCCATTTTCTTCAGATCCCTTGAAACCATGACAGGCCACACCCCCATCTTCTTTCTATGCTTGTCCATTCATTCCACATTAGGATTCAATGAGGTATATTATGCCCTTTAGAATGTCAGAGTGTTTCTGCCTGCTACCTAATTGCCTACTAATTTTTCACATATTCCATCCTTCTCCTGCAGACACTATGAGATTTTATACAACTTGAATTTTAACACCCAGAATTATGGCTTTTTGTGGGACGTATAGCTTCTCATCCGTACACATTTCATCAGCTATTAGAAATCAAAACTGTTGGCCAGCACAAAATAAATGGCAGAAAGGAAGGCCGCTGTGGCATAAAAACACACATTGCAGAACACGCTCCCATCAGAAAGGTGTGATGAACTGCTCATTGACTGATGATGTTTGTAGAATAGTGCATTAAAGCCTCTTGGCAGAAAATTTACAGCACAATCTGCCATACTAGCTCTGGCTCTCATTAGAGAGGGTATGCTAGTCTCCCAAACTTGGGAAAGATATATAATAGGCACACACACATATACAAATATTTTAGGAAACTCTTCAGATGCAATAGTATTATATGAATCAGACCCAGGCAAGGTATTACTAAATGTAGTAAGTATATATTGGAAGCACAAACAACCTAAGTTTAATTTTTCAAAAATAAAGATGAGTTACCCAAGAGAGTTGGATCTCTTTCACTTTTCTAAAATGTAAGGAAGTAATTTGGCTAATTTAGTTAGCCAAAATATTTAGATTCTAGCTCTTTATTTTGTATCTACATTTGGTCATGTTCCTGAGTGAAGGCTGATGTGTGTGATTTCAGTATCTATAATTATGTGGGTATGGATATAGTTATTAGGAGACTGGAGAGATCATGGATATATTTTAATCCAGTTCATTGACATTCCCCGTATTAATTTGGCATGCAAGCCCAGCTTAACAAGTTGATGCCTGGGACAGATATTTCTCCTGCTTAATAGGCTTACTGCTTAATAAGGCGTATATATGAAATAAAAATTTTATCATTATGTGGTATATAAGTTGCACAGCAAAAATAATATCTAAAATGTAAAGAATGGCTTTTATGAATTGCTTACCACTTCTCTGGAAATGTCTGGTTGCTTTACAAAGTTGATCTTGTATAATCCTTATAACGGCTCTGCAAGCTACGTATCATTGTCCACATTATAAAGATGAGGCAGTCGAGGCTCCAAGAAGGGGAGTTTGTAGCAACTTAAATATCTTCAGTGAAGTCTGTCTCCTAAGCCCATTCTTCAAACTCTGCCGTGCTACTGGTAAGCGTCCAGTTCTTAGCTTTCCTTCGCAAGGCTCTGCAAAGATGCCAGAAGAGAAAGTTATTTAACCTTGACAAGAAGGAAGGAACTTGAAGAATAAAAAGTGTTTTAAAATAAGATTCTAATATCCAATTCCCTGTAGCCCCGAGGACCGATGATCTGTACGAAGTTATTACACACCCTAGCAATTCTCATATGCCCACTTCTGCCTCAGTGGAAACACATGAGTTGATCAATTCCATTTGTAATTACATCTGGGAAAAGGGCTTATAGAGACAAACACTCAGCTGTTTTGTTCCCATGAGTACAACGTGAAATTAATCACTGGACCAATCTTTCCCTTGCTCCAGTAGTATTGATCAAGGCAAATCCTTTGCTAAGTCTGGCACCTACCAGTCCTAACACAGGAGTATTTAGAACAAAATGAAAATGTTTACCTCAAACACCAATTTGATCTCTTAATGCAAAGATTACCAGTAACGATTGTAAACTTTTAGTTGTAGTGATTAGGTATGAAATTACTTGGCCTGTGCCATTTATTCATATCTGCATTTTCACTATTACTGTGCTCAGCACTGAACTCTATTCAGTAATTTAGAAGCACAGCTAATTAAAAAAAAATTAACGTTTATTTATTATTGAGAGACAGAGAGAGAGAGACAACATGAGCATGGGAGGAGCAGAGAGGGGGGGGAGACACAGAATCCAAAGCAGGCTCCAGGCTCAGAGCGGTCAGCACAGAGCCCGAAGCGGGGCTTGAACTCACAAACCGCTAGATCACGACGTGAGCCGAAGTCAGATGATCAACCGACTGAGCCACGCAGGCACCCCAGGAACAGCTAATTTTTAAATTTACAATGGTCCCATCACCAACTTCTTACACCCATAATGCTGATCAACTGCTTTGATAAATATGATGGAGAATAAGTCCTAGGTGGTTGATGCAATCATTTGCTTACTTCACATTAAACTTGACAGGATATTAAGTATAGCTCAGATATTTAACACTTTGAAAAGACAGGTATTGTACATTCTTCCAGTTAATTTGTACACAGATGAAATAAAAAGATTTTTACTGCCTTTGATAAAATATCCAAGAAGGTTTATTTCCCTTTTGTTAACCCTTCTTTGTATTTGTAAAGTGTGTGTCTCAGAATACCAGTCTGTGGTGTGTTATTAGTTTTTTTTTACCACTCATGAAAGATCTTACAGGCAAATATATCTGGGGGAAATATATAGTCCAAAATATTAAAGATTTGCACAGAGGTTTTATAGACAAATCGAGTCAGACTTCTTCAAAATGAAGAGAAGATTCCTCAAAAGGTTAGAAATAAATTCCAACAAATTTTATTTCACTGCAGATTTTTTTCCCCAGAGGATGTTACAAGATTGGTGTTCTGTAGGGCACAGCTTGAGAAGTATTCTGTAGAATATACAGAATTTCTGCAGTGCATTGTCTTATACCCTCTACCTTGAATGATGGGTCAGGATGATGAGCAAATATAAAATATTCTAAACAGAAATCGGTCTCAGGTAAACGTGCTAAAGAGGTATATTAGAAATAAGTATAGAGATTGCTTTCTCTTCATATTACAGGACAATATTATCAGCTAATTTACCCCTCACAAATGCAACCAATTACTGTATACCTATGATATTCCAGGAAACCTGCATGGCACTTTTTTTATGTTATGTTATGTTCTGTATTAGATAATAAAAGTAATACATGTTCACTGGGGAAAATTTGGAAAATTTAAGTACAAGGAAGAAAAACATCTTCTGTAATGTAACATTCATTCTTATGTTTTCTGCAAGTGTTTTTAAATGCAAAGGCATCAGACCAATTAAGAATATGAAAAAGTGTAGCATTTATCTTCAAGATTAAATATTGGTATTTGATTTATACCATTCAGAGGCAGTGAGATGTAATGCATAGTGCATAGTGCATAGACCGATTCAGAGGGCAGTGTCAGTGGGGTCAGGAAATTCACATTCTGTCTTAGATTTCAAAGTTTAGATAACATGGTGTGTCTTTTTTTTTTTTTAATTTTTTTTTCAACGTTTATTTATTTTTGGGACAGAGAGAGACAGAGCATGAACGGGGGAGGGGCAGAGAGAGAGGGACACAGAATCGGAAACAGGCTCCTGGCTCTGAGCCATCAGCCCAGAGCCCGACGCGGGGCTCGAACTCCCGGACCGCGAGATCGTGACCTGGCTGAAGTCGGACGCTTAACCGACTGCGCCACCCAGGCGCCCCTGGTGTGTCTTTTTAAACATTACTATAAGTGATTTAAATGGAATATTATTAATGAAAGACCTCTAAACTTCCTGAACTAAATTCTTCACACATTATACTCTGTAGCCAAAATCAAAACTGTAGGTAGATGTAGGTTTTTTTTTTTCTTTTTTTTTTTTTGGTCTTGTTTTGCTTTTGTTCCTGGTCTAGCTTGGTTAATTCCCATTTTCAAATAATGTTTGAGATAATAAGCATTCTTTAGCTAAGGTCTCAATCACTTTGTCTCCAACTGAGCTTTGTTCTGTCAACATTTCTCTAAACAACAACAACAATTGTTTCGGTAACTGAATCCTAAATAAGAGAGCCATGCTGTACTAAGAGATGATGATCTTTACAAGTCTTTCTCCTCCCTTTAATTATGTGTGGTGAAGGGCAGTTAATGTGTTCTTTTCTTGTTTTTAGTTATTTTTTACCTTAATGGTCTAAAAATTCCATCATAAGTACTTGTCAAGTTGTTCCTATTTTAAAAGCTCTGATGTTTAAATGCAAATATTACTTAACTGCTATGAAACAACATATATTGTGATCATAAACCCATCTCTACTATATTAATCCTAATGGGCCGATTGAGACAAACATTTCTAAAAGCCATTCTTCCCCAGTAATTAAGACTTAACTGTTGCTGAACCTTAGACAGGATATTCATTTTTGCCAGTTTTGCTGCAGACTTGAGATCTTCTAAAGTCCAAAAAGTTTTAGTCTTCCACCATGACATCGTCGCCAACAACGTGTCTCATTTTTAACAAAGAAAAACTGGTCCAAAGTAAGATTAATCTATCTTCTAACACAGTGCCAGAATGGCAGTCTCCTTTATCTCAGTAATATGTCCGTGTAATTATCCAGCATAAAGCTCAAAGTAGCTCATTATGTCTGGCCTTAGAACATAAGTCTCTTGGGGCGCCTGGGTGGCGCAGTCGGTTAAGCGTCCGACTTCAGCCAGGTCACGATCTCGCGGTCCGTGAGTTCAAGCCCCGCGTCAGGCTCTGGGCTGATGGCTCGGAGCCTGGAGCCTGTTTCCGATTCTGTGTCTCCCTCTCTCTCTCTGCCCCTCCCCCGTTCATGCTCTGTCTCTCTCCCAAAAATAAACGTTGAAAAAAAAAATAAGAACATAAGTCTCTATGTGAGTTACAGAGATACAACATTTCCTCCAAATTTCTAGAGTTATAGGAAGGACAGCTGTAGAGGGTTTTATTTGAATCAGTCAGACCCCAAACCTGTAAGTAGTACAATTTCTAGCACTTTGAGATTCATGGGTGGTTTTCACGTCTGGAATCAAGGTATGTGCAAGAATGGCTCTACCATGTTGGAACTATTTCAAAAGAAGTTTAAATCTCATAGTTTAGAATGCGCGCTGGTTTCTTCAGTCATGTCTTCATGACTTTTCTGTTTCAAGCACATTCAACTGCATCCATTGTGTTAGCGTGCTTGATTGCTTGAAATGTAGTTCGTAAGTCCACAGGGAATGCTCACAAATCTGCTGATTTACTAAGATATCACCTTCAAATTCATAACACAAGTAGCAGAAGTTTAAACAGTGTAGTCACCTGTAGATGTTTCTGGATTCAATTCAAGTAATTTTGTAAATACATTAGCTATGGGGGTACCTGGGTGCATCAGTTGAGTGTCCGGCTCTTGATTTCATGGGGCTTTGAGCTGGGTGTGGAGCCTGCTTAACATTTTCTTTCTCTGTCTCCCTCTGTCCCTTCCCTGCATGTGTGCACACGTGTGTGCTCTCTCTCTCAAATCAAATCAAATCAAATCAAATCAAATCAAATTAAATACATTAGCTAAATGTTTCCCATTTTCATTGAAGTCTATCTGTGGTGACTGAAATCCCATTCATAGTCTTTACTTTCCCAGAATTTGGCCTGGATGAAGGATCCATTTTCCCGCCTCAGCAGACTCTGTTTCAAACTTTTTGGTGATCACGTCTTTAATTTCTCCATGTTTGTAAGTAGGTGGCTGGTTGTGGCAGGCTTTTCATAGTATATCCGTTCAGTCACTCTAAAGCTGAATTGGGTCTTTTGCTTTCACGCCTTTGCATTGATTTGGATGCTGGGTTTTATAAAATCTGTGGTACTAAAATTGTTAAAAGAAATGTAAATGCCCTTTGAGGCTTTGAATGTAGATAATTAAATCCATTGCATCCCACTTGACCAGCTGCTTGGACCTACCCTCCTTAACCTTACATGTGCAAAATTCACCTCAGAAAAGACAGCTGTGAAATTCGGCTATGCTCCTCTCTCCTTTCCCACCTCAAGGGATAAAATATTTAGATAGTTTAACAAATTACAAATTGATTTGAGTCACAACACATTGATCTAGTTTTACTTGCACTTATCCCTATTTCCAGAGGTGCCATTTTGTTTTCTGAAATCTTGTGTTGGCCCTGACATACATTGCACTCTCTGCAGTTTACCATCGAATTCTCCACTTATTACAATTCCTGTAAGATTGTGATTTGCCAGATTAGTATAAAGATGGGATTGTGTGTTTCAACATATCCTTGTCAATTATCTTTCTGTCTCTTTAACTGTCAATTTCTGTTTTAGATTCTTAAAATATGTTACCAAGTCAAATGCATTAACAATTAGTCCAGGTTGGTTAGCTTCCACTGTAAGTATATGGCTATTGGATTCTCTCTGTCTTCAGGATTACTAGGGTATTTGATGAACCCTTTAAAAATGTGATATCCACAATCTCTGACCTCTAGCAGTTTACCTACTTTATTTGTATGAGGAAGAGGATGGAAGAGAACTTTTAAAGAAAGAGTAGAACTTCTGTATTTGTTAGGCACTTGATATACATTTCTTCACAACATTCTCATGACAATCCTAAAAGAAACTATCACTCTCTACTCTCTAGATGAGTTAATTAAGATTTGGAGAAGTTAAATATTAGCGCCAAGTTCTTACAGTTAATAAGAGACAGTCAGGATTTAAATATAGGTCTCCTGACTCCACAGCCTGCCTCTTCTCCACTAATCAGATTACTTTCCTTTTATAGTTTTACATTCTAGCTTACCTTGTATTTTCATTATTTATATGCATATTATTTCTCCCTTTTAGATCAGTGATTTTCAAAGCATGGCGTATGGAGTGTTAGCATCAAATTCACCAGGGTTAGCTAGTTGAGTGCCAAATCTTGGTCGCTGAGATCTACTGAATTGTAAAATATTAGAAGAAGGAAGACTCCCTTACAAATATGAGTCCCAGGTAAATCTGATGCACAGTATAATTTGAAACCAATCTTCTAAAGAGTCATGTTCAATATATCTGTTTTCTGCATTTCCCAGTTTAGTGTCAGACAGATGGTTGATGTTCAATAAGTCCTTATATCAGATTTTGATATTGTTTTAGAATCCTTGAGAAAGAAGTTTAATTTTCTCTTATATTAAATCAACCAAGTATTTGTTCATGATATGGCTACCAGAACTCTCTTATAACTCCTTCAATGTAGCCCATTGGGTTGGGTTCCAGGGGATATGTAGAGAACACAAAAGACACAGAAGTTTAGGACAGTATCTTGACCAATATATATCCTCCAACATTAAAAAAAAAATGGCACAATGCAATATCTCAGGATGAGTTCAATGAGTAGTTTTGCAAAAATTTATATATTAGGTAAGCCCCTCCAGTAGTACCCAATTCACTCCTATTTTCTCCATTCTTTTTCCTTCACCATAAAAAAAAAGATGTCATTGAGAGATGGGAACAGATGGGATTTTATTAGGAGAAATGGAAAGAATAAGCCTAAGAATAAAATCTTTGCTTTCAATGCAGATCTATTTTCTTCAGAAACCATTTCTTAAGATCTTGGAAGTTGCAGATTTTTTAAAATTACAAATGGGCCCCGAAACCTTTCCACTACTTTCTGAGCTCTCTGGATATCTTGGCACCATGGGAATCATTTGGATATTCCCCCATATACTGAATTAAATAATTCAACAAGTGCCAAAGTTAGAGACATCTTACATACCAGCTGAGATTGAAGGGAATCCTCATTTTTTTCACTAAGATGTTTGGTTTAATAGGTGAGGTTTATAGTTCCTAAGCCTGGAGAGCAAAGATGCTATTAAGATGGACCTTGGGTTGATGGGGGGTGGGGAGGGAGGGGAGAGTGGGTGATGGGCATTGAGGAAGGCACCTGTTGGAATGAGCACTGGGTGTTGTATGGAAACCAATTTGACAATAAATGTCATATTTAAAAAAATAAATAAATAAAAATTTAAAAAATAACCTTAAAAAAAGAATTATAAAAAGATGGACCTTATCTTAGACTCTTCTAATTTTTATTCAGAGAACCCAATAAGTTCTTCCAATTTCAAATGATTGTTTATTCCATATTCCACAATATCCGTGTGTGAATAGATGGAGTTATTTTCTGTCATTCATATACCAAGGTAATGAAATCAGTTGTTTTTCGTACATATCCCTTTGCCATCATACTTGGTTTATTACCATATCTTATAGACGGATTCATTGTCGTGCTTACCACAGTCTTCTAATAATTTGTTGATCATTTCTTCTTAATATATGTATGGCCTCTGTTAAATGCTTAGAAATTTTGTTGAATTTGATATGTGAATGATGAATACATTTATGAAGTGAAATAATCCAAACTAAACAGTTGTTAAGTTTTCTTCTCTCTCCAAGTTTTCCACGTGCGGTGGCAGTCTTACGGTCCCAATTCAAAAAATACCAAACCCTCAAAAGGCAGCCGACGCTCAGAAGAATTCTCAGGCCAGAAATGTGGGCGTCAGGGGGCGGATGTGTGCCTACAGATTCCCAAGAAGGGCAACTCAACAAAATGGGTATTTTCTCATGCATTCAGAGAAACATTTAAAAAAATGGAACGGAAGCTAGTGCTTCCGTAATGGATTAGTCCCAATAAGATAGAGACAGCCTGCACACCCTGATAATCATCAATATGCACGTTGATTGCTGCGCAGGCTCATCTTCCTCTTCCACTGCTGTTGGGTGCTTCCTAGCACACTGAGACGCTGCATTAAGTGTGTGTAAGGTACGGTGCAGAAACCCATGGACTAAAGCCTACATGGTATTTTTTATTAGACTCGATTTCATATAAATAATTACTTTGATTGTAAAAGTATTCTAGGTTAGATTGAATTTATTCAGAGTGTCTAGATGATATTTTCTACTATGAGAAAAATGGAGTAATCATTAAAAACAGTCAATTGTAACAATCTATTTCAAACAATTCTGAAAGTTAAGGCTAGTGGTATTTGAATTTCAAATGCCAAGTTTATATATGGTCGTATATGAATCATATCTATCTCATCCTGCCTTTTACAGTTTCCTATAGGGCAGGTAAATTTATCTAGTAAGACCTGTTTAATTTTAAGGAGTATTTGGTCTAGTAAATGAACAAATGGATATTCATGGAAATACCTTAAGGAAAGGGAAACCCGGAAAAGAAAGTCAAATAGAATTTCCTGCTATTAAACTGTTGGTATTTTGGAGCTCTTTGACCTGGGATGTGACAACTGTACTTCTCCGAATGTTAGTAATCTTAGAATCTATATCACATCTTAAAAATCAACTAACCAATTTCTTTATTGTGGCAAAGAGGTTTGGCTGGCTAATCCAATAGTCATTTCTGATAGGGTTTTCTTGGCCAGTCTACACCATGAGAGTTAGAAAACCAAAACACTCTCCTTTAGTCTCCCTTGTGAAGCAGGGTTGCTATGCGACACATTCTCATTGATGAGATGGAAGTGGAAGTCATTTCAAAGCTGCTGGGAGAGTTTTTACTTCCTGAAGTAAGCATTGCATATCAGCCAACCTCTCCTTCTTTCATTCTTTATTGAGATCGGTCACCGTGGTGGGGTCTTCAGCAGCTACCCTGTATAAAGGAAGCATAAGAGAAGGAATGGCCAAGGGAATCGGGCTGCAACACTAGTACTGTTACCCAATGCCAGAGGTTCTGTAACTATAGGCTTATTTCTCTGGGAAAGAGAAGGGAGGAGAAAAACTAACCCCTATTTTTATAAGCCGCTGCACTTGTATATTCTGTTCTGTATGTATGACAAATGATACATTTAGCCCTTACTGAAAATACAAGGTTTATTTGGACATCGCTAAAGATTTTCCTTCTAGAAATTTGGTATTTCATAGGCTTGTGAGACTTTTCCTTACAATCATAATTTACATAATCTGTGAAAAAACATATTTATCCAACAAAGGAAAACAGAATGGCTTATGGAAAAAAAATCACTTATTTGGGGTAATTTTGCCATTTTATTTTTTTATTCTTTGCAGAAAATGGAAATACCAGTAACAATAACAACAACAAGAATAGCATATATTTTAAAAATAATTTATTAATGTTAGGAGTAAATCAATAATGATTGTGCTGTAAATAACTTCTTAAAGTGGTGCACTATATTTATTTTAAAATTATGTATACCAAATGCAATGTGCTATTCAGGATTGAATTCTGGAACAATAAAAATACCTGACTGGAAAAAAATAGCAAAATCCAAGTAAAGTCTTCAGTTTAGTCAATGGTAATATGATGATGCTAATTTCTTGCTTTTAAAGGATATATGGGAACTCTTTGTAAATATTTCTGTGTACATATAATTATTTCAAAATAAAAAAAATGTTTAAAAACTATGTACACATGCAAAGCTGCGTACATTTTCTCTCTGTGGATAATGCAAAAGTGCCAAGTTACTCACAAATACCCACCAGAAGTATTTATAACAATGGCAATGACCTTGATTGGTTAGTTGGTGGAAAGATCATTTCTAGCACTGCACAATTTGTGTATTTCAGGCAGGAGGATATACAAACAATATTTTTAAGTACATACATCCATCTTACGGGCAGAAATCTTGGATAGTATTTATTCATGTGATCTCTGTTCCTAAACCACAGTTACAATACCTGTTGTCACCCTGAGTTCACTCGCTCTTAGAGTTAGGTGTTGAAATAGTAGAATCATTATGCACACTCTTAAAACCACTGCTTATTAACCTTCCTAAAGCTGGCAGGAACAGACTTTGCACATCACTTCCAAACTGAAATGTTCACTCAACTGCTCGGTGGCAGGTAGAGTTTTTCCCCTGTGCACATTAGCTACTGCCTGTTGTATGGAGTTTTTATGTATGTAGGTAGTTTTCAAGAGAATAACACATTCTTTTCAAATATTGAATGAACTCAATTTGTGTTCCTGCTATTGGAAGTCTATTCCCCTTGTTCCTCAATGACTGCTTTTGATTTAGTTATCATCAGGAATGGCTTACCGAGGTTACTCCCAGGGAAAAAAATGTTCCACGGTTCACCATAATCATTCCCTATTCCATATTTACATTACAATTAAAAATATTATGAAATGAATCTTAATTCACCCCTAACTCTTTGCCTTGGCACTCTATGTTTTTCCTTAATATATCCTTTCAATCATTTATCAAATGTATGCAACTTTCACAATAATGAAAAATAATTTTTTTAAATACATGAATGATTTCATTTTGTGAAGCCATCATCTTTCCAATTTTAATTGTTTCAGGCAACTTCATTGTTTTGATATATCAGCATTTAATTATATTCAGCAGTTTATTCACATTTTATTCCTTTTGCATGTATTATGGTGTTGAATGTCTGGGTTGAATTATGTTCCTCTTCAAACTCATATGTTAAAGTTCTAATATCCAGTACCTCAAAATGTGACCTTGTTTGGAAATAAGGTTGCTGAAGGTGTAATTGCTTAAGATGAAGTCATTATGGTGGGCTTTAATCCAATATGACTGATGTTCTTATCAAAAAGGCAAATTTAGGCAGAGAAATGCACATAGAAAGATTGCCAGGTAAAGACAGAGATTGGGATAATTCTATAGGCAAAGAAGTGTCAAAGATTGCCAGAAAACCACTAGAAGCTGGTGGAAAGCCATGAAACAGATTCTTCCCCATAGGCCTCAGGAAGGACCCCCGCTGCGGACACCTTGATGTCTTACTTCTAGCCTCCAAAAGTGTGAGACAGTAAATTTCTGTTGTTAAAGCCACTGAGTATGTGGTTCTTCAGCCCTTCCAAACTAATACAATGTCATTGAAATACTCTGTGTGATTAGTATTAACCATTCTTTCTCAGTGTTTGTTCAGTGCCTATATTCACACTTGCTTACTCAGAATAAGTTTTGATTAATTTTTCCCAGTTATAGAGGTAAATATCTTATAAATCATATATCTACATACTTATATAAACATATGTATTTATATATAAATATGTGTATTTACATGCTAATTGTCTTTTAAAAATTTTAATATTCATATATCAATGGTACCTGGCCATTTATAAAAATTAATGACAGCATCAGTACATCCTATTATAATTGTTGTTTTATATATTCAATTATTATTTCGATTACTTTAGATTGAGTTTTTTGTTTGTCCCAGTAACATTATGATTTTATGGCCCCCTTTATAGATTCAACCACTTTTAATAATCTCCAATTACTTTTTATTTTTAAATTCCAGTATAATTAATATACAGTGTCATATTAGTTTCAGGTGCACAATATACTGATCCAACAATTCTCTACATTACTCAGTGCTCATTATGGTAAGTGTACTCTTTAATCCCTTTCATCTATTTTGCCCATCCTCTCAATAACCTCCCCATGCCCACAAGTATCATCTCTATATTTAAGAGTCTGTTTTTGTTGTTATTGTTGTTGTTGTTGTTTGTTTTGTCTTTGTTCATTTGTTTCATTTCTTAAATTCTTCATGAGTGAAATCATATGGTATTTTTCTATGACTGACTTATGTCACTTAGCATTATACTCTCTATGTCCGTCCATGTGCTTGCAAATGACAAGAGTTCATTCTTTTTTTACAGCTGAGTAATATTCTATTGTGTATATATATATATATATATATGCCACTTCTTCTTTATCCATTCATCAATTGATGGACACTTGGACTGTTTCCATATCTTGACTATTATAAATAATGCTGTTATAAACACAGGGGTGCATGTATCCTTTTGAATTAGTGCTCTTGTATTCTTTGTATAAATACCCGTTAGTGTGATTGCTGGATCATAGGTAGTTCTATTTTTAACTTTTTGAGGAACCTCCATACTGTTTTCCACAGTGGCTGCACTAATTTGCACTCCTGACAGTGTACAAGTGCCCCTTTTGCTCTGTATTCTCACCAACATCTGTTTCTTTTGTTGCTGATTTTAACCATTTTGACAGGTGTAAGATTATATATCATTGTAGTTTTGATTTTCATTTCCCTGAAGGTAAGTGATGATGAACATCTTTTCATGTTTCTTCTAGACGTCTGTAGGTCTTCTTTGGAAAAATGTCTGTTCACATCTTTTGCACATTTTTAATTGGATCATTTTTGCTTTGGGTGTTAAGTTTTGTAAGTCCTTTATATATTTTGAATACTAATGCTTTATCAATATGTCATTTACAAATATCATTTCCTTTTCCATAGGTTGCCTTTTTGTTTTGTTGATTCTTTCCTTCACTGTGCAGAAGCTTTTTATCTTGATGTAGTCACAGTAGTTTAATTTTGCTTTTATTTCCTTTGCCACAGGAGACATATCTAGAAAAAAAGTTTCTATGTTTGATGTCAAAGAGGTTACTACCTGTGTTCTCTTCTAAATTTTTTGGCTTAGGGTCTCACATTTAGATCTTTTATTCATTTTGGATTTATTTTTGTGCATGGTATAAGAAAGTGCTCCCGTTTCTTTCTTTTGCACTTTTATGTCCAGTTTTCCCAACACTATCTGTTAAACAGACTGTCCTTTTCCCACTGGATATTCACCCCTCCTTTGCCAGAGATTAATTTACCATATAAGTGTGGGTTTATTTCTGAGTTTCTACTTCTGTTCCATTGATCTATACATATGTTTTTTTTTTTTGTGCTAGTGTCATACTGTTTTGATTACTACAGCTTTGTAATATAACTTGAAGTCCAGAATTGTGATGCCTTCAGCTTTGCCTTTCTTTTTCAAGATGGCTTTGACTATTCAGGGTCTTTTGTGGATCCATAAAAATTATAGGATTGTTTTTTTTAGTTTGTGAAAAATGCTGTTGGTATTTTGATAAGGATTGCATTACAACTGTAGATTGCTTGGATAGTATAGACATTTGAACAATATTTGTTCTCCCAATACATGAGCATGGAATAGCTTTTCACTTCTGTGTGTTGTCTTCAATTTTTTTCAACAGTACTTTATAGTTTTCAAAGTTCAGGTCTGTCACTTCTTTGGCTAAGTTTATTCTTAGGTATCTTATTGTTCTTGGTGCAAATGTAGATGGGATTGTTTTCTTAATTTCTTTTTCTGCTGCTTCATTATTGGTATATATAAATGCAATGGATTTCTGTACATTGATTTTGTATCCTGCGACTTCAGTGAATTTGTTTATCAGTTCTAGCAAGTCTTTTGGATTTCTATATAGAGTATGATGTCATCAACAAATAGTGAAATTTTTACTTTTTCCCTTACCAATGTGGATGCCATTTTATTTTTTGTTGTTGTTGTCTGATTGCTATGGCTAGAACTTCCAGTACGAATTTGAATAAACATAGTGGTGTGGATAAACATCCTTGTCTTGTTCTTGACCGTAGGGGAAAGGTTTTCAGTATATCTCTAATGAGGATGGTGTTAGCTGTGGGTTTTTCTTTCTTTCCATTTTTTTAAATGTTTATTTTTAAGAGAGAGACAGAGAGAAAGAGAAAGCATGTGTGAGCGGAGATGGGGAAGGGCAGACAGAGAGGAGGACGGAGGATCAGAGTGTGCTGCATGCACTCTGCTATTGTGTCTTGACCACTTTATCCTTCAGGCTAGTCATCTGCAGAGGCTCTCTTTATCTAATGTGTGCGGTGCTTGGTCCCTGGCCTAATGTGATGAGGTTTAATTAAGTATGTTCTGGACTGCTTGTGAAATGAGACCTGTCACTGGTGCCACTGGAACCAAGGACTTGCAAAACTCTTGGGTTGGGAGATGCAGTGTTGGCAGGGGTTTGGGACAGTCTTATGGGGGGGGGGCAGCGTGCCCATTGTCCTGGGACTGAGGTGAACATGTTCTATGTCCAGAGCTTAGGGGTGGGGGACTTGGTGTAAGCAAGTTAGATACTGAGTATGAATGTTCTGGTGGTTTCTACATGTAGCTCTGTGTTTATGCTGAGGGTTGGACAAGGGAAATGGTACCTGCCAGTTCTTTTGTTCCATGACATTATCTCTGTGAATACTGCCTCTCTGGGACATGTTCCAAGATGAGTAGCTTACCGCTCCATTGCGTGCCTCAGATGGTCTTCTGATCCTTGTTTCTATGCGGTTTGTCTACAGGCTCTTTGCCCTCTCTTTTCTCCAAAAGCTGCTCAATGGCCCACAAGCTCTTTCAGAGCCAAGCATGCAGGTCTTTAAAATTCAAGGCTTTAAGCCCCACTTGTTGAAATAACTCATGAAATTCAGGCACTCTCACTTTCTAAGCCAATTGCTGTGGGGATTTGTCTTCCCTTGTGAACTCCTCAGTATGCTAATTTGTCTCTCACTCTTCTCTGAGACTGTGGCTCCTTCCCTACTGCAGCAACCATGGTCTGTTTCTCTCTCAAACCACATCCCCACACTTCCTACCTTCTTCAATGTCGCCTCTTCTCTACCTATACTTGTGGACTTTACTGGCCAGTATTCAGATCAATTTCTGGGGTATTTAGGGTGATATGATAGTTATCTAGTTGTATTTGTGGGATGGGGATACCCTAGGGTCCCCTCCTCTGCTGTCATCTTCCCAGTCTTTCCCAAATTTCTTTCTAATTTTTATTTTCAAATTACTTACTTCAGCTAGGAGTAGACCTTTAAAGGGCTGCTTTTTCTTTTCAGCATTGTCTTTGTCTTTCTTGAAAGCAATCTTAAAATACAACAACAACTTGAAGTTCCAGAATTTTCCTTCCTCACGAAATGGAATCATCCCTTCTCCCTTTCAATGAAGAATGTTATTAGAGAGGAAAATGTGAGCACAAAGTCTACTCATTAGTGTTGGTGGTGAACACTAGTGTTGCTGCAATTGTTGTGCCAGTTTTACTGATAAAAAGGGAAAAGATATTACTTTATGATGTCACATATTCATCTCTTTCATTCTAGTTTTGTATTTAGCATACTACATTTCTGAATGCCGTTATAGTCTTGACTTTGGGGTCTCATAGACTGTTAAACTTTTGACTACAATTAAATTATGAAGATAAATTAGATCGCTGTGTACCAAATGGATGGAAGAAGATGTCTTAGACAGGTATGTCTATTAGGATTCTAACTTAAGCAAAAGGGAATTTATTGGAAGGGTCTCACATTAGCTCACGGAGTTGAGCAAGGCAGGTATGGGAGCTTCCAGGAACTATGAAAGCATCATAAGACAGGACAGAAATAATCTCTTCACCATCACAAGCATGTTCCTTTGGTGTGGAGGAGAGTAGGGAGTCTTAACCTGTAATCCTTCCAAAAATACCCACAGTGTGCTGAGTAATAGAAGTATGATAAATGGTGGCTGGGTCACCAAATGCATACCTACTGCAGGAATAAGAGCAGTTTGGGGACTGCCAACATGACTTATGTGAGAAGTCAGCTTTATTCAACATAAAGATAGTGGATAAAGAAAAAAAGTAATAAGCAAAAAAATTCATGGCTCTTTGCATTGGAAACTCCTTCAAGAAACTGTAAGATAAAAAAAAAAACAAAAAACATTACCAACCATGGATTATTGAACCAAATTTTTCTTTTTCTCCTTTATAAAACCTGCCAGATCATAGATTTAGCAATGGCTTCATTCTACCATTGAAGGACATCAAATACAAAAAAAAAAAAAAAAAAAAAAGTGACAAAAAGTACATGGTCAGGGTGTGGCTTATATTATGTTCTATATACATTTGGTTTCATGAAAAACTATGATAATTTCTTGAGAAACTAGCTTATATATTTTACTGATGATATATTATTTTTTCTTGAATTGAATCTAGGATTTATTTAAAATAAGAACAGAATGAGCCATACTGTATGCTATCACTATCAATAAGGGGCAGGAAAGAAAGGGTAATATGACTTGAAAGTTACATACCTGGTAAGCCTGGTTGCTATTCAGGTGACTGAAAGTTATGGACTAAAGTTAATGGCAGCTGACTGAGTGAGAGAGTTTTGGCATTGACTTTCATTATAGTGGCATTTAAAATGTTGCATTTGGATAAGATTATTAAAAGGGAGAGTTGAGAGTTAGTGAAGGAATAATGGGTCTTATATTGAGAAGGTAGAAAGAGAAAGAGGAAATAATAGATAGTGTAGAAAAAAAAACATTATTTCTTTTTTTCCCCGAAGGGCTAAAGAAATGTCTCTTTAAAAGAGAATCAATATCGGGGAGCCTGGGAGACTCATTTGGTTGGGCATCTGACTTCGGCTCAGGTCATAATCTCACAGTTCATGGGTTTGAGCCCCGCATCGCATCGGGCTCTGTGCTATCAGCATGGAGTCTGGAGTCTGTTTCAGATCCCCTGTCTCCCTCTCCCTCTGCCCCTCCCCCACATTTCAAAAAATAAAATAAAACATTAAAAAATTTAAAAAAAATAGAGAAGCAATATACCCCCCCCCCCGATTTTAGACTCATACTGCATGTCACTTATAGGGAGATTAACTTTTGGGTAGAGTTACTGGAATACAATTATCAAAACACTTTGAAGTCTAAGATCAGGAACAAAAGAAGTAGTGATCTTCTAGGAAACGTGACAAAATACTTGAGGGTGTAGGATTTGGAATTAGAAAGTCCTAGGATTTAATCCTGGTTCCGTTACTTAAGTACTTGAGCTAGTTGCTGAAACTGTAGGAATCTTATTTTTCTTCATCTATACTAATACTTATTTCCTACGGTTATTTTCAGATTTATATAAAATCACACATGAGAAGTATCTAGTAAATTGGCACACAGTGTGCTATCAATAATAATTTTTTAAAAGAACAGAATGACTTCAAAGAGCGGTTTCCAAGTGCTATCTGTTATGAACACATTTGTTATATCTCCTTAACGCTCACATTTATCAGGCAATTTATATTTGGATATAATAGAAATAGATATGCCTGATATTTTTCAAATTACCAGTACAACAGTCGTGCTGTGTAGCTGTTATATAAAATGCGACCATGTGTTGTCTGGTGTGCAGACAATTCCATTTCCATTCCTCCCCTATGAAGCCGTAATATGTCTACAGTCAAGGCCTACAATCAAAAAGGAATATGGAAGCAATAATCAAATTTGGGGCAGGGATAAAATTCACAGGCCTGAAAAATTGAAATCTGCAACATCTTGTATACATTCATGTATTCATAGTTTTCAAGGAGTTTTGTGGTTATTGGAGAACCTGGGATGTCTCTGCTTTCATCAAACGAATATTTTCTTTAAATCTAGTGCAATGGGAAAAGGGAAGAAGCAAGGATTACTTGGAGCTCCCGGAACACGAGACAATAAAACCCCACAGTGTGTGTTTGTGGGTGTGCCTGTGCGTGTGTGCACGCTGGGGGAGAGAAGGGTGTTGGAAATAATTTTGAAAGGTATTTTAATTTTTGAAAATAAACTTTCATGTTTCCAATGTAATGCTAATGCATTGCATGCCAGACTTTTCATGTATCAACCGGTGAAGAACAGACATCTAAAATCAGAATTGGTAGGGATTAAAGTTTGCTCAACATTTTTTAGTTTTGCTTCATGAGTCCGTGATTTCCCTTTGTGACATTCATGTATATTGTTACCATGTCACCTCACCCAGTCTACATTCTATCTATGCTGGACTTCTGTAAGTTTTTCTAATCTTTCATAGTTCTTCTGTCTCAGAGCTGTTCCCACTGCCTTAAAGACCTTTTACCACCGCATCAGGATATAGCATTAATTCCTACATATTACTTATATCCCAGTTTAAATGTCTCTTCCTTAGGAAAATCATCCCAATCCACATAGATTAGATCAGGGCCCTTTGTTATTAATTTTTATAATCTGTGTCCTTTTCACTCCTATACTTATCACAGGCTCATGGTAGGCACTGGTGATTACTTGCTCAATGAACAAAGAAAGACATCAATAAGTCGGTCTTCTGACCACTCAGATGACTTTTGGTCTTGCTAAATCACCTGTATTCCATGACATATTTTTTTCTTCTACGTGCACATTTGGTTTTAGCTTTTGACCTTAAATCTGCAGGGCCACAACCGTCCTTCTCTAGTCACTTCCCAACTCTGTTTGCTGTTATAAGAAGCTGACAATGTGTGTCAAATTTGTGATTGATTGGTCAGCCTCCAGTTTATGGACCATCAATTTTAGAAGCCGATGTTCAACTTTCATGAACGTATAAAAGAGAATCTCTGGAGTCCAGAATTCAACCTATTTTTAAAAAGAAAGAAAAACTTTTTTGGCTATACTTTTCTTCCCAAAGTATATGATCAGTTTTTTTTTTTCGTTTTTAACAACATCTGTTCTATTTTTAAAAGCGATGAAAAAAATGCCACCTTCTTTTCCAATTTACTAAAAATGGCTAAGAATGGGATTATTAACAGTAAAATGATGTCATTTTTTTAGTCACTCAGTTTACCTATGTTTTAAAAGAAATGCTACTTTAAGAACTGTGCATGGAAAGGGGAAAAGAAAAGATATTTAACGACACACCTGCTGTTCTTTTCAGCAGGATGGGAAAGGGTGTTATTCGTCGATTCCCTCATAAATATTTTAGGAATTATTTTTAATAGTATAAATCATAGGAACAAGCTAAGAAGAGCAGAAAGCATCAAAACAAGCTAATCTTAAAACCAGGCCACATGTGTGATCATTTAAATTTTAAAGTCAAGAGCCATTCATATTCAATGCATTATCGTGCATAGGGGGAAAAATCAAGGTTAAAAAGATGGAGAGACAGATCATATTCCACTATTTCCTGTTGACCTTGAAATTTCTGTTCCTTCAGTAAGGCACATGTCAGCTTGAGGGTTAACAAGTTTTAATTTCTATTGTATTTTAAAATTTCCATCAATTATGCATTAAATGCATAATATCCAAAAAAGGCCTGCAGGAAAATGAAGTCCACTCTGCAATAAACAATATTTTGGATGCATTTGTGATAGATTCAAAGATAAGTGAAAGTGAACTCTTGAAACAACAAATTTTAAAAACCCCACAAAAACAATCAAAACAAAAACTACCAGCTTAAATATGAAAAGTTAAAGCAAATTATAAATGGTCTGGTGAAGGTCATTCTGGAAATCTCTACTATTTTCACCAGGCTATCCAGAGCTGCTTCTATTCTGCTTATTTTCGATTGTTCCCTTCCTCCTTCTTTTCCTTTAAAAATATGTAAAAATTCAAGCTTGAAGCTCTTTTTTAATTAAATATTTCCATTTCTATTATAAAGCCTACATTCAGAATTTACTCCTCATCAGCTTAAATTAAAGAAGATAAAGCATGAAGTGTACATAATTAAAAACCTCATTATATTTTATGAGCAATGGGCAAGACGTTGTTAAATGCTCGCCATTCCAGAGATATCTCTAAGGAAGCTCTTAAGTCTACTATATATGTATTAGGCTCTTTGGGGCAGCTATGTCAATATATTTATTGTTCAATGATTAAACAGTAATTGATACTACAGAACTGTAAAAAATGTTACTAAGTTTTATTGATTTGATAGCTGCATAACATTTTAATTTTTTAATGAAGTGTCTACATTTTCATCGCAAGATGAATTGTATGTGTTTTTGGCAACAAATAAGTGAAATATTAAAAATCACGCTTTTGTGGCTTTGTAGTCTGACCGGGGACCCTGATTTTGATGCATTTTATTTGAATAGGTGTATGGAAAAGAGATCATTCCTGGCAAGGGAATGTGTTACTATGTGTTTAAACGTTACTATGTGTTTAAGATCAGAATTAAAAGGAGTCACTGATCAGATTAGGAATAAAGGGAGTAACAGCAAGAAACTTTACAAATCGTGACTACAGAGTGGTGGTGGCCATACTCAGCAAATACAGCACGAATGTTGTATAATTTAAATTCTCTTGCCTTAAAGAGGTCTAAGATTTAATAGGTTTAGAAAAGCACACACATGCTTCGGTGTTATTGATTAATCAGGAAAGATGAAAAAGAATGGATGTCACTGAGATTGGGTTTTTTATTGAAATATTTTCTAGGCTTCTGTTAAGGGTATGACGGGCCACTTTGAAATTTCACACTAGAGGTGGCTGGTGGTAGCACATTTCACTGAGACATTTCTGGAACACAGGCAGGCTAACATTTTGCCTTTGCAAATGTCATGCTCCAGGGAAGTGGTGTGAAATGATAGAAAATGAAAGTTTTAGAGCCAAACAGAATGGCTCTGCCACTCACTGGTTATATAAAATTGAGGAGGGAACATAAACATTTACCTGGCAGGGGCATGGGTTATGCAGGATTAGACAGGCTGGTGACCTTTATTACAGAGAGACACGTGAATGATACACTTGTGTTAATAATTTAGCACACTAGATTGAATGTGCCGCAGTCCCATAGCCTGTGTTCTGTGGCTTCTCGCATTGCTCTAAAGTTTCTATTTGCACAGATGGAGAGCAAGACATTACTTTTGCTACTTCAGGGTTTGATATTTTGCAGGTAAGTATTTCATACAAAGTTCAGCCCCCGTCTTTTGTCTTCTCTCATGATTGTCTCTCTCCTTTTCCTTAAGATGATGCCATGGCCTAAGGAAAGCTTATGCATACTCATGGGATGGGGAAAGGAGGTTGGCCGCTTGCCAGTTCATGGGCAAGCCTGTGAGGCGTGGTCCCATTTCCTAGGCACTGGCTTTACTACGTTCCCTGTCTCCTGGTGATGGCAGGTTAAACATCTCTGGGAATGCCAGAGGCCACTCTTTTGCCCTGCCAGCCTCCCTATTGCCTCAGATGAGAAAGAACTTTGAGGATAGTTATTGTACACGGCTGGCCTTATTGAACTGTCGAAATGTTTTTATTTCCGCTTATTTTACTTGATTATTTTATTTCATCTTATTTTATTTATTTTTTAAATTTTATTTTGCTAGTGGAGTCAACACATTAACAATTTTCTCTTGATCTTTCTAAAACGCCCGTGAAACTTGCAACTAAAAAAGTGCAAGATGCTTTTGTATGAGCAGTCACCTGATTTCAATGAAGCATTAGGCTTCACAGAGTGATCTATAAACAAGCCTTCCTCTACAACATGTGTTAATCACTTGCCAAGGATAGCCTTCTCTAAAGCCAAGAGCAAGCCCTAAAATTTAATTCCTAAATTTCCCGATAATTAGAGGTTCTATAGACACACAGTGTGCCTTTCTAATTATCACAGGCAACATTTTAATCATGTTTTGCCACTGCACAACACGGGTCTCTAGCTTTCTGGCAAAAAATACATCATTGTTTTCCACTCAGTGACAGATATTTAAGTTTTCTCACGATAATACCTCAGGTCAAGCTACACATTTCTGCATTGGTTATATTAGGCTAAACCTCAGTAACAAAAACTAAAATGTATATCATATCGAGTAGTAGAAGTATATTTCTCACTAAAAGCTCAAAATGGGTATTCTAATTGATTAGTCTTTTCCTTCTATTCATTAATTTAGAAGCCCAAACCCCTTTCCTCTTGTACAGCTAACAGTCCCAAGGCATTGTCATCATCTTCAGCCAACCAGGAGAAGAAGAAAGACAACTTGAAGGGATACAAACCCTTCTTAAAATCTTGACCTGGAAATAACATAGGTTATGTACACTCGTATTCCATTGACTGGTTTCAGCCATACTACCAAAACGAGCACCAAGAATGACTAAAAAATGTAATCTAGCTTGTGAGCAAAATGACAGGAAGGTGAATCTTGGACGACATCTAGTAATCTTGCCACCTTCTCCCAGATACTCTGTGCTCCTCCTATACCAACCTCCCTTCAGTTTTTGACAATGACAAATTTCTCCTATAATGGAGAAAACATTTTTTTTTCCTCTTTCCTGTACCCAGAATGTTCTTCCTTCCATGTCTTCCATGTCTTCCATGTCTATGCTTACGTTAACTCTCAGCTCTATGATATTTTGTTTTCCTCAAGGAAGTCTCTATCTGGTCAATTTGTGTCATCTGTGTTCATAGCAGCAAGTACTGTCATCTTCTGTGATACTTAGTGCAACTGTCCTCAGAGACTGTGTTCTATTGTTCAAAACTGTAACACCGCTAACTGGTACAGTGCCTGGAACATCATTGGTTATTGATTGTTGAGTCAATGAATGAACCAATGAATACATAATGTTTGGAAAACTTATTCTTTAGACCAATCGGCAGAAGCTACACTCACGTCCTAGTTTTAGCCCCATTAGTGACATGAGGCACAGTGGCAGGTATATGTAGAAATGGGGACAGATGTGTCTGAGATTAGCTTTTCTTTGCACAAAGTTGTAAAGATGATATTTTAAAACCATGTGGCTAGAGAGTGGGAACCAAACACAGCTGATGCTTTGCTACTGATAATTAAGGATATGGAAAATAAAGCAACGCTAAGACATATTTTTTTAAGTTTATTTATTTTTAAGAGAGGGAGAAAGAGAGTGCATGCACATACCAACGGAGAAGGGCAGAGAGAGAGGGAGAGAGAAAATTCCAAGCAGGTTCCGAGCTGTCAGTGCGGGGCCTCAGGTGGGGCTCGATCTCATGAACCAAGAGGTCATGACCTGAGCCAAAATCAAGAGTCGGATGCCTAACCGAACTGAGTCACCCAGGCGCCCTGAAGCTAAGACATATTTAAGAATGCATTAATTTACTCATTTTCAGTACTTTGTCCACTAAAGAGTTTTCTTAGACAAATATAAACATTATTGATTTGAATCTATATTTTTAATAATTTCTTCCCTAATGTAAAGATAATCAATACTATGCAAAGATCTGGGAAATGCTTTAATTATGATACAGAGTTTATATATACAAATGAGAGACTAGAAACACCACCTATATAATTCAGTGCTAGAGTGACTCGAATTCCAGAGAAAATTTGTCTGGAGTCAAGGCTGTTTTCAATACAGTAGACCATGCAACTTTCATTACTAACATTGAGCTACAGATTGACCTTATTAGAATAATTGCATGTTATTTCTGTCTGACAGCTGGCAGTTTGGACTATCATTTATTTAACACTTCCGATTTGTATAATTCTCACCACTTTCTCACCATGAGCCTAGGGTTTGTGTATATTTTTTTCACCCAGTGACAGAAGATACTGAAATTTTAAGTAAGCTAAGTACCTTAGCTTTCTCTAGTAAATTATATTTCTTTGAAAATTCCACTGTCAATCTCAATTATAGGAATATTGAAAAAAATTCTGAGACCAATGTGCTTAGAACTTAGAGTTTAACTTCAGAATAGACAAATAGTTAATGAAACGTCTTTTGTTAACTTAGGAAAGCTTTATTTTGCCAGACTCTGTCCTGTGCAAACAACACAGAAATAGATTTCCCTATGGTCATGGGGCTGGCATGAATCATGTGTTTTCCACTGTTGCATGTGAAATCATATTGTATTGAACACAACTTGAGGCCAGGCATTATGCTAAGTGTTAGGACGGGTAAGATTGAGAGGATCCACTCCCTGCCATCAAAGAACACACAGGCTAGTGAGTGGAATAAGTCATTCACCAACATTTACCAGAGTCATACCTGTTAAAATAAGCTTGGAAGATTATCTAAATATTTGCAGACATGGCATTTTTGAGCATGAAGACTTGGCCCCAAATTACCTCTGGTGAATAGTATTTCTATTTGTACTTATCTAAAAATAGTCAATCCTGGGGCGCCTGGGCTGCTCAGTCGGTTAAGCGTCCAGCTCTTGATGTCGGCTCAGGTCATGATCTCACAGTTAGTGAGTTCGAGCCCCACATCAGGCCCTGTGCTAACATCACAGACTCTGTTTGGGATTCTCTCTCTCTTCCTCTCTCTCTGCCCCTCCTCTACTCATATGTGCTCTCTCTCTCTCTCTCTCAAAATAAGTAAATAAATAAACTTAATAAAAAATAAAAATAGCAATCTTAAGTAATCTACCTACATGACTAAGACAAGTAGAAACCAGGAAATATCTGAGAAAAAATTTTTGGCAAAAAATGTTTCAGCACTTGAAAAGCGACTGGCAGCACAGCAATGACAGTTGAAAAGGATTTTTATGCAAACTTAAATATGTATTACTTAATGCCAATCTATATGCTGTCTCCTATAAGCTATTCTTTCCTTTGTTTGGTCCACAGTGCATTGCACCTCTACCTACTTATCACCATAGGACTTCTATTTTGGCCTGATACAAGATAGGAGGTTAAGACACGAATGGAACCTACCTTGAATGCCTGGAAAAGTGAGTGTGATCTTGCTTTCTCAAGGATTATCAGAAATATTTCTATGTGTCCCTCGGAATAACTCTGTCTTCCTCCACTCATTACTCCTAAAAAAAATTCTGACCCCTCTTAGTCCTCAAGGTTGTACAAAAGGCTTTGCATCTCCAGGTAAAGGAAATAGGGGGTATAATTTCAAACCTAGAGAGATGCCTGTCTCTCCAAAAGAATGCATTGCAATTCAAAATCTGCAACTAGATTGTGGCAGAATAAACATTGTATTCTCCTCAAAGGGAGAAAACATTTTACAAATAATTCTATTAACTGTGTACTCAGGATAGGTAACTAAATTATCATGTTCTATGAAGCACAATTGAAAAGAAGATCTGTAAATCTGGACGTAAATTGATAGAGGTGTTTTTCAAAAAGCAGATCAGGACATTGTTATCAAGCTAGAAATATATGCTAGCCTCCTATGTCATTATATTCACTGTAACGTAGGTTCCAGAGTGCCAGCGTACATATCTTTCTTCATCACACTTTATCGCTCTTCACTCTTTTTTTTTTTTTTTTTTTTTTTTTTTTTTACTTCGCGATGATCACTTCTAGTATTCCTTTCTCCTTTCACGGGTTTCATAAATGTGGGCGAACACCCTTATCTGCAAACCATTTGGCACCAAGTCAGGTTCTCTTAGAATTCATCCTCACATCTTAGACTTATCAGATGTCATTGTTTGGTATAGTGAGCATGATGCCAAGTTTTATGTTTATCAGGCCATCTTCCTTTCTTTCTGAGGCATTCTCTCGTAGGGAGAGAAAGGACTGCAGCCTGCTACGCAGACTGTCCTTCCCACACATGCTCCGTCACAGACACCTCAAAAGAGAGGAAGTCGCAGGGAGGCCCTGGGGTACAAACGTACATAATTGTGCCGCTCCAAATCTTATGTCCCTGGGGCTTATTCAGACTGGGGGCCGAGGAGCTGCCTACCAGCCCTTGTGCCTCTGGGTTCCAGCCCGAGCTGTGTGCCGCACCGAGCGATCGCATGAACTCCTCGCTGGTCGGCATTCTCCCACTTTCTACCCAGAGCACCAGTTGACATGGATAGACTGAGGACCCTGAAGAATTGTCCTCCATTTGCACACTCGGAGACCTTAGTTCATTAACTGGTCCCCAGAACAAAGGCAATTCGCAGCAGTAGAGGCCCTTTGTGAGGTTGAAATATGTTGTACAAATCATCCAAAGATGGTCTCTTGGTTTTGTGTTTACATTTTTTTAACGTTTATTTTATTTATTTTTGAGAGAGAGAGAGAGAGAGGGCAAATGAACAAGGGAGAGGTGGAGAGAAAGGGAGAGGGATTATCCCAAGCAGGCTCCACACTGTCAGCATAGAGCCCTCCGTGAGGCTTGAACTCACTCAGTGTGAGATCATGAGGAACCTGTGCCGAAATCAAGAATTGAATGCTTAAACTGACTGAGCCACCCAGGCGCCCCCAAAGATGGCCTCTTTGTACTTCAGATATTTCCTTGCTGCAGGCTGATACCCATTAATCCAAAAGGCCACTGATGCCCACCTCACGTTTGTACAGTTGTTAAACATACAACTGTTTTAAAAACAGTCCAAGCAAGCACAATTCTAGCCATTTCAAGTCTGCCTGTTTTACATGCCCCGTGGAACCTCACCTTGACGTATCTCCTATGGAAAAGACCTATTGCTGTTATAAGGTAACAAATCCCAGCTGCCCTACAGAGTCCTCGGACCCAGAGACTCCCTGTTGTCCTGCTGAGTGACATCACCTAGATGTCTGAGCCCCTCTCTGAGCCTCCTCGCCCTGGGGACTTCCATTGCCTTCCTCTCTTTTGAGTAGTGACACCTCCAACCTGCCCTTCCCCCCCACCCCAACCTCTCCGACCATAGTCACAGCCTCTAGACCTCCCCTGTATGCAAACTTGCCAATGCCAACCTTGGCGTGTACCACCTCACGGTCACATCTTTTTCCTAGATTAGCCCCCAAATCCCTTGAATGCCTACAAAAAGCCACGTGCCACAAAGAAAGTAAAAAAGCCCTCGCAGGGGTTCCTGGCTGGCTCGGTCGGTGGAGCGTCTGACTCTTGGTTTTGGCTCAGGTCATGAACTCACAGGTTTGTGGGATTGCGCCCTGGGTCAGGCCCTGGGTTGAGCACGGGGCCTGTTTGGGATGCTTTTTCTCCCTCTCTCACTCTGCCCCTCTCCCGCTCGTGTTCATGCTCGCATTCTCTCTCTCGCCCTCAAAATGAATGAACATGAACATAAAAGAATGCCAAGGTCCACATTTTAGATTAGTTCAAATTGTAACGCAACTGAAGTTTTAATACTCTGTAGACAAATCAGAAAATGAAATTAAAGGTCTCACAAAGGGGCACCTCCGTGGCTCAGTTGGTGAAACGTTGGCCTCCTGATTCTGACTCAGGTCATGATCTCACAGTTTGTGAGATCGAACTCCACGTGGGCCTCTGTGCCACCAGCAGGGAGCCTGCTTCGATTCTCTCCCTCTCTCTCTGCTCCAGCTCCCCCCCCCCACTTCCTTGCATGTGCCTGCAGGTCCATTTTCTATCTCAAAATAAATAAACTGAAAAAAAAAAAATAACTGGGGCACCTGGATGGCTGAATTGGTTAAGCGCCCGGCTTCAGCTCAGATCATGATCTGATGATTTGTGGGTTCAAGCCCCATGTCGGGCTCTGTGCTGACAGCTCAGAGCCTGGAGCCTGCTTCTGATTCTGTGTCTCCCTCTCTACGTGGCCCTCCCCTGCTCTACCTCTGTCTGTCTCTCTGTCTTAAAAATAAACATTACAATTTTTAAAAATATTTTAAACATTTTAAAAATTAAAAAAAGGCCATATAGTTTTGGGGTGCCTGTCTGGCTCAGTACGTAGAATATGCAAATCTTATTCTAGGATCATAGGTTCAAGTCCCACATTGGGTGTAGAGATCACTTAAAAAAATAAAAGTCTTAAATAAAAAAGGTCTTACATATTTTTAAACACTTAAACTGTTAAATATTTCATATATTAGTAAAGTTACTAGGATCTCATGTATGTTCTAAGCCTGCATGTGCATTATGAAAATGAAAGCAGAACATTTATATTGGACATTGAAATTTGCCTATTACCAGCATATAGATTAATATGCCAGGAATGATTTCCTACCAAGTTTTAGGTGGACTTTAATGATAATTTATGATATAGTTACTAGAGTAGAAAAAAATAAATGAATCGTTACACTCGGTATATGTCACAAAATGTTGTCAGCTATAATGCAACCATTTAAACAAATGGGACTAAATTAAAGTTAGCAGCCAACCTTTTGGTAACTTAAATCTTCTTTGCTCTCACAATCCAAAAATGCACCATTTCTCCTTAGCACAGTATCTGTCACTAACAGAAAAGGTTTATATTAAATATATAGGAGAAAATTCTTTGGAAATTAAAAACAAAAAAATAAAATGTAAAAAAAAAGGTTTCTCATAGTAGTAAACAGATTTTCCCTTTACTATTCACTATATTTAAATCAGGAAAAAGTCCTTATTAGATCTGTGTTAGCATTTTTAAATCTGTAGAATAAGCATACTATTTAAAGAAATGATTGAATTTTTTTCAAAACTGAAGGTTCACAACAAATTTTATGACTGCCACAAGAGTTCAAGATTTTTGTGAATTTCAAAGTAGATGTTATAGGTAATTTCTTTACCCTCTATGTCCGCTTAATGAATATCAATAACAATCACTGGTGACAATTTTTATGTAAGAAATTTATGGTTTTATATAGATCATAATACTTTTGTTCAGTTTAAGGAAATTACAAACACAATTATTTATAACAAGAAAAAGGAAACAAAAACAGTGACAGGTAGAGAAAGAAAAAGTGAAAAAAAAGAACAATGATTAGTTTCAAAAGATAAGAGTCTAAGTGAAAATAAACGTATAACAAAAATAGTATGCCACATTATGTTTATTCACTCTGGTTCCTAGTGTTGACTGAAACCACATGTGTCCCTGCACAAAAAAAAAAAAAAAAAAAACAAACAAAAAAAAAACAAACAAAAACACAACAAAACAAAACAAAAACAAACAAACAAACAAAAATGTATCTTTTATTCTATTTTGGTTATATTAGTTAGCAAAAGACGTGGAGAGTTTCTGGTGTTCATTCTGGCGCTGTTCACGTGCTATTTGTTTACTCTCAGTTGAATTGGTTTGAAAAAGCTAGATTAATAGCCCTGTAAACACAGCCCTATGCCATTATGCAGTTCTATTAGTCTCGTTTAGTTTTGTTTTCTTGAAATACGCTGTTGGATGGAAGATTTGAATGTATGTTATATATAACAAAACTGTGAGCCAATGTGGAATCTCACTATTTTCTAGCCCAAGAGTTCATTAGATAAGAGGGAATGTATGTGTACTTTTTCTTAATGTTTACTATGAGATATAACCAGACAGTCCACAGCAAGCATAATGACCTTTCCTTAGCCCTCCAGAAAACAATTCTCCATATGTCTGCATTGATGTATTTTGTCTTTTACTGGGTCCTTTCTTCTTATCACCTTTCCTTTCTTCTCTTACTCTATGTTAGTCTTTTTTATCCTCAAATCAGTTCTGGTTGTTTGGTTGGTATTTTGGTCGTAATTCCCAGAAAGCAGTATGTATTGCTTAAGCCGTAGCCTTCCCAGTTTTGAATAATTCTTATTATCAGAGCTATTCATTCCACATCAGATTAAGCCTCTTAAAATGTACCCACATTCTATGAATAACTATAAAGGAGTTCAGTAATTATATATTACAGACATTTAATCAATCTTTCATTAAGTTTAATTTCACAGTTTTATTTTTGTATTTGGAGCTAACACTTTTGTTCAAATATCAAACAGTTTAGTAGGCATTAGGAAAGAAAGCTCATGGAACTTAAGCAGTGTGTCTAATAGATTAAAATGGACTGGGATTTCGTAACTGAGGGTCCCCATCTCTCCTACTTTGGAGTATCTATCTTGAAATAGCTATAATTTCAGGGTACTTCACCCTGTTCTGATCACCTTCTATTCACCCTGTTGGTGAAGGAGGGATCCTTTGTTCTAAATAGCATGGAAAGCCTGCATGCATGACACCTGACACAGGGCAGATGACACTGGCAGCAGTTTATTTGTCACGTATGCTCACAGCACAGGGGAAGAGAGGGCAGAGCCACGTGGAGGAGGAGGGGTGCATTCAGGAGCGGAGTGAACAGGGAGACACTGTGGCAGGCAGGCTTTGCACACATGGAATTTCAGATCTTGTAAAACACATTTACCTTCCAGATCTATCACTCTCCTCTCTCCCACAGGACCCTAGAACCCAGAGGAATCTGGCCAGAGACTAGACCCACAGTTAGACGGTCTGTTCTGAAATTACTGCTCACTATAATATGACATCATCTTTCTTTTCTTCTTACATGATAACAAATGTGCTGCCCAAAGGCGAAAAACAGTTATGCAAGAATTACCAAAATCGTGAAATATGGTGTTCTATCCCTTTTTAAAAAATAAATGTTCACTTATTTTGAGAGAGGCAGAGAGAGAATCACAAGCAGGCTCTATATTGTCAGAGCCTGACATGGGGCTCGAGCTCAAGATGGAGTGACGTCACTACCGAACCCAAATCAAGAGTTGGATGCTTATCTGTCTGGAGATACCTGGGCTCCCCTGATGTTCTATGCTTTTAGTTGGGATGTGTTACAAGTGCTAAGGTCACACCCTTGTCCCTTGTCATCTCCAAGTCTTCTTTTCCTTGGTTTATGTCTTAATATACATCCCACTATAATTTTATACCCCAGGTAGAGGTTATGGATAGTATCTAATTTTTCATGCAATCACTGCAGTTTTAAAATAAACATAACCTTTGGTTGTTACCACTACTTTGTATTCCATATTAATTTCTCAAA
This sequence comes from Lynx rufus, assembly GCF_022079265.1. Classification (NCBI taxonomy): domain Eukaryota; kingdom Metazoa; phylum Chordata; class Mammalia; order Carnivora; family Felidae; genus Lynx; species Lynx rufus. The sequence goes on along the minus strand of NW_025814824.1, from coordinate 38,017,537 downwards.
TTGTAATATATTTATTTCCCACCAAAAAAATTTTCTGCTTACTTTAGGCAAAAAAAAAAAAAAAAAGTGAATAATTATTAGAAACCACTCAGGGCATATGTTGCATTTATTTTTGGTATTATTTCTAATACTTGAAAGGGCCAGTTTATTTTTTTTTTATTTTTTTTTCTCTAACAAGGATTGAATTGTTAGAGAAGGCGAACTAGGCAACAGCAGAAAGAGCAAACCTACTTCTTAGTGTGTCTCATGAGCAATGGAATTAGCCCCCTCTCAGAAGATGTAATAAACTTAAAATGTCTGCTCTTGATCAAACAGAGGACATGGCAATCAAAATCCTTTCTGGGGTGGCCAGGTGGCTCAGTTGGTTAAACGCCTGACTTCAGCTCAGGTCATGATCTCACAGTTCGTGAGTTCGAGCCCCGCATGGGACTCTCTGCTGTCAGCATGGAACCAGCTTCGGATCCTCTGTCTGCTTCTCTCTGCCCCTCTCCTGCTTGTTTTCTCTCTCTCTCTCTCTCTCTCTCTCTCTCTCAAAAATAAAATAAACATTATTTTTTTTTAAATACTTCCTTTCCTGTATAGTATGGACACTGACAATGGGCACTGTCTGCTCAGAATGAAAGTTGTCTGGATCGAAATGACCTGAGTTGCTGGATGATGAGGAGGTTATGGGAAAGGATGTCAGTAGAGGGACCTTGGGTGACCTGGGGTGAGTGTGTGCTCAGCGTTTGAGGCTCAGATGTCAGCTCTGTTCTGGAAACATTTTAATAATTTAATGACCACCCCAGTGCACCTGTGCAAAATGGCAAGTGTGTGTGGCTCTACAACTGGAGAATAATGATTAGGATCCCTGCACCAGCGGTCAGCATGGACAGACAGCGGTTTATACTCCAAAATCTGGGACGCTAAATCATGTTATGTTAGGTTTTTATCACATTAATTGTTTACCAACATTTTAAAGTTATTAAAGTGGCACCTTTTGACTAGTTTACTCATTCTTCAGAAATTCATTTCCATAAATGAATTCAATGGAGACTATGCTGGTCTGGTGGTCTTTTTTGCAAATCTGTTCTATTTACCTCAACACTTCAAATTTCGTACTTTTAAAGCTGCATAGGAGAACTTACTCTATCATATATCAAGACTGGAGGACTGTATCCTTGTTTTCAATGCTTCAACATTTTTGTTTGTTTGTTTTGCTATGTGATCCTAGTGTTGGATTATATTTCTCCACATTTTTAATTCCAGACTTAACAATAAGATCTTCTTTGGCCAAGAGAATGTGGAGGGGAATGAGATTGTACTACAAATAATTCATCTTGTTAATGATATGCTAGCAGGAGACATCTTTCCAACTGAACCTTTAGAACTCAAGTAAACTTCCAGAAAATGTGCACGATATTTTGAATCTTTACACAAACTACTGGAATTTCAATAAACCAGACTGGAATTTCTATAAGAAAGCATGGCTTCCTTAAGTGGTTATGCAACTTAAACCCATCAGAATGAAAACCATCGCCTGTCATAATAACTGATATTGCTTGGGACCAGGGTGGTCTTCACTATTCATATAATCATCACAGCCCAAAATTAAGTCTTATCAAGAGGAACTAGGTAATCATTATTCTGGATTTTGCTATATTTAATATCCTGGTATTTTCCCAAGACCAGCGTTAACTATGGTATTAAAGGGACCATGGTGACTAATAAGAATTTACCCCAAAAACTGCTCAGATAATAGTTGAGAAAGAATATGGGTTTTGAGAAGTAACAGCAAGCAGTATGGTTTATCTTCCTGGATGTTATTATTTTATGAAAGAGTAACATGTATGCTACCTTCAAAAAAGAATCCAGGCTTTTGTGAACAAAAAAAAAAGTTTCTGGTGACTTCATACACATGAGAAGCAGGGTATAATGCAGACATCTAGGGATGAATAAAAGTTATTTTAAATTCTGGAAAAATAAAGTTAATCACTTGAAGCAGAATTTTCAAAAAAAGCATATATTCTCATCAATGAACCTTTAATCCTTTGGTGATCAAAATTCACAAAGGGAAAAATTCTGAACACCTTAAAGATGTTTTCTACCAAAGTAGAGTGTGTTTCATTAACAGTTGTCATTCATGGTCTCCCACATCCAAAATAAACCACTACTTAAACCATGATATGTGAAATTCACTGTGGTGCCTGGATCCTTTTTAATATAGCAGTGATGAGTATAAAAATTCTGGTTATTCTGACCATCTGGAGACAGGTGAATCCTCACTCCATTCTGAAGGATATTTCCTGCTTCACTAAACTACTTACTGACCCAGAAAAAACAGCTTCATAACAACCCATGCTTTTTTTCTAAGAGAGGAAACATGCATTTAAAAAGAGTGCTAAGAAAATCACTATGAAGTAAGTCTGAACAAGCTATTTTCCAAGCACCGTAGGTCTGTGTTATGGAGGTGTGACATAACAAATCTAGTTTTAACAAAAAGCATGTGGTGAAGGTTTTATAGGATCTCTGCTTTGAACAATTTTCTTTCTAATTCCTTAATTTTTTGAGTCTTTCTAGCTAGATAAATTATTTACCTTTATTTTCTTCTTTCCTGCTTTCAGTTTATTTCTGTTTTATCTTCTATATTTGTGTTGTAACCATTCACTAGAATCCAGTAGTACCTAAAAGCTTGTTTCTGTTGTTGGGTTTTTTTTTTTCCTTCCTTCCTTCCTTCCTTCCTTCCTTCCTTCCTTCCTTCCTTCCTTTCCTTCTCTCTTTCTTTTGCCAATAAGATAATTTTCTCATTCTTTTCTGTCAAATTGGAATATAGGTGAAGGATAAATCTGCACACACTGATGAAATATTCAAACTGTGGAATTTATTTTGGAGTTCAAATGACTAATAGCACCTTGGACATTATGAATGACAGAATGTGAATAGTAGAATCAGCTCATTACTTGTCTTGGGGGAACAGATTTGAAAGCAGAAAGGTTATGGGGCGCCTGGGTGGCTTAGTAGGTTAAGCGTCCGACTTCGGCTCAGGTCATGATCTCACGGTTGGTAGGTGTGAGCCCCGTGTCGGGCTCTGTGCTGACAGCTCAGGGCCTGGAGCCTGCTTCGGATTCTGTGTCTCCCTCTCTCTCTGCCCCTCCCCCGCTCATGCTGTTTCTCTCTCTCTCAAAAATAAATAAACATTAAAAGAAAATTTTATTAAAGAAAGTGGAAAGGTTATAGCGCAGCTACTGTTATTTCCCTTATGGCTGAAGCTAAAGGCTAAAATTAGCTTTTATTATGACAATTAAATGTCTAAGTAAGTTGGAAGAGAATGATATTCTCCTAATGGTGATCTTTGTAATTTTAAATGCTATAATTTTAGTTTTTTGAAAAACACCAGAGATCCCACAATCCCACTTTTACTGAAAGTAAAGGGGTGTGTGTGTGTGTGTGTGTGTGTGTGCACGTGCGCGCTCGTGTGGCTGGCTACACAAATTAGCTTAGAGGGGTTGTTATAATGTTCTATATTAATATCATGTATATTCACTGATGTTCTGTTGATTGATAATATTATATGGGATACTTTAAATAAATGCCTATTTCTTGCATTGGGTATTAAATCAGTTTTTGGAACTGTCTTTTGAGACTTATTTTAATTTGTAATGGATCTATAAAGAGAGTGAAGAAAAAATTGATTCCAAATTTAAGTAAAAAGTAGACATTTTTGCATATGGTCCAAGCACAAAAAGCATTACCACGGACCCAATTAATGCCACTGATTGAGTTAGAATCTGGATATTTGGGAATCTTATTGGCTTCATGACTAACTTAGGGTGGTGAAACATTCCCCAGATTGCCTAAGGTGCTGCTGCAAACTGTGTATGTGGAGTGAGGGAGTAGGAGGGAGCATGAGTGTTAGGTGGGGTGTCTGAGTGCTTGGAGAAGTGTAAGGGTTTACAGTAACAAGAGTAACAGTCCTTTAAGGATATATCTAGCACTATATTTCAGTGTTCAAAAGTTCATCCCATGGCTCAACTTAATATTATTGAACAGGGGTGCCTGGGTGGCTCAGTCTGTTCAGCGGCCCACTCGATTTCAGCTCAGGTCGTGATCCCAGGATCATGAGATCGAGCCCCTCATCAGGCTCCGTGCTATGTGTGGAGCCGGCTTGGGATTCTCTCTCTGCTTTTCCCCTTCTCCCTTACTCAAGCTCTCTCTAAAATTAAAAAAAAAAAATTAAAACTTTATTCAACGAACGCCCAAGCATACTCATCCCACGTGATGATCAATAACAAACAGAGATACATGGTTTCTCATTTGCTAGGACTAACAATTTAAAAAAAAAAAACTTTTATTAATTCTTAATATCATTAAGGATAGAACTTAAGAGATTCTTACCCATATCAACAACACATTTGTAATGGTAAGCCCAATAAACTATATAGAGCTTTTCGGAATTTGAAAATAAAAGTACTGACTAAAGATTGTAAGCCAGTCACATGTACTATTCAAACTGTTCAGTAGTGAGTATACTCCTTATCAGCCTGCTTCAAAAGAGTTTTGAGTTCTCTGAGCATAAGAAACACTGCATGGAAACAAAAATTGTATTAATTATATACGCTCTTACATATTACGGTTAAAAGTAGAAAATCTAAACATTTAGATTCACTTTAGCAACATAATTTGAATCCAAGTACTGATATATACCCTCAATATCTAGAGAACATTCATCCTCAAGAAGTTAATAATAGGCCCAGTTCTCAAAGTAATGGAGTAGTAAGCCCAGGATTAAAATTGAGATTTCTTTTAGTTCAGGCCAGTGTTTTGTTTGGTTTTGTTTTGCTTTGCTTTCATTCACCTAATGGCCTTAAACATTCCTCCTTCTCTCCACCTCCTTCCAACATTTTTTCCCCCATACAATCTCATTCTAAATCACAATATAGAAAACAGTTAAAAATCAGAGCTCAGGGTTGCAAGGAAGACAGGGGCCTAGAGTTGTACTCACTCATTCCCCTAACCACTCTGTGCATCGACCTGGGGCCCTGGCACAGAACGCAGCTTGCTGTCTACACAGAACATGTGGAGGCTCACGGCACCAAAGCCTACTACCTCTCGAAACGAAGAGAACTGAACCCGACAATGACCATGTGCCTATTAGTTGCTCGAGGTTGTGCATAATTTAAATCATGTACTTCTCAATAAGAACGTATTTTCTATGATGCTAAGACCTTGGGCTCATGTGTGTCTGTCTACCATGTTCCTGAAGCACCTACGTATCCGAGAAAACATAGGCTAGTTGGGCTACAGAGTATTATAACACTAGAATAGCCTGCAGAATCTAATAGCTGGCATATGAATAAATACATTCTATTATTTTGTATCGTCAATATCTCATAACCCTCCAAATACGGAATTTGATGGTAAACTATGCAAGTCCTCAAGGGACTCCCTCGCCTACTAGCATCATCCAGTTGCCAGTCGGCATTTTAGGACTTTTCATGTTCACGTCTACTTAAGGAGACAGATAACTGAGCATAAAATTCTCTGAATCAGATCTTTTAGCCAGACGTGTGAGATTAAGGAGAGGTAGGAAGTTTAACTTTCTCTGTGATGAGAAAATATGGAATATTTGGAAAGAGTTCCCTCACTCATCCCCACCCCCAATTAAATGTAACCCACTGGGGTTTTGAATCATGAGATGCGTATTTTCTTCACTTTCTTTCCCCCTGGAACAAGGCAGAGGGACTTTAAAATAGGTGTGTGATCACTCAGTGTTCCCTGTCACAGTATAAACAGTGTTCGTTAATCCTCTTTTGTTCCGGTTCTCTTTATGGGTGCGTCATGAACAGACAGGTGCAGATCTAGATCCTTCTCTTCATTAGAAGACCTCCCCCCCCCTTTTTTTTTTATGAGAGCAAAGACGGTTTGCTAACGTATCTACAAGATTATTGATACAAACAGTCTCATTATTCTCAGGATGCTAACACAGTCTTCACCAATGAAGGGATCTAATTAATTCAGCCTCCTTTTCCCATTAGAACCAATAAGAAGAATGGTTGCAACTTCCTTTAGGGCTCACGCTGTGCTTGGAAATGACCTGATAAAAGGACTCTCCCTGTGCGGTACATAGAGGTGGTCTCCAAAAGCTAGTTCCAAAATCTCTTACACTTAAAAAAAAAGAAAATCTCATTTCCTTAGAGCATTCCTAGACGGCTGTGTCCATGCCAGAGCCTTCGCGATGAACCTGCGCAGAGAAACACCCGGAAAAAAAACAAAAACAAAACAAAATAAAAACCAGAGAGAGAGAAAAAACAAAAAAGTGAAACACCTGGTTTTGGCAGATTTTTCTCTCAGCACAGGAGGCAGGTTTTCGGGCCATCTGGTCCGCAGCCATGTTCCGCCCGTCCTTCTCCCCAGTCCTCTCCCTTGTGGGCCGCACAGGACCAGGCTGGCAGCAGATTGCGGCCGACCCAGCATGGCCGCCATCCTGGGATTTGCAGCCCAGCAGCCGGCCTCTGCCTCCAGCGCGTGTCCCTCTGCAGGCTCTCCTTTTGACCTTCTCAAATAGTATTTAAAAACAGCAATTTCGATGACTCTCCCGAGCCCAGTGACCAGGCTGTTTAAAGTCCTGTAAGTGCTTAAATGAATTGTTTTAACAAGTTGACCTTTGTGTGTTCCCAATAAAACTAGACCAAACAAACAAACAAATTTTGGCTTGTGACTGAAAGAGAAATTGCCACCTTAGCACTTTTTCCGGAGTCCCCACATACCCCTGGCTTTAGCTGCCAACAGTGATCACAGGAAAACAGCCAAACATTCAAATACACCAGCTGTGCGTTCACTCACTCTTCACACAACATTCTAGATTTCCTCTGTGTGCGGTGGCATTTCCCAACATCTACTGACACACAACGTAAAGTATTCCGTTTCATGTCAATTGTGTTCTCTGCTAATGTCCAATTAAAAAATAAAATAAAATCCCATGTCGTGAGAGAAAGAAAGACCCATTCTAGGTAATATTAGCGTTTTCTGATATGCTATCCTGGAGGATGCTCTGTTTAACGTCCCCTGCCCTTAATTTCAGATTCTCTTTGTCTGTCTTGTGTTAGTATAACCTCTCTGTGGCAGACTCCGCTGGCAGCCTCTGTTTTTGTTTTTCACCTTTTTTTCTTTCACATTGATCTTCAGGAAGGACAAACTCACTGTTGCAAATTGAACCCACAAAGCAGAAGTAATTGTTTTATGTTTTACAGAAGTGTCGGGAGGGAGATGAAGAAGATAGTTAACATTTCACATCACACAGCAAAGTACTTAAAAATATCCCCATTAGACATGTCTGATCTGCCCAGAGCCTTAAATTTTAAATTTTTACTGGGTCTCATTTCATATTTCTAGATCTTTATTTTTTTTATGTAAGCCCCACCTCTGCTCTTCAAATTTTGCATCCTTTCACCCATTGCACTCCCAGGAAACAATGGAACCTCCAATTATTGATATGCATTCTCCGGAGAAGGCAATGGAGATTATAAATAACCGCTTCCTTCTTTTGTTTCTGCTCCTTCCCCTTCTCTTTCTTTCTTTTTTTTTTTTTTTATTTTTCTTGTTGTGCTGACATACCTTCTAGCAAATTCCGACAGAAATAAGCCTGTCTAAGGGAGCAAAATTCGTGCAAACTGTGACAGGCTGGTCCCTGAGCTGTGTGAAATTCATACTTTCAAGAGAGAAATTCTGGCTACATTCTCCACCTTGGAGTATCTTCTCCCTACAAAGCACTTTTAAAGGATTTTTAGCACATTTACATATTGTTTACCAAGCAACTCAAAAATAAGATGACAAACAACCGTAACCTCACATCGCTTTGTAGCTTCCCTGTGATTATGGGCAACTGGCAGCTCTTGCCCATACTGCTTTGTTAATATTTTCAATTTCAGGGTTTCGTTTCTCCATATTCATTTACAAATTCATGTTCTAAAAGTTACACCCAGGAAGGATTCTGAAGAATCCAAACACAAAATGAATAATTCAAGCTTTGGAAGCAGGAAAAACATGTTCGAATTGATTTTTTTTTTTAAGTGAAAGTAACAATGGCTCTAATTCCAATGAATTGACAGTTTTGAAGAAAATAGGAGCTACTTCACACAGGATGCATATAGATCATGCTGAGCAAGAGAAACAAGGAGTTCCGTTCATGCTGACGTTATCTGGATGGAAGGGGCCATGTATGAATAAGACAATGATGTGTCATCTTTTTGTGAGTCCGTGGCCAGGGCCTCCTTGTTCAGCTGCACAGCCTATATGCACTACAGCTCATGCTGTGGTCCTTCTTTGTGTGTGTGTGTGTGTGTGTGTGTGTGTTTAAAGTTTATTTATTTATTTTGAAAGAGACAGAGACGGGGTGAGTGGGGAGGGGCAGAGAGAGAAAGGGGAGAGAGAGAGAATCCCAAGCAGGCTCTGGGATGCCAGCATGGAGCCCGATGCAGGGCTCGAACCCACGAAGCCGTGAGATCACAACCTGAGTCGAAACTGAGAGTCAGTCACTTAACTGACTAAGCCACCCAGGTGGTATTAATCGCTGCATTTTGTCTCGAAGAATTAATGGTGCAAAGTGACCTTGGAAATTCCCAAAGCTACAGACCCTGTATATTAAAATAAGTTGTTAACTAAATTCAAGATAATCAAAATATAAAGAATTTTGTTTTCTTTGATCCATCTGTTTTAATCCTCTGGTCAGACAGGATAACTGGTACGGATTTAACCAGGTTGGCTTTCGTAGGATGGGGGCTAGCACAGGGATAGTTTTTTGTTTGCTTGGCTCTTTGAAATGTAGGTGCTAATAGTTAACACTTGACCAGTGTTTATGGTGGGAAAGGCACAATTTCAAGTATTTTCTAGGTGGGAAGTCTTTTGTTCCTCACAACAACCTTATGAGTTGGGCATCATTATTTCAACTACTTTCCAGACGAGAAAACTGAGGCATAAAGAAATCAAGCTTTTTGGTCAAGATTAAACTAAACTAGCGGCGCCTGGGGGGCTCAGTCAGTTAAGGTCCGACTTCGGCTCAGGTCATGATTTCGTGGTTCATGAGTTTGAGCCCCACGTTGGGCTCTGTGCTGACAGCTCAGAGCCTGGAGACTGCTTCGGATTCTGTGTCTCCCTATCTCTCTCTCTCTCTCTCTCTCTCTCTCTCTCTCCCTCTCTCTCTCTCAAAAATAAATAAACATTAAAAAAAAAGATTAAATGAAACCAAACTAAAAATTGTTGGAATCGTGTTTTCACCTAGGCTGATTACAGAATTTGCACCTTTAGCCATATGCTATAATTATGAAAAAAAGTCAGGGTTCACGGTGAGGAGGCTCAGAGATCACAAACGACAAAGTCTGCAAACAGGTGTGCCAGATGTTAGCATGCCAAGCTTAACTTGCTTAAAAGAACAGACATATATTCTCACACAGTTCTGGAGGCCAGAAGTCCCAACATGAGTCTTACGGGGATAGAATCAAGGTGTGGGCCTGCCTGTTTCCTTCTGGAGGCCCTGAGAGAGAAGCTGCTCCTTGCTTTCTTCCAGCATCTGATGGCCACCAATGCTCCTTGGCTCGGGGCTGCCTCATCCAGTCTCTGCTTCTGTCCTCACATTGTTTCTCCTCCACCACAGTTATCTTCAGTCTTGGAAAAAGAGGATGAGTTATGAATGCCAGCATTGAGAGAGGCCACGTTACAGATTTTCTAGATAATAAAAGGAAAATAAGGAAGGATTGTGAAAAACTTTATACAAATAAATTTGGCATCTTAGATGGAATGGGTAAATTCCTTGAGAGGCAAAAACACCAAGGCTCACTCAAGAAGAAATAAAAACTATTAATTTTACCATATCTGTTAAAGCAATTGAATTAGTAATAAAAAATATACCTACAAAGCAAACTGCACGTCCAGATGGCTTCAGTGTGAATTTATCAAACATTTAAGGAATAAATAGTTAATCAAACATTTTCAAGAAGTAGAGAAAGAGGGAAGAGGGACTGTTTCCCAAATTATTCTGAAACCAGCATCACCCCCATACCGGAACCTAACAAAGACATTATAAGAAAAAATAATTGCAGATTAATGTTCTTTATGAAAATAGACCCAAAAACTTCTCACGAAATATTAGAACACGTAATCCAGCAATGTTACAAGGGGTAATACAGCATGGCCAATAAAGGGCCAGAAATGCAAAGTAGGTTTAAGGTTTGAATCTCAGCAAGTGTATTTTATCACTTTAAAAGAATAAAGAAGGAATATTGAAAACCTAGTGTAATTTGCTATATTAACAGAGTACGAGAGGAAAACCATACAATGATTTCAACATACGTTGAAAAAGAAGAAAACTTGTGTATTGCATACATGTTTACCATACCCAATACTCTACGTTACTTTCCAAAGTGGAACAGCAGCCACCTTGCTTTCTTTAAGTTCAAGGGCTGGAGCGAGGCTTCACATACTGCTGCAGCCCATGACCACGGTGGCTTATCCGCTCTCTCACCTGCTTGTCACGGAGTAGCACCTGGGTACTCAGCAATTCCGACACCTGTTGGATCTTTCTTCAGCTTCTCCATATCCTGTGCCAGACAGGGAATTAGGTCAGAAGTTAGAAAATTATACACCAATTTTTTAAATAAAGTTTTATTGTAATAAACTTGCGTATTCTCTGTGAACACTTTTATGCTACAGTGGCAGAGGAGTTATGACAGAGACCATATGGCTCTGTCTTGTTTCTTAAATTCCACATATCAGTGAAATCATCTGATATTTGTCTTTTTCCAACTAGTTTGTTTAGCATAATATATTCTAGTTCCATCCATGTTATTGCAAATGGCAAAATTTCTTTTTGATCAATGAGTAATATTCCATGGCAAGCATGTATGTATGTATATATATATATATATATATATATATATATATATCTCACATCTTCTTTATCCATTCACACTGATGAAAATTCTTGATGTCTTAGGTGACCAGGGGCTTGCCAGGATCCATACTCTGCCAGGCTTTCACCCTTCCCCTAAAGATCTCTGATGGTACCTAGAGGATCACGCAGTATTTCATGAAAATAGTTGTATTAATTTCTAGTTCTCACCTCTCAAACAAAACAGGTTCAAATGCAGTCCAGTGGTGCTGGACTTCCCATTTTCCCCAGGTTCCAGAGCCTAAAAAATATATTTTTTGTAATTTTAATATTTATTTATTTTTGAGAGACAGCTGGCAGCACAGAGCCTGATGCGGGGCTCAAACTCACAAACTGTGAGATCATGACCTGAGCCACAGCTGGATGCTTAACTGACTGAGCCACCAGGCACCCTGAGCCTCACAAATAACCTAACAATCCACATGACATGGAAACAAAACCCTAACATATACAAGTGGATACAAACAATTACTAGCTAGAAAATATATTGTATATGCTTTAAGATACTGACCTTCAGCCAAAATGGCCTCCAATGCTCTAGTGTGTGTGTCTGTGTGTGTGTCTGTGTAATCTCAAGTATATATTTCAAATGTGTTAACCAGTAATTTGATTGTTCTTTGAAAATGCAGTTTGCCTCCTACCAGGGCCTGTTGGAGTTCAGTCACTAACCCTTTGTACTGAAGTTTCCAATGAGTCAAAGCTTTATGTGGTCTATTGCAAAGTGGGGAAGAATATATTTCTCATTTGTGTTGTGATCTATTAGATGCGTTCCAAAACAATAGTATTTGGCCTAAATATTTTTAGGTGTCCAGGTTCTTTCAGGGTTATTTTTATTTGCATACTTGCTTGTTTTTTTTTTAATTTTTTTTTTTCAACGTTTATTTATTTTTGGGACAGAGAGAGACAGAGCATGAACGGGGGAGGGGCAGAGAGAGAGGGAGACACAGAATCGGAAACAGGCTCCAGGCTCTGAGCCATTAGCCCAGAGCCTGACGCGGGGCTCGAACTCCCGGACCGCGAGATCGTGACCTGGCTGAAGTCGGACGCTTAACCGACTGCGCCACCCAGGCGCCCCTGCATACTTGCTTGTTTATAGGTCCTGTGGTTTGTAGGACTGAAAGAGGAGACAGATGCTGGTTTGGCCAGGACGATAGATATGCCTAATAGAATTGTTCACCCACCCAACTCTTTTTTTTCCTCTCTTTTCTTTATAGCATGAAGTGCACTGTGTCTGACTTTTGGTTTTCCTTTAAGGATACTCAGGAATTTTCATGCAAACAGGCTTCTAAAATACCTATCCTACCAATGTAAGAGACATGTTCAGATTTTTCTAAATATTACTCAGCCAAGCTGGCAATATACCAGAATCCTTTTTTTAAGCACAATTGACTATACAAAAAGAAAATTAAGAAATAGGAATGCTTTATAAACTTCATACCCACAACCAACCAACCAAGTAATCCTGTTCTTTGAGGCTACAAAAAAAGAAAAAAAAAAAAAAAGCACATTTCTTTAGGTCTGTTAATTAACATTTCCCTATCAGGCTATTGTTGGATATTTTACAAAGAAACCTTTTAAAGTTCTCTTTTTTTCTTTCTCACTGGTGCCCTGGCCTTCAGTGTTTCTTATCAAAATTGCCTTATCATTATTTCTTATCAATATTCCGTAATGAAATGAAATAAAATAAACCACAAATAATATTTTAAGAAAAAATTAAACATGTTTTAGATCGCATTACTTCCTTACGTGTTATAGTCATATCCCCTTTGTTTGGAAAATTGCTCTCCAGGAAGATGAACGTACAATAGCCCTAGACTCATTGGCTGTCTTCATCGCCGAGGCTGTTTAGAACCATTCAGTTTTCATTACCCAGCAGAACTGTTGAGTCTGTGGCACAATTTCCTGTCTCCTTTTATGAACTGAGATCTTCAAGCACACTTGCCAATAGAAACCCTGACAATAGAAGATGCTTAGGTGTATTCCTGTTTTCTTCACATTACTAGACCGGTTGTCTCCTGGGAGTGTTTCCAGGGATAAGCAGGGCGGTCACTTGTGGAGCTTTGCCACAGCGCTTTTGGACCCATGAAACGTGAGCATTAGTTCCTGTTCTTGGTGTCCACAGTCACGCAATACACAGAAATGGGGATTCTAACACCATGGAGGCATAAAGATAGGGAAGATGAATCAGTTCCTTTAACTCATTATTTACTGTTTTTTTGCTCCATATAGTTAAAAACCAAAAGTGGCGTAGAGAGGATTCATGGTATGTGGTTTACGTATTGACACGTCTGTTTTTTTAGTAGAAAACAAGTGAAGGAATAGTCACAGATGAACTTTGAGCGAGGCAAACATAAAAGGTTTGGGTAGGCTTCATTGAAGTTTTAGACTTGTTCCATCCCAGATTAGTGTGTCATGCAAAAACAATTCAAGAAAGAGGAGGGTGGAGGACAAGGAGAAGGAGGCAGAGGAGAGAGGAGGAGGAGGTAAGGGGCAGGGGAGGCAGATGAGAGTGGGGGTTAGAGGGGCAGGGGAGGCGAGGGACAGGGAAGGAGAAGGGGGATGTGAGCTCCTCAAACAGCATGAATCTCCCCTCTACAATTCTTATTCACTTGGTTCTTACTATATTTCTCTCCCCTTTTAATTCCAACCTTTAAACCAATTGACATATTTTTTCTTTAGATTTTTTATTGACTTTGCTTCACGATGGAGATACAAGGTTGATAAGGAGAGTTCACAAATATTCTCAAAGTGATCATTTTTCGTATAGATACATAATGGCAGATGAGAATTTCTGTAATTGCCAAAATTACTTTGAGGACACAAGGCATATCTCTTGCCTACTCACATAACTAGCACTTACAAACTAATATGCAGTAGCAAATGCTATGTCTGAGTCACAGTCTTTTATGTATTTTAATCTAAGTAGTTTTATTCTAAGTGCTTTACATATTTTAACTTGTCTTCACAGTGACCTACAAGGAAGGTATCATTAACATTCCCATTTTATAGATGATATAGGGACAGTGGTTGGATAACTTGTGAGTAATAGACATATAGTAATATGGGATTTGAACCCAAGGTTTCTGCCTCCAGAAGCCTTCAGCTTAATGTTAATGGCCTCGCGCCTCACTTCTGTAGTTAAAGGATACTGCCTCATGTCCTTGTTTTAGTGATAATTTTTAAAAATTTGCATTATTATGGATAATGGATGTAAGATTTCCTACAGAACTGAATAATATGGTTTCGTGTGGGGAGAAATATAATATGGTTTCGTGTGGGGAGAAATATATCTTAATAAAATAATTTTTGCAGTTCAGCTAAAACTTCCATGAAAACTTCTGCTGTAATACAGTCTTCTACCTTCTGTTACTTTCATGTTTACTGGGTTACTTGAACCTACAATAGGGGTAATTAACAAGTGATGAACAAATAAATATTTGTTGACAATTGCCTATTATTCTAGTTTGTGGGTAATTAGAAAAAGAACAAAAATAAATAAAGAGGACAACAGTAAAAAAACAAAAATAAAAACAAAACAAAAAAACACCCTTTAGTACCTGTCCGAAGGTCCTTGCAAAAATATTGGAAAAATAATACATAATAAAACACATGGATATATGGAGACTGGAGTTGAACCTAGCAGCCCATACAAAATAGCAACTATCAATGTATTTACAAAATAAATTCACTATTCATCTTCCAGCAAGTTATCAAGGAGCAATAAACTATGCAAGGGAAACTTCCTGAATGTTCATGGTCTGTGACAGACGTACTTAACGCTTTTTAGTCACGATGTAACGCTTAAGCACTGTTAAGGTGCAGGAATTGGTTGGATGATTTCATGTTGGAACTTCTCCTACTTTCCATTAAAAGATATTTTGGGAAATTCTACAACAAGCTAATATTTTGGGGCTATTTAAATGGATTACTGTCAAAACCATGTGTCGGAATAATATTTATTCATCTACTGATTTTGAAACGTCATTCCCTCTGTGCTGTAAGTGGTTTTAAACATTGGAGAAAGAGTAGTAAACAAAACATACAAAGCCTGTGCCTATAAAGGTCACATTCGGTAGCTTACATTCCGGTGGGGGAGAAAGGAAACAAATCAATAAAAATATATGCTATATGATGCAATGTAAAGGATATAGGATGTCAGAGGGTGTTTGGTATCACAGTGAAGGATGCATTAAGAATGCATAGCATACTGGAGCACATTGTTTGGAGTTCTCCAGGAAGGCGTTTTTGAAGGGTAATATTTGAGACAGAACTGAATGAAGGAAGAAACCAAGGACTGATAACATTTGAGGGAAATAGAATCCCAGGCTGAAGAAATGGCAAGTTCAAAAGTCGGAAACTGGAATATTCTTGGTAGGTTGAAGGGACAGATAACAAAGAGGCCAATAAGATGATGGCAGATATGACAGTGCAGAAGAATGCTTACTGACATCGAGAAATATTTATGATTAAGTAAAAAAAGAGAGAGAGAGAGAGAAACACAATGTAGTATGTATAATGTTCATATGTAATAAATTATAAATCATACTAATTATAAAAATAAAGCCATAGCACAAGTGTGTTATATATAGGTTTAAAGATATATAGATGGAGGTAAAAGACTGTAAATACAAATAGTAGACATACCATGAACCAAAAATGTCACTAGTCATGATCACTGGTGTATGTGCCACTTCTCTCCTTTTCTGTATTTTATTAATTTTGTGCAATATGCACGATTAGTTAAAAAGTCTTTGCTTAAAATTGATCTGGTTAGGGGCGCCTGGGTGGCTCAGTTGGTTGGGCGTCTGGCGTCGGCTCAGGTCATGATCTCACAGTCCCTGAGTTCGAGCCCCGCGTCGGGCCCTGTGCTGACAGCTCAGAGCCTGCAGCCTGCTTCGGATTCTGTGTCTCCCTCTCTCTCTGCCCCTCCCCTGCTCATGCTCTGCCTCTCTGTGTCTCAAAAATAAATAAAAACATTTAAAAAAATCAAAAATTGATCTAGTTAATACAGAGGATTTTAAGGGCTCTGTGCTGCTAAATCATTTAACCTCTATTTTGACTTTTACAAGCAGCTTTCATGTGACATCAAAAGAAGAATTAAACATAGAGGATAGAGATAGGAAGCTAGAGTCAATCGGATGATTGGAAATTACGGGATAAAAAAAGCAAATAAATGTACTTGTGCTCAATACAATAAATGAATCCAACATTAGAGAAATTGCTTTCCATATAAAAGCCAAACATGGAATAGAGAATGACATAATGAATCTAGTAAAGAATGATTCTGGGGGCTTAGCAACGTAGAAGAGGTATATCGCGTTTTTTTTTTTTTTCAACGTTTATTTTATTTTTGGGACAGAGAGAGACAGAGCATGAACGGGAAGGGGCAGAGAGAGAGGGAGACACAGAATCGGAAACAGGCTCCAGGCTCTGAGCCATCAGCCCAGAGCCTGACGCGGGGCTCGAACTCACGGACCGCGAGATCGCGACCTGGCTGAAGTCGGACGCTTAACCGACTGCGCCACCCAGGCGCCCCGGTATATCGCGTTTTGATGGATAATCAGGCAGAACCTTAACATGATTGCTGGCATTAGCTTAATAGTAATGCAAAGTTAATGAAACATTTAGCAGAAATTTAACATCCATTCATCACTATGCATTATCTTTAATCAAAGGCATTTTTAAAGAGAACATTCTGCATGGATTCATATGGGAAGTGTTTTCCAAGGGAGAGTTAAATCCCCAATAGTTAATGGCCATCAAATAGATGCATTTCTTTTATTCAGACACATAAGGTTGAGTTATGGAAAAATAAGAGAAGCTTTAGCCTTAGCGAAATAGCTTTTTATCACTCAAGCCAGAAGAAGCAGCACAATGTTTTAGTGTTTATTTGCTTGACTTGACACCAATCAGATTTGCATAAAAGAAAGACATCAGTGTGTTAAGTAATCAGGATGCCTTTGAGTCAGGATGTGACTCTCAAAAAAATGGAATTTTATTTTACAGTCGAAATGGACAACAGGCAGTTAAATGGTCCAGACTCTTTCCTTCTCATGCTATTCGTTTTGTTTATTACCTGAGGCATAACAATTTTATTATGTGTTAAATGAAGAGAGTATCACCAGCCTCTGCCACACGGGGAGAAAACAGTGATGACCATTTAGTCCTGCAACACGCATCAGTGAAAAATTAGCTTTTCATCTTTATAAATCATGCGGTTTTTATGTGGCTTCTGTACTTTCCCATCTCCAAACGTACCTGTAGCCTTTCTTATAATAAATATATCCATCTTCATAGCTATTTAGAAGAGGTGCACACGAGACAATAAACAAACATTGTGTGGGTATGTATACCATGGACTATAAATGTCACCAATTGCCCCCCGGCCCCCCACTGGTGGGGCTTTGCTCTTTATTCCTTTTTTTTTTTATTTTATGAAATTTATGCATTACACAGAGATCACCAAATGTATTAACAAAACAACCTTAGAAGGAGCACAGACGCAAAGATAACTTGCGAAGTGAGTGCCTAATAGAGACACAGCTGTTGCCCCTTCTCTGGCTATGCTATTTTCAACTTCTCGGTGCGGGGGACGCATCTGTGCGTTGTTGGCTGAACTTCATTACCACAATGCTACCTTTGCACTCAGTCCCAGTATTAGAACTATGTAGTTCTGTGTTTTCCTCAATAATGTAGAAAGGTCTTTGTCCTTGGAGTCACGGCTTTGGTTTCTTTCCTGGCCTTTGTGTAACGCAGCCTTTCTAGGACTCTTTTTTATCCCTTCTACTATGTGACGGAAAATCTAAGAGGTTGTTATAGGGACTGAATAAACTAGATGATGGGAAGTCAGCCTTCAAAATGTAAATCATTATCCAAATGCGTTGGTAGCTAAAATGCAAAATAATTGAAACTTCTGAACCACTACCATACCCACAGCTTCTTGGTTCTTTATGCCAGGTTAAGAAATAGGAGGTAAGGTGGTAACTTTTGATCTCATTAACTAAAGGATACTTACGTTACAATAAGAGAAGTAATGCACATGTGAGAACAGTAGCTGACAAAAATAATGCAAGAGTAGAGGCGAAGTCATTTGGTAATCAATGTTCATTATACAAGTGATGATATGGGCAATAAACGTGGTGAAGATAGGAATGGGAGAAAATGGACCTCGGAGTGAGGGGCATCTGTTAGGCCTTGCAAAAATGGGTAGGCAAATGGAGGCCCTGCATGCAAAGGAAGGCTTTAGCAACAGGGTGGTGGCAGTTTAGAAGAGAGATGTTAATTGGATTTTTCAGTCTTACCTAGATACGTCTAGGCTTAGAAGCGGTAGTATATTTTTTTCAGAAAAAAACATGTAGTTCTAAATTGGAAACCAATCTTCTTAATGATTTAAAAATTTCAGTCTGTGTTTTCAAAAGATTATTTGTTAACAGATGAGTTTAAATTACCAGAAAAATAATGAGGTAACATATTTCATGAAGATGAATTCTACTTTATATTCCTTTAATCTTGGAACTTAATCAAGGAAGCAAAGTGGAGAAAAGTAAGAAAAAGAAAAGCCGAGAAACAAAATATCTTCCATTATATTTTACTGAGGCTATTGTGTCTGCCTTGTGGCATTTACAAGTAATTTAAAATGAAATTGTTATTGATGAGGATAAGCAAACTCAGAAGGAAGATGTCAGTAGAGAAAGCATTGATATTCAATTTGCAATGTTGAAATTTCATTCTCTAAAAGAGGTAGTTTTAAGAGGTAGTGACTATATCCCAAGGACAATAAAATGTGGGAGGAAGATGGGGAATGGACAATATATAGAGGAACAATATTTACTGGATTTTTTTAAAAAACCTGAAATGTCTGAATCATTGCTTCAGTCAGCTTTTTGCTTTGCCATAGTAGTTAGGCTGGAAGTGTGTGGGTTTTTTTTTTCCAATTCATTATAAATAGCTGAAGTAATGTTTTTAGACAACCAAGTTCTCTGCTATCTGGCCCACTTACAGTTCCAAATGATTCAGCAATACCAATGTTGATAGAACGGTGTCTCACGGTGTCCAGCGTAATGCAAAGTGCAGAGTGGCTGAGCGCAATGAATATTGATGACGGTGACATGAGATTATGATATATTTCTCTTTCTCCTTCCTTTATTTTTAGTCTTTCTCTGTTCTACCCATTTTGAGCTTCCTTTTTTCCTTGCTGGTCGAGTACCTGTGGTGATTTAATCATCTTCCTTCCTCACTTCTACAGACTACTAGTCTCTACATTTTTATTTACAGTTAAATTTAAGAGTATATTTTAAAGATTTATTTGCACAGTGAATCAAATTTTAAATGAAACATGCAATGAGATCCTAAGTTGTATCTCTAATATTCAAGTTATATCATTAATTCATTAGATTTGTCACTGCTAGCTGAATTATACAACTAACTTCGCAAGTCATACACTGATTTGAATCATATTTTTGTCTTTGAACATAAATATCTCTATTAATAATAGAACTTTGTTTAGAAGAACTGAGTTTACATGTTAATCTACAGTCTTCTATTTCTTAGTTATATTCGTTACTCCGGTGTCACATTCGAAAGTGGCAGGACTGATAGAGATTTATGAAGTTATTGTGTCTCTTTCTTTTGTCCATCCATTCATCCATCCATCCATCCATCCACCCACCTATCCAAAAACATTCATTGGGTCCCTGTTATACAACATGCTGGACTCCGGACTCATGATTGTACAGAAAACCATCATAGTCCCAGTTGTTCTTTAGGCAGGTAATATTAAAATATAAGAGACAGCCAGTCCTGGGTCCAGGTAACAGACCTGGGAATCTATGGCTCCAAATTTACTCCCTGTGTTTTAAGACCCACACGCAGGCCCTCCTTTGATTTTGCCCCTCCCAAGAGACTTAGGAGAACACAGTGCCAAGTATATGGAGTCACTCATGTTATAAATAGGAGATCATGCTTTGGATACCTAGGACTCCAGTATTCCCTGCCCAAATGACCTGAAATCCTGCCTTCAATGCCTCTTGGGGCCTCTCTTCTGTATCACTGCTCCAAGGGTTTATAGCAATAGTGCAATGTATTCATATCTCCAGGCCCATTGTGCTATGTATCCTACCTTTGTTAAAGCTTTATATTAGTGGATCTTATAGAATCTTGTGAAACCTTTCAATTATTTGGGGACTTTGTATAATTCCTGCAGGTGTAAATGCTATAAAAATATGGGTGAGTTGGGATAGAAGGTAATGGGATTTTTAGGGGGTAAAAAACCCCTAAGGGGGTAATTTTAGGTTAGGGTTCATGTAAGGCCTCTCTGAGGAAACTATATTTAATTTGAGACTTTAAGGAAAGAATTGAGCTGGATTCATGTAGACATCATGAAGAATGTTTGAGGAAAAGGGAAGAACAATAGAATATTTGGAAGCCATTTCCAATTTAGATTTTTTTTACTTCTTTTGGGAGTGAAAAAGTTGGACTGATCCAACAAGTTGACGTTCCACAAAACAGGTTCCCATATGTCTTTGTGTACTTTGAGCACTGATTTCTGTAGTCCAGAAAAGGGACATTTGATTGCCATCTAGGTCATCCAGCATCATATGTCAATTTCCTGTCCAAGCAATCAAAGGAAATGGAACATGAAGCAAGAAACCGCTTAAGGATCTAAGATCTGTCTAAAAGAGAATACAGGAATATTTTTTTACATGAGTTCATTTTTTAAAGGGTTATTTGGAATTCTTCTATGAGACAGTGCCTATCTCTCACACTGAAGATAGTTTATTAGGTCACATTTTGTCCTTCCCTGAGAAGATTTTGTTAAAGACTGATGTCAATAATTTCTAGTCTTGTAAAATCTTTAGGTGTGATTTAATGATGTGACAGGACGTTCTAGAAGTATACTAAATGTTATAGTCATGTGTGCTTTTTAGCATTCAAGGACTTTCTTAAGAGTGCTGTAATAATAAAACGTTTTTAAATGGCTCCATTTAGATATATATCAAAACATAGACTAGGTTTTTCTTTTCTTAACCTTTTGTTCTGATCAGAAATAGCTCTGGCAAAAATAAAAATAAATGGCATTTAATCAAATATCAACATACATAGCAGGAGATAGACTGTGTATAGAGTACACAAGGTATATTAGTCAGAGTTCTCTAGAGAAACAGAACCAAATAGGATAAATATATGTCTAGAATGAGATTCATTATAAGGAATTGGCTCACACAATTACTGAGACTGAAAAATCCCATGATCTGTTGTCTGTAAGCTGGAAAATCAGAAAAGCCAATGGTATAGTTCCAAGGTCTGAGAGCCAGAGAGCTGGTATAGATTTCTGTCTGAGTCTGAAGGCCTGACAATCAAGAGTTCCTGGCGCAGGAGATTAATATCCCAGCCCAATCCGTCAGCCAGAGCGTGATTTCAACATTCCTCCACCATTTTGTTCTGTTCAGGCCCTCAGTGGATTAGACAATGCCTCCACACATTGAGGAAGGCCATCTGCTTTACTCAGTAAAGCTAACCTTTTCACATGCTAATCTTTTCTGAAGTTCTCCTCACATACACACCTAGAAAGGTTTAACCAGATATTTGTGCATCCCATTATCCAGTGGAGTCGACACACAAAATTCACTATCACAAGTCCTCCTGTTGTCAACCTGAAATGCATGTGCATCTTTTAAAACCCTAGCTAACCCCCAAATCTGCCTAACATGATACAGCTTGTGAACAATTGAAAATGCAGTAACCCAGGGTGCCTGGGTGACCCAGTCTCTTAAGTGTCCAACTCGTGATTTTGGTTCAAGTTATGATCTCACAGTTTGTTGGTTCAAGCCCCACCTCGGGCTCCATACTGAGTGTGGAGCCTGCTTGGGATTCTCTCTCTGCTCCTCTCCCACTCACTCTCACACACTTTCCGTCTCTCAAAGGAAATAAGGAAAAAAAGAAAATAAAGTAACTCTTTCCTTAGAAGAAGAAGAGTGATGTTTACTCTTCTCCTTGACATTCTATAAACTAAATAGTATGATATAAAAATTAACAGTACTTATATAAAGGTAATCTATCTTACATGATAAAGGAGAAGCAGAGGGAAGAAAACAAAAAAACACATATATTTGTATTTATTATATATGTATACGTGTGCGTGTATATCTTGTCTATATGTGTGTATACACACAAAATAAGGGGAAGTATTCATGACAATTACAGTTCTTGTTTTTGTAACTTGTCATATGGTCATAGCTGGTATTTGTAACAACTTTCCCCCACCATCTATTCATCTACGCTTTGAATTCTACAAGCACCTCAGCTCTTTACTTGATGCGGTGACCCAATTCTTTATTCCTGAAGGATCTGGCTCATTAGCTGTCTTGCCTGGATTGGGTTGTTGCAGTTTTCCATTGACATTAATCACAGGGCATGGTAATTCTAAGAGACACTCTATGTGATCTATATTCCAAGACCTACCTTTCCTTATTTCAGTTAACAAGTAGTCAGTTTCCCCTTGGTTGTCACAATAAATCATGCCAGCCAGCCCAATAACTCCTTTCTTTGCCTGTCATGATTCAGAGGCATGAAGAAACCAAAGTGCCTGGATGGCAACCTTAATTTCCAGTTCAGTGGAATCATTGTGTCTTCTGGTGGAAGCATTCCTCCTTCTGGAACTGAGGCCTCTAGGCCAGCAGAGCATTAAGTCACAGGAATGGAAAGCGGGCCTTGTGCTAGTGAGTTCCTGGGGGTAATAGGGAGTGGTGCCACTCTCATTTCCACCCTTTGAATCCTGCACCTGAGAATCTGGCTGTGGGAGAAATAGCACCATATACTGAGTGCTGATTCAGAGCATCTATAACCTTATGGAGAACCTGACTCCAGTCTTTCAAGGTACTGTCACCTAGCTGGTGCTATGGCTGAGTCTTCAAAAGGCCATTCCACTGTTCTATCAAACCTGCCTCTTCAAGATAGTGGAGAGACATGGTAAGACCAGTAAATTTTATGTGCATGAGCCTGTTGCAATACTTCTCTTGGTGAGAGATGAGTTCCTTGATCAGAAGCAAGCCTATGTGGAATGAAGCATTCAGTAAGTCCATAGATGGTAGTTTTCACAGAAGCATTGGCTGCAAGGAAGACAAATCTGTACATAGAGTATGTGACTATTCCAGTAAGAACAAAATGCTGCCCCTTCCATGATGAAAGCAGTCCAGTATAAGCAACATGCCACCAGGTAGCTGGCTGATTATCCTGGAGATCAAGTCCCACATGAGAAACTCAGTGTTGTTCTCTGCTGTTAGCATAGTGAGTATACAGCGACGGCTATAGCTAGGTCAGCCTTGGTGAGTGAACGTCCATGTTCTGAGCCCACGCATAGCCTTCATCCTTGCTACATGTCAACTTTGTTCATGAGCCCATTGTTTGATGGCAGGAGCTGGCAGGTATCCACAGAACAGTTCATGCTATCCATTTGATTATTGAAATCCTGATCTGCTGAGGTGACCCGTTGGTAAGCATTAAAAGGGCCACAAATATCTTCATTTTTTTGTCCATTCAGAGAGGTATATCTATATACTTCTTCCCCAGATTTCTTTGTCATCAATTTTTTTCAATCATGTTTCCTCCCAATCTGTGATGATCCAGCCGAACCATTGGCCACAGTCCATGGATAAGTACACAATCACATATCTGGCCATTTTCCCTTTTAAGCAGATTGAACAACCAGGTGCTTCAGGAAATTCTGTACACAGGGAAGATTTCCCCTCACCACTCTCCCTCAAGGATGTCCCAGATCAGAAGTACAGTGCTGCAGCTATCCACTCTGCCTGAATACCATGCAGAGCCATCTGTAAACTGGGCCCAAGTTTTCTCTTCATCTATCAACTGATCATAGGGAACTCCACACAAGGCTATAAGTGCAGGCTGGGAGAGAGAGGCTGGGAGTGGAGACCATGGGCATTTGTGTCACTTCTTCATATAACTTACTTGTGCCTACAGGGCCTGCGTGGGTCCAATCATGTATATATCACTTCCATGTGATGATGAAATGTTACTCTTTATACTCAAATTTATGGCTTGGTGGCTCAGATAACTTCCAGTTCGTGATGGGCAGCTCAAGTCAAATGATATCTTGGTAATCCATGGTCAAGCACTCAATGTCCACTGAGGTCCAAGAGCAGGTAAAGAGCTGTTTCTCAAAACAAGAATAGTTGCCTGCTGTGGATATAGCAGGGCTCCAAAATTCTAAGGGCTTAAGCTATAATTTACTTATAAGAACCTGCCAAAGGCCCCAAACACATGGCTGCCTGCCACTAGTATTTTAAGCACTAGTATTTATGATCTGCTGCATCATATGGTGCAAGTGGCAGAGAAGCTTGTACAGAAACTGGACATGATGCATTTTTTTGGGTCATTTGGGAAATGGGCCAGGGTAACAAACCCAGATGAGGAATTTATTGCCTACAAGATTGAAAGAGGCTCATGAGGCGTGTGCCTCTCTTTTGGTTGCAGAAGGGGCAAGATGTAACAACTTATCCACCACCTTAGAAGGAATATCTCCACATTGCCCACACCACTGACCTCCAGAAATTTCACTGACATAGAAAGCCCTGGAATTTTCTTGGATTTATTTCCCAACCTCTGGCATACAAATATTTTACCAATATATCTAGAATAGTTGCTACTTCTGGCTTACTTAGGTCTAAGTCAGCATACTATTATCAACATAATGGGACAGTGTAATATTTTTGGAAGGGAAACGTGATTAAGACCCCTTCAAATTAAACTGTTACATAAGGCTAGAGGGTTGATATACCTGTGAAGTATGACGGTGAAGGTGTATTGCTGACCTGACTGGCTCAATATAAATTGATTCTGGTTGACCTTATTGACAAGGATGGAGGAAAAGTAATTTGTCAATGAATACCTACATACCAGGTGATGTGTTAATTTGCTGAAGCAATGAAACCAAATCTGACATACCCACGGCAATTGAAGTTGCCATCTGTCCACTGTCATTCTCTAAGATTTATTTGTCTTTGACACAGGCCAGATAAGCAAGTTGAATGGGGCTGTGGTGGGAATCACCACCCCTGCCTCCTGCAAGTCTTTGATGGTGGCACCAATCTCTATAATCCCTTCATAAATGTGCTATTGCTTTTGATTTACTATTTTTCTAGGTAGAAGCAGGCTTAGTGGCTTCTGTTGGCCTTTCTCACCTAATAGCCCTCACTGCACAGATCAGGGGACCTGTGTGGGATTCTTACAGCCGCTGAGTATATCTATCCCAATTATACATTCCAGAAGTAGAGAAATCACCACAGGATGGGTTCAGGGATCCACTAGGTCCCTGTGAGATGGACTTGGGCTAAAACTTTCTTGATCATTTGATCTGCACTGGCCCCTCCTTGGGCTGATGGGCCACAGTGACATTTGTGGTGTCTTGGGATCAGTATCAGTTCACAGCCACTTTCCACTAATCCCTAGAAGATCTGATTATTTCCTTTTTCTGTGTGCAAAGTTACCCTGGCAAAAGGCTGTAGGTGCCTTATAAAAGGTTGAAAGATTAACAGTGTAAAATTTGGGGAGTATATGAAGGTCCTTCCTCAAGGAGACAGAGGCTCTCCTACATTCAAGGAGTTCTGGGTCTGTAAACTGGTCAATTTTGAAGAGAATTGAATGAGGGACCTGACTCTGGTTTTATGATGTACGTTAGACTTTTGTTCACTTAACCTAGACCTTTTCTGCCCATGAATATCAAGTTAAGAATTTAGCAGGCTTCTGGGGCACCTGGGTGGCTCAGTTGGTTGTGTTCGATTTCGGCTGGGTTCATGATCACATAGTTGGTGAGTTCAAGCTCTACGTTGGGCTCTATGCTGACAGCTCAGAGCCTAGAGCCTGTATCGGATTCTGTGTCTCCCTCTCTCTCTACCTCTACCCTGCTCATGTTCTCTCTCTCTGTCTCTGTGTCTCTTTCTGTCTCTCTCTCTCTCAAAATAAATAAACATTAAAGAAAAAAGAACTTAGCAGGCTTCTTATTTATTTATTTTACTGCTAGAAACACCATGATCAACTAGTGCACTCCAAAGTCCTATTAAGGTCAACTTATTCCAATTGGTGCTTTGACTCTGCTATCCTTTATGGTAATTGCACCATCTGGCTTTCAGCCATTGAGTGCTTCCGCATGGCCCCTTCCACTCCAGGATCCAATTACTCCCATTACATTTGAGTTTCCCAAGTCAGCGGCTGCAGTTCCCACAGTGAGCTTTGGACTACAGACAGGAGCGTTCTTGGAGGTCTTCAGGGATCCTGGGGCTCCCATCACGAATTTAGTTCTCACAACACTGGTAAAAGACACATCTTCTGGACCCTCCCTGTGTGAGTGAGGAGATCGTTACTTATTTGTCTTTTTAAATTTATTTTTCTTTACTTATGGCAGCTTTCACAGAAGCTGTAGGCCCTGAGAAATACACATATGAATTTCTTATACCAGGCGCTATGAACTATGCCAAATTAGCTCTTTTGCTTACAAGGCATTGGGGGCTCTAGTGACAATTGTATGAGGGATTCCACCACCCTTGGTTGGCCTTTAAAAACTTTTCACTTTATTCAGTGACTTGTGAGGCTTACTGGGCAAGTTTGGCTGGTTTGCTTTATTTTTCCTTTAGCTATTTTATTTCCATGCTCTGATTCTGAACCTGCTGAGAAAAATCTCACGCTCAGGGAATTTTGAAACTCCAGGAGCTTTGTTTCTGAGGGTGCTGAGGCTTTTTAGAGGATCTATATATTTTCTCCAGTCCCTGATCCCTAGGTAAGAGGTTCAGCCTGCTTTGTTTACACCTAGTGTCTCATTAGAAAGGACCTGTCACATTTACAACACAAGGGCATTAATCATGTTTCCCCCTTCTCAAGCTTTCTCTTAAGGTTTCAGAAATTGAATGAGGAGAAAATATCTATTAATTCTCCTTCCAGTTATTTTATTTTTTTAGAGGAAGTTTCTTACATACAGGTTACATAATGTGACTACATTGCATGCTAATTTTTCTCTTTATTCCTTCCACTATTAGCTTTATTAGGTATATGAAGGGACTATTAATTACATTTTACCTAAAGTTAGTAGCAAATAAGTTTTGCTGATTTGATTTCCTCGTAGTTTGACTGGTGGTGATTACTGAGTGAGACACTCAAGAGATTCATTCATAGAATAACCAAAGATAATTTTCATTCGTCACTACCTTGAATTTTTAATATATGTTCAGTGGAAGTTGCATAATTCCATAAAACTCACCAATATTTTCTTAGTTTTTTTTAAATTTATCTTTGAGAGAGAGAGAGAGACAGGCA
The DNA here is from genome assembly GCF_022079265.1 of Lynx rufus. NCBI lineage: Eukaryota > Metazoa > Chordata > Mammalia > Carnivora > Felidae > Lynx > Lynx rufus. The sequence continues at coordinate 37,990,293 of NW_025814824.1, read as the reverse complement.
GAGAGAGAGAGAGAGAGAGAGAGAGAGAGAAAATGAACAGGGGAGGGCCAGAGAGAGGGAGAGAGAGAATCCTAAGCAGGCTCCCTGCTGTCAGAGCCAAGCCTGACTGCAGGGCTTGAACTCATGAACCGTGAGATCATGACCTGAGCCAACATCAAGAGTTGGGCACTTAACTGACAGAGCCACCCAGACTCCCCTCAATGCTTTTTTTTAATTCCATGTTTTTCTCTTTTAGTTCACAAAACATTAAAATGAAAGGTTCTTAGTAGATTCTTTCTTTCCTCCCTTCCCCCCCTTTCCTTTCTGTTCTTAACTTTCATTTCTTTCTTTCTGGCCAATTTCCTAAGTAACCTGTGCCTATTTCAGTTTACGGATGTGACAAAAGGATATTGTTCAATTTGTCCTTAGATGAGCCACACAAATACCAATGATGGGGTAGTTTCTTTTTCTTACATGGAATAATTCTTTTTTTTTTTTATGGTTTTTCTTTATTTATTTTTGAGAGAGAGAGTGAGACACAGTGAGAGTGGGGAGGGGCAGAGAGAGAGGGAGACACAGAATCTGAAACAGGCTCCAGGATCTGAGCTGTCAGCACAGAGCCTGACGCGGGGCTTGAACCCACAGACCGTGAGATCATGACCTGAGCCGAAGTCGGACGCTCAACTGATTGAGCCACCCAGGCGCCCCTAGAATAATTCTGAAATTCACAGGAATCTACTCTTGCAACCAAAAAAGTAATTTTTTTTTTTTTTTACACAAAATGTGAGAATGGGGGAAAAGGAACAGAAAGGAAGGTAGAGAAATGAACAATAAAGGGAAGTGGTCTAGAACATCAAGGAGAGGTAAGTTCCTGTAACTATGAGGAATGAAATACATGCTGTAGAAAATTTACCTGAGATGCATTATTGAGTGGCTTCTGCCCAGGCTTTTCTGAAGAGTAATGGAAAAGAACATGGATTCTGAAGCCAGATTGTTAGACTTTAAGTCCCTGTGTTATTACCTATCAACTGTGCAATCTTTGTGTATCAGTTTCCTCAACTAGAAAATGAAGATACCAGGGTGCCTGGTGGCTCAGTCAGTTAAGAGTCCAATTCTTATTTTCCACTCAGGTTATGATCTCATGGTTCCTGAGTTTGAGCCCCCAGCACGGAGCCTGCTTAAGATTCTCTCTCTCTGTCTGTCTCAAAAAGAAAAATAAGAAAAACGAACATGAAGATACTATTAGTACTTGACTCGTAGGATTGCTGTGAGAATCAAATAGACTGATTTATGTAAGTGAATAGGAGAGTATTTGGCATCTGGTAAACAACTATTTTGGCTACTAACACAGGAGGTTTGGTGAAGTCTGGGGCTAGTATCCTTTATTGCAAATGGGTCATGGCTCCCTGCTACATTTCTCTCCTGTATATGTTTAGGGTTGTCTCTGATGCTCACTAAAATATATATTCTAGCCCGCATCATCATTCTTAGAGGTGTGCTGTACGGTTTGAGTGGAAAGAGGGGAAATCAATTCATCTCTGGCATCTGCTTCATTCTTGTTCATTTCTAAATATGATGAAACAGAGTAGTCTTTGGATAATCTGCTTCTATTGCTATATACGGGGATTCATTCACTTTGTTTCCTATGTACTGGTTCACCTTTTCAGAGGGGTTTTTATTTGGTTTCTATAAAGGAGACAACATTGTAAAGTCTGGCTGTCTTTGGATTCCTAATACTGTATTACTTTGTTTTTATGAATCATTTATGGATAACTAATTGTTTTTAAGTTTATTTATTTATTTTGAGAGAGAGAGAGAGAAAGAGCGCACACACGTGGGAGGGGCAGAGAGAGAGGGAGAGAGAGAAAATTCCAAGCAGACTCCACACTGATGGTGCAGAGCCTGATGCGGGCTCAAACTCACCAACCGAGAGATCATGACCTGAGTTGAAGGTGAAGTCAAGTGTCAGAGGCTTAACCGACTGAGCCACCTAGACTATTGGTTACTAATCTTAATGATCTCTGATGGGGGGGGGGAAAGGATCCACATAAGAGTGAAAACATATGGTATCTGTCTTAACAGAAGATCATGGGAGAGGGGAAGGAAAAAAAAAAGTTAGAGAGGGAGAGAGCCAAACCATAAGAGACTCTTAAAAACTGAGAATAAACTGAGGGTTGATGGGGTGGTGGGACAGAAGGGAGGGTGGGTGATGGGCATTGAGGAGGGCACCTGTTGGGATGAGCACTGGGTGTTGTATGGAAACCAATTTGACAATAAATTTCATATTAAAAAAAAGAAAATCTCAAAAAAAATTAATGTATTTTTTATTTTTGAGAGAGAGAGAGAGAGAGAGAGAGAGAGGCAGAGCATGAGCGAGGGAGGGGCAGAGAGAGAAGGAGACACAGAATATGAAGCAGGCTCCAGGCTCTGAGCTGTCAGCACAGAGCCAGATGTGGGGCTGGAACCCATGAACCGTGAGATCATGACCTGAGCCGAAGTCGGCCGCTTAACCGGCTGAGCCACCCAGGCACCCCTTTGATCTTCTATTTACTCCATAATGAATTTTCATATTAGGAGAGGAACATTTTAGAATTGATCACTTTTTGAAATAAATATTAGCTCATGGTAAAATATGTTTAGGTATGATATATATAAGATTTAAGACAACTTTTGTGAATTTATGAGTGTTTCAATATAGTCCATTTCATCATGCTAATGGAAGTAGAAGCTTGTAATTATTTTGGAGATATTAAAATAGTACTTTTTTTTTACACTCACCTTTAAAACTCCAATATTCTTTAAGAGAAAGAACAAAAATAGTTGTGCTTTTGTAATCATCTCTGGGTATCTTGAGGTTTGAATTGCAGAACAATAATTCTTACCCTGTGTATCTAATGACACTCAGCTTGAGGCCTCCCTCCTAACAATGCATAAAGTATTTGGCCCATAACTTATATTCTGCTGAGTCTTATTGCTTTGTTTATCAATATTTTTTGAATCTGCCTCCAGTCCAGACACATTATAGACCCCAAGGAAACTTTCTTCTCTGATATTATTCCTATTTGAATCTGCTTTTGCATGTTTAAATATTGTCCACGAGGAAATTTAGATAGCACGGACACTGCAGGAATGAATGACTTTGGCAAACAGAATATTTTGTCACAAATAACGGCCTTCCTGTCTCTTAGAGCAGACAGTGGTTGTGGTAGTTAATGAGAAGTGAATTTAGTGAAAAAGGGGAGATGAGAGTAGCCGTTCTAATCAAATTCTGTCGTAATTTCTCAGGTGCCTAGAATTTATGACACACCATTCAGCAAATCTCCAATGATACATTTCCATAACAGGAGGTGTAAATCCATTGGCAGTTTCATTAATCAGACAAAGAGCTGTGCAGTTATTGAAATAACTCCTCAAATAATTGCCAACTTGCCATGCCGTGACATCACTCCTAAGAGAAGTACTTGGACAATTGATGACACAGCCCTGGTAAATTAGCATTTCTGGCCTTGAAGAATCATTGTGAGGCATAGCGTCGTTCTGAGGAAGCACTTCCCGGAATTGTTTCTCCTCATAAGCAGGATTTTAAAAGCGGCGATGATCAATACGTTGCTTGTTTTACCTGCGAGGAGAAATGTGCGGGCATTGTAGCCATCCCTCTTTGCAGTGTGATTTCTATTTTAACTATGAAACTGTTCTGAACCTTAGAATGCTGGCAGTTTGATTGCCTTAATATTTGTTGAGTGCCTTTTGAGCATGTGGACTCGAGTCTGCTAAGCATTTGGGAGAAGTATGGAAAATGAGTTAGACATGACTCTCCTCCCAAGTGGTTCATATCCTACCCTTCAGGGGAAGATATGATACAATGGACGAAATACTATTTAGAAGGTTGGTAAAAATGCCAAGAGATTAAGGGTGCCTGGGTCAGGACATGATCTCATGGTTCATGAGTTCAAACCCATATGGTGCTCTGTACTAACAGTGCGGAACCTGCTTGGGATTCTCTCCTAACATCTCTCTCTGCCCCTCCCCCCTCTCAAAATAAATAAATAAACTTAAAAAACAAGTGCTAGGAGCTTATAGAGGAAGGATAAACCAAGACTGATGATAACAATGGTAGAGAGTTAGAAGAGTCTTCCAAAAGCAGCGAACTCTTATATTAAATCTTAAAAGAGAGATAAGGGTGCCTGGGTGACTCGGTTGGTTCAGCGTCCAACTTCAGCAAAGGTCATGATCTCCAGGTTTGTGAATTTGAGCCCCACATTGGTCTCTCTTCTATCAGCGCAGAGTCCCTTCAGATCCTCTGTCCCCCTCTCTCTCTGCCCCTCCCCTGCATGTGTTCTCTCCCTCTCTCTCTCTGTCTCTCACTCTCTCAAAAATAAACACTTTTTTTAAAAAAGAGAGTGATAAGAAGGAGTTCAAAATACGGAGAAAAATAAGTTAAGTGGGAAGAAGTTTGGAATGGGAGTTAAGATGTCTGTTCTACTTCAACTTGTCTGATACTTTGAATAAACCATTTGTCGTTCTGAATCTTGATTTTCTTACTTAATAGGAAAGTATAATTCTCATTTTTTTATGGTGAATTCCCAGATTAAAATAAAAAGTTGAAACAGAAATATTTTTTTTTGTGACAGAAAAATCTTGGAGGAAAAAAACCCAAAATAATTTAAATGAATTTTATTAATGTTATATCTTGCCAAACTACAAAGACAGAATTTTGACATGCTTCTAATAGTTAAACAAAATCATGTGTCACAGTCCTATTTATGTGAGATAAAATACTTTTCTACAGTTATTTGTGCAAATATATTCTTTTTAAATACTTCATATATACTCTTAGCTCATGATTTAGATTTGCAAAGGACTACAGTCATATCTAATGAACTAAAGACAGAATAGTAAAATAAAATAGGCAAATGCCAAACTACTTTGTAACACGCAGCACTGTCATCTCTTTTCAAGTTATACCTTAAGATCTGCATTATTTTTAATACTTTGAATCTAATAATGGAAATTCAAATAAAAAAAAACTAATTGTAGTGTAAGCTACTCATGGATTTGGTGATTCAGGATGTTATGCCTTTTGAATGTATGTGAAGGTCAACAGTGTATGTCTCCTTGTATTTCAGAAAGCAATGTAGTCTTTCAATTATCCCTTAGTTCCAATGCATCAAATCACTTTTCAAAAAATATCTATGAGGTTTATATGTTTTTAGATTTGCAAAATAGTCATGTGAGACTTCAGTGATATGATTGCTTCTCTAATAATCAGTTTCACTCAAGGGCATATTTTGTTAGTTTAGGCTGAGGGAACAAGACTTTATGTAAAAGTTCTAAATTTAAGAGCAGAAAATGAGAGACTTACTAAAATATGGTGGGATATTGCAACAGAATGTCCTTTCTCAAGAACATTTAAGTAGTCTCTGTGGATATCAACTTGTTATTGACTAAATTGAGCTATTAATAGTACTTTAACAATCTTATGTTTATTTTCATGATTAATTAATATTTTACTAAATTTATTTTACTAATATTTACTATAATATTTTACTAAATTTATTTTACTAATTTTACTAAAATCCTTGTGTGTCTGGGCAATCTTTGCTCATCTCACCATTACTTTTAGCGAGTATAGGTATTTTTGGCATGTTATATTATTATATGAGCTGAGGGATTATGTCAAAATTATAACACATATCAAGTTTGGGTAACTTTGTTAATTCAATTAGATGATTGTGTTGAATGGAAAAATAGCCACACTGTCTCTAATTCCTGTCGTATACACCGAAAAGCCTGAAATGTGTATTTTGCTTAATTTTCCATTTGTCCTCATTGGCAATGGAGAAATATACTCTTAACAAATTGGCTGATACCTTTTTTTAAAGTTTGATAATGAGGTAAATTAGGAATTAAAATTCCTTTAATTTTCTCATTGCTGTCAAACTTCTGACAAAGGAACTTAAAAGAAGAAAGTGTGTGTGTTTTAAATTTTTTTATTTATTTTTGAGAGAGAGAGAGAGAGAGAGAGAGAGAGAGAGAGGCAAACAAAGAAGGAGACACAGAATCTGAAGTAGGTTCCATCCAGGCTCTGAAGTGTCAGCACAGAACCCAGCTCAGGTCTGGAACTAGTGAACCACGAGATCATGACCTGAGCAGAAGTCAGATTCATAACTGACTGAGCCACCCAGGTGCCCCAAGAAGAATGTGTTTCTTAAACAGAATTATCTTAAGAGTTTATTGAGAGTGGGACTGAGAGAACTAGAGATTCTAAATGTTGTTGTAAGGCTTACTCAAAAATGATTGCTCTCTCAGCTGGCACCTCCAGTAAAGAACTGGAGAGAAATTCTTGGACCACACAACACATCTTTGTTCTTCACTTTATGTAAATAAGTATTCAGCATTTCACCTTTGAGTATGATGATAACTATGAATTTTCCATATACATAGTGTGTATGAAATTTTCTTCTATTTTTAAGTCACCTAGAAATTTCCTTCTGTTTCTAACTTTGCTGAATGGTTTCTGATGAATTAAGATGAATATATTTTTTCCTTAATCTGTTAATGTAGTGAATTATATTGATTGATTTTGAATGCTAAACCAATTTTGCATTCCTGGTATTATGTTCTTGCATTCTAATAGTCTAGTACTGAATAACAAACCACACAAACTTAGTGGAATAAAATAACCATTTTAATGTGAAAAAAAAATGCTCTCCACAGTTGAAATCTGCATTTTTTTCTAACATTAACTAGTTTTGTGATGTATTTTATGTAACAAAGTATTGTGAATTTTTATTATTTTTCTTTAAAAGTGCTGAAATACATTCAATCTTCATCAATATTTTATTTCTTCCAGGGGTGCCTGGGTGGCTTAGTCGGTTGAGCATCTTACTTCGGCTCAGGTCATGATCTCATGTTCTGTGATTTTGAGCCCTGTTGGGCTCTGTGCTAACAGCTTGGATCTGGGAGCCTGCTTCAGATTCTGTGTCTTCTCCCTCTCTCTCTGCCCCTCCCCTGCTCACGTTTTATCTCTCTCATTCTTAAAAATAAGTAAACATAAAAAGAAAATATTTTATTTTCTCTGGAAGGACTAAAAATGGGTAAAACATGAGGAAAAAATACAAGATGCTATCATCATTGAAAATCTGTATATCTGCGTTGAAATCTAAGCCACCATCAGAACCTAAAAAAAAAAAAAATTAGAAAAAAATTTTAAAAAGGGTCATTTATCAGTTATTTTAAGCAGGTTTTTGGGTAGGCCAATATACATTCTTTGAATAATTTGGGGGGGGGAGAATTATCCCCCTATTATTTTAGAAAAAAAATCATTTTGCTTATTCCTTGTCTAAATTGAAATCATATGACCTGTGGATGTCTGAATATACATACATTTCTTTCTTTTCGTTAAAAGCTGATCTTGCAGAAAGTACAAAAGAGCCTAATTATTATAATTGGGTGAAGGAAAAGCCTGTTCGTGGATAGTGTGGAACTTATTTTACTTCATGGAATTACCGCAGCAGTCACACCAGACCAAATATTTTGTCCCATTTAATTTAAGTGAACAGAGCAAGACAAATGCACGCAATCTTCATCGCAAAGGTAAGCCAGGCAGGCAAGCTGTTCATTGATCCATGATCTTCCCGGAGGTTCCTATCATCTAATGGTAGTCCTAGACTTTGGAGGTTAAAAACAGAAAGCTTTATGGGGGCTCAGTTGGTTATGTGTCTGACTCTTGATTTCAGCTCGGGTCATGATCTCTTGGTTTGTGGATTGAGCCCCAAGTCGGGCTGGGCATTGACAGCATGGAGACTGCTTGGGATTCTCTCTCTCCCTCTCTTCTTTCCCCTCCCCTGCCTGCTCTTTCTCTCTCAAGATCAATAAATAAACGTTTAAAAAATAAAAAAAAAATAAAGACATAAAGCTTTCTATAACAAAACTGACATTTTGGATAACTTCACTGATTAATCATTCAAACTTAGCTCATCTCAAGGACTCATGCCTTTAAATGATTATGAACTTGTAATTCTTTCCAAAGAGGACAGTAAGCCTCCTTAGGACACGATTATTAACATGCCATTTTTAATAACCCATGGTTAAAACTATGATGTTAAACCTGACACCATTTTGGATTTCTGGGGGGCTAAAATGAAAATGAAAATTTTTGGTGCTTTACATTAATATTATAAGTATCTTCACTAAATTTAGCATGGTTTGTTTAGTGCCAAAAGTACACACACCATTTCAAAGTAAAAGAGAGAAAAGTATCCTCTTCAGTGAATTTTGTTACGCCACTGAAAGTAAAGATGAGTTAACAGCAATATTCTCTTTTGTCTTGTGTGTGCAAAAGATAGCAGATGCTTTGGGTGTTTGGAACACACCTGGTTTTTATGCAAAGACAATGTGTAATTTGGACTATCAAGTGAATAATTAATGTCAAATTAATTCAAGACACTTTCTAAAAAAATCACATGTGAAGTTCCTTGCTTTCTCTAGGAAATGCTGAAACAGGCATCTTTATTCTGAGTCTCCCTGCCCCCAACCCCAAGAAGTTCTTTATCTCAGAGATAAAGAGCTTGTGCTGATTTCTCTGAGAAAAAAAAAAGAGAAAAAAAAGAGAAAACGTTATATTTGCTATTTTGTTTTTTTTTAAGAATTTATCCGCTCATGTAAAATGCAGGTTTGGGGATATACTGTAACTTTAGCTGACATAGTGCTTTCCAGAAGAGGGCTGTGCCCTGTGATAGAACCACAGGGATTTAAAGAAATTCCCATGTCAGAGTATCTGCCCATATTTGAAATGTTAGCAGCCATCTTTTAAGATAAGCAAAAGGAGTTATCTTGTCATACACTTGGCTATTTAGAATCCTAAATCTTAAAGAGATGTCGCCTCTCTGTCACCCCTGGCTTTCAGGGAATGGGTCGGGCCGATGTTTGACCAGTTAGGCTGCTGAGTAATTCCTCTTTGTTTATGTCTGCAGACACCTATTTTTCGGGTAATCCTCATTTATCTTAAATGCCCTTCCACCTCAGGCTGTTTCTTCCTCCCTACCCCCTCCAGCAAGACGTGTAGACAGTCGAGGTTTCCTTCAAAGTATTTAAGGAGAACATGAGAGCTTAGAATGAAATTATGAGGATTTAAATGCCAGCATTTTAAAATAAATACTAAAACCAAATCGAAAATAAAATGGGAATGGAAAAACTTACATGAATTTAAAAGTTACAAGTGACTATTGTGAGGACAAATATCTTAACTCCTAGCAAAATTATGTAAATTGTTCATGCTTAGTCATACAAAATAACAATTTTGAAAAAAATATACACAGATACATATGCACCTACATGCGTATGTGTATGTATATACATACATACATACATACAATGTGTATATAAATATATACCAAACTCTGATATTGGTAGGTCAATCACGTTGCAATTTCAATCTTTTTTATAACCATTGAAGCAATCAAAAATTTTTTTCTTGATGTCTTTCATGTCTGATTCTCTCAGATATGTAATAAATCACTAGGGAATCTGCATTACAACTCACCCGCAAAGCTAATGACCTTTTCCTTTCCACTTGAGAACTAGCCCATCAAATAACCACAGGGTGAGGTAATCTCCATTTATAGCACTCCGAGGGATATATAGTTTATATAGTATACAGTGTATATAGTCTGCATTTACATCTCTAGTTTTAATTTCAGTTCACATGGATTGTCTTTTGTGCTACATGGGAAAAAAAAACATTTCAAACATTACTTTGTATGTGTGTGTGTCAAATACAACAGTTTTGGTGGGCTCTTTGCCCTTTTATGCTTCCCATGTTTTCCAAGAATGCTAGTAACTTCCACCTTCGTCACCACCATATTAACCTTTTTTTCAGTCTTTCAATTTTAAATACCTAGTCATTGCAGAAAAAAAGTCTATCCTATTTCCAGAGGAGGGGTTTCACTTTACATCTTTCCCTCTATTTCTCCAGGCGCTCTGAAATCTAACTCCTGGCCAGCCTTCCGGCAGATGAGTACAAAGGGCAATCTGGGTCCTGCCCCACAGATTCTGAGAGAAGATGGGCTTTAGTCCATGTAGCTAGTGGAGAAGGGATCTTCATACCCCGGTCAGTCCTCCTCGGTGGAGACTCTGGGATAGCTGGTTCCTACTGTTAGGTTATCCTCTCAGATAAGCACACCTTCAAAAGCTATTTTTATTTTCCTTAAACACCACACTAATCTCAAATCCTTAAAAAGATATTTCTCCTACACTAAGGATTTGGCCTGGTCCTTTAAGTAAATTAGATACGTATTTGAGCAGTACTTCTCAGAAACTACCTTGACAAAACCCACTCCAAATGGTAATCCTTTCCTTTTGGGATCTGGAAGGGAATAGTTTGATAGTGATTAAATTCCTTTTATAACTCCCAATCCTTCTCTGGTAGAAACAGGGGGATTTCATCAAAGTTAGCACAATATTAAACAGAATATTCAAAAGTGGTGTTACTGGGGTGCCTGGGTGGCTCAGTCGGTTGGGCGTCCGACTTCAGCTCAGGTCATGATCTTGCGGTCCGTGAGTTTGAGCCCCGCGTCGGGCTCTGTGCTGACAGCTCGGAGCCTGGAGCCTGTTTCCGATTCTGTGTCTCCCTCTCTCTCTCTGACCCTCCCCCGTTCATGCTCTGTCTCTCTCTGTCTCAAAAAATAAAAAAGTAAACGTTAAAAAAAATTAAAAAAAAAAGTGGTGTTACTAAATGCAAGAAGAAAAACAAATCTTTCTGAACATGTGGCAATATGTTATGGATAATCTTTGAATAGAGATCACATTTTAGATGACACACCCAAGTGTGCTTTGTCTTCTAATAAATTTTGTCTCAGTTTAAATAACCTATTTTCATTTGTAATCCCAGTTCATGGGGAACTTCATGGTAATAATTGAACACTTCAAACTTTTTTTTTTTTTTTTTTAGTGTTTATTTATTTATTTTGAGAAGGTGAGTTTGGGAGGGGCAGGGAGAGAGAATCCCAAGTATGTGCCACGTTCAGCCTGGAGCCTGATGTGGGCTTGATTTCACGACAGCAAGATCACAACCAAGAGTCTAGCGCTTAACCGAATCACCCAGGTGCCCCCAAACTTCAGAACTTCCCCAGAAGAAACTTCAAACTTCTAGGAACTTTCTTATTGTTTTTCTTAAACAAAGTCAAACAAATATTTTAAATTTTAGCAAATGGATTTGTATATTGCCTTCATCTCTGTTATTGTCCTTTTTTTCTCTTAAAACTGTTAATTATATATATATATATACATACAAAAATAAACAGAGAAATAAATCATGAACTATTTAACGAATAAGCAGTATTATTTGATTGCAATATTTTATGATATGTGTGTCAGATTTTTTGAAGAAATAAGATATGAGGTCTACTCCCTATATTCAATTCCTCTTTTTTATTGGACACAACCAATCTAGAAGGAGATCTCTATCTCTATCTCTATCTCTATCTCTATCTCTATCTCTATCTCATCTATCTATCTATCTATCTACCTATCTATATTTATATCTAGTTTTTTTTTAAGTTCAAAAGAGTATCTTTAAAACATACAAATGTCTCATACAAATGTCGTGCAAATGTCTCAAAAATACCACAGATTATTTTTGTGGGTTTCTAAAATGTATATAAATTAGTCATATTGTTTGTATCATATTGCCACTTGTTTTGTTCCCTTTGTATTATAATTGCAATATTTATATGGCATATATAGAGATAATTAATTGATTTTTAAAGGTTATATGTTATATATTTAGTTTATTATTTATTACCACATGCGCAGTGACAGGATTTATGACCTTAGAGACTCAAATTACCTAACAAACAGGTTAATGGAAAGGGATGGAACCCAACTCTAGTCCCCATGGGTCCGAGGGTCCTCAATATTTCCTAGTGCTGGTTTCCTTATATTGTAGGAACTACCTTGACATCTTTTAAATCCATCTTTTAAAAATGGATTCTCGTGTTATTATGCAATCAGAGAATCTATTTTATATTTATTTATTCTGTTACATTTACTGTGATTTCTGGTATCTTTGACTTTTTTCTAACACGTTAGTATTTTCTACTTAAATTTTTTTTCGTAGCTTCGCTGTTCTCTGTTACTGTTTTTTGAATTAATTAAGTGTTGTTCATTTTATTTTGCTTCCTTTATTGGTTTAGTCGTGATTCTGTTTTATTGTTTAATAGTTAAGATTGTGTTATCTCATGCGTACTTCAATTAAAATGCCTCTAGCTGGTGTGCCTGGGTGGCTCAGTCGGTTGGGCGTCCGACTTCAGCTCAGGTCATGATCTCACAGTTCGTGAGTTCGAGCCCCACATCGGGCTCTGTGCTGACAGCTCAGAGCCTGGAGCCTGTTTCAGATTCTGTGTCTCCCTCTCTCTCTGACCCTCCCCCATTCATGCTCTGTCTCTCTCTGTCTCAAAAATGAATAAACGTAAAAAAAATAAATTAATTAAAAATAAAATAAAATAAAATAAAATAAAATAAAATAAAATGCCTCTAGCTTATTACTGGGGTGCCTGGGTGGTGTAGTCAATTGAACTCATGACTCTTGATTTTGGCTCAGGTCATGATCTCACAGTTTGTGAGTTTGAGCCCCGCATCCAGCTCTGCACTGATGATATGGCGCCTACTTGAGATTCTGTCTCTCCTTTTCTCTGCCCCTCCTCCAACTGTGCATGTGCATGCGCGCGCTCTCTCTCCCAAAATAAATAAATAAATAAACTTAAAAAATTAAAATGCCTCTAGCTTATTATTCATACTGCTTGGACTTCACATGAGAACAATACATATAGACTTTAGAATAATTTACTACTGTCTGTTCCTTCCTTTTACATTTGATTTCTCTGTTTGTTGTTCTGCAGTTGTTCATCCTATGTGTGGGCTCTCATTGCTTTATAGTTATTCTGTTTAGGAATCGTTCTGAAATTTGGTGTGGCAAGCAGGTTTTTTTCTTTCTTTTTCTTTTTTTTTTTTTTTTTTGAATTCTATAAGCAACCATAAAACCATAATCATTTTCTCTTGGAATATTTCTTTTTCCTCATTCTCTTCATGCTCTCTTCACAGATATGTTCCATTTTTATATCATGCCTTTTCTTTCTTTTTTTTTTAAATTATCATCTTTTTACATCTCTCAGTTGGATTCTAGGCTGTTTCTCTAGAGCAATATTCTTGTTCATCATTTATGTCTTTGACAAGATCTAATCTGCTGTGTAAGATTTTCACTTTTTTTTCTTTTAGAAATTTTCTTAGTTATATTTTCTAAAGAATTCTTCCTTTATTGTATATCTTGCTATTTCTTTCATCACAGCACATATTTAAACAAGGCCAAATGCTTTTTTGTATCTCTTGAGATTATCAAATGTATTTTCTTTGCTAATTGTTGATGTGGTATATTATGTAGCTTGATTGTCAAATGTTAAACTATGCTTTGTGTGATAACTTCTCCACCTTGTTATGATATATTATACTTTTAACATATTTTAAATTTAGTTTATACTATTTAAAAGTTTTGTGTTTGGTTCTATGAGATATTGCAATCTGTGGGTCTCTTTTATTGGAATGATATTCTGGTTCTGATGTCAAGGTAATCCTGGTGTCATAAAATGAGTTGAGAAGTTTTTCTTCCCCGTTTATTCTCTGGAAGGGCTTAGGCAGATTTGGCATTATTTTTTTCTTATTCTTTTGGTCAAATTTGCTAATGAACCTATCTGAGTTTGGAGTTTGTTTCATGGGAAGATTTTAACTATGAATATAATTTTTAAGTACATCTGATGTTACAATATTATAAGTTTTTCATGATTAAGCTTCAGTATATTGTACCTGAAAAGAATATTCCATGTCATCTAATTCGTATAATTAATTGACATAAAAAGCTTTATAGTATTTTCTTATTCTTTTTATCTCTATTGGTTTATTAATGACATTTTCCTGATAATAGTAATTCTGTTTTCAACTGTTTGATTGGTGGATTGATTGCATGGTTTTGAGAAAAGTCCAAAAGTTGACAAAACAAAACAAAACAAAACACCTTTTGTTCATTTCATTTATTTTTACTATAATTTTTCTGTTTTCCATATTATTGATTGTTGCTTTTATGTTTATTCCCTGTGTACTGCTTACTTTGGGTTTGACTTGCTTTAGCTCTAGTTTCTTAACAATTGAAACGCACAATTACCAGAGATGCCAATAAGAGATAAAAAAAGATGCCAATAAGAAACAGATAACTTGCATATCCATATGCTTACTAATGAAATGAAATTTGTAATTGAAATCTTCCCACAAAGATAACTCCAAGCCCACATAGATAGGTGGCATGGGTTCATGAAAAGATCTCAACGTCATTAGTCATGAGAGAAATGCAAAGTAAACTCGCAATGAGTTTGCACCGTATACTTCATGGTGTAGACAATGTTTACAGGGCTGATCATACAAAATGCTAGAGAAGAGAGGTGCCTGGGTGGCTCAGTCGGTTAAGCATCCGACTTTGGCTCAGGTCATGATCTCGCGATCCATGAGTTCGAGCCCCGCGTCGAACTCATGCTGACAGCTCAGAGCCTGGAGCCTGCTTCAGATTCTGTGTCTCCCTCTCTCTCTGACCCTCCCCTGTTCATGCTCTGTCTCTCTCTGTCTCAAAAGTAAATAAACATTTAAAAAAATCAAAATGCTAGAGAAGATGTGGAACAAGTGAAACTCTGATATATTGTTGGCTCATATGTGAAAAAGTGGTGCACTCACTTTGAAGAATAATTTGGCCGTTTCTTACAAAGTTAAATCTATCTGCTACATGACACAGACATTCTACTACTAGATATGTCCAGTATCCAAGACAAAAGGAAATAGATATGCCTACAAAGACTTGTCCGTGAATGTTCATCGTAGTTTTATATGTAGTGTCCATAAGTTGGAAATAATCCAAACGCACATCATCAGGTGAATGGATAAATAAACTGTGGTATACCTATACAATTGAATGCCATTCGGCAATTACAAGTAATGGATAACTGATACACAATGAGGCGTGGATAAACTTCAAAATGTGTATTGTGAGTGAACACTTCCAGACAAGGGAAAAGACACACTATCTGATTCCATTTATATGGAACTCTAGAAAACGCAAACTGAAGTACAATGGCAGAAAACCGATCCCTTGGAAGGAATTACAAAGAGACAGGAAGAAAACCCGGTGGGTAATGTATGATGTAGATAATCAATTATTGTGATTTTTCATGATGGTTTTCATGTGTGCATACACGGGGCAAAACTTACCAAGTTGTACATTTTAAATGCGTATGATTTAATTTCGTGACAATTGTATCTCAATAAGACTTTAAAAAGTGAAAGAGAAAATTCAGGTTTATTGCAAGAAAATGAATTTATAGACCTAAGTTTGTCTTGATCATGCATTGGCATTTCTTTCTCCGTCTTCAAAGCAACAGGAAAAATAGTCATTTTGGCTTGCCGAAGTAGGTTGCCGAAGTAGGTTGTTGAAGATCAAACGGCATGATACGTAAAAATGCTTTGAAAATGTGAAGTGTTGGACAATCATAAGTTGTTATGATAGTATATGTGCTGATGAAGCGAGCACTCATAAGTTGTTATTATAAATGATCTGGTTAGATGGGAGCATTACAATTCATGATGGACTGCATTTACGTAGCGTGTGTTTGTGTCTGAACGCGCATGCGTGCGTGTGTGTATTGGAAGTGGGAATTGGGATTCTTTTAACTTTTTTCCTTTCTTTTCCTTTTGTTCCTGGTCTTGCCATTCCTTGTAAACTTAATGATGTTTCACACTCCCTCCCTAGGTCTTTTCTGCCTGCTGGCAGCCACTCCTGGCTGTATTTCACAGAAGGTTCTGATTCCTTCCTTGCAGGTGCTTCGCTTTACTGAGAAATGCAAAAAAAAAAAAACAAAAAAAAAAAACTAAGTGGGGGGAAACACAGCAGTGAGTATTTTCTTTGGTTCCTGGGATGAGGAGATAAGTGAAGCATGATTGAATTGGCATGCAGGTAATATTTAAAAGGGCGGCAGCCTGAGCAAGGTGGCGTGGCCATCTGGTAGATGGGGCACAACATCAGAGTGTCCAGAAATTTGATTTTTTTTTAAATTAACTTTGTTATTCCTCTGGCCTCAGAGTTTTCTTCAGCTTCCATACAGGGATGGATGTCTCCAAATTCCCAAATTGGTATTGTGTAAGGACTCAAAGATCAATGTTTACTTTATTGGACCTGGGAAGGATGGCTGTGAGAAAAATGAACTAACATTTTTTCTCAGCCATTACTACGGTCTGCATCCAGCAAGTATTTTTGCTACTGTTTGGAATTGAATTCCAATACTGCTGGGGAGAAATGTTAGTTTACTTCCCTTAGGAGCTCTCCTTCTTGGCTTCTATAAAGTAAAAATATTTCTTTGAGCCTTACAAACATACACACAAAACATACACACACTACTGATACACACAAGCATAAATGAACGTCACTACTGACCTTGGGTTGAAATATCATCAGAGGACTATTGGAAATAAAGTAACAGAAAACAACTAGACAGGGATGGGGCAATGGCCATGATCAGAAGCACATCCCCTCAAAAGCAGCTGAGTGTTTTCTTGCTACAGTTGGAGTTGATAGAGTTCCTTATCTACATACCTATAGTAGTCTGCTTCTCCTTAGAATTTGAAATAAAAGCTGATATCCCTTTGTTAAGTCTTCAGGCTTGCTGACCAGTGTAGGGTTTATCTTGGTGACAATTCATACCTAAAAATAAATTCCTATATAGTTCATACTGTAAAATCAAAGAAATCTCCTCGCCTCCAGGTTTGGAAAGAGGTAGCGTTCCTGCAGAACCTGTATGTCAAATTCCTTGTCCTCTACCTTCCCACTAACACAATGAGGTCAGAGGGTGGTGGATATGCACTGGGGCCTTAGGGGAGAGATGAGTTCTTAAAAGTGGAAACCATTTCTTTCTCCTTCTCTCATCCTTCAGCTTGCAGGTGTAGAAGGGAATATATTCAATCTGACTTCAAATTCGGGAGTGCCTTAAATCCCCGTGAAACCGGACACGTCAGCATTTTATTTCCTGTCTGGTTGTTTCTGAGTCACCTTACTGCTGTCAGAACAAGGGGAAAGAAGGAGGAAGAATGCAGAGCAGTACGGCAATTTGGGAAAGGGAAACACAACGGCTAATACAGTAATACAGCTGCCCACCCCCACCCGTGCACCTCCATGCACTTAAGCAGATCTCATACATGCAGCCTCTGGGACAATAAGAAAGAAGGTAGAAAGAAAGGAATAACTTTCTTTCAAGCAACCTTATACAGTATAGCCAGAGCTGAGTCAGGAAAGCTTTGACTGTTCAGAGAGGACAAGACTTGAACCAGGAAATAACTGTAAAAATTATTGAAGATACCCAGAAAAAAAAAATCAGGTGTCACTGAAAAGTCTTTCGCTGGGACTTTTAGGTTGCATATCATCCTGGCTCACTTCTCATTAGTGTAAAGAGAAGGAGAAGGATAGGGTGATTGAAAAGTAAAGGGTGTATTCCTATTTACAGAAGCTATATCTCAATTAACTCCACTAAGTTGAAACTGTTAAAGAGACCAAATAAAATGAACATCACACAAACAGCAGATTCACCGTTTTTTGTTTTTCCAATTAAGTATACTCGTTACTTTTCACTGCTCTTCCTTCTGTGTTCTTTATTTCAGTAAGTTGTGTTACAGTCAGAATGGTTGATCAAGGAAGACATCTTTGCCTCTTTGACTACCGTTTTAGTCCGTTTGGGCTTCCGTAACAAAGTACAATAGATTGAAGGGCGTATGAGCAATAGACATTTATTTCTCAGAGTTCTGGGGGCTGGAAATCTGAGATCAGGGTGCCAACAGAGTCAGGTTCTGATGAGGATGTGCTTTCTGATTTGCAATTAGCTGTCTGCTCCTTATATCCTCACATGGCGGCCAGCCAGCCAGAGAGCTCTTTCTGGTCTCTTTGATGAGGGCATGAATCCCATTCATCAGGGCCCTACCCTCATGACCTAATCATCACCTAATGCCATCGCATTGGGGAATTAGGATTTCAGCAACAGTGAGAACAATTGGAGAAGGGGGTATAAACATTCAGCTCATAATGACCAATCTCAACCAACTATTACTGCATCTGTAAGTTTTTCCCCCTAAACATCGCTCAAGTGTATTTTCTTCATTTCACTCATTCCCATTGTCAGTACCTTAGCTCAGACCTGTCATTTGTCACCTGGCTGTCACAAGGGCCTCTTAATTGGCTCCCTGCGCTCTGGTGAAAAACAATCTTTTTAAAGCATAATGTGATCACTGAACAGCACCACCATCCCCCAGAACTGTCATTATTATCTCTTAGTTGCCTTTAATATGAGGTTTAAACTCATAGGTAATGTCAAAGATGGTCTGGTAGATGAACTTCAAAGATAATATACAAAGTCCTTCACGGTCCATCTATTAGCTTATCTCCCTTCATTTTGCCTTTCCCTTTTACTTTTTAAAAGTAAAAGAGAGTGGGGGAGGGGCAGACAGAGAGAGAATCCCAAGCAGCCTCCACACTGTCAGCACAGAGCCTGATGTGGGGCTCAAACCAACGAACTGTGAGATCATGACCTGAGCTGAAATCAAGAGTCAAATGCTCAACTGACTGAGCTCCCGGGCACCCCATGTATTTTCCATCACACCCTAACTCAGTGGCACAAAAATCATGCCCCAAAGAATGCTAGGCTTCAACAAAGCACTTTCAGAGACTACTGAGTGTGTGTGTGTGCATGAGCTGCCTGTGTGTGTGTCATTGTCTTTGTATGTTGTGAGTTTGTGTTCAAGGGTGCAGAAGCCTTTGGGCAGAACGTGACTTAAGGGCTTTTACAACCTCACATTCAAACAGAGTAGCTTCCGGGGCGCCTGGGTGGCTCAGTCGGTTGGGCGGCCGACTTCGGCTCAGGTCAAGATCTCGCGGTCTGTGAGTTTGAGCCCTGCGTCGGGCTCTGTGCTGACTGCTCAGAGCCTGGAGCCTGTTTCAGATTCTGTGTCTCCCTCTCTCTGACCCTCCCCCGTTCATGCTCTGTCTTTCTCTGTCTCAAAAATAAATAAATGTTAAAAAAAATTAAAACAACAACAACAACAACAACAAAAAAAACAGAGTAGCTTCCCATGTGGGTAAGTGGAGAGAATACACAGGAGTATTTCTTCAAGGAAAGAGTCCCACAGCTTCACAACTAACCAAACCAATCAAAAACTACTTTTAAGACCATTACTCTGCCATACTGATCCATTAACAATGTCTTGGACATACCATCATAATTCCTTTCTGCGGGTCCTTTAATTTTTGAATAATTTCATTCTGGAAGATTCCTACACTTTTTTTTTTTCTCTCTCATCACTTAGTCACTCAGGTAATCCCCACTGATTTTTCAGCTGTCTGTCCAGAAGCCATATATTTCAGGAAGACCTTACCGAGTTTACAACGGTCTTTGTTTTGTGATTTTTTAAAGCACCGATCAAGGTTAATGATAATTATTTATTTGTGTCCCTGGTTGGGTGGTAAGTCTCTGAAGCCAGGCATTCTGCATTCAGAGCCTTCAGACATCCTAAAGCAAGTTCTCATCATCAGTGTATCTTCAATGAACTCTGAATTAAAAAGTCTGTTGGTCAAAGCAAGTCTTGGAAAGAGGGAAGAGATTCATGTACTTGAACAACGTTCCCCAAATCTAAACTCAAATGGCACTGCTTTGAAGAAATAAGTGGGCAAAAACTGTATTTGCTACTAAAGCAGTCCTCAGCTTTTGCTTTTCCTATCAGAAGGAGTTTTTATAAAATTTTTCTGTTATGTTTCATTGCCCACTCCTATAGAATTTTTTCCATTGCCATATTGAAGCCTTCAGAGTTGCTGGGTGTTTCTTTACAACTATTTTTTGCTAAAGAAAATCTTTAATGAGTAAATTATGGCATTCATTTGCTTGATGGAATATGCCTCAAAGCCCTCTAAATAAAGAATGCTTATTTGTTTATGTAATTTATCTTATTCCTATCTCTTTGGCAAAAATATACTTTTCAATATTTTTAATAAAGTGTCAGATGCTTCACCTTCATTTGAAAACCTATTTAAATGTTTTTCTTATAGATTTATGACAAATATGTAGGCAAGACCAATAGGCAGACTAAGATAATGTGATTGCAGTGACAACAGACGAAAAATAAACCAGGATCACTGCAGAAGCTTTTGTTTTTGAATAGAACTCCATTTACACAAAGACATGAAAATCCAAACAATTAAAATGCATGCACACTTGAATTGAAAGCAACATTTATAAAGCAGCCAAAATGAAGGAATGGCAGGTGACCTTTTATGTTTTTTGGGGGGAGGGGAAAGAAAAGAAATAGTGGAATAATTACAGGAAGCCTTACTTAGTGAGGATGATTTCAAATTATTTCTTTTCAAGTAAATAAAAATTTACATGTCTGGGTATCTTATTAGAATGACCCAATTTATTAAAAGAAGCCTTTTGCATCTAAAGAAAGTATTAATCAGCAGAAGTCTTGGTATTTTGTTTTCATGTCCTATACTAGGGCTTTTCAATTTGCAGAGCCTGATACATCCAAACACCTTCAAGTATCAACAGTCACCAGGCATAACCTTGTTCGCCTCCCAGGTTCACTCCCAGAGCTATGTGACCTTGAACAGTTTGTATGTTCTCCCTGACCCCTGTTTCTGTCCACGGACTAACAGAGGGGAAAATCTCTGCCTCCTAGGTCCCTTTGTGTTTTCAAAGCAGTCATACGTGTAATATACCAAGCACAGAGCTGGACACATAACGTGTGCGCAATGGGTATTGACATTTCCCAAACCAAGGCAGTAATTCAAGGCAGCGGGTTCCTGGGTGTTGTTTACGTGGTGGGGCATTTTGAATTGGGGTCGTGATGGAGCAGACTCTGGTGAGCAGGAAGAGGAGCACCAACGGTGTCGATGGTCATTTGTACATATAGGATATTCACATTTCATCGCTTGGAGAGCGCCTGGGCCCCGGCAGATGAACAAGAAGAGTACCCATAAATAGAGATTTCGAGTTGACAGGCTGCTGATACAACAGCTTTTACTCTCGTATCAGAAGCGAGTTAAGCAAACATATGATTGAAGCTGCAGCGTGAACAAGAATGCAAAGAGCAAGCATGCTTGTGAAGGGGAGAGTGTTACACGTCTGATTGTACTAGCGTTAATTGACCTACAGATATGCAGTATCTCTGTATACGTATATATGTGTATAAATGTGTATATATATATATATGCAGTGTGTATACATTGCATGCGTACACATATGTACACATACATATATAAAATATGTATATTTACAAATATATGCACACACACACACCTCTCTATCTATGGACGGGCCAATCTATCCACCCACTTAGAACATTTATAGTATTAGGCGGATAATGAAGAATTAAATGAGGAGATTGATTAAATGACTATGTAGCATAACAAAGAGTGGGTTTTCAAGAATGATTATCCCTAGAGGGATATCCTAGAGCCCCACCTGGATGGCTTAGTTGTTTCAGCGTCCTATTCTTAATTTTGGCTCAGGTCATGATCTCACAGTTCCATGAGTTCGAGCCCTGCATCGGGCTCTGTGCTGATAGCGCAGAGCCTGCTTGGGATTCTGTCTCTCTCCTTTTCTCTCTCTGCCTGCCTCTCTCTCTCTGTCTCTCAAAAAAAAAATGTTTATCCTTATAGAAACTGTAGGGATAGGTAGAGAAAACATCTTGGGACTTAAAATTTGAATATTTAAAGACACACTCACGTGCACACACATATACACACACCAACAATACTTGAAACAAATAGTAGGTAGACAAATACCATGAAAGAAAGAGCTAAAGAGAAATACTTGGATGTCATAATGTCATTCATCTTGATTTCTCTATGTCATATGATATTGCTGTTTAAATCTCCTTTTAAAGAATTCCTCCTTCATCTTTAAGCTTCCTCGCACCTGACAGTGAGGTGCTCTTTTTTATTTACAAAATTTTGACTGTCTTCTAAATCATGTTTTATTTTGCTTTTACATTCTTGATGTCTCTTCTGGAATTCGGTCTTGAATTCCTGATAAACATGGACACCTCTCTCCTCACTACATTTGGATTCTCATCCCTCCATAGTCTTCCTCTGAAAGCACCTGGTGTTTCCTCTCCTGGTATTATTATTATTTTTTTACTTGGCTGTTTGTCTCTTCCTCCATCTGTTCATTAATAATTCTATACGTGCACCTTCATATTCAAATCTGCTTCCAATTCTTTCCATCACTCAACCTGGTTTATAGTTCATTTCCCCAAAACAATTTCCCAGACCAACTAACATTGAAGCAAGTTTTCTGAAGTCACTCAATATTGCCTGTTTAGTTTTCAAGGATGCATGGACTTTATGTCATTGGGAAGAGAACCCTAGAGTAAGATAGATCTGAATTCTAATATCCACATAGACCAACCAATTATTTTTTCAGTAGAAGTTATTTTATAGCCTCTGGAACCTCAGTTTTGTCACTGGCAAATTCATGAAAATGAAAGTCTCATCTTCTTAGGATATTTTAGGATTCCATGATGCAATACATAAGGATATGTGGTTTAAGGTGCTTTACGTAAAACCAACACACAAATATGTCAGTAGCACTTTGAATACAGGCATATTTACATATGCATTATTTAATTATCATATGATTATCTTTAATTATACATAATACTCAATCTAGTATATAGTGTGAGAAACAACAGTATATAGCGGGGATTATAATTATTATCATTATGAAGTAATACATGTAAAAGTGCCCTTGATGGGCCCCCTGGGTGGCTCAGTCCATGGAGCTTCAGACTTGGGCTCAGGTCTCACTGTTATCAGCACAGAGCCCACTTTGGATCCTCAGTCCCCCTCCCTCTCTCCCCCTCTCCCACTTTTGCTTTCTCTCTCAAAAATAAATGAACATTAAAAACATTTTTTAAGTGCCCTTGATAGTACAGGCGTGTCACCGTAAAACCTCTATGCATGCTGGTTGCCAACTCCCTTCTTTATATGTCCCTTTTCAAAAAATAGGAATTGCTTCCTTGACTTTCTGTCATCTAATTTCTGCCTTTTTGTTGCTTACTAGCGATCCTGTCAGAGGGTGAGATGGCAGAGGGAGAGTAGGCCAGCTCAGACTTAGCCTGTGTTGGTGGCAGCTTCTGAAAATGTTTAGTGAGAAAGGGTATCAACCCTATCAAGGAAGGGGGTTAGGGCCAGAAAAAAAGTGGGTGAGTTTGTTTCCTCTATGAAACTCCTTTTCACAGAGGGTAAAAGTGAGAGTCAGCTTAGAATATTTGTAATTCTTTTCGTCTAGCATACCCATGGCATTACATCCCAGTCGCTAGCAAGACATTGGGCAGTTCCTTGTTACGTTATAATCTTAATCTCGTTTCAGTTGTAGATGCAAGTTGAGCATTGCAGTCTCAAAGAAGCCAGCTCAAGGCAAGAAAATGTGAGTGGCAGTGAAACCACACTCACACTAGAAAAAGAAAAATAAAACAGAAACCCTGTACACGTTAATTATGTGTTTGGACGTTTGCATTTTGAGAAGAGTGAACAGCAAAATGGCTTTTGAGGGAAAGACGGTTATAGTTTTTTGTTTTTTTTATTTTTTTATTTATTTTTTTTTTTTTTGCTTTGCTCATTTAGTCTCTTAAGAGAGTGCAAAAATTAGGTTTTCTTCTGCCTTATAACTTTCAGATGGCAGAGAGCCTGCCAACCTGTCTTTATTCTGGTGCATTAAATCTCCCAAATACTCCCTTGCCCCTGGTGATATTAAGTATCAAGGACTTTTGAAGTCCTTTACCATGGTTCTCAACATCCAGCAAGCTTCTGGGAAGCTCTGAATATTGTTTGCAGCCTTCATTATAAGACCCACTAAGGACAGAGAAATGATGAATATTATAATAGATGGCATCGAAGTGACATCCACAGACCAAAATGACTTGCATGCTATTATCATACCTGTCTTCATCACCCGGACAATGAATATTAATTTTCAATCGAGTGC
The DNA here is from genome assembly GCF_022079265.1 of Lynx rufus. Classification (NCBI taxonomy): domain Eukaryota; kingdom Metazoa; phylum Chordata; class Mammalia; order Carnivora; family Felidae; genus Lynx; species Lynx rufus. Next base: position 37,966,204 of record NW_025814824.1, on the reverse strand, counting down.
AAAACTGTTGTGATTCATTTTATCTCCAGGACGGATGGGGAGGCCTGAATGCAGTTTTCACCATCTCAAAGTTATAAAAGTAAAGTGAGACTAGGACAAACAGAAATGCTGAGTATATAAACGCAAGAATAGCTAGGATAGTTAGAGATCCTTGTCACCACCAGGTGACATAGAGATTACAGAGGATGATTTTGCCTTCAAGTTTTGCCCAAAGTAACAGGATTTGAACTAGTTTAAAGGGTCACAGTACAAGTGAAATAAATAATTTGCCCTGGGTTTTGTGAACATATATACTTTTTTCTCTACGTGCAGGAAGCGTTATAATGTGCTTACGGAAATATTAGAAATATTCTTTCACAGCATCATTTCACTCCTCTGGAGAGTGTTTATGTTTTCTTATAACCTCAGAGAAAAACTTTGTGATAGGAAATTCAGAAAATACTAAATATCACAAATGAAATGAAAATTATCTGTAACCAACCAATCAGAAATAACCACTACTAAAATTTTGCCTGTGTAGTCACATTTTTCTCTTTTTATATATATATTCTCGGTTATATTTTTATAATGTGCAGAATCTTTTAAATTTTCTGACATCATTCTCATACGTATATGTTTCTGTCTACAGTCATTTTAACAAGTTATGTATTTTTCAATAGATGTAGACATTGTAATTTATTTGACCAATCCCTATTTTTGCATATGGATTTGGCTTCTCACCTGGAACAATTACAAAGAATGCTTTGGCCAATCTCCACACACAAGCAACCTGGGACGTATTTTTTTTTTTTTTTTGCATTACATAAATCCCCATGTTTATCAATGAGTTGGGGCACTGAAGGTAGAATCGCTGGGTAGTTTAAAGACACCAATGTATATTTTCAAATTTCCATTCAGAAAATATGTGTAATGTGTGAGTGTTCACATTAGCATATTGAAGTACACTGCAGAAAAATCAATGAATTTTAAAAAATGAGTAACATTTGTAAGACAAGAATTGATTTTAAAAGATTTGAAAAATTAAAAAAAAAAGCCCCTAAAATTTTGGGAATATAAAATTCAAGTTTGAAACTAAGGAAAGGGTAAAAATTGTTAGGGGTTGTTTCTATTTTTTTTCCCCCTAAAAGAAAGGAACTTTGGGGACAACACAGAACTGTTTCTCTGGTTAGAGACATTCCTCATGCCCCTGAGAACACAAACCAATCAGTCTCATTCTCCCTTTCCAAGAGAAAAGCAGTTACTCCCAATTTTATGAGACTATAAAGGGTTCAAGCACAGTACATATATGTGTGCAAATGACAGTGAGAGCCTAGCAAAGCCTTGAGGGGAACTACATTAAAGATGAGGATTTTTAATGAGCTGGGAAAATGAAAAGAGCACATAATTCTATCAAAGACCTCTCCTACAAGTTCTACTTACAAATGGGAATTGGTATAAGAGAACTCTACATTCAATTTCTAAATCACATGCTTTTTATGTGCAAACATTTATATGTGACATGGAAGCTTGTCATATAAACTTTAGAGCCTAAGATCATTACTGTCTGAATTATTCATAAATACGTATCAATTAAATTTTCATACAGGAGCAATTTATCCTTTGGAAACGACAGAAAAGTTGATTTTGCTAATAGTTTTGATGTAAAGATATGCCAGTTATTACAAATGGCTCTTTTTTCCTTTGGGTGGTAAGTTGTGATGGACTTTGGCAATCTGCATATGTAAATTAGCTCGATGAATAACTCTTTATTGAGTGTATTTAAGTTGATAGCACAACTAAGTTGGTAGTTAAATTGTAGAGTGAGGGTATGTTGTAGGAGAGAATTTTATGTAGCATAACAAAGAAAAGAACTTCAAGAATGATAATTACCCTTGACAATATGGCACTATTTTATAATGGTCACTTACTGAAAGGACAGAATTTGCTCAAAGTGTTAATACCACTTTCCCTATTCACAGTTTAGAGCCCCCATTAGGTACTACTCATTGAAATCTTTCTCTATGTGCTCATTTACTAAGGGGTAATGGCTGCAGCCTCAGCAGAATCAACAGAAATAGCGATACAACTTCTTACAAAAAGATTAACTTATCTCTTAGTGAATTTTTTGTCCTCTACTCTGGCAATGATTTTTCAGCTAACCCCAGCCCCTAGCCACACCAGCCGCAAATGGCCTGGGACACAGGAAAAAACCCCAAAGCAAACAAAAAACAAAACAAAACAAATGATTTAAAAGCGCGACTAGAATACAAAAGATTCAGTCCTAGAACTTTGCCAAACCATGGGAGAGCTGTGGGTCAGAGGGGCTGGAGGGCACCAAGGTTTATGTTCCAGTATTTATTAAAATGTGCTGTATGTGGCTTTCATTCAGATTACACACACACACACACACACACACACACACATAGAATAACATATATATATTAAGTAATTCTTACTTGCCAGGCATTTTGCTGGGTGCTCTGCATGCATTATCTCTGTATTTTTAATCTCATGGATAAAATGGTTCCAATTAACTTTTAGATGACACTATATGACTATATGGCAGGCAGGCACCCAAAAACTTTACATATTTAATCCTCTCAAGTTTACCTACAAGGAAGGTGTTATTATTATCTTTTTTTTTTTTAATTTGAAGGAACTGAGGTGCAGATAGGCCCAATGTCACAAACCTAGAAGGTAATGTGCCCAAGATTCATTCTCAAACAGTCTGACTTGAGCCAGTAAATCTAACCCCTATAGATACAACTTTGTTAACAAAATTAGGTTTTTCCCCCCATTGTTCTGGCTGCACAAAAAACCTCTAAGTCAATTTTGGGGGAGGGCAAAATGTGTATAATTGTAAATAATCTTATGGTGGCATATTGTGCCCTGATTCTAGCACAACCATTATTTTATTTTTCTATCTTAATTTCCCTTTGCCAAAAATCTTCAGTTAAAAAAAATCTACTTATATTGTTGGACTCCATGTATGTCTTTAAGTTCATAGATTAGCTCATTTTGGGAGACTGCAGAATAAAGAAAGAAATTTGGGAAATTATCTTATTGGGTCCTCACAACAGCTCTACTGCCTTGTTACGTAGGTATTTTAAGGCTGTGAATCCTGAGGCTGAGAGATGTGAAATGATTTGACAAAGACCACACAACTTTTAGTTGCATAATTGGGCTATGATTCCTAAAACCCATTCCCTTTCATTCAACCTTCATTCAACACTTACCCATCACAAACTTTAGTTCTTCTTCCATTGTTCCATACTTCCTTTTGTTAACGAAAACCGGTTTGGGATGTTGGTGCCACTCAGGTCTTTGTACTAAATATGCATTAATGAAAGCATAGCAGACGTTTTGATGACGAGTTCCAATGTTAGTTGTGAGGGCAGTAACAGAGGATTCTTCATCATCCGTATGCCTCACAAGCCCGCGTGCAGAGCACTGATCTCAAGGAAGTACTGGAGAAAATCATGTCTGACCCAAAGTAATGGAGAGATCCACTGTCCAATATGGTAGACAGTAGCCACCTGAGGACTTGTAATATGGTTAGTCCTAATTCAGATATGCTTTATTTGTAAATTATATAGCAGATTTTGAAGGCATAGGAAGAACAAAGAATGCAATTGCAGAAAAACCTTGGTTTGTGAACATAATTCATTCTAGAAACATGCTTATAATCCAAAGCACTTTTGTATATCAGAGCGAATTTCAAGAACCATTGGCTCCACTGTGATCATGTGACCTTCAGCATCACTTACTACTTGTATGGCAAGATATCAGTTGTTTATCAAGTTAAAATTTGTTAGAAATGTTTCCTAGTCTTGAGGAATACTCGCAGAACAAGTTACTCGTAATCCAAGGTTTTACTGTATATCACTAACAATTTAATATTGATTAAAAGTTTAAATGATAATATTTTAGTTTAATAAAATATATTGTTAAATTAGTTTTAATTATAAATTAAGTAAAATTAAAATTACATTCACTTGTTTATTTTTACCTTTTTAAACTGTTAGAATTTTTTAAACCATGTATGTGGCTCATAGATTGGTCAACACCAATCTATAGCATAGAATAATTAAATTTTGATTTCCTATTTCTCTCCGAAGAGACTATAGAACATAGTAACTATAATCTGAAAACTCAACCATTCTGCAATACTATTATGAGTTTCTATGAGGTTCTCTTAGGTTTACATTTTTGTCATTCATTAATTGGAACTTTTCAAATACCTTGAATACTAACCCATTAAAGTATGCCATTAGCAAATATTTCTACCAATTATAACACAGTTTTTGACTGTTTAATATGTCAGAAGTCTCTTAATTTATAGTTCTGTTAAGGTATATGTTCATGTTTTTCTTTTGGTCAAATCTGTCATTCTTTTTCTTTATGGCTTCTTGGGTGTATGCGGTTTAGGAAATGCTGTCTTCATACCAAAATTAGAATGTTATTCTTCTGTATTTCTTTCTAATATAGTTTATATTTTTTTAACATTTAGCTTTTTAGCCACCCAAAATCTATTTCTGTGTATGTTGTAAACTTTCTCACCTACTTTTAAAATTCTTGGGGTGCCTGGGTGGTTCAGTCAGTTAAGTGTCCAACTTCGGCTCAGGTCATGATCTCACGGTTTGTGACTTCGAGCCCCATGTCTCGGGCTCTGTGCTTGGCAGCTCAAGCCAGGAGTCTGCTTTAGATTGTGTTTCCATTTCTTTCTCTCTGCCCCTCCCCTGCTCACACTTTGTCTCTCTCTCTCAAAAATGAATAAACTTAAACAAATTGAATTCTTATTTCTACATGGCTAATTGTTAAAAATTGAAAAGCTTATCCTTCCTATTTTTAAGTGTGACTTTTATTATATACTAAATTCCCTTATATTCATGGGTCTATTTAGGGATCATTAATTATATTGACTTGATTATTGCCTTGAAACAAATGTTTCTGTCTCCTCCCTCTGCAAATTCATATGTTGAAACTCTAATCTCAGTGTGTGATGGTATTTGGGGTTGGGGTCTGTGGGAGGTAATTAGGTCAGGAGAGTGGAGCTCTCATGAATGGGATCAGTGTCCCTGTAAGAGGCCAGAGAACTAGCTAGTCCTTCTGCCATGTAAGAATATGACAGAGATGGACAGGATGCAACCTTGAGGAGGGTCCTCACCACAACCCTACTATGCCAGCGCTCCGATCTTGGACTTCCAGCTTCCCAAATTACATCACACACACACCATCACACACACATACACACACACTTCCTGTTCAACTAGGACATTAGCATAATGCTATAAAGTTGCAGTATTTGTGGTCATCTTTGAGGGTTTTTTTTGTGTGACATTCGAACATTTTCACTATGAATGATTATTTTTAGATTTCTAGTACCTGTGCCTTATTAAATTAAAGAAGTTTTATTCTCTTTCTATACTCGTTCTGGTAGGATGCAGTAGTAAAACAAAAACAAATGAAAGAAAGGAAGAAAGAAAGAAAGAAAGAAAGAAAGAAAGAAAGAAAGAAGAAAGAAGAAAAAGAAAGACTCCTATCTCTTTATAGAATATAAATATAAATTTTATTTAAATGTTTTAAATTTTTTTAATTTTCATATGAGAAAATTTCTTATACGGAAATTTTAAAAAATGGGTTTATTTCACTGGTTTGAAAGAGTATTATAGTTGTTACTTTTAATTTTATCAATTTGTCTTAGCATTATCGCTGTTGTTGTTATTATTTATTTTTTAAATCTTTTTTAGTGAATACACTTAATCCCCTACATCTTCTTTCATCAAACTCAAACTCTTCCTTCAGGAGTTATCACCAATAAGCCGCTTCAACACTCCCAGAGTGGTCCCAATTCCATTCTACTGTGCTCCTATAGAATCATCTTCTATATAATTCTTACATATACTTACCACAAGAGCTACATGTCTATTAGCAGCCATGTGTCCAAATAGTCACATACCTAATGATTCCCTGCAGTAAAAGTTGGATGTGTAACTTTTTACGATACCTTGCTTAGCACAACTTCTTGCCTCACACAATTAGAGTGAGGTAAGTTTTGCTGTGTAAACCTAAGAGGGGTTTCCTCTTGGACACTTTGTTTCCATGCACTCCTCCAGTGCTGTTATTCTATATGTTTTCACCTATATCCTCAAGGCTCGAAAAAAGAAAAAGTTTAAACCATTATGTTTGTAATCTGTATCATTAAGGTGAATCCAATGATCTTGAAATTGGCTTCTCCTCAACACAACATAGAGAATTTCCTTTTTTAGGGCTCCCTTTCCATTGTCATGGCTCATGCATCTGTGTGTCTTCAGCATCTGACACAGTCACGCACTGTTAAGTAGTTTTGATTTCTTCCTCCAGGCTTTTACATTTTCGTTTCTTAGTACGTTGTCAGACTTATCACAGTCCAGTAGTAGAAAATGTATTATTTCCCAAATTATAAATATGTTAACTTCTTTCTACAAGAAATGAGGTCAGAATTTTATCTATATATCTGGTTTTGATAATTTCTAAAGCAAAATTGCAGACAAACAGGAAAGTTGATACTAAGTAAATGTTCTCAAAAGGACAGGTACACAACACATTAAAATATAAGAAACATGGTACATTTTCTTAAAATAAAATCTGGAACATTGTAGACTCATTAAGTGTGAAAGTGGTTTATTTATGCATCATTCTTTATTCACTCTTGTTGATTAGCTGGAGAAAATTTTAATACACCTCATTTCTAAATAAAGTCTTGTTTATTTCTGAGGCATGAAATTTTCACTTTTCTTCCCACATGTTCTTTGTTAATTATATAACTAAGCAAACCCACTTAAAGAGAGTCTGTGACTGATTTTCATAGAACTACAAAAAGTTTGTAAGATAGAAATTTATAGTTCTATTGGATTTTAGGAATCATTCAGTGTATCTCATCTAACACATCTTTTTATATGTGTAATAACTTGTGTCATAATACAGTGAATACTATATTACCAGTTTATTTTATTTTAGGTGGTATTTGGATATTCTTTTTATTGTGGAAAATTTCAAACAAAATAAAAGAAGTGATTCTGTAGTTCTCTCCCTCAACAATTATCATTAATGGATCATTTTATCCCAATGGTTGTCATGTATATTGGATATTTTTTTCTTTAGTTGTCATTCAAAGCTCATCATTTTCTTGACTTGCTAACTTAAAAAACCCTCATTTTTTTCTCTGCCTTTCATGCCAACAGCCTCTAATCTGCTTGTATAGTGTCCAATTGATGCATCAGTCCCAGGCTTAAAATCTTCCAGGCCTCCAAATCATCTTTAAAAAATGTTTATTTATCTATTTTTTTAAAGAGAGAGAGAGAGAGAGAGAAAGAGAGCAGAGGAGGGGCACAGAGAGAGGGAGAAGGAGAGTATCCCAAGCAATTTCCACACTATCAGTGCAGAGCCCAATTCAGGGCTCGATCTCACAAACCACGAGATCATGACCTGAGCCGAAACCAGGTCTGGTGCTCAATGGACTGAGCCACCCAGGCACCTCTGCCTCCAAGTCATTTTAAATATAAAAGGCCCTTCTTGACTTGCCCCTGCTTCCATCATGTTTCACCCCCCGTGCCACTGTAACACACACTCTCTATATCCTGTCATTATGAACTGCATTGTGCTTCCAGCAACTTCCCCTTGCTGTCTCACTGCTGAAACTTTCCATGTGCTATTTTCTTTGCCTGCTTTGCCCCTAACATCTCTATTTTCTTCACCTTCAAAATTGTTCTCAAGTATTTCTTCCGGGGGGATGTTTTCAAAAATGTACCCCCCAACCCAAGGCTACATTAATTGCCTCTTCTGTGCTTTTGTAAGATCTTACACACAACTTTATCCAAGTTCTTATTACTACGTATTGTAACTTAATATTAGTTCCTTTTCTCCTCCATTAGACTGACGTCAGATACTTCAACCAATTAACTCTTACTCCTCTACATAATAATATTAATGGCCAATACCACACACCGACATGCTAAAGTACATATTACCCTGTGTGTGTATATTTATATCTTGAGGGTTATATGCTTCTTTCACCCCCCCCCAAATTTATTTATTTTGTGAGAAGGTGAGTGGAGGAGCAGAAACACAGGGAGAGTGAGAGAATCCCAAGCAGGCTGCCCACTGCCAGGGCAGAGCTTGAACTCAAGAACTGTGAGATCACGACCTGAGCCAAAATCAAGTCGCTTAATCGCTTACCCTACTGAGCCACTCAGGCGACCCTTCTTTTTTTTAATGTTTTATTTATTTTTGAAAGAGATAAGGCATGAGCAGGAGAGGGGGAGAGGAGAGAGAGGGGAGGGGGCAGAGGATCCGAAGTGGGGTCTGCGCTTAGGGCAGCGGGCCCTACTGTGGGGCTAAAACTCACAAACTGTGAGATCGTGACCTGAGCCAAAGTCAGTCGTTCAACTGACTGAGCCACCCAGGCACCCCGAGGGTTATGTACCTCTTAAATAACTTCTTTTGATGTGTGTTTCTCCTGTCTCTTTGACTGTATGTAGTTCAGGTATAACACATGAAAGGAACCGATAGTGTGGCCAGGTTTTAAAACTCAGTGATGAGTAGTGGAATGCGCAGAAGAGAAGTAGGTGTAAATCACGGATCTGTCAGTTACTGTTTCAACTTGCAGATCTCATTTAAACTATGGGTTTTAGTTTCCTCATCCATCAGTAGGCATAATGCCATCTGCTTCGTGGGGCTATTGTCAATTTAACTGAGTTAATGTTTATAAAGTGTTGAGCGCTATGTAGGTCACATTTATCTAACTTGGATTATGTGAACTTCCAACTGTGGGATATGGATACATTAATATTACCACTTTACGAATAAAATTTGAAGTGCTGCAAATCTCTTTTATGGCTAGTGTATTGTTGGCTGTTATTCTTATTATATGATAACAAAGCTTTAGCTGGAAATAAAAGTATCTACTGTTATTTGTTAGTATCCTATGAATCTTACTACTGATGATAGACAATAGTATTTCTCAAGATATTTTTGTAAATTATTTTTATAATTTAAGGTGTTCTCTATATCATATAATAATTTCATTCTGATGTACATAATTCATATGATATCGTTAGTGCCGACAAAAGCATCTAAAATCAGCAACTTTGGAATTAAAAGAAAAAAATAAAAGACAATGCCAAACCACCACAAAGTCAAAATGATAATTTAGGAGATGGTACTCTTAAATGTTAAGTAATTCTAGTTTATTTTATTTTATTTTATTTTTTTATTTGAGAGAGAGAGAGAGAGAAAGTAGGCTGAGAGAGGGGCAGAGAGGAGGGAGAGGGAAGTCCAAGCAGGCGCCTTCGTGGCTCAAGCCCACAATCCTCGGATCATGACCTGAGCTGAAGTAGAGTCAAACGCTTAACCACTGAGCCACCCAGGCACAACCCCCACCTTTTTTAAAGTCCAAAGCCATGCACCTTTAAGTTTGCAAAAATGAATCTATGTTCAAGGGCAAATCATGGAGAAATTGAAAAAAAAAATGTTCACGATAAGACTACAAAATAGATGTTGCCATAGTATGTCTCTAAGCAATCTTATTTTTTATATATTAGGGAAACAGACAATTCCTGATGTTTGAGAAAAAATTAAAAGGAAAAATTTGCACATCAAAATGTTATTAATTAGTAAATGCATGTTTCAAAGCAAAAAGAAAAATATACTTGCAAATTTATGTACTTCAAGAAGATATTTTCCCTTTTATATTTATTAATATAAGGGAATTCATCTTGAATTAAGTTTTGGTTTTATGAGGGCAATGTAAATTTTTCATTCCTGAGCAATTCCCAGAACATAGTAGGCATTTAGCGCAATGTATCTAACAAAATTATTCTTAAATTCCAGGAGAAAAATATCGTACGAAACTATCAATTTTGCTCTAAGTCAAAAGTTAAGATCCCTAGGAGAAACTTTTGAACTTCATAACATGATGTGAATGGTGTCATATCTCTGGAAACTCTTTGGATGTCTGTATCATATTTAGATCCCCTCCTGCTTTTTGCTGTTCCAAGCCAACCATTGCCCTAAGATCAGAGCAAGTTGCCAAATGCTAAAACATCCTGTGTCAGTAGTTGGTTCTATTATCTGCCCCATCCATCAGTTCTCTTGTGGGACACAAGGCAAGCATGTGTGGCCAGCTCCCCCAGTGTCTCTCGGTCCGGTTCTTTTCTAGAAGGGATAATTGCTTGGGGTTGCGGGTGGAAAGTACATAAAACTTCTCACCATTGCTTGAAAATTAGGTGTGAATGTCTAGCTGTAATCTTGTGAAATCATTTTTGAAGCAACAATCCCAGTTATCTGTTAGCAGATATTAAACGCTATGATTCTAATGACCCAGTTTTTCACCATTTAAATACTTTTGTCTTTTAATGGAAGCCTAGTTTTTTAATAACTAAAGAGACATAGAATATTTGATTCAAATCTCTTATTCTGTGTGACAAGAAATGTGTAACTTATATTTTCATGTTTTTTATCACTGTTTTGTACTATATGTGAGTTAGCTATCTGTAGGAAGCAAGCCTCGCTAAAATTTTGCGGAATTAATTTTTCAAAGAAAGAAACCCTCGTATTATTTAGGACTCATTAGTACAACCAAACCACAGAGAGCATACCTAAAGACTCCTTGATGTCAGAGGGCTGACAGTTCTTGAGTAGCAAGTGTTCTTATTTGTGAAATTCTCTGTTGGTCTTTGAAATTGTCAAAAGCCTGTGCAGCTCAGAATATGCCAGAAATATAAGAGAAGAGGGTGAGTTATTATGCTTAATGTACAGATGTAGCAAAACCCAGTTGCAGAACAAGATGAAGTGTAGGGTATTTTGCAAGTTCTATTAATAGATGCATGCATAAATTTCCAAGACAGTCGAATACCACCACTTAACATTTCTTTTTTTAAAATGCGCTGCTAAATTTATCTTGGCATGTTAGCATTATGAGCCTCAAAGTTCCTTCTTTAAAAATATGCTACCCATCCGCTGCTTCTCTGTCTCTAAAGAGGCCACTGCTTCTGAGAGCAGAGATATACTTTTCCTACCCAGGGGAAGTTTTACGTAAGTATATCAGAATGGAACACTTCAGCAATTATGTGGCTTCTTGGGTTAAAACACAAATTTTTTTGCCAGAAATATTTGAATATATGATTAATGGCAAACTCACTGACTCAACCAAACTTACTGCTCTAAATTCATTGAGTTCTAAACCCAAAGGTAAGTAGTCACTTCTGGATATTAGACAGAGAGTGGATTGCATTTCATAAATTCCTGTTTGAACATACCATAAACCCTAACCCTAGGATGGCCCACAAAAGGGGAGTTGATTTGACTACTAAAACTGTGATTATTTTTATTTCAGACACCAGATGGCGCTCATAGATTTTTTAATCAGCTTTGATCTTTCTTGTTTTATGTTTTTTCCCCTCCTCTCTTCTTTCCAGGAAGATTTTGCTTGAAAGATTAAAGTTCTCATATGTTTTCTCTCATGTAATATTTAATTGAAGGCTTTCATGTATTGATTAAAACTCACAGACCCTTTCCACTTTTTTTTTTTTTTTTTTTTTTTTTTTTTTTTTGCTTCACTGGGCAATATTGTTTAAGAGTATTGAATATCACAGGAATCACTGATAAGAATCGCTGCATTAGCAACCTGAGGGAACTGTCAATAAAGTCACTGTCTAATCATTTAGAGATGCAATTCCTTTAGAAATTGTTTTAATTTTTAAAGCCATTATAGCCTGGATTTCATTCTTCTGTCTTATTAGTATAAAAAGAAATACACTGGTAGCTAGGAATTACATTTATCCATCATCCAGAAGAAAGGCTTTCTATGTGCAAATGAGTTTTATGTGAAACCTCATGGGGGTCTGAAATTATTCCTCTTACAAACGCTCTCTTGTTCCGCCTCGTACGCACCTTTCCAGAGCTGTGTCACTTTATTCCACTTAAACCATCAAACAGATAACAGCATAAAATTAAGCTCCCCATTATAAGGAGCAACGACTATTCTATGTGTTGTGACTTTATTCTAGCACAGTCTTTGCATATAGGCCTGAAGCCCTTACAGTAGTCTCTTTTCTTGGAATTATTAACCACCTTTGAGACTTCACTGATGTGAAACAGGAGTTCCCACCACCCAAAGTAAGAGACAAACACATACTCCTGCAACGTATACTGCAGAAGAGTGACAAAGCTCGAAATTGAAGACAATTTTTGGTTTAGGGAATTTTTCTTCCCTACCTCTCGGTTTTAGTGGAAACCAGTGGTGACAAGGTCAAAATTATTAAATGAAAGTTGCAAAAAAGAGGCAATAATGCCATCCTTTACAATCAGATTCAATATGGGAATGAACAGATAGCTGCATTTTCAAAAGCTCTATTGTATTTCCTCCTGCTAAAATGCAAATTGCTCCTCTCATTATGATGAGCACCTTATCAAGATGTGTCATTTGGAAGCTCACATTTTCGCCTGTTAATAGTTGAGAAGGTTATTGACCAAAATGCATTGATTGACTTTGTTACATTAACGGTAGCACGTAAAGCGGGATAATGGTCTTAGCACTTCAGGCTCCTGAAGAATTTTGAGCCTGTCTTTTCCAGGGGTGTCTACATTACCTTTTGGAAACATTCCCACACAAAGTGTTTTTCTTGGGAACAGTCTCTTTTGGCAGCTCTTTCCTGATGCATGGAAACTTGGAGCTTTTAAAAAACGGTTGAAAAAATTTTTAAAGAACAGATTGTACAAAATGCAGCAAGATTAGGGAAACGTACCGGAGAAGGCACTGGGCCATTTTTTTCAGCTGCCATAATGTGAAGCCCTTTCATTAGTCAATTATGCACTCATTTAAGGAACTGGGTCTCCTCTGAATTAACATTTTTCCCAAGAGCAAAGTTTTTTTTTGAGATCACACACGGTGGCCTAGCCTGATTTCACCGGCAAAGAAACCACAGTGGAATCAGATCTATAAATACAGATTACAAACTGTGTTTGCTTGGTTTGCCAGAGGAGAGGGAGTGGGGAGAATGGGAAGTATAAGCTTTCAGTTGTGGAATAAATAAGTCAATGAATGATATTGTTAACAGTGTTGTATGGTGACAGATGGCAGTAACCCTTATGGTGGGGATAGCGTAATGTATGGAGAAGCTGAATCACTATGTTGTACACCTGAAACTAATGCAACATTGCCTACTGTACTCAGATATTTTTAAAAAAATAGTAAAAAAAAAAACCCAAAAAACAGTAGTGCCTGGTTAGAGGGACTTTTTCCATATTTGTGACAGAACCAACATTTGAGAGAGACTAAGAGGCCAGGTGTTATCTTCTGTAGTGTTCCTTCTTTCTCACGTGAAATTATTTTGCTCAAAATCATCCATGGCCCTTCATTTCCTTTGGAGGAAGAGCCATTTGCCTTTATAGACCTTACAGTGCTGTGTCATGTGACATCCGCTCATTCTGTTGCCTTTCACCTTATCCCTTACCCCTTCACCCCACCAAACCCCTGCTCCAACAGTGTTGGCCTCCTTGCTCTTCCCCTCAAACACACACCAAAATGACAAGGTTGGGATAATATTTGCCCAGATAGCTGCATTGACTAATTTCTTTGATTTTGCTCAAATTTATTTTCTCAATGAAATCTCTGACCACTCTATTTTTTAAATATTTATTTATTTATTTTGGGAGAGAGAGAGAGCATGTGTAGTGAGCAAGGGAGGGGCACAGAGAGAGATAGAGAGAGAGAGAGAGAGAGAATCCCAATCAGGCTCTGCACTGTCAGTATAGAGCCGGATGAGGGGTTCCATTCCACAAACTGGGAGACCGTGAACTGAACCAAGAATCAAGAGTCAGATGCTTAACCAACTGAGCCACTCAGGTACCCCTCCGACCACCCTATTTAAAATTACCCTCTCTATTCTTGAAGCACTCTGGATTTTTCTTACCCTGCTCCCTATAATTTTGCATTTATTAATTCATAACATATTATATAATTTACTTATTTTTTTTTCTTTTTGGTGAGCCAAGTTGGAGGCACAGATAAACAATCAAAGTTGTCTGATAAAAATAGACCTAGTATTCACAAATGGAGTAGAATGCTGTCTTTATTAAATTTAAATACGAAGAAATGTCATTGTCCATAGATCTAACTTTAAAAAATCCCAATAGTCACTATATATGAAAATGTCTAAGGATCCAGATCTCCATTACAGGAGATTTTCATATTTTCAAATGTAGAAAGAAATGAAAACAACCCAAATGAAAACAAATAGAAGCTCTTTATTTGGGGCTTATTACAGTAAGGGAGCTAGGCCCCCTCATTTGTGTTTTGTGGAGACTGGAAGACAAGCAGAGAATTGAGAAAGCTTAATAATGAAAAAATAGGAAAGACTTTAGCTATACTCTGATTGGAGGTCCTTGGGAAAGACCAAGATGGCCTTAAGGTTCCCCACAGCTTGACTGAATTTTGGAGAGGCTTCTTCCAGACTATGGGCTCCTAACTTCTCTTTTTGTTGAAATTTTTTTTTAAGAAAACTTGCAATTATAAATTCTCTACTCCTTTAAGATGTAAATCTACAACCCAGGAATGTCAACCTTCCAAATGTCATTGTCAAGAAAGACAGGGCCCCTATCTTCTAGTTTCTGTGGGAAATAGAACTTAACTTTGATAAGGATTAATAAACACAGAAGGACTAATCACATCTTAATATTATCCCATTAACATGCTCTAATATTTTTCCTGTAGTTCATTCCGGCATTTACGAATCCCCACACCTTTTATCTCAACAGAGTCCAGATCAATCTTTCTTTACTCTCAGTAGTCTTTACCTCTATTGAAATAGTCTTGAATAGGTCTGGTGCAGGTTTTCTTTACAGAGTAAAGAAGTTGGAGGAAGTCTAACTAGAAGCTAGGACATTCCATATGATTAGTTTGGAGGATATATTTAGCTTTCTCTGGTTGGTTCTGAGTTGGAAGCAGGAGTAAAAATTAGGGAAGATAACAATCATTGACCAAATCCTTACCATTTGGGCCCATTGTTGGAGAGGTATGGTTTGGCTTTCTGGACTAGTTGCTCCAGAAGTAGTGAGTCAGAGTTCTGTTGCCATGTTTGGTCTGGTCACTGTCTATGTGTATATTTAGTTTCTCACAAGAACACTGCTGTGTCTGGCTAAAGTAAAGGATTCCAACATTAAGACAAAGAAAAGAGGAAGTATGTGTGATGCATATGTATATTCCACTAAGTTATTTCTTCCATTAATCCTATGGAATATGCAGGAGAATCCCAGGTGAGGGGGGTAAAGATGTAACACTAGGGGACTACTGGGAGAAAATTGAGAAGAAGCTGGATTATTGCAATGCTTTCTTGGGGTATGACAAGTCAAGGTTACTTCTTTACTTCTCACAAAGCAAGAATTGACATAGAACACTTTACTGAACATTATCATTTTGCAGCAAGAGCAGGAATCTAGTTTCAGTGGGATGGTCAAGATAGAAAATGACTTATATGGCATTTATAGGTGTGTTCTTTACAATCCAGTGGGAAACCCAGTGGAGAATGTCTCTAACATGGCTGCCACAATCATGGAAGAAACTAGTGTGTACCCAGTACTACAGTCCCAGGAGAAACCACAAAGTTTCTGCAATACAAATGAGGTACCCAAACTGAACAGCAGAAAGAGCTTAGGCTGTAAAGCCAAAATGAATACAATCCCTTGGAACTGGGTGACTTAGAGCTGGCCAGGTATTACAGTGGATGATTTCTTACCATCTACTTTGGGTGAAATTTTAGTCAGGCTTCTCTTTCCTACAGGCCCTGAACTCTGCGTATTCCCAAGCCTGAGCAAGCATAAAAAAATGGAAGGTCCCGGCTATGTACTGAATGTTCTTGTCACCCCCCCCCCCACTTCATATATTGAAATTCCAATCCGTTGGATAATGGTATCGGGAGGTGAGGCCTTTGCGGGGGTGGATTAGTCATGAGGATGGAACCCTCATGAATGGGGATCAAAGAGACTTGAGAGCTTTCTTTGAGTCTCTGCTCTCCACCATGTAAAGATACAACATGAAGACAGCCATCTATAAGCCAGGAAGTGGTATCTCACCAAACATTGAATCTTTTGACACCTTGATCTTGGACTTCCCAGCCTCCGGAACTATGAGAAATAAATGTTTCTTGTACAAGCCTACTTGTTTATGATAATTTGTTATAACAATCTGAACTAAATGCCTTCTAATCAGCTTTCCCTGGGTGTCAAGTAACCACACAGCAAGACCCTTTTCTTATCAGACCCACTGGTCATTTCCCCTTGTTTGTTCAGTTTCCCCTTCAAAGATTCTGCTTATACATGTTTTCTTTTTCTTTATCCTATTAAATTAAAAATGTTCTACAGAGAAAGACAGATACCATATGTTTTCATTCCTATGTGGATCCTGAGAAACTTAATAGGAACCCATGGGGGAGGGAAAGGAAAAAAAAAAGAGAGAGGTTAGAGTGGGAGAGAGCCAAAGCATAAGAGACTCTTAAAAACTGAGAACAAACTGAAGGCTGATGGGGGGTGGGAGGGAGGGGAGGGTGAGTGATGGGTATTGAAGAGGGCATCTTTTGGGATGAGCACTGGGTGTTGTATGGAAACCAATTTGACAATAAATTTCATATATTTAAAAAGATGTTCTATTTGATTAGAGATAGTTGCAGAAATTGTAGTCACAGTGTTCTCCCTGCTGCGACAGTCCTTTCCCTACCTTGCAATAATCCTTTTGAAGAAATTCTTTCCTTACTAATTCCTGACTTGTTTGTCTTTGATAGAACCCATGACGGTCTTAATGAAGACCGTCAACATTTCTGGAGAGCTTACTCTGTGATAGGTAATGTCAGTATGTGCCTTATACAGATAACTTCATTTAAATATTCCAGCAATTCTGTGAGGTAAGTATTAGGACTATACACATTTCCCAGGTGACGAAACTGAGGATTAGATGGTTTACTTCCTCACTGTGACGAAGTTGTTAAGTGACAGAAGCCAGACGTGGACCTATGCCAAGGTAGGCCCTGTAACTGGTCTGTTAGCTGTCACACTCATATCTCTAGAAAGACCTACATTAGGAGGGCTTCCTCTCGAGAGTATATCTACAATTGTCAGTCTGGGATGGCACATGTTTTAGTTTTTAAAGAGGGAAGGGTATTTTTCACTCTTCAGGTAAAAAAAAAAAAAACTTGTTAAAGGAAAGGAAAGCTTTTTCCCCCTTGTTAGTTTACAAGATCTGGGTACAAGTCACTTCTGTTTGTTCCCAGCTCTTTTCCTTTCCTGACACATGGTGATAAAAGGAACCAGAAGATTTCCTCTTGGCAGTTTCGTCCATGTTTTATGCAGCTGAGTTCGAGCTTGCTTCTGTAAGGTAGGAACCCCTAAGCTTTTCTGTCTGTAGCTGCTGGGGCAAATCTAGTTGACCCTATTCTGCAATTCCAGGTTTTCAGTGGTTAAAGACCTGGGCACAAGAAGTTTAGTCTTAATCCTGGTTTTAAGTTGCATTCTGCAATGTGATTACTATTAATCAGTATGTTTTTGTTTTTGTTTTTGTTTTTGTTTTTTTCTAGGGGGAGCACCTGGGTGGCTTAGTTTAGCATCTGACTCTTGGTTTTGGCTCAGGTCATGATCTCGGGGTCATGAGATCGAGGGCTCCACGTGGGCATAGAGCTTGCTTGGGATTCTCTCTCTCCACTCCCTCTGCCGCTCCCCAACTTGTGCTCAGTCTCTCTCTCTCTGTCTCTCTCTCCTTCTCAAAAATTTTTTTTCTTTCCATGTGGTTCTTGTGTCAATTTCTCAGTTGCTTCAGAATACCAAGGGAGAAGGGTTGTGATTAATTGATACCTTAAAAAAATATGGTTTCCGCTTCACTTTGCTTTACCAGTTTGAAAGTGTTATGTGAGGTAAATCTCTCATCTGCATTTCTAACAGACTTCCTTCCCAGTGTGTGAGAAATTTCAGAGTTCCCAGAGGCAATGTGGTATTTTAGTTTTTTAAGTTGTGAAGAGAGGAATGTGGCACTTAATGGTGGAACTTTTAGAAGGATCACTTGGAACTGGATGACTTAGAACCCGTAATGGCAGAACTATTAACAAAAGGAGCAGAAAATGCCATTGCGTGAAATGTGCAGAGTATATACTTTTTTAGCATAACTGTGTTACTTTCACACATGCATCATCTGTAGAGAGCATTTTAAGGAGTATAATCCATGCGGAATCATTATATCATATTGAAGTTCTCAATAACACGTGGCACACACTGTGTATGTTGAATATATCCAGAAATTGGTACATGGTTTTTGGTGTTTGATGATGGCCATTATAGTGCTTTTGTGTAGTCTGGGCATAAATACTTAATTTGGGCCTCTATCAGCACAATATAAGAGTCAATAATTAATTGTGCAGTAGCTGTAATGTATACAGGTAAATGGTATTTCTTACAAGTGGATTTTTTAATAGGAAGATACACAGAGGTCGATCCAAGATTATATCAGCTGACAAGGTAAGCTTTAATATTTATAAGCCCCCCTGTAAGAATATGGTTTTGTAGTTGTAGATCTCTCCTAGGGCGAACAATCTTATTATATATCATCACTTACTAGTTAGTGTCTAGTTACAAGCATATCTTGAATCTCTCCACATCTCAGTTTCTTCATTTATTAAATGAGGATGATAATACCTGCTCTGAGTAGATGTTTATTGTTTTCATACTCAGTATGCATGTATTCATTACGATACTGTCAGATTTCTTTTGAGAGCCTCTCTTCTGGGCTCAGAAAAGTTGTTCAGATAAATGGATTCTAGTTTTAGTTGTATGGCTAAATCAGACTATTTAATTTATTTTTAAAAATTTTTTTTAAATATTTATTTTTGAGAGGGAAAGAGACAGAGACAGAGAGAGACAGAGTGTGAGCAGGGGAGGGGCAGAGAGAGGGGAGATACAGAATCCGAAGCAGGCTCCAGGCTGCAAGCTGTTAGCAAAGAACCCAACGCGGGGCTTGAACCCATGAACTGCAAGATCATGACCTGAGCCGAAGTCCGTCGCTTAACCAACTGAGCCACTAAGGTGCCCCAAATCAGACTACTTTAAAACAATTAGTCTGTGCCAGTAATAGGAGGGTAGATGATTATGTTTGGCCAATAAGACATGAGGAGACAGTGTCAGGGCATCTGGGAAAAACATTTCTTTCCTTTTCCATGGATACTGTGAAAAGACATGTTCACTAGGCACCCAGATAATGGGAGTGAAGATAAGTTGTCTAGACATAAGATCTGAGGCCACACTAGTGTTTGTTAAGCTGAGTAGGACCAGTGTGTGGATGAGACCAACACATGAAAAAGTACAGAAGTGAGAGAACCACAGACATTGTACTTGATGCCCTGATGACTATGAATTTTCAGATTAAGACTTGTCTGAAGTCACACCTATTTCTGGACTTTTGTTTACATAAGCTGATTATCTTATTATTTGTTTTTTAAAGACACCTAATATTTAAGTTGTTGCTTATAATCCAAGAGCCGAAACGGATATGTTGTTCTAAGGATACAGTAGCAACTTTACATGCGAGGGCTATTGTTCTTAATGTTGTAGAATCCTTCTATAATTATGGGGTTAAGCAAAAAGAATAAGACTCAGAATATATCCTCATTAATAATCTGGTGCTTATGAAATGCAGTTTAGGGAGCATGTACTTTAAACAACAGTTTACTTGAGCCCAAATAAAAGTGAAGAGATTTGACCTCATTTGGCCATTACGTTAGAAAGCACATTCTAGCAAATATGCTGAATGAAATATTTAAAATGAATAAATTTGTGTAATTTAGAAGTGAGGAAAGTAAATAATAGTTTTGCCCTATGCATTTAAATATAAAGATAAATTTTGACAAATAGAATTGGTGGCTAAAAATGGACCTTATTGTTAATTAAATTTGACACTAGTCTGTACTGAATTCCCTAATACTTTCCTATCATAAAATAACATTAGCACAAAGTGTTAACAGCATCCTCAGATTGTCACCTACATTGAAAATCAAAACTTTAATTCATGCGTTATATACTCATCAGTGACATGCTTACCGGTCAATTCCTGGCTTTGTTCTTTATATAATTTACATGAAGCAGCTGTAAATGAAAGAAGATGGCTTTGTTTATTAAATTTTAAACAGGCTTTACCTTTAAAAATGTATATGCATTGGGTTTGCATGATTTCATGGCATCCATATAACTTATTGGTTTAATTAAGCCAGTGATAAAGGAGGAACAAACTATTGGCTCTTTGTCAGTTGATCCAAACAAATAGTTGATGAACATAAAGCATAATTGCTGATAAAAGTAATTTATAATTTTTCACGTGTTACATAAGAAGGAACTGGGTATTCATTAGATTTTTGTCTATTAAAGCCAGAAGTTTCATTTGCTTTGTTGAATATCTTTTTCTATTACAATCATAGATTGGCCTTACCACAGTAAGTTGATACTGTTTTGTCTATTGGGTAGAAAGATACCTTAAAAAATTAAATCACCTGATATAAGCACTTGAATTAAAAAAGAACTTTAGAATGGGGCACCTGGGTGTCTCAGTCGGTTTTGGCTCCGATCATGATCTCGTGGTTCATGGGTTCGAGCCCCCATGTTGGGCTCTGTGCTGATGGTGTGGAGCCTGCTTGGGATTCTCTCTCTCTCCCTGTCCTTGTGCTTCCCCTGCTCTCCCTCCTGCTGTCAAGATAAAAATGAATAAACTTAAAAAAAGAAAAGAACTTTAGGAATGACTTGGTGAGTCCTGTAATTTGGTAAGCTGCCCTATGCCTGATCTGTTTTACAACATAGAATTCACATAAAGGAACTTACGATTGGATGTATAAAACTGCTCTTGTTTCTAGGTAGTTTCTAAGTTTGTGATGCTAGACACTAAAACTAGTAGAATTGGAAATTTATCTCTCTAGATCTCATGTTTTAATCTACCATTTTTTCCTTTCCATTGATGAGTATTTTTAAGAGTAAAACCTTAACATAACTGTTAAGGGAAGTGTTGTGTCTCCCCCAAATCCATATGTTGAAATCCTAACAACTAGTACCTCAGAATGTGGCTTTATTTGGAAATATCATTGCAGATATAACAAGTTAGGATGAGGTCATACTGGAGTAGGGTGAGCGCCTAATCCAGAATGACTGGTATCCTTATACCAAGGAGGGATTTGAATACAGACTGAAACACATAGAAGTTGTGAAGACACATCAACATCTTTTACAGGGACATCTATGTATCTATTTTTCTACAGGAATAGATCCTTCTCTCACAGCCATCAGAGGACACCATTTCTGCTCACACCTTGATTTTGGGTTTCCAGGCTCCAGAACTGTGAGACAATAAATTTTTGTTAAGACACCCAATTTGAAGTATTTCATTATGACCTCTCTAGCAAGCTAATACAATTACCAAAAGGGAAGCCTTCAAAGAGGGATTCAGTGAGAAATGGGCTCATCGCCCCTCGAAGAACACTGACATTAAGAGGATGCCTTCCATCGTGTACTGCCTGGAAATAAAAAGGGAATGGTACAATTTATGAATGGTCTTTCAGAAGTATTTGTTTCTTTACCCCTCCCCCCAACGATTTATTCCTAGGTCCTTTTTCACTAAAGAGAAAATGAATCAATGTTTGTAAAATACTTTGAGCTCTTTAGGAGTGAAAGGCCAGATGAATTAATTTACAATCTATCACAATTAATGGCTCTGATTAGAATAGTTACTATAGTTCTAGGCCATTCAGATCCTTTTACCACAGGAATTAAGTGTCATTTTCTTTTGTGTAATTTTTTTTTTTACCACCACTCTATAAAAACAAAAACAAAAGGAGAAATGCCTTCTTTACAACTAGATTTACTTTGAAGGAAAGGTTAACGGTATATAGTCAAGAGTGAGAAACAGGGAATAACTGTGCCATCCAGGGAGATAGGGAAAAGAAGGACCCGGGTGACCTGAGGTGTAACTTTGCAGATGCCTGGACCAGGAAACTTGAGGAGAGGCCTAGGGGCAAGGCTCTCTGGTGAGGTTAAGACTTTCTGACCTGATAAGAGTAAACAGATGAGTGTCATGGGGCCTCATTGCCCAGCTCAATGGATAGGGTTAGAGAATTGCTCCTGGGCCTGCTTCTAGGGGTTGGCAGCTAGTGATTATTTGGAGCTTACATTTATATGCATGTTTTCCTCTATTACAACAAAATATGAAGGCAGTACAAATAAGTTTCTTAAATGTGAATGCATCCTCAAGTGAGCAGGTGGCAAAGGTTAACACTGGTGGCCTTCAGAGTATTCTCATGTTCATTCTTCTGTAACCCTTGCTCACCTTACTTTAACATGCTCCAAACTTGTCTCAGATACTCAGCTCTTTCTCTGACACATGCCCCCCCATTCTCTGTGAGTGAACATTTGAGCAATAGCTTTCTTTGTTCCTATACTAAGACTCTAACTTTTATATTAAACAAATGGTCTTCTGAACCTCTGTAGATTGTCCATGGTGAAAATTACATCCTGATTCACAGACAAGGTCACTGAGACCCAGAAAAATACAATTATTTGGCAATGGTGACATTTGAGCCAGTTTCGGAACTTCCTGTTAGACATTGTTCAGCCCTCGGTTGTCAGTAATGACTAGCGAAATTGGGAAGAAGATTGACATAGTTTGTCTTCAATACAACACCATTTTCCTCCTTGCATTTCTGCTCCATTTTCCTTCTTGAGAATATTATCTTGTTCTCAGCTGGTGACATACCAATCACTCCTAAGCTTTTACTATTAAATGTGGTGCTTGCTGACTAGGACTTAGTGAAGATGCCATACCACCCGGAGACACTGCATTGGAAAAGACAACTTGATGCCGATAGTATTAAAGGCCTACTGCTGGAACGGCAGGCAATTGGATTGCTACTCGTGGGACACACTCCTCAGAAATCCCTGCAGTTATAGCCAGCCTTTCAACATTACTTGCTTAAAGACCCATCCTCAAATGCTATTCAACCCAGATAACCCTCTCCCATTTTTAAGGGCTCAGTTATTGCCAATCAAGGTCGTTTAACAAACCTGTGTAGGTTAGACATTTAACTATCTTTGGAGCCTTGTTACTGCTATTATTAAAGTCACAGAACTGATCCTCAATTTTCTTGACCCTCTAGTTCATGAGATGATGACTTATATGCTGCCAGGCAGGCCCACCAGCTCTCATACATGGTCTTTAATTGAGGGTTAATCATTTTGCGCCCTACATTACTCTCTCCCAAGTATCAGTTATCTCCAGCAACAATCATTCATTTCCATCATCCTTATTATTGTATCTTCCATATTTTTAAAATGACTGAT
Source organism: Lynx rufus (assembly GCF_022079265.1). NCBI lineage: Eukaryota > Metazoa > Chordata > Mammalia > Carnivora > Felidae > Lynx > Lynx rufus. Next base: position 37,942,840 of record NW_025814824.1, on the reverse strand, counting down.
TTATACAGGTCTAGTATATTTCCTTCTAAAAGTATACCTTCTAGTTTACCAACAGTGAGCACTTATAATTTTACAGCCACTTTGTGCCTCCAGCTACCTTTTTCTTTACCTACAAACCCTGATAGAGTAACACATTGCCAGCTGTAGTGTGGCTCCCAAAGATCCCCATCTCTGGTATTTATACTTATATAATCCCCTCCCCTTGAGGGTGGGATAAACCTACTGATTGCTTCTAACAGAATGTGGCAAGATGATGGGATGTCACTTCCATGATTGGGTTACAGAAGACTGTGACTTTTGCTGGTATTTTCTCTTGTCTTCTCTTTTGCTTGCCCTGATGCCAGTTGCTTATCATAAGGCATTCTATGCAGAAGCCCTGATGGCACAGAAATGAGGAAGGATTCCAGCCAACAATTTATGAGGAACTAAGACGTTAGTTTAGCAAGCCATGTGGAACTAAATCCTGCCAATAACCATGTGAGCGATCTAGAAAACAAATCCTTTCCAGTTGAGCTTTGAGATAACTGTGACCTTTTAACAGACTCAGATGCTGAGGATCTAAGTAAGCTGTGCCCAAAGTCTTGACCAGAAACAGTGAGATAATAAATGTTATTTAAGTCACTAAGTTTTGGAGTAATTTGTTGCACAGCAGCATGTAACTAATGCACCAGCCCTGCGGTGTGTGACTGTTATAACCAGACTATAAGATGGCCCCAAATGACCACTGCCTCCTACTATTCACACCTTTGTGTAGTTCCTTCTATATTGTACCAGGATTGCTCTTAGAGAGTATATGGCAGAAATTTTGAGTATGCCACTTCGGAGATTATATTCTTAAAGGAGTGTGGCTTTGGTCTTGAGATCTCACTCTCTTGGATCGTTTGCTCAGGGGGAAGCTAGGTGCCAGTTCTTGAGGCCCTTGTGTGGAGAGACCCATGTGGTGAGGAACTGAGCTCTCCACCCAATAGCCAGTGAAGAACTGAGCCTACCAAAAATGTGACAAAGCTTGGAAGCGGATCCTTTAGCCTCAGTTCAACCTTGAGATGAATGAAGTCCTGCCTGATGGCTGAACTGACACCTTATGAGATACCCTAATCCAGAACTACATAGCTAAGATGCTTCTGGATTCCTATCACCCAGCATTTGTGTGAAATAATACATGTTTTTTGATACCAAATGTCAAGTTTTGGAGCAATTTGTTATGTAGAAATTGATGACTAATACAGTGATTCATCACCATAATTTAGTGTCTGCTTGTTTCGGCCACTCCTAAACTGAAACTTACATAGGGATTAGAATGCAGGAAATTTATTGGAGAGTGCTGTCAAGATATCTACTTGTGGACAGAAGGAAAAGAAACAGGATCAACTAAGGGAGAATTTGTCCTATGGTGCAATCAATCCTAAGAAAGCTTCAGAGGTACCAGTGGGACAATCTGAAATTGGGAGAGTCATCCCAAGTTAATCAAACATTCTTTGGGGGGGACGGGGGGGAAGCAAATCATTACCTGCATCCACAAGTAATTGGAGGTAGGCTGCGCTGGAGGGGTGCACAAATCTTGGGTAAAGGACTGAACAAATACATCAGCTGAACAAATGCCCAGAGAGGACCGACTGCTGAGATCTATCAAGCACTGATCTTCCTGAGAAACAGTACATCACAGCAAATATAAGTCAGTTAATACAGGTATATTCATCACCTCAAAGGAGAAAATCATAGTAGTCATCTAAAACAAAAATTAAATAATATGATTCAATGCAACTTTCTGAACTAGAGGACTTGAAGCTACATTTTTAAAGGGGGAAAAAATAGGAAAATTAATCCAGGATAGTGAAAGCTAAGAGATAGGCTACTAAATTAAGAAAATAATAAAGAGACCTTTTTAATCATCTCTCTGTAAGTAAATTTAAAAACGTCATTAAAAAGTTTAATTACTTAGGAATATATAATTTATAAAAACTGAGACTAGAAATAGAATATCCAAACTGAAGGACTTAAAAGAAAGTTTCAGACAATTCCTTTATTTCAACCAAAGCAGGATACACGGAGCGTTTCAGAGAAATTTGACCAACTTTTAAGGAAGAGATAATTCCAGCGAGTTTAAAACTCTCCCAGAGTATCAAAAAAGAAGGAAAATTTCTAATTCTTTCTATTATGTGAGTATAAAATCAGTGCAAAACAGGGTGTTTTCACAAAAAAAATAAAACTATAGCTTACTTATGGATATCAAAGAAAAAATATTAAATGAAATATCAGTCTCTAGAAGCTGATAAAAACACTAATACAGTTTGAAACAATAGGCATTATTTCAGAAATGCAAGGGTAACACAAAATTAGGAAATGCTTAATGTAGTGTGTTAATATATCTAAGGAGAAAAATCACATTTATCAACTCAAATGTTTTTAAAAAATCAGTCATCTGCCCACATAACAGGCAAAGATTCTCTAATTTTGAAATTTGAATGAATGCACTTTGTATTTAATTAATCCAATAATTAAAATAACATTTATTAGTAATTTCTCTATACTTTGTACTGTATACTTCGTACTATACTATATACTGTACTATATACTTTGTACTATTTTTCCATATGTAGTACTTAATATTTACAACAAAAATGCTAATCATTGCTTTCTCTATTTCTTCAACATTCAAACACTTTTCCATATTTTTATAAGTGGTATACCAAAAATTAACGATGAGAAAAAAATGCAGAAATCACATCGGATTTGGGAGCTATTTTTATTTTTCTTTTCTTCTTTTTTTCATATTTGAGGCAGAGAGAGCATGCGCGAGAGGGAGAGAGGGACAGAGGGAGAGAGAGAAGGAATCTTACGCAGGCTCCACGCTCAACACAGAGCCCGATGTGGGGCTAGATCTATCATGAGATCTTGACCTGAGATGAACTCAAGAGTCAGACACTCAACTAGGTGCACCTGGGAGTTATTTTTCTTTATAAAACATATAACAAATGTATTCATAGGAAAATATTTCACTTTGAAAATTTCTGCTACAATTACCTGCTCATTCTTTCTGATAGTGGATTTTGAGGCAGGTCTCCAGTCACAGAGTGAATATGACCCTGTATAGTGGTAGTACAAGGTATGAAGAAATTCTGTGGAATATTTCTTTCTACAGGAGCTTCTCCATCTGACAGAACCCTGCTTTAAAGACTATGGCCAACAGGCACATGAAAAGATGTTCAGCGTCGCTCCTTATCAGGGAAATACAAATCAAAACCACACTCAGGTATCACCTCACGCCAGTCAGAGTGGCCAAAATGAACAAATCAGGAGACTATAGATGCTGGAGAGGATGTGGAGAAACGGGAACCCTCTTGCACTGTTGGTGGGAATGCAAATTGGTGCAGCCTCTCTGGAAAGCAGTGTGGAGGTTCCTCAGAAAATCAAAAATAGACCTACCCTATGACCCAGCAATAGCACTGCTAGGAATTTATCCAAGGGACACAGGAGTACTGATGCATAGGGGCACTTGTACCCCAATGTTCATAGCAGCACTCTCAACAATAGCCAAATTATGGAAAGAGCCTAAATGTCCATCAACTGATGAATGGATAAAGAAATTGTGGTTTATATACACAATGGAATACTACGTGGCAATGAGAAAAAATGAAATATGGCCTTTTGTAGCAACGTGGATGGAACTGGAGAGTGTGATGCTAAGTGAAATAAGCCATACAGAGAAAGACAGATACCATATGGTTTCACTCTTATGTGGATCCTGAGAAACTTAACAGGAACCCATGGGGGAGGGGAAGGAAAAAAAAAAAAAAGAGGTTAGAGTGGGAGAGAGCCAAAGCATAAGAGACTGTTAAAAACTGAGAACAAACTGAGGGTTGATGGGGGGTGGGAGGGAGGGGCGGGCGGGTGATGGGTATTGAGGAGGGCACCTTTTGGGATGAGCACTGGGTGTTGTATGGAAACCAATTTGTCAATAAACTTCATATATAAAAAAAAAAAAAGAAAATGTAGACCCGTTGAAGTTGAAAAAAAAAAAAAAGACTACTGTGTCAGTCAGATACCCACCCACTGAATAACAATTCAGAATGATATGCCACAGTATCATAGAGCTGTTAAAAGAGACCCTAAAGGTGTTTCATGTGCACTAACCTCTCAAATAGCATCGACTCTATTATTTCTTTTCTTATTACATGATCTTTATTACTTCACAACTCTTCTAACGGTACTATAGATAAACTGATTTCCTTTTGGCAATGAACAGTAATGGTAAAAGACAAAAGAAAGAAAGAAAGAAAGAGAGAAAGAAAGAAGAAAGGAAGGAAGGAAGGAAGGAAGGAAGGAAGGAAGGAAGGAGAGAAGGAAAAAGAAGGAAAGAAAGAAAGAAAGAAAGAAAGAAAGAAAGAAAGAAAGAAAGAAAGAAAGAGGTGAGTGTCCAAAGCTACAGGCAGTAATATAACCTATTATATCCCATTCAATAGTATCCAATTTCTTTGGATGTGTGAATATTTACAAAGACAAAACATTTTGCTATCTATAATGTTTATTCACTTTCAAGATAATAAATTAATTGTAATTTTGATAAATTTAACTTGAATGTATGTTTACAGTATATATTAAGTATATTTTATTCTCTTTTATTGGAAAAGCAACAAATCAATGTAGTATGCAGAGAAAAAAACTCAAAATTATGGTTATTAACAGCTTATCATCCCACTATAGTTTTACTAGTAAGATTATATGGATGAAACAGAAACTAATCTTTTTCTTTAATTTGAAAAAACATATGGGATTTTATTTTTGTTTGAATAATGTCTAGAAGCCATAAATTAATTAATACTGGCCTAAAAATAATAAATTCTTGTTCAATTTATAACCCTCCCCTTTCTTATTGCTTTAAAGTTTCAAGGAAGTATAGATGTAAGAATTTTAAGAACAGACTTAAAAAGTATCCTTGTTTTTTAATAAGGATACTTTTTAAGTCAGTTCTATAGGGGAGAGTACTAGATTTATGTTTGGTACTTCTAAGAGTCCATGAGTGGGTGGCATTTCATGGGACCACAGAAGTGATCATAGCTTCTTAGAAATAAATATTTAAGGACAAACTGAATAGTTAATCTCTTCATTCTGTGAAACCCTGCTTATACCAAGGAATATTTCCCAGTTTTTTTGTCGAGTATTAGTATTAGTATAGTCTATGAGGGCAGGTCATATAAGGAAGCATATGGCTGCAAAACTCCATTCTTATCAGGCTATAGAAGTTGTTCATAAGTAAAGTCAATAAGAAAAGTTATTCAAAACTTCTATAATTGGGGCTCCTGGTGAAGTAGGTGAAGCATCTGACTCTTGACTTTGGCTCAGGTCATGATCCCAGGGTGGTGGGATCATGCCACATGTTGGGATCTGGGCTGAGCGTGGAGCCTGGTTGGGATTCTCTCTCTTTCTCCTTCTGTTCCTCCCCCACACATTCTCTTTCTCTCTCTCAAAAACAAACACACAAACAAAAAAACCCCAAAACAAACAAAAACAAAAACCAAGACAAAAACACATAAAAAACTTCTATAATTATTTTTATAGACCAGTATTTACACTTGTATCATGTGTAATTTAAATTTCATGCTGATTAGTAGTTCTTTGATGTTCTTCTTAGTTGTATACTTTATAGTTTACTTACATAAATATTGCTTCATTTCCAGAATTTACCCCAGTGACAAATTGATTTTTTAGCAAATATGCCAGTTATTTTACTTCTATACATAAGGACAGCAAGCTTCTTTGTGTGTGTGTGGGGGGGGGGGGGAAGCTGTGTGAAGAGATACTTGCTTTCTGTAAATGTATGACTTGACAGACGTATACTTCTCTCTATTTTCCAGAATATCTTCTTTATTTATATTATTTATAAGGGCACTTTATAATAAAATGCTATTATCCCAGTCCTTCTGCCTACAGATTAATATCTATGCAATATAAACTCTCTGGAAGAAATTGTAAGGAGATTTATAAGTAGAAATAAGTTGTAACATCTTAAAAATATTTTTTAAAAATGAGAAACAAAGATGGACTTATAAAACACTCATTTAATTTTCTTTTTCTAAGGAAAACCAGGGCGATTTATGATTTTTAAGATTATGTTGAAGAGTATGGAGAAAAGCCATAGAGATTTAAACCTACTGTTTTAAAAATGAGGAACATGATGCCTAGAAAAATTCAGTGACTGTTTCAATCTTCTGGAAAATTAGATTCCACTCAGGAGACTGTGTGTATAGTCTGGTTATCCATTCTGCTTCCAAGTATCTATTGGCATGAGGGCGATATGCATAAGGCTTTTGATACTTTATGTTTCTAACATTATTTTTTTTTTTAGGGAGAGACACACAAAGCATGTGAGTGGGGGAGGGACAGAGAGAGAAAGAGAGAGAGAATCCCAAGCAGGCTCCACGCCCACCATGAAGCACTTCGTGGGGCTAGATCACACAGCCATGAGATCATGACCTAAACCGAAATAGAGTCAGAAGCTCAACCCACTGAGTGCTCCTATATTTTATTTTTTAAGAAAGAATAGGGAGAGAAAAAAAATAGGGAGAATCAGAATGGTGAGAAAGTACCTAAGGAGACCAATTCTGAAGGAAGAAGAACATAGATACACAGGTACTTGAAAGGAGAAAGGGAGAAATGATAATGAAGGAATGGCTATGGCATCTGTCCCTGCCTCTCACGAGAGATCCATGTTGAGGACCTGTGGGGAAAGAAGTTACATCTTTTTTTTTTTTTTATATGAAGTTTATTGACAAATTGGCTTCCATACAACACCCAGTGCTCGTCCCAAAAGGTGCCCTCCTCAATACCCATCAGCCACCCTCCCTTCCCTCCCACCCCCCATCAGCCATCAGTTTGTTCTCAGTTTTTAACAGTCTCTTATGCTTTGGCTCTCTCCCACTCTAACGTCCTTTTTTTTTTTTTTTTTCCTTCCCCTCCCCCATGGGTTCCTGTTAAGTTTCTCAGGATCCACATAAGAGTGAAACCATATGGTATCTGTCTTTCTCTGTATGGCTTATTTCACTTAGCATCACACTCTCCAGTTCCATCCACGTTGCTACAAAAGGCCATATTTCATTTTTTCTCATTGCCACGTAGTATTCCATTGTGTATATAAACCACAATTTCTTTATCCATTCATCAGTTGATGGACATTTAGGCTCTTTCCATAATTTGGCTATTGTTGAGAGTGCTGCTATGAACATTGGGGTACAAGTGCCCCTATGCATCAGTACTCCTGTATCCCTTGGGTAGATTCCTAGCAGTGCTATTGCTGGGTCATAGGGTAGGTCTATTTTTGATTTTCTGAGGAACCTCCACACTGCTTTCCAGAGAGGCTGCACCAATTTGCATTCCCACCAACAGTGCAAGAGGGTTCCCGTTTCTCCACATCCTCTCCAGCATCTATAGTCTCCTGATTTGTTCATTTTGGCCACTCTGACTGGCGTGAGGTGATACCTGAGTGTGGTTTTGATTTGTATTTCCCTGATAAGGAGCGACGCTGAACATCTTTTCATGTGCCTGTTGGCCATCTGGATGTCTTCTTTAGAGAAGTGTCTATTCATGTTTTCTGCCCTTTTCTTCACTGGGTTATTTGTTTTTCGGGTGTGGAGTTTGGTGAGCTCTTTATAGATTTTAGATACTAGCCCTTTGTCCGATATGTCATTTGCAAATATCTTTTCCCATTCCGTTGGTTGCCTTTTAGTTTTGTTGGTTGTTTCCTTTGCTGTGCAGAAGCTTTTTATCTTCATAAGGTCCCAGTAATTCACTTTTGCTTTTAATTCCCTTGCCTTTGGGGATGTGTCGAGTAAGAGATTGCTACGGCTGAGGTCAGAGAGGTCTTTTCCTGCTTTCTCCTCTAAGGTTCTGATGGTTTCCTGTCTCACATTTAGGTCCTTTATCCATTTTGAGTTTATTTTTGTAAATGGTGTGAGAAAGTGGTCTAGTTTCAACCTTCTGCATGTTGCTGTCCAGTTCTCCCAGCACCATTTGTTAAAGAGGCTGTCTTTTTTCCATTGGATGTTCTTTCCTGCTTTGTCAAAGATGAGTTGGCCATATGTTTGTGGGTCTAGTTCTGGGGTTTCTATTCTATTCCATTGGTCTGTGTGTCTGTTTTTGTGCCAATACCATGCTGTCTTGATGATGACAGCTTTGTAGTAGAGGCTGAAGTCTGGGATTGTGATGCCTCCTGCTTTGGTCTTCTTCAAAATTCCTTTGGCTATTCGGGGCCTTTTGTGGTTCCATATGAATTTTAGGATTGCTTGTTCTAGTTTCGAGAAGAATGCTGGTGCAATTTTGATTGGGATTGCATTGAATGTGTAGATAGCTTTGGGTAGTATTGACATTTTGACAATATTTATTTTTCCAATCCATGAGCAGGGAATGTCTTTCCATTTCTTTAAATCTTCTTCAATTGCCTTCATAAGCTTTCTATAGTTTTCAGCATACAGATCCTTTACATCTTTGGTTAGATTTATTCCTAGGTATTTTATGCTTCTTGGTGCAATTGTGAATGGGATCAGTTTCTTTATTTGTCTTTCTGTTGCTTCATTGTTAGTGTATAAGAATGCAACTGATTTCTGTACATTGATTTTGTATCCTGCAACTTTGCTGAATTCATGTATCAGTTCTAGCAGACTTTTGGTGGAGTCTATCGGATTTTCCATGTATAATATCATGTCATCTGCAAAAAGCGAAAGCTTGACTTCATCTTTGCCAATTTTGATGCCTTTGATTTCCTTTTGTTGTCTGATTGCTGATGCTAGAACTTCCAGCACTATGTTAAACAACAACGGTGAGAGTGGGCATCCCTGTCGTGTTCCTGATCTCAGGGAAAAAGCTCTCAGTTTTTCCCCGTTGAGGATGATGTTAGCTGTGGGCTTTTCATAAATGGCTTTTATGATCTTTAAGTAAGTTCCTTCTATCCCGACTTTCTCAAGGGTTTTTATTAAGAAAGGGTGCTGGATTTTGTCAAATGCCTTTTCTGCATCGATTGACAGGATCATATGGTTCTTCTCTTTTTTTTTGTTAATGTGATGTATCACGTTGATTGATTTGCGAATGTTGAACCAGCCCTGCATCCCAGGAATGAATCCCACTTGATCATGGTGAATAATTCTTTTTAGATGCTGTTGAATTCGATTTGCTAGTATCTTATTGAGAATTTTTGCATCCATATTCATCAGGGATATTGGCCTGTAGTTCTCTTTTTTTACTGGGTCTCTGTCTGGTTTAGGAATCAAAGTCATACTGGCTTCATAGAATGAGTCTGGAAGTTTTCCTTCCCTTTCTATTTCTTGGAATAGCTTGAGAAGGATAGGTATTATCTCTGCTTTAAACGTCTGGTAGAACTCCCCTGGGAAGCCATCTGGTCCTGGACTCTTATTTGTTGGGAGATTTTTGATAACCGATTCAATTTCTTCGCTGGTTATGGGTCTGTTCAAGCTTTCTATTTCCTCCTGATTGAGTTTTGGAAGAGTGTGGGTGTTCAGGAATTTGTCCATTTCTTCCAGGTTGTCCAATTTGTTGGCATATAATTTTTCATAGTATTCCCTGATAATTGTTTGTATCTCTGAGGGATTGGTTGTAATCATTCCATTTTCATTCATGATTTTATCTATTTGGGTCATCTCCCTTTTCTTTTTGAGAAGCCTGGCTAGAGGTTTGTCAATTTTGTTTATTTTTTCAAAAAACCAACTCTTGGTTTCGTTGATCTGCTCTACAGTTTTTTTAGATTCTATATTGTTTATTTCTGCTCTGATCTTTATTATTTCTCTTCTTCTGCTGGGTTTAGGCTGCCTTTGCTGTTCTGCTTCTAGTTCCTTTAGGTGTGCTGTTAGATTTTGTATTTGGGATTTTTCTTGTTTCTTGAGATAGGCCTGGATTGCAATGTATTTTCCTCTCAGGACTGCCTTCGCTGCGTCCCAAAGCGTTTGGATTGTTGTATTTTCATTTTCGTTTGTTTCCATATATTTTTTGATTTCTTCTCTAATTGCCTGGTTGACCCACTCATTCGTTAGTAGGGTGTTCTTTAACCTCCATGCTTTTGGAGGTTTTCCAGACTTTTTCCTGTGGTTGATTTCAAGCTTCATAGCATTGTGGTCTGAAAGTATGCATGGTATAATTTCAATTCTTGTAAACTTAGGAAGGGCTGTTTTGTGACCCAGTATATGATCTATCTTGGAGAATGTTCCATGTGCACTCGAGAAGAAAGTATATTCTGTTGCTTTGGGATGCAGAGTTCTAAATAGATCTGTCAAGTCCATCTGATCCAGTGTCTCATTCAGGGCCCTTGTTTCTTTATTGACCGTGTGTCTAGATGATCTATCCATTTCTGTAAGTGGGGTGTTAAAGTCCCCAGCAATTACCACATTCTTATCAATAAGGTTGCTTCTGTTTATGAGTAATTGTTTTATATATTTGGGGGCTCCGGTATTCGGCGCATAGACATTTATAATTGTTAGCTCTTCCTGATGGATAGACCCTGTAACTATTATATAATGTCCTTCTTCATCTCTTGTTACAGCCTTTAATTTAAAGTCTAGTTTGTCTGATATAAGTATGGCTACTCCAGCTTTCTTCTGGCTTCCAGTAGCATGATAAATAGTTCTCCATCCCCTCACTCTGAATCTAAAGGTGTCCTCAGGTCTAAAATGAGTCTCTTGTAGACAGCAAATAGATGGGTCTTGTTTTTTTTATCCATTCTGATACCCTATGTCTTTTGGTTGGCGCATTTAATCCATTTACATTCAGTGTTATTATAGAAAGATAGGGGTTTAGAGTCATTGTGATGTCTGTATGTTTTATGCTTGTAGTGATGTCTCTGGTACTTTGTCTCACAGGGTCCCCCTTAGGATCTCTTGTAGGGCTGGTTTAGTGGTGACAAATTCCTTCAGTTTTTGTTTGTTTAGGAAGACCTTTATCTCTCCTTCTATTCTAAATGACAGACTTGCTGGATAAAGGATTCTCGGCTGCATATTTTTTCTGTCTAGCACCCTGAAAATCTCGTGCCAATTCTTTCTGGCCTGCCAAGTTTCAAAAGAGAGATCAGTCACGAGTCTTATAGGTCTCCCTTTATATGTGAGGGCACGTTTACCCCTTGCTGCTTTCAGAATTTTCTCTTTATCCTTGTATTTTGCCAGTTTCACTATGATATGTCGTGCAGAAGATCGATTCAAGTTACGTCTGAAGGGAGTTCTCTGTGCCTCTTGGATTTCAATGCCTTTTTCCTTCCCCAGTTCAGGGAAGTTCTCAGCTATTATTTCTTCAAGTACCCCTTCAGCACCTTTCCCTCTCTCTTCCTCCTCTGGGATACCAATTATGCGTATATTATTTCTTTTTAGTGTATCACTTAGTTCTCTAATTTTCCCCTCATACTCCTGGATTTTTTTATCTCTCTTTTTCTCAGCTTCCTCTTTTTCCATAACTTTATCTTCTAGTTCACCTATTCTCTCCTCTGCCTCTTCCATCCGAGCCGTGGTGGTTTGCATTTTGTTTTCCATTTCCTTTAAAGCGTTTTTCAGCTCCTCGTGACTGTTCCTTAGTCCCCTGATGTCTGTAGCAAGAGATTCTCTGCTGTCCTGTATGCTGTTTTCCAGCCCAGCGATTAATTTTATGACTATTATTCTAAATTCACTTTCTGTTATATTATTTAAATCCTTTTTGATCAGCTCATTAGCTGTTGTTATTTCCTGGAGATTCTTCTGAGGGGAATTCTTCCGCTTGGTCATTTTGGATAGTCCCTGGTGTGGTGAGGGCCTGCAGGGCACTTCCCCTGTGCTGTGGTGTATAACTGGAGTTGGTGGGCGGGGCCGCAGTCCGACCTGATGTCTGCCCCCAGCCCACCGCTGGGGCCACAGTCAGACTGGTGTGTGCCTTCTCTTCCCCTCTCCTAGGGGCAGGATTCACTGTGGGGTGGTGTGGCCCGTCTGGGCTACTTGCACACTGCCAGGCTTGTGATGCTGGGGATCTGGCGTATTAGCTGGGGTGGGAAGGCAAGGTGCACGGCGGCAGGGGGGGCAGGCTTAGCTCGCTTCTCCTTAGGTGATCCACTTCAGGAGGGGCCCTGTGGCAGCCGGAGGGAGTCAGATCGCTGCCGGAGGTTTGGCTCCGCAGAAGCACAGAGTTGGGTGTTCGCGCGGAGCGAGCAATTTCCCCGGCCGGAGCCGGTTCCCTTTGGGATTTTGGCTGGGGGATGGGCGGGGGAGATGGCGCTGGCTAGCGCCTTTGTTCCCCGCCAAACTGAGCTCTGTCGTCCGGGGGCTCCGCAGCTCACCCTCCCTTTGTCCTCCAGCCTTCCCGCTTTCCGAGCAGAGCTGTTAACTTAGGGTCCCAGATGCTAAGTCGCGCTTGCTGTCGGAACACAGTCCGTCAGGCCCCTCCGCTTTTGCAAGCCGGACTCGGGGGCTCTGCTTGGCCGGCGAGCCGCCCCTCCGCCCCGGCTCCCTCCCGCCAGTCCGTGGAGCGCGCACCGCCTCGCCGCCCTTCCTACCCTCTTCCGTGGGCCTCTCGTCTGCACTTGGGTCCGGTGACTCTGTTCTGCTAATCCTCTGGCGGTTTTCTGGGTTATTTAGGCAGGTGTAGGTGGAATCTAAGTGATCAGCAGGACGCGCGGTGAGCCCAGCGTCCTCCTACGCCGCCATCTTCCCAGAATCCCTCCAAGAAGTTACATCTTGAAACAACATAGCTTTCTGCTCAGGAGGCTTGCAGACCTAGAGAAGAGGATTGTATTAACTCAAAAATGTAAGTACGTGTGTGCATTTTTGAAACCCTCTCTGAAATCCTCCAAATGATCAAGGATACACCAGGAGATGTAGGTTCAGTATAAACATTATACTAGACCGGGCTACGAAACTAGTGTGATTCAAATGGGTTACCCCAAACTGGTAAGGCTAAAGGCATGCATGTTACTTTTACACAAAGCAAAAATGAGACTTAAAGTTTCCTAACCTAAGGAAAACTACGATTGGCCTAAAATAAATAACATATTTTTTCTCATTAGAGTGTGTTCTGTGACTAGGGCTCAGCATCTAACATACAAATGGTCACTATATGTGGCTAAATTTCTGGTTTATTATGGTTCACCTAAACGTTTTATATCCCTTACCTTTCACTCTTTTCCTACAAATATCAATTTGTAAATCACTTCTTTTACATTTGTGGGCAATACACAAACATATTCACACATACATAAAATTGAGGGTACCTCCATGATGACAAGGAAGGACTTGGTCTGTTTTGCTTACAGCACCATCCCTGGTACCTAGAACAGAGCATGGCATTTAGTAGTATTAAATACATACTTGCTGAATGAATGAATTGCACAGGTTGCTTTAAAATTTTTATTTAGTTTATTTTCTCTTAAATTAAAAAAAATTGACTGCATTTTTCTTCATAAAATTTAACAATTGTACTGTCTTGTCCTTAGGTGGCATTGACAAAATGGGAGATAGATACATTCTTCCCAGTACTTCACCCTATTTTTCTTTTCATGATAAGGAGAGTATGATCAAAGATAGAATCAGCAATCAAGAACTTTCCAACAAAGGAAAGCTAGGACCGGATGACTTTACAGGTGAATTCTACCAAACATTTAAAGAATTAATATTAACGCTTTTCAAACTCTTTTAAAAATAACAGAAGAGGAAACATGTCCAAACTCTTTCCATGAGGTCAGCATCACCCTGATATCAAAGCCAGATAAGGACACCACAAAGAAAAAAAAAACTATAGGCATATATACCTATAAACACGGAGGCAAAAATCCTCAACTTAATATTAGCAAACCAAATTCAACAGCACATTAAAAGGATCATGCATTATGACCAAGTGGGATTTATCCCTGGGATGCAAGAATTGTCCAACACATGCAAATTAATTAATGTGATACATGACATTAAGAAAATGAAAAATAAAATAACAATATTATTTCAATACATGTAGAAAAAGCATTTGACAAAATCCAACATCCTTCATCATAAAAAATTTCAAAAAATTAGATATGGAAGGAACTTACCTTAACACAATAAAGGCCATATATGAAAACCCATAGGTAACATCCTACTCAATGATGAAAAACTGAAAACTTTTCCTCTAAGATCTGAAAAAAAGCAAGGATGCTCACACTTTCAAATTTTATTTAAACACTGTATTGGAACTTCTATCTACAGCAATTAGGTAAAGAAAGGAATTAAAAGGCATCCAAATTGGAAAAGGAGTAAAATTATCTGTGTTTGTGGATAACTCAATTTTGTCTACATTCCTTAAATTTTTCACAAAAAACTATTACAATGAATAAATGAGTTCAGCAAAATTGCAGGATAGAAAATTGACATGCAATAATCAGTTGAATTTCTATACGTATTCCATACATACAATTCCATACATTCTAAACATATTCTATACATATTCCAACAACAATATCTCTGAAAAAGAGCTTGAGAAAATATTCACTTTATATTACCATCAAAATGCTTGTGAGTAAAGTAAGCAAATAAACTTTTATGCTGAAAACTATAAAACACTGATGAAGCGGATTAAAGCAGATACAAATAAATAGAAAGAGGTCTTGTGCTCATGGAAGAATTAATATTGTTAAACTATCCATATTAACCAAAGTGATATACAGATTCAATGCAATCCCTATCAAATTCCCAGTGACTTTTTTAATATAAGTAGAAAAAAAAGTCCCCTAAAATGTATATGCAGCCATAAAATATCCCAAAGAGCGAAGCAGTTTTAGCACAAAGAACAAAGCTGAAGGCATCACAGTTTCTTATTTTAAAATATTTTACAAAGCTATAGTCATCAAAACACTAGTATTGGCATGAAAACAGACATATAGACCAGTAGAATAGACTAGAAAGCAGAAATTAACTCTGCAACTATGGTTGATTAATTTATAACTAATTTATGAGAAGTAATTTACGAGGATTAACTATGAGTAATTTATGAGGCGTCAAGAAAATGCAATGGGAAAGCATACTCTCTTTAATAAATGATGTTGGAAACACTGGATACTCTCATGCAAAAGAATGAAATTGAACATATAAAAATCAAGTCATAGTGTATTAAACACTCAAATGTAAGACCAGAAATCATAAAACTCTAGAAGAAAACAGAGCAAAAACTTCTTGACATTTTTCTTGACAATAAATTTTTGGATATGGCATCAAAAGCAAATGCAACAAAAAGAAAAATAAACAAGTGGGACTGCCTCAAACTAGAAAGCTTCCAGAAACAATCAACAAGATGAAATGACAACTTGCATAATAGGATAAAATATTTGAAAACCGTATGTCTGATAAAGGGTTAATATCCAAGACATATAAGAAACTCATTCAACTGAATATTAAAAACACACTGATCTGATTTAAAAAAGGATGAAAGAAGTAAATATACATTTCTCTAAAGAAGAGACACAAATGTACAACAGATACATGAAAAAAACACTAGTAATCATCAGGGAAATGCAAATCAAAACCACAATGAGATATCACTTCACACCTATTAGAGTGGTTTTTATTAAAAAGATAAAAGAGCCTTTAAAAATGTTATAAAGAGGATGTGGAGAAATGGAACCCTCATACACTGTTGGTGGCAATGTAGGTACAGCCACTATGGAAAACAGTATAGAGGCTCCTCACAAAACTAAAAATAGCCCTGCCATATGATCTATTAGTCCCAATTTTGCATATATATTCAAAGGAATTTAAATTAATATTTTGAAGGTATGTCTGCACTTAATATTTATTATAGCGTTCTTCACAATAGCTAAGACATGGAAGCAACCGCAATATTCGTCAATGGGAGCACGTGGGTGGCTCATTAGGTTAAGCATCATACTCTTGGTTTTGGCTCAGGTCATGATCTCACCATTCATGAAATTAAGCCCTGCATCAGGCTCTGCACTGATGGCACAGAGAATCTTGGGATCCTCTCTGCCTCTCTCTCTCTCTCTCCCTCTCTCTCTGCTCACACACGCACTCTATCTCCAAACAAATAAGTAAGCTTAAAAATATATTCATCAGGACGCCTGGGTGGCTCAGTCAGTTAAGCGTCCGACTTCAACTCAGGTCACGATCTCGTGGTCCGTGAGTTCGAGCCCGGTGTCGGGCTCTGGGCTGACAGCTCAGAGCCTGGAACCTGCTTCGGATTCTGTGTCTCCCTCTCTCTCTGCCCCTCCCCCGTTCATGCTCTGTCTCTGTCTCAAAAATAAATAAACGTTAAAAATATGAAAATATATATATATATATATTCATCAATGGAAGGATGGATAAAGAAAAGGTGGTATGCACATAAAATGGAATATTATCTATGCTTCAAAAAGGCCTTTTATTTGCTACAGCATGGTTGAACCTGGAGGACATGCGGAATGAAATAAGCCAGACATAGAAGAGCAAATATGACATGATAGAATTTATATTAGCGATCTAAAATAGTAATATTCATAGAAGCAGGAGTGGAATGGTGACTGCCAAGCGGGGGCGGGGGGGAGGGGGAAACTAGACAGCATACAGTTTTGGTTTTACAAAACAAGTAAGTTCGAGAAGTTTATTGTACAGTACAGTGTCTATTGGTAACAATACTGTATCAGATACTAAAATTTTTGCTATGTGAATGGATCTTATGTTATGTATTCTTATTACTACTATTAAAATAACAGAGCAAAACGAAGCTTTTGGGCAGAATGAATAGGCATACAACGCAGATTATAGTGATCATTTCACAGATGTATACTTATTTTCAAACTCACCAAGTTGTATACCTTAATTATTTACAACATTCTGTAAGACCAAAAAAAAAAAAGGCAATATAGTAGCAGGCAAATTGCATGAGATTTTTGAATCAAAAAACCTAGAGCTAGGTTCAGATCTTTAATTATGTGGTCATCAGCAAATTACTAGCTTTGTGAAGCTTGTATATTTTCTTTTGCAAAAAAGGAAAAGTATTACCTTGCTTATGGTGGTTTTGCTAGAATTAGATTATTATACATATATATTGAATTATTGCAGTGAATACAACCTGGAACAAATTAACAGGTTCTTTCTATCCACTTTGAGTAAACGTTGCTCCTGCCTATGGCCATATACAGGTGGTAAATCAAAGAGGGCATTGCAAGTTTTCCAATTTTCTTTAGAGGAAGTATAATTCATATACGGGATCATTAGGTGACAAGATTTTCACACTCAATCCTGTGATTATTATGACTTTTGATTAGTTTATCTCTCTGTGTCATGAGAATCATTTCATACTGGTGTATCAGACAGAAGATTTTAGCTGGAAGCTCCCTTTTCCTGGAAAAAAAAAATAAGCTCTTTATGAAAAAACACCAGCATAGTTACTCGTTGCTCTGGCTGTCAATGGATTTGTTGACTAGAGTATGATATGCAGTCGGATTTGTTTCTGGAATTTTACTCACATAAGAGTTTGGCTCTCTATTGATTAGGAGTTATAGTTTGATGACTACCAAAAAAAATCTCTGTAAGATCAATTCTTGCAGTCTTTTCTTAGTTCAGTGCTTCCATTTAAAAAGGACGCTGCCTCTACCCATTATATGATGTGGCTAAATTACAGTAAAACTTTGAATTGTGAGTCACTTGTTCTGCGAGTGTTCCACAAGATGAGTACTACGTGACGCCCAAATGTCACATGATCACGACTGAGTCAATGGTTCTCCTCTCTCTCTCTCTCTCTCTCTCTCTCTCTTTCCCTGTCTCTCTGTGTCTCTCTCTCTCTCCCTCTCTCTCCCTTGCTAGCAGATTGTGGGTGATCATCTCCCGTGCTCGGATGCTCGGTCTCAGGCTGTGGTGATTTCTTGACAGAAATCAGTGATTTTTCAGAACATTGGAAGGTACCCACAACTGGCACTAGTGTATTTTTTGTCACTTCAAAGCGCCTGTGGACAGTCCTTCGCTTTTCCACGCAAGAGTAAGCTTAGGATGCTTTGCTTCATTCTAGGTCAGGCTGCCTGCAGATACAGACCCTTTCCTCAGTTGCCTGATTGCCAGTTACATTAAATACGGTACAAGACAAGAGTTTATTAATACTGTACTGTTCTCAACACCTGTGCGAGCATATACAAAGGCCCCCCATGAAGATAAAGACTCTATTGAGACAATAGACAGCAGTGATTCTGTTAGTGATAGTGAAAGTTGTCCTACACAATAACTCTCCTATCTCTTGTCTCCCTCGCACCAGCCATGGAGGTTTTCAAAGGTAAGTGCAGGTTATGTTGTTTATTTTTCTTTATATTTTGTATTTTCTTTACTATTTTGTATTGTATTACAGTAGTGTGATCTTTTTATAGGAATATTTTTGGGTTGTGAAATGTATCACCTGAGTCCCGATTATTTCTTATGGGGAAATTCGCTTTGATATACAAGTGTTTTGGATTACAAGCAGGTTTCCAGAGTGACTTATGCTCACAAACCAAGATTTTACTCTACTTGGTAAAGCAGCTGATCCCTTTTCATTTGCAGAGTGGGAGGGTCATAAAGTCTACCAATGGCTTCTGCTTTAGACCTGGTCAGAAATAAATAAGAATTTATTCTTTCCAACTTGGAGTACTTTACTATAAGGTAGAGAGCTGTAAGTAGGAGATGGAAATAGAATGCAAAATTGAGAAGGGCACTTGTTGGGATGAACACTGGGTGTGGTATGTAAGTGATGAATCACAGGACTCTACCCCCCAAAACCAAGAGCACGCTGTTATACCTTGTATGTTAGCCAACTTGACAATAAATTACATTAAAAACAAAAAGAGAGATGGTATTCCAGCCAGGCAGAAAGTAAATTGCAATAAATGTTAATATTTTGGTAAAAAAAAAAAAAAAAGAATGCACAATTGGATCTATATTGCTGTGAGTAAGGCAAGGTGAGAATAAATGACAGAAAAGTATAAGGGATGATTCTGGGTGAAGCGAGCACAAGAAAGGTTCTGGGATGCTAGAACCTAGAACGGTTTTTAAAATGTTGTTTCTGTCTCTCTCACTCTCTCCCCATACCCTCCTCCTTTCCCTCCACACTTATTTATTGACTCTCTACATTGAGTTCGGGGGTCGCCAGGCAAGTAACATTCGAATAAAAGAACTTGCTTTAACTGAGAAAAACTTCATGCTTGAGATAGTGTATCTTTATTTTCATAAATGCTCAAATTCTTTTGTTTTTCTTTCATTCCTTGTCCTTACTCCCAGATACCATTATTTTATTCCACAATAAGTATACAATTCCAAATATTCCCTGTATGTTCTCAAACTTTTCATAGTTAGCCTTCATGTTATTCATTTACTTTCAGTTTTCTGGGTGACATTTTTTTTTCTGATGTTCATCTCCTAGAAAAAAAAAAGGCTAACCACTTTGGTCTCAAGGATGTTCTTAAAGTTTATCTATCCTGAGCAAATCTTACACTTAGTGCTGCAACCAATGCAGAAAAAGCCAATAGAATTCATTTAGCTAAAGATATATTTAATTTAATAAATGAAACATTTTTATTTCCACTAAAAAGAATAAAGCCAACACATTGTATATTCAGAATAGGTGAAATGCTCTTATACAATTAAAACTGAGCACTCATTGTTTTAAATTATGTAACATCTATAATATTTGGAAGAAGAAAGGAAATCATGATTTCTATATTGGAGAAAATATAAAGGAAAAAGTCAAAGATAAAGTCTAAGGAGGAAAAATGGTGTATTTATATTTACTCAATTTTTTTTTGTTCAGAAATATAATGTAGAGTTCCCACTGAGCTTTGGAAGTAGTTTGGAGCATTAAAGGAAACTTTAATCACTCATATTGCACCCTCCGGAGAGGTCATTTCTCTTATGTGACTGCACAATAAATGAAGGTGCATATTCTGGACATCTGTGGCCAGCTTGACTTTTTTTTTTTTTTTCCTCCTTCTTTGGCTTGCCCGAGAGGTTTCTGGACAGCATTAGCTATTGTGGATAAAAATGGAATTCTTCAATTCTGTAATATAGAAATATTTTCTCTTGTGATTCTGACCTCTTAGATCTTTCCTTTATTGTTCCAAGCCACAGCCATAGATTTAGTCCTAAGGAAGCCTCCCATTCCCGGTATTAGTAACTATGGGATAAATGGCAGTGTGCTGTGACTTTTTATTCCAACAGGCCACTGTCTCCTTTGTATCATTGTACATTTTTCTCTTAAGAAGTAGTGCAGCTTTGAAGACTCCTGGATGTTCTTTCCCATCAACAGCAGCAGTCAACACACATGGCGATTAAGGAAGCAAGGTTTGCCTATAAAGGTGGCTTTCCTTAGATTCTAATGCCAAATACATAATAGGAGCTCTCTTGATTCAGTTAAAACATCTGTGGTTCTGTATATGTCACTATGAGATTTCCTGCTCTCCTAATATATGGTTCTTTCATTGGTAAGAAGAAAACTTTAGAATCTAAAATACTCCCTCTTTAAGTCATTGACCAATGGCGATGGAACAAAAATATACATAAATAGAAATAAAGTAAAATACCCCATCTAAGTTTCTTTCGCGTTGCCCATCTGCCTCTTTGATGCATCATGTTCATCATCCATTGTCCTTGGACAAACCACAGAAACTGAGAGCCTCAGATACTCATTCAATACATGGTGATAATAATAATACATTTGTTTCACATGAAACCACGATGATCAGATGACAAAGCCTTGTGTAAAAATGATAATGCAACTTTTTATTAACCTTATGAAGATGGGCTCAAACTTTCAATTTTATCTACTTAGGATTATTCCTCTAGATAAGGTTCAAAGCAGGATCTTAGGTTTGGTTAACAATTGCTGGGGTTTTATGCTTAAATTTGTTCCTCTCTTTTCTTCAAAACGTGGAGAAGCCTGTATTCTCAATTTTACTCCATTAAAAAAACACACAAACAACATGATAATTAAACCCATGGGTTAACACCACAGTGTACAAGGAGAGAATAATAAACTTTTAAAAATCCCCTGAAGGCTCAAAAGATTACAATCATTATGAATCCAATATTCTTTTCCATAGTCTTTGGTGGGGGGGTGACAACAAAAACAACAGTGATAACATCAATGACCAGGAAAACAAAATGACATTTTTTATATAGTCATCGAAGACTTATTTGAGAAAGCTGTATGCCACTTTCTTGGGAAGTTTCAATTATTTATGAACACAACAAGTGAAGAAAACCTAACCTCTTCTGATAAAAACTATAAAGTTGTCTCAAAAGAAGGGGGATGGTATGTCTTTTGGGAAAAAAAAAAAGAATGTATAGCATGTGTCTAAAAATACCAA
This sequence comes from Lynx rufus, assembly GCF_022079265.1. Classification (NCBI taxonomy): domain Eukaryota; kingdom Metazoa; phylum Chordata; class Mammalia; order Carnivora; family Felidae; genus Lynx; species Lynx rufus. The sequence goes on along the minus strand of NW_025814824.1, from coordinate 37,921,548 downwards.
CACAGTGAAAAGGTAGAAAGAAGGAAGGAAAAGAGACATATTACTTTCAAAACTTGGTAGAAGTTATTTTCCCTTTCTTCATCTTATGACAGTAGTCTTCTCCTTTACAACATCTGATACTTATAATTATCTAGTCACTTATAATTAATTGGAGCAATGTGTCCTTTGGCTTCCCCCACCAAAGGGCAAACTTCATGAGAGTATGGACTTTGCTTGTATGCTGTACCATGGCTCTGCCACAGTGTGAAATATACAGTTGGAGAATATCCAATAAATATTTGTTGACTAAATCTCTAAGCGATAGGGTTGTTTGGGAGATCAAAAGAAATATGCATAGGAAAGCCCTTCATAAATAATAAATTAATGATAGCTTGATAACTTTATTTGTATTGTATATGTGAGTAGGGATCAATGAAAAATGAACTAATGCTGCTGCATTAAGGAAATGTTATTTAAATATAAGCAAAACCCTGGTGCAAACATGGGAGCATATATTTCAAGATTTAGAAGGGTATTATGATTTCATGTTTAGCAATACTTTTCTTTTTAAGACTCCACATTCAAAATGTTTATTGCCCAGTGATCTTGTTTTAATTATCTGCATGTTTTTGCTTAATCCCTCAATAGGTTTAGCTATTTTTCTTCTTTTACTTAGTCATCACACAAAAACTTACTGAATGCCTGGAGAGACCAGGATAACTTTTAATGGATTGCTCCTTTTGAAAGGGGAAATAAGACAAGAGGCAAAATTAGAAAATAAATAATTCAGAGCAAACTTAAAGCCGACTTATCTTCCTGATTCAGATACCTATATACACATATCTTATGTGCATACTCATCAGAAAAGTAAAAAACAAAATGACTATCTCACAGTCTATCTTGTGTCTATAATATTGGCCCAGAAATATTAATGGCATAGGTTTTTCATAGTAGAAAGCCTTTCACTTGGCTGAATCTCATAGACCATTTGCTTGTTTTATCAACATTGTCATCAAAACACCTGGGGACTTATTATGAGAGGGAGAATATGAAATCTGCTTTTAATTTTTCCCTCGACTTCTTGTAAATATTAAAATATGATTATATTGATACTATGGATTGCAATATTTCTCCTTTGCTCTCAGACTAAGGAGACATTAAACATCAAAATAAAATAGAAACTCATCCTTACGTGAGAACTTTGGTGAAATTTTATATTTTTGGGTTGCCCACCAAGCCAGCTTTGATTTTGCCTTCCAGAGCTAGGAGACCTACTTCAAAGTTTGTTTCTATGCTTATGTTCCACGGTGTTCGTTCTTGCCAGTGAGTGGTACCAGAAGCCAGCTGGCAGCGCAAGACCTAGAATATGGCCCTCATCCTCAAAGGATAACAAAAAGGGGAAAAGGAGCTTTGAGTTGTGCAAGCCAACTGGTATCTGGAAGTAGGACTACACTCTGGTTTGGAAGATTAATGTAGAAAGAAAAAAGACCAACATCTTCTCATCCAGTTGCTAAAGGCAACCACAGTATTTTTTTTTTCTATGCTTAGCTTTTTTTTCACCAAGTTATTTTACAAAGAAAGAACACGTATTAAATAATTAGTCTTCCTAATTTTTATGCATATAACAACTTGGACGAATCACAAAAACATATGAAAAAATAAGTCAAAAAATCCACAAAGAGATTAAATAGATTTTTATTAAGTTCAAGTGGGGAAAAAAACCCCACTTAATATTTAATGCATACCCAGGTTGTAAACCTACAAAGGGAAGCAACAGTTATCTCTAGTTGGGAGACAGGGATCAGGAAAGGACACACACGGGGCTCCTAGGATGCTGTCAGTCTTCAATTTCTTGGCCTGCATGTTGATTAGATGAATTTTGGAATATAATCCCTGAATAAACTATACATTAATGTTTTATACATTTTTTAATGTGCATAACTTCACATTAGGAAAATTGGTAATTGATTAGTGTATCAGTTTTGACTTTTTGTTTAATGAATTAAAAAAAATCACCACTCTTAAAAATTAAAAGAGGTGACATAAAACTCTAGACAGTAAAAGCAATCCATTCAACATGGATGAGTAGCTACATAGAAACCTAGATGGTTGTAGTTATACAGAGCTGTAGAGTTTGGGGACTAGAAGAGGAACATATAATACACTCAGAATGATTCTTATGGGCGGTTAACTCCTCCATTCCCAAGTGTCTATTTGAATACAATGATTAATTATATTTTTGTTTAACTTCCCCCCCCCCGTTTTATTGAGACACCATTGACATGTAACATTTTATAAGTTTAAGGTGTACAACATAGGATTTGATCTGGATAAATCCATTGATTTAGTGAGTTGCTGAGGAGCTGGCTACAAAAGCCTTAAACCTCTGGCAGTGGTTGGGTTTTGACTTTTTCAGATAAGGAGAATGTACTCAGGATTGATAGCATGAGAGAGAGAGAGAGAGAGAGAGAGAGAGAGAAAGAGAGAAAGGAAGGAAGGAAGGAAGGAAGGAAGGAAGGAAGGAAGGAAGGATCTTTCTAAATTCAGTCTACCCTCACATTTTGGGCCTTGTGATCTGAGAATCAATCTGCCAATTTACATTTAGAAATGCAGCATTAATATTCCAGTGACTATGCTTCATTCATCTATTGACTCAGTCTAATATGCCTGTGCACATAGACACTTGTATATAATTAAGTTACATATCATGTTCACTTATAGGAAACCCAATGGGCAAGGAGAAATGTGCAACCTTGATGTTAGTAAAGCTTGTGCAAAGCTAAAATTTAATTGATTTCCAATGTGGGGGATCCTGATTTGTGTAACTTAGAGCTATAACTATTCATGATTTGTAGTTACCAATTCATGTGTAAACATTTTATAGAGAATAAGTAATGCTTCATCTATGCCTTCCCAAAGCATAACTGGTGTTACTCATTGACGGTCAGAGAAAGTGAGCCAAAGCAAACAAGTCACTTTTTTCCCAAGGACAAACTAGGGTTTGATACCACCAACAATACTGCTAAACAAATTTGAAATAAACAGACTTAACAATTCATATCTTCCTAGCTGCCTTCTGTTCCACCATTATATACGTCCATTAGATACCCAAACCTCTTTGTTGTTCTTAGTTGTTCAAAGTTTCCTCCAAAATAGTCTCAGTAATTTATTTCAAAACATTAATTTCTCATACTTTTTTTATTCTTTTATCTTATTAGGAAAACTGATTGTCATGTGTAAGCAACCAATAATTCACTTTATCATTGTTCTTGCCTCAGTTTCCATAGTTTCTTACTATTGGACCTACTATTTTCCTGGCACTTACTCCAACTATCTCACTCCTTATCCCCTTAACCCACTTATCTCAGAAAAATTGAAACATGAGAAAGAGAATATAAGGTGTATTACGTTGACCTTCTCTAAATATGGTATATCAATCTGATGAATCTGATAGGTAGCACAGAACATTCATATCCCTTGATACACTAATAGATATTCTCCAAAACGAAAAGTGTTTAAAGTAAAATAGGTCATATGCACAGTGACACATTAAAATAAAAATAGATAGATAAAATTTTCTGGGAGCACCTATTCATATAAAAATCACTTAGGACTCCAGATTTAGGTGGACTACAGTTTAGAAGATATTGGAAAAATTTGATTTATCTTGCCTCTTATGATCATGTTGTTCTATCCCTGGCCATCGAGTTCACTATGATGAGTGTAACTGGTAATTGCTGCAACCCTCAATCATTGTTCAGTGCTGGCCCCGGGGTTCCATGGCTCAATGGCAATGTATGGTTTCCTCTGTTGTTCTAACTGTATGTAATCCATGCCTGGCATATTACTGAATGCACGATAGAACTCTAGGTCTCCTTGACAGATTCATTATCCACTTTACAGCCAATTTTGTGTCTGATTTTAATATCTACATTACACACACCCACACATGCACACACATATTTACAAATATAATGAAATTCAAACGACATTCTGGACACACCTTTTTTCACCCTTTATTCCTTTTATGTTTCCAAAAGTGCTGTGAAAGAATTACTGAATTGATGTTATTGACAAGTGTTTTAAGAATCAGTTAATTATGTAATATCTGAATATATATGTTTCCCAGGAGGTTCATAATGTGTCTTCATTTCGGCTTTTAGATTTTAAAATTCTAATATTCTAAATAATCAAGCTTCCACATTGGTGGAATATATAAACTTTGCCTCAGAAGCCCTATCAAAGAGGCTTACAGACAGGGTGATAAGAAATTTCCTCTAGACACAATATAAAAGTACAAAAAGATCAAGATTTCTTTTCCAATTGTGTACAATTTCCACAACTTTGGGCCAAGACAAACTCTTCATTTTGTTGTACTAGCTATAAACTTTAATATTAATATAGTGCAATATATTATAATACAAACTATAATGTTCATATTGGGTTGTAAACTGATCGAATATAGTTCCAAAAAAAAAATAGTTCCAGAAATATGTGGAGTATTAGCAGCACGGCTGAAAGAATGAGCATGGAGCTTCCTAAAGAGACACCTTGAAAGGGCAACAATGACTTGCATGTATTTCCTTAGTATTAGTACTTACTGGGACTTCTACATCGTTGCACGTAGCCACTTAATAATTGGTCAGTTGAACTCAAATGTCCCTTTAATTACTTAGACATGAATGTATGTTTTTGGTAGTCTGAAGACGGGATGAAGACACACTCTTTAGAAGGACCCTTTGAAAAGCAAGGACAATGCATAAAACATAATCCATAAGACATTAATAATTTCTATCCCTTTGGTTATGTTTATTTATTTTTGAGACAGAGAGAGAGCGAGCGAGCACGGGGGAGGGGCAGAGGGAGGGGGAGACACAGGATCTGAAGCAGGCTCCAGGCTCTGAGCTGTCTGCACAGAGCCTACCTTGGGGCTCAAAGCCTCGGACTGCAAGATCATGACCTGAGCCAAAAGTTGGGTACTTAACCAACCGAGCCACCCCGGTGCCCGAATAATTTCTATTTCTTTAGCATTTAATACTAGTAATAATACTATTTGTTCCCATAGTGCTTTTTAATTTTCAGAGTGCTATAACTATACAAAGCAGAGATCTAGAACTAGATCTACTTTCTAGATAAAGAACCTGAGAAAAGAACAATTAAGTAACTAGCTAAGGTAACTCTCATGGTGTCTGTAGGATTTGAAATCAACTACTCTAATCCAAATCCTGAATTTTTACAAAGTGTAAAACCCAACTGACAAAGGCTGAGCACATCACATATGCTTGTGAATTTTTACATTGGAATTGAGAAAGTCAATCTTTTTCTAGTGATGGTTACCGTCAGTGTGAGGTTCAGGAGCAATTGGCTGTTTTTCCTCACTTTGTTGAAAAAACATCAGTTTTGTGATGAAACAATATACAAAGGTAGACAGATGTAGAGGGTCCTGACACCATTGGATATCCTTGTTCCATGAGTTTCTGCATCTCTGTACTTGACCAAGTGGGCTGTTCATGTTTCTTGGATTGCAAGGGCCAACGAATTTCTCCCTTTCCATGAGATGTGTTTGTGTCCTGTGTTATAAAATGTCTTAAGCAATTCATGTAGTTAGCCTGAAAAGTTCAAGAATTTTGAAACCATCCTCTTCTGTTCAAATTAGGAATCTAGTCTCTGCTGAAAATAGAAAACATATTCCTGATGTCTTTCTTTCTGCTTTTTTTTTTTTTTTTTTTAAGATGACTTAGTGGTTAGTTGAGCCCTACCCTGGGAGTTATGCACAGGTTGCATTTCCTCATTTTCTGGCAATTTTCACCTACTGATACTTCTCTTCACAGAAAAAATTCAGGTAACCAGTTTCAACTTAAACGCTATATGAGTTGGAGCGTTCATAAAAGAGATTTATTACACAATTAAAGATGGCTTTTTCCAAAGTAAAGATCTTTGAATTAAAAGTTAGATCACTTGAGAGTCTGATTTCCTTTAATATTGATTTATCCAAACCCTATCACATTTAGTGCATGGGTGGGCGGTGGAAACTGTTAAAACTGGAAGGAGATTATAATACAAAAAAAGAGGAATTTATCTCTTCTTATCGTAAGCCCATGTCACAGGGATAGACATGACCATCCCAACCCCTCTTCCCAGAATCATGACACTAATTTTAAAAGCTTTTAAGATTCTATAATTCAGACTGGTTTGTCATCTTTCAAATTGTCCCAGGAATTCAAAGAGCCAATTTCGAGAAGTGTCCTTGACTGTGGTTGAAGATATGTGTGTGTGTGTATATATATATATATGTATATATATATACACACACACACACACACACACACACACATATAGCGTTACTTGAAATATATATTGTTTATATATTGTATATATTGTATTATATATATTGTATATATATGTTGAAATATATATTGTCCTTGACTGTGGTTGAATAATACTATCTATCTATCTATCTATAGATAGATAGATATTTATAGTGTTATTTGAAATATATCTTGTTTAAAGTACATGTTTGTGGAAGTTTGCTTCTAGGAGAAGATGCATTTGTTACATTTTTACATGTCATTCCCTTTTTGGTCTGCATGCCATTAAACATAACTGCCCTAGTAAAAGGAAAACTTCAGAGTTTCCTTAAATGCCCACAGGATGGCATCAGAGTTCTCTTCATAAATCCAAAGGTTAGTGCTTTTCTCTGACATTTATGTGCTAGACTCTTAAAGTAGAAAGTTTCAGATCTGAAGATTTGAGTATTCATAACATCTTTATTATGGTTGGTCCTCATATCTCCAATTTGATGCTAATTTTGAGTGTAGTTACATGGGTGAATAATCAGCACAGCACTAAGAGAAAATATAAAACTTGGCCTGAGCAAGCTTGAATAAATGTGAGGTTTTAAAGCACATACTAAATGTAAGGAGAGGGAAATATAGTTTTCTGATGACAGGGGTAGCAGTAGCTGTCTTGATGATTGGATGTTTAGCAGAGCATATAAATTCAGCCACAGATAGTTGCCAGGAGCGCTTGCATAATTCACATGAAGCAAGTTTGCATCAGAGTAAGTCAGTGCACCCACTGCTGGTATCAAACTCTACTTACTCTCAAAGAGGCAACATCTAGTGTCTTTAATAGTTCAGGGCAGTACAAACAGAAGTATAAACGGACAGTTGTTTTCTCAGAAAAATCAAAAGCGAAGTTAATCTCAACACACAAGATGTACCCCAGATACAAGAAATAAGGACAAAAAGATTTTTTTCCCCAAATTTCAAGTGGAAACAAAAATGTCTAAGTGTCTGGATCCCAGGCATCTTGTAGCTATAGTGCAAATCAGATCCCTGACCAGGCATCCAGGTAGCTACTTTTATTTTTCAGAAATACTGCATGATACTAAATGGAGCCTAAATGGGAATCTGTGGGAGTAGGGCTCTCATTTTGGATATTTTGCTGACTGCATATATGATTTGAGGCAAGCATTCTTAGTTTTTTTTTTTTTTTAATTTCTAAGCTTAGTAGGTGGAAACACATGGTCTCTAAGACACCCATAGACCCTCACATTTTATAAGCATATTTCTGTTTTTATTAACATTTTCAAAATTCAAAATTTTGATTTAAAACCACATTCTCTTAGATTACATAAATCTGCAAGTAACTTACTTCTTTAGAATTTAGAATTTTTTTTTTCTCATGGATGTAATAATACATTTAAGTTTTTGTTTTTTTTTTCCTGATTAAACAGTAAGCACTCCTCAATTTCATGATAAGCTGATAGTTCATAATGAAAACTGCAGTTTAGAAGGTACTATAAAAACTGTTACTTAATATTATTCAGTCACACATATAAAGGGGACACAGAGTAAAAGGGGGTTCATTTGTAGAAAATTGGAAAGAGCTTCTGACAAAGGGAATTTCAGCAAGGAATGAAGTCTGGAGAAGGACTTCAACTGGGAAGGATAAAATTGAGATGAGGTCTGGAGAAATTTCATTGATAAAGGCTCTAGGGCATAAGCAACATTTTCTGAACGGGAACAGCTCTTGGAGTTTCGGTTTTTCAAGGAAGAAGGAGAAATGAGTTGATTTGCCTAAATTAGATGTTACCATTCATATATGTAATTGAAGTTCTAAACCACATTGCAAAAAAGTATTATGTCACTATTTGCCTAATAATCATATACTTATAAAATAAATTATCCCACACTAAGTAAATAATAAAGATTTGCTAAATAAAATTGAATTCAATTTTATTAAAATTCGTTGCACATAAGTGTAAGATATTTCACAAGACTTAACATTGCAAAGATGGTTTAGACCATCTTTGCTTTTAAGCACACTTGTAACACATTAAGCTATATACTACACTGAAAATATTAATAGCAAATAATTTTACTGTGCATGAGAATAAATTAATTTATATAAGACATTGGAGAATGACAGGATCTAATGTCTAAGTAGGAAATTGGCCATATGGTAGGGGGAGGAAAGTTTAAGAGGAAGATTGATTTGTAAAGCAGGGATATGGGTGAGCATTTAGTGTATTGGAACTGTGAGTAATTTTCAAAGTGAGTGATGGTAATAAAAGGAACTGGAAAGGTTGTTCTGATTAAGAAGGGTCTTGTATATTAAGGTGCATAGATTGTTTTGTGTTTCACAGGAAATCATTGGGGGATACTAAACATGGAAGTTAGATACAAGAATTTCTTTTAACAAAGATCTATCTGGAACAGTGTAGCATGAGAAAGAGGAGACAGTCAGGACGCTCTGGTAATTATCCAGCAGAGAGTTTATAAGTGTTTGGACTATGACAATGGTAATGCTTGGAAAAGAAAGAATAGATTCTAGAAATATTTACTTCTAGGGTTTAGTGAAATGAATTTGAGAAAGAAGTCTTATTTTTGAAAAGAAAATACACTTTTTGAGTGAACTTGGATAGGCTATGCATGTAGTTAACATGTAAATTGGAGTGAATGACGATGTGTGCAGGGTGTAAGTTTGCATTCACTGGTAGGCTGCTAAAACAATAAACACGTGGTGCAAAGAGTGCTCTTGAGCTCAAAGACACCAATGAGTGGATGCAACTTTCCCCTGTTCTTCATAAAGGTCAACCTGAAGTGCCCACAATCCATGCATTTAAAATTTTCAGCAGTCTCAAATGGAGAAGAATCCAGCATTCAGAAAACCCCAGATGACCAAGTTTGATGATTTTGGTTTGAGGGACTGGAACAGGAGAACAAGTGAGTACTTAGTGATACAACTCCTTAGCTTACAAGGAAATTTGTATTGAAATCAGGTTAAACCCTTCTGTGTTTGATTTCTCACTGAGTCATCAGGGCTATGGCAGGCCTAACTTGCCTGCCTTGTGGAGAAAAATATACTATACAGTAAATATTTTATTAAGTTCAGCTAGAGGCATTTTTCCATATTAGACAGAGAAAAGATAAACATGAAGGTTCTCTATTCAATTTCTGTATAATCTCACATGTTCCACATCAGAGCACATCTAGTAATAATATGTTTGTCATATATTAAACTTCTTTCTTTCTATGAACTATCTTGTAGAAGCACTGCAGAACATCCGTGTGCCTCACATCACACAAAATTGAATGGGAATATTCAAAATGTGCATAAATTACCAGAAGAAGTTATTGTATAATAAGAAGAGATAGGAAGTATCACAGGGAAGAATTCAGGTCATATCAGTGGTGGGTGATGACAACGCAGAATTTCAATTACTCCTACATTCATGGTAATAAGAATTGATAAATGACTTAGGAAGGCCAACTATCTATGGAGATAATACAAGGCTATTTCTCTACCTAGTTCAATAGAAAATCAGTAAGATCACTCCTGCCAGCAAAGTCAGAGCAAACATGTTAATAGAGAGGGTAGTAAGAACCGTGAGATGATTCTTACTACCTTCTTACACGGTAGAGATGGTGAGAAGATAAAACCAGATACAAAATAGTCTTAATTGCAAAAACAAACAAATAAAAAACAAGCAAACAAAACCAGAACAAACTGACATGCACTTGAGGACTGACATGAGGACTTGTTTGGAAAAAGATTGCATTGGAAAAATCAAGTTTTGCAGTTATTCTCCATGCGGCATCTAAAATTTGAATAGTAGTTCTGCAAGATGGTAGCATAGGAAGATCCTGAACTCACCTTTTCCATAGACACACAAAATCCAAGACTACCTATGGATTAAGTCCCTCTGAAAAAGATCTGAAAGCTGGATGAACTGCTTATCCACAATAAAGGATTAAAAGACCCCATCAAGATGGGTAGGAGAGGCAGAGACACAGTCTCACCAAAAATCCCACCCCCAGTGCAGCAACACACAAAAGGGAGGGATCTCACCCATCTGGCGCTTCTCCTGGGGGAGTGAGGTGTTGGTGTCCCACATCGGGCACCCCATCCCTGGGATCCGCACCAGAGAGATGAGCTCCCCAAATGTCTGACTTCGAAAACCAACAGGGCTGACATCCTAAAGTGCTATAGGAAACTGAGTTTCCCCTTTTAAAGGGCTCCTGTATAGTTTTACTCACTCTGAAACCCCGTAAAAAAATAGCAGTGTGAAAAGCACCTAGACAAAATGTGAAGGAGAGTCATTTGCAAATATAAAAGCATCTACTGGATGGGCAGGAAACAGCTAAAAGTCCTCGAAGACAGAGGTGCTGGAAGACACCATTTTTGCACTCTCTACCTACCCTGTTGGTGCAGGTAGGCCATCACAGTAGTGGCACCCTCCTGTAGCCTTGCTAAGAGATGGTGGGGGCCAAGGGGCAAGCAATTGCTGCACTGCCCCGCACTGCCCCATTGCCTTGTTGAAGCTGGAGTGTACAGGCCATCGTGAGACTTCTTTGACCCCTCGCTGGACCTGGTGAGCACAAGTGGTCAAGGCATTCTCCTGCTCCCAGCCTAAAGCAGCAGGAATGCATAGACAAGGTACTCGCCCACTGCCTTTGTGAAGCCCGTGAGCATGTCCTGAGCATGCCCTGAGCCTTATACACTTTGCCTGCTTAGCGAAAACCAGTGGTCGTGCACAATTCGCGCAGGGGGTGACTTTTGATTGCGTGGTTTTGGTGGCCAAGAGGGCTGGCATTCCAGAACTTCCTAAGAATGGAACAATTTCAAAGACAGCTCTTGGTGGGCCACCACTCTCAGGGCACTACAAAGATAGCAGACTGAAGCACAACTCCAGTCTCCTTGTGAAAATGGCCAATTTACTAAGCTTGGAGCTTCAGCCTGAGGGACAGTCTTCAGGTTCCAGACAACTAGAGACTAAAGAGACACTCCCAGGGAAGATGACCAGGTAGACACCATCCTTGTGCACCCCCTTGACCTTGCTACAACTTGATGAAGGCTCCTGGGAAGGAGCATATACACTTGTGTGGAGCCCAGCTTTTTGCAACCATCACTCAAGAAGCATCTCCAGAACTGGTCAGGAGGCCAGCAGGGATTGCCATTGCAGCCTGACAGGAGTGTATAGATTTGCAGACTTTAAAAACTGTTGCCCGAGGGTATGACTTCTCGTCGGCCTGAAAATAGGTGCCAAATGAGACTTCTCATGGAATAGTGACAAATCTTGGTACACCCTCAACAGAAACGAATCAATAACAAATTAGGTGATTTAGAAAAGCATAGAGATTTAAGAGATAACCAAGCACTATGGAAATGCTGAATGAGAACCTTCATCACCTCCACAGGCCGCTTCTACAAGACTCAGAGAGGTAGCTGTTTTGCCTGATACATAGAAACAACATAGAGTCAAGCAAAGTGAGAAAACAGAGAAGCATGTTTTACATGAAACAAGACAAAACCTCAGAAAAAGACCTTGATTAAGAGAGTCAGCTAGAATTCAAAGTAATGCCCATAAAGACACTCTCTGAACTCAGGAGGAGAATACATGGATGCAGGGAGAACTTCAATAGTGATAGAAAATATAAGAAAGTACTGAAAAGAATTCACAGAGCTGAAGAATATACCCAAACTGAAGATCACACTAAAGAGGTTCAATAGTAGAGCAGGTGAGGCAGAAATCAATGAGCTGGAAATCAACAGAACTCTAGGGGAAGCAGCAAAAGCAGTTCCAAGAGGAAAGCTCATTATGATACAGGCCTGTTTCCATAAACAGCATAATAAATAAATAATCTGAAAAGATTTATGAGCCCAGGTTATTAACATGCTTACAGCCTAGAAACCTAGGACTTAAAGGTTTTACATATTTTCACCTTTATAATGATTAAGTGAATAAAACAAATACTATGTCTTAATGTGTCAATTATACTTTAATAAAAAAGAAAATCATATCTTTTTTTTAATGAGGTATAATTGCCATGCAATATTACATTAGTTTCAGGTCTCTAATATAGTGATTCAACATTTATATACATTATGAAATTATCAACATAATAAGGCTGGTTACCATCTGTCTCCATATACAATATCATTGACTATGTTCCCAGTCAGAAACCTCCCAGCAAACCAGAACCAGATGGCTTCACTGGTGAATTATATCAAACGTTCAAAGACTTAATACCTATCATCAAATGCCTCAAAAAAACTGAAGAGGAAGGGGTGCTCCCAAACTCACTTTACAAGGCCAGCATTACTCTGGTACCAAAATCAAACAGACACACACACACAAAAAAGGGAAATTACAGGCCAATCTTCCTGATGAACATAGATGCAAAAATCCTCAACAAAATGTTAGCAGAATGATTTCAAAAACACATTAAAAGGATCATATACCACGATCAAGTGGGATTTATTCCAGGAATGCAAAGATGTTTCAACATCTGCCATCACTGTGACATACTGCATTAACAAAATGAAGATAAAAGTCTACGAAGATCTCGATGCAGAAAACACATTTGACAAAATTTAACATCCATTTATCAGACAAACCCTTAACAGAGAATGTACCTCAATATCCTAAAGGCCATAAATTATGAACCCATGGCTAATATGATACTCAGTGATGAAAAGGTGAAAGTTTTTTCCTCTAAAGTCAGGAATAAGACAAGGGTGCCTACTCTCCCCACTATTATTCAACATAGTATTGGAAGTCCTAGCCAGAGCAGCTAGTTAAGAAAATATAAATAAAAGACATCCAAATTGGATAAAAAATAAAACTATGACTATTTGAAAATGACATGATACTGTGTATAGAAAACTCTAAAGACTCTACCAAAAAGCTACTAGAACTGGGGCGCCTGGGTGGCTCAGTCGGTTAAGCGTCCGACTTCAGCTCTGGTCACGATTTTGCGGTCCGTGAGTTTGAGCCCCGCGTCGGGCTCTGTGTTGATGGCTCAGAGCCTGGAGGCTGCTTCCGATTCTGTGTCTCCCTCTCTCTCTGCCCCTCCCCCGTTCATGCTCTGTCTCTCTCCGCCTCAAAAATAAATAAACGGTAAAAAAAAAAAGCTGCTAGAACTAATAAATGAATTCAATAAAGTTGCAGCATACAAATTTAATATACAAAAATAATTTGCATTTCTGTACACTAATAACAAACCATCAGAAACAGAAATCAAGGTAAAAATCCCATTTACAATCGTATCAAAAATAATAACATTTATAAGAATAAGTCTAACCAAGGATGTGAAAGGCTTATGCACTGGATACTATAAAATATTGATGAAAGTAACTGAAGAAGACACAAATAAATGGAAAGATATTCTGTGCTCATGGACTGGAAGAAATAATATTGTCAAAGTGTCCATACTACTCAAAGCAATCTACAGATTCAATTTTAATGGCTGTTTTTACAGAACAGGAACAAATAATTTAAAAATTTGAGTGGAATCAAAAAGATTCTGAATTACCAAAATAATTCTGAGAAAGAAGGAAAAGCTGGAGATAGTATCCTCCCTGATTTCAAACTATACTACAAAGCTATAGCAATCAATACAGTATGGTATTGACATAAAAACAAACACATAAGTCAAAGGATCAGAATAGAGAGCCAAAAAATAAACCCATACATATGGTCAATTAATTGATGATAAAGGATCCAAGATATATACAGTGGGGAAAGGACAGTGTCTTCAATAAATGATGTTGAGAAAACTAAACAACCACATGAAAAAGAATGGAACTGGACCACTATCTTATATCCTATGTAAAAATTAACTCAAAATGAATTAAATAAGGGGTGCTTGGGTGGCTCAGTCAGTTAAGCGTCTGACTTCAGCCCAGGTCATGATGTCAGTCAGTGAGTTCGATCTCCGTGTCGGGCTCTGTGCTGACAGCTCAGAGCCTGGAGCCTGCTTTGGATTCTGTGTCTTCCTCTCTCTGCCTCTCCCCCACTCATTCTCTGTCTCTTTCTCTGTCAAAAATAAATAAAAACATTAAAAAATAAAAAAAAATTAACTAAAGACATGAATGTAAATCTGAAACCATAGAACTCCTAGAGGGATTCATAGGCATTAATCTCCTTGACATAGGTCATAGCAATGTCTTTCTGGATCTCATTTCAAAGGCAAGAGCAAAAAAAGCAAAAATAAAGTATTGGAACTTACAACAAACTAAAAAGCTTCTGCACAATGAAGGATGCCATCAACAAAATGAAAATGCAACCTACTGATTGGAAAAAAATATTTGCAAATAATATACCCAATAAAGGGTTAATATCCAAAATATATAGAGAACTCATACAACTCAATAACAACAACAACAATGTCCCCCCCTCCAAACAATCCAAATAAAAATTAGGCAGAGGATCTGAATAGATACTTTTCCCAAGAAGACATACAGATGGCCAACAATTATATAAAAAGATGTTCACCATTGTCAATCATCAGGAAAATGTAAATCAAAGCCACAATGATATAACAGATATTATATCTGTTGGGATTGCTATTATCAAAAAGACAAGAAATAAAAAGTATTAATGAGGATGTGAAGAAAGGGAGCTCTTGTACACTGTTCATGGGCATGTAAATCGGTGCAGCCACTATAGAAAATATTATAGAGGTTTCTCAAAAAAAAATAAAAATAGAACTACCATGTGATCCAGTAGTTAACTACTATGTATCTATCTGAAAACAACAACAACAATGGTAACTCAAAAAGATATATGCTTTATTGCAGCATTATTTGTAATAGACACATTATGGAAACAACCTAAGTGCTCATCCATAAATGAATGGATAAAGAATATGTACTATATATACAATGGAATACTACTCAGAGTAGTAGTTCTCATTTCAGAAAACTACTCTGACATTAAAAAAAAAAAAGAATGAAATCTGGCCACTTGCAACAACATGGATGGACAGTGAGGCTATCCGGTTAGGCGAAAGAAGTCCGACAGAGCAAAAACAAATATCACATGATTTTGCTTATACATGGATTCTAAAACAAACAAAAACCAAAATCCAAATTCTGAGATGCAAAGAATAGACTGGTGCTCACCAGAGGGGAAGAGTGTGAGGGAGGCAAAATGGGTGAAGGAGATCAAGAAGTATAATCTTCCATCTGTAAAATAAGTAAGTTATGGGGTGCCTGGGTTAGTGGCTCAGTCAGTTACGTGTCCAACTCTTGATTTTGGCTCAGATCATGATCTCATGGCTCATGAAATTGAGTTCCATATCACGCTTGGCGCTGAGCATGGAGCCTGCTTGGGATTCTCTCCACCTCTCTTTGCCCCTCCTCTACTCATGGCCTGTCTCTCTCTGAAAATAAATAAATATTTAACATAAATAAGTTGCGGGTATGTAATGTACAGGATGGGGAATATAGTCAATAATATTGTATATTAGCGTATATGGAGACAGGTGGTAACCAGCCCTGTTATGGTGATCATTTAGTAATGTATACAAAAGTTGAATCACTATACTATAGACCTGAAACTAATGTAATGTTGCATGTCAATTATACCTCATTAAAAAAAAGATGTGGTTTCCTTTCTTATGCAAGTATAATTGACACATTAAGACATCGTATTTTTTTATTCACTTAATCATTATAAAGCTGAAAATATGTAAAACCTCTAAGTCCTAGATTTCTAGGCTGTAAGCATGTTAATAACCTGGGTTCATAAATCTTTCCAGATTATCTAACCCAACAGGCCAAACTGCTCACAGAGCTTTAACACCTCTGTTCATATTATCTCCGGCTTTCATTAGCATATAAATGTCTTCAGGCAAGCCATTAATCAAAAATATCAACCAAAACACAGCTAAGAATATCAATCAGTTCTACAGCAGGCCATGTGAGGCTCCTGATATATTAATATATGTATTATATACCCATTTCACAAACTTGTGATTTATATACATTTGCTAATTTAATCCCCTGCCTTAAGGAATCTATTATCATCACCCCTGTATTATCAGCGGAGAAGACAGAAGCACTGAGAAGTATAGCAGCCAAAGTGATAGAGCCAAGATATGGTGAAGCTGGGACCTACACCAGGTGATCAGAGCTGTATGCATGGCCTCATAATGAAGAATGTTCCACCTCCAGACTTAGTTGCTGAAGAGCAGAATTCCTAAATTAGGAAACATCTGGTGTAAACCCTAAGGACACAGAACAAGATATGGAACAGGAGATGTCCTAATTAATTAAATGCAATTGATTCCAATCATACAGTTAAGGTGAATGCAAAAAGCAAACTCAGTAAAAGGAAAATAGCGAAAGATAACAAAAAAATTAACTTAATAAGAAACCATTCTAAATACCCCATAGTTGAAGTATGGTTACAGCCTATCTTGTGGGCATTTAAAAGGGTATCTACAAAGCATATGTAATACTGTGGAAATGTACTTTTTGTTGTAATATTAAACTTAAAAGTCAAAGTAAACTGTTACATATGAAAACGATTACAAATTTATACTGGAGCATTCTGGAAAGTGGCAACAATTTTACCAAATTGTTAATATCACAATATGTCAGATTACTAGGGACTGAACTGTGAAAAAAATAAAATAAAAATTGAAGAGAAATTTAAAAAGAGAATAATAATATGTGATAATTTAAATTAAATCTAGTTGTCAAAAATGACAGTGCAAGTCTTTTATCAGCTAAGATGCAAACAGAATCAAGGACATGAAATGCATTTTTTTGGTGGATTTTTTAAGGCAGGACAGAGAAGGTAAGAGACATAAATTCTTATCATTTGAAAAACCCTCCAATATCGCATAAGTAAAAACAGGAGAAATAAGTTACAAAAAAGAGTTCAGCAAAAAGTTGGTTTTAGTATTTTTATATTGGACTTTTAAAACAAACAGCACAATAGCCCAAAACACCTTATTTTCTTATTTAAGTAGAAAAGAGCATTGACTTTAAAATTGTTCACACTGTGGAGCTTCTGAGAATCTGTTTGTATTACAAATTTTAGATGGAATACAGAACAATTCTGTAGTTCTTATTTCACAGACACTTACCCAAAACACCTTGTTTGAATACCAACTAGGGGTGTCTACTGGGGAAGACTACAAGATAAACTACTGCTCCTTCCCTGAAATAAAGTATATAAATAAATAAATGCTGTAAATGTGTTCTATGATGTGGAAGGGTGTGCAAGGAAGTAGGAGTCTGGCTATATTAAAGCATAAAGGAAGGACTTACATCCATCTGGGCTCAGGGGATTCTTTCAGTGATACTTGGTTGAACAGTGACATTGCCATAGATTAAACTGAGGTTTAGGGAAGAGTCCTTTACTAGAAGGAACTACATGAATGAATTCCACTACAGGAAGGAAATATTATATATTACTTGAAGCATGTTCAACGAGTTAACGCTGATTAAAGAATAGGTTCCGTGTAAAAGTAGGACATGTGAATGAGTGAGAAACAAATTTGAAAAGGTAGCAACGGTACTTGTCAAGGATTTGGCAGTTTGGTTTTATTCATGACAGGGAAAAAGGAGAAAAGAAGGTAAAAATTGACTATTGAGTAGGTATCACATAATTATTATGTGTTTTTATTATATCATTCTCACAGCTACAGAGTGCGATTACTGAAAGTGAAGCTCATGTTGGTTGCTCAATATAATATACTTTGCAAGGTGGCATCAAAGCACTCACGGTTAACTTCAAATCACAAACTCTTTCCATTGTATTATAGCCTAACATTTTTAACCTCTTCTCATAGACGGATCTAAAATATTTCAGAGCAGTGGGATACAGATTATATCCTGTGTGCAATTTTCAGTGACCCTAGGAAAGGGAATAATAGTCACTTGGATTCTTTGAAAGGGAACAGTACTCCACTCGGATTCTTACCTCTGTGTGTGTGTGTGTGTGTGTGTGTGTGTGTGCGCGCGCGCGTACACGTGTATGCATGCACGTGAGTGTGTGTTTGTGTTTTGTGGTTCTATTCACATTTTGAGATTGTTTACTCTAGCTCTGCAAATAATGCTAGTGTTGTTTTGAGAGAGATTGCAGTTAACGTGTAGATTGCTTTGGGTACTGTAGATGTTTTAACAATATTTGTTCTTCCAAGTCATGAGCCTGAAATGTCTTTTCATTACTTTGTGTCATCTTCATCAGTGTTAAATAGTTTTCAGAGCACAGGTCTTCCACATCTTTGATTAGGCTGATTCCTAGGTTTCTTATTGTTTTTGATGCAATTATAAATGCGATTTTTTTCTTGATTTCTCTTTCTGCTGCTTTATTATTGGTGTATGGAAGCACATCCAGTCTCTGTATATTCATCTGCAACTTGGCTGAATTCACCAGTTCCAACAGTTTTGTGGTGGAGTCTTGCAGGTGTTCTACATAGAGTATCATGTCATCTGCAAATCGTGAAAGTTTTACTTCTTTTTTTTCCTTACCGATGTGGATGACTTTTATTTCTTTTTGCTATCTGTTTTATTTTTTTAACCAATCTCATTTCTTTATATTCGCACCTTATATTTAGCTAAAAAGACAGGTTGAGAAATAAAATCTTGCCAGTATTCTTATTTTGTCACCTACATATGAGCTCTGGATATTTCATTTTATGACTAATTTTCTTCTCAGTCTAGGGAAAATTCCCCTTCCAGGGGTATGAGGTGGTGTAGATTATATCTTCCCTTTCTCTGAGTGTGAGAAGAAAGAATTTAAATAATTGAGTCATGTAATTGTGAATGTGGATATTTTTTCCTAATAAAAAGAAGGTAACTTCTCGTTACTCTTTTAAAGAAAGGCATTTTCCTTTTTCTCAGTGTTCTTCTGAGTAGGGATGATATTTGTATAGAGTCTTTCTAGCATTCCCTAAGCACCAGCTGCCACTTCACTTTTATAACCTGCCTGACTTAAAGATCATGCTCACTGTCCAAAAAACAACAATCATAAATTGAATATACTATAAACAATGGTTTTAAAAGATTTACATATTTCCATAAAATATATGAAGACATTTATCCTAAAGGAAATATTTAATCCACTAAAACTTCAATTTACTCAAAATAATTATTGTTCATGTACTTTTAATGTTAATACAAAAACGAAAGTACATGTTCAGAATCCCCTTCTTAATGTTACATGGAGTAGCCATCTAGTTAACATGGATGGGGCAAATGCTTGAACTGCTACATTGCTGCCTTAAAATAGAAGGATGGTCATCATCTTTGATCTTTCTTTTCCCAGCTTCGTTGAGACAGACAACATATAACATTGTGTAAATTTAAGGTGTACAATGTGATGAGTTGACACATGTATATGTTGCGAAATATTTACCAAAACAAGGTTGGTTGACATATCCTTTATGTCACATATTGCCATTTTGTTGTTGCTATGGTGAGAGCATTAAAACTCTGCTGCCATGGCAACTTCCAAGTGTACAATATGATAGAGTCATCGTGTTGTACTTTGGATCTCTGAAATGTATTCCTCTTGAAACTGAAAGTTTGCTACTTTTGATCTTTTCCCTTTTTCCTTCACCTCTTACCCCTGGAAACCATGATTCTAGTCCCCATTTCTGAGTTTGATGTTTTTTAGATTCCATGTATAAGTGAGATCATATGGTATTTGTCTTTCTCTCTCTAGCTTTTTCACTTAGCATACTACCATCAAGGTCCATCCATGTTGTGTCAGATGGGAGGATTTCCTTCTTTTTATAGACTGAATAATATTTCATCATATATACACATATATAATTATACAACTCATCATTTATAGTCATCATATATATAATTCATCATAAATATAATGTCATATGTATAATTAAATATTAAAATTGAATTTGTTAGTTCTAGCAATTTTTTGGTGGACTTTTTTTGGATTTTCTATATACAAAATTGTATCATAAGCAAGCAGAGACAGTTTTACTTCTTCCTTTCCAATTTGGATGCTTTTTGTTTCTTTTTCTTGAGTAACTGCTCTGGCTAAGACTTCTAGTACTATGTTGAAAAGGAGTGGTGATAGTGGGTGCCCCTGTCTTGTTCCTGATCTTAAAGGGACAGATTTCAACCTTTCACTATTGAGTACAATATTAGTCGTGGGTCATATATGATGTTTACTATGTTGAGGGATAGACCTAAATCTTTTTAAAGACAGAGATCTCATTCAATAATACTGCATATCTGTGTTGAGATCCATGCATACTTAGCAACCTGAAACCTTCGTAAAGAATATATGAAGGCCAGGGCATAATGAAAGAGTGGATAGTATTTAATTCTCAGACAATAATAAATTGCCTAAATGTATTTAAATCACAAATATCTAAAGTTTTTCTGGAAGTAAATCTTTATTTCTCTTTCTTTCTTTCATTCTTTTTTTTAATTTAATTTAATTTAATTTTTAATTTATTTTTTTAACATGAAATTTATTGTCAAATTGGTTTCCATACAACACCCAGTGCTCATCCCAACAGGTGCCCTCCTCAATGCCCATCACCCACTTTCCCCTCCCTCCCACCCCCCATCAACCCTCAGTTTATTCTCAGTTTTTAAGTCTCTTCTTTCATTCTTTTTAAAGAAACATTTATTATACTAGGTAATGAATTTATGAAGACGTGTTTCATCAGTGAATAAATTTAGGAACTCTAAGGACATAAGGACATTTGTCAAGAGAAGATGGAATTTTCGTAGAACACAAAAAGCGTGTATTTCAGCCAATTTGAGGCAATGAACATTAGCAATAGGAAAGCAGAACATTGAATAGACAGAGGAGAAGTTTGAATAGCTAACAAAACTCAAGTGCTCTGTTGATTTTTGGTCTGAAAGCATAAACATCCTGATTTGATCCTCTCAGATAGTCATGTGTGATGGCCATGCATGTGCCCCATTTTAGGTATGAAGGGATAGGGTAATGCCTATAATAATGTGTTTAATGTTAAATGTGTTAAATGTCTTTTGGGGATGTCATTTTAATTATTTTTGAATTCTTATGTCTACCTCAAAAGAAATATTGTTCACATTGTGCGTAAGAGAACATAATTATAAACACAGATTTTCTGTAAAGCACAAATTATTTTTTCTTCATATTATGATCTAGCAAAGGTCCCGTTTTCCAATTCATTAAGTAGAATCTATTATTTAAAAATATAGCTCATTCTCATCCAGTTTTCCCAGTATGTCATGTTTGTTATTTCTATAATCATCTATGGAAAATCTTTTCACATATGCGATGAGAAATGTTGTTTTCACTCCTGTGTTTGTAAAGCCATGTGGCAAAATAATAACAATATTTTAAATAAAAAATCAAATCATAATGCCCTTTGAAAAATCATGTATACTTTGAATTATACTCTATAATCAAGTTGTAGTTTACATACTAAATCACTTGAAATTTTACCAAGATTAACACAAAACTATTGTAGGGAGCCATGACAGAATTTCTTGATATTTAGAAAGGGTGTTTTTCTGCTATTTATAATTATATTATAAATAAACCTCATTTTTCATATACAGGTAATTTACCACAGCATATTGTAACACTGTATCTCATGTACATGTTGATAGGATATATACTTGTAACCAGCACTGAAAATAAATACTATTAGATATTAAATATGTATAGCTATTGACTTTTGATATACTTAGTGATTTCTTCCTTTAACCAATAACTTCATTCACTATAATATTGAATTTGTTACAATAAAACATCCTTCAAAATTTTGGAATTAGATGAACATGGTAACTAAAACAGTAGAATGAAAAGTCAGAGTGGAGTTTGGAGCCCACACAAAATCCCAGGGCTAGGTAAGCAATCAGAAGTTCCAACAACAAGGATTAAGGGCACATCCAGGGGTCCACATGGGTCGAACAGATATTAGGAGCAGTGGGCAGAGAGATGGGAGAAGAAAGTTGAACAGGATGTGTAGGGTAAAAATTAGACTCCATTCCTACAGGTAATTCAGAGGCTGGGAGATCAGGGCAAACAGGGGCCAAAATTATAGCTGATATTACTACTTTACTAGTTAAAGTCACTTTATCTAACTAAACGTGTTATCACCAAAACATGAAATGGGATTCACCAAGGATAGATTGCTAAATGTCCCTGGCTGGGAAGGTTAAAGAAATGCAGGTATTAGAAATAAATACATAATTTAAACAAGAGCCCTGCTCTTGGACCTTCTCCAACAAGGATATTTCCTTCTTCTCAAATGTATTGGTGTGATGGCTCAGTGTTTATAGAAGATTTTGTGTCATATAAAAAAAAAGGTTTAAAAAAGATCTTTGGAAAATATGTGTATAAAACCAGACATATTTCAAAATGCATACAATAGTACTTTTAATATAATGCACATTAACATATATCTGTTCATTCATTCATTAATTCATTCACCTTTCATTATTATTTATTTATTTACTAAAGTTTATTTTTTTAAGCGTATTTATTTTGAGAGCTAGAGACAAAGAGAGAGCATGTGTGCACGCAGGAGTGTGAAAGGGGGAAGGGCAGAGAGAGAGAGAGTCCCAACCAGGTCTGCACTATCAGCATAGACCCGGAGGAGGGGCTCAATCCCACAGCCGTAATGTCTTGACCTGAGCCAAAATCCAGAGTTGATCGCTTGACTGACTGAACCAGCCAGGCGCCCCACCATTCATTATTTAAAAAATATTTTTTTAATGTTTATTTACTTTTGAGAGAGAGAGGCAGAGACAGTGACAGAGGTACGAGTGGGGGAGGGGCAGGGAGAGGGAGATACAGAATCCGAAGCAGGCTCCGGGCTCTCAGCTGTCAACACAGAACCTGACTCGGGCTTGAACTCAGGGAACGGGAGACCATGACCTGAGCTGAAGTTGGCCGCTTAACCGACTGAGCCACCCAGGGGCCCCATGGGGAGAAAGATTATTTTTTAAATTGAGTTTATATAGTGTTCCATACACCCTTTCTTCTCTAGAGACATTGCCGTGAGCAAAGCAAATCAAGTCCTTTTTCTTTTTTTTTTTTTTAATTTTTTTTTTCAACGTTTTTTATTTATTTTGGGACAGAGAGAGACAGAGCATGAACGGGGAGGGGCAGAGAGAAGGGGAGACACAGAATCGGAAACAGGCTCCAGGCTCCGAGCCATCAGCCCAGAGCCCGACGCGGGGCTCGAACTCACGGACCGCGAGATCGTGACCTGGCTGAAGTCGGACGCTTAACCGACTGCGCCACCCAGGCGCCCCATGTCCTTTTTCTTTCATGAAACCTGTTTCTGTAAGAGGAAGGTAGTAAACATGAAAGGTACAAAAGTAAATAAAATCAGTGGTCATATAATACAGGTTCTGAAGAAAAATCAAATAGACTCAGGGGTAAATAGTGAAGAAAGTGGTGTTGGTGGAGTGTTTGTGCTATTTCATAGTATTTTGTATGGGATGGTCAGAGAATGCGTCTCAGAGAAGGCCATATTTGAGCTGAGACTTGAATTAAGGAACAACATATGCATAGGTATGGGGAAGAAGATCGAGTAAAAACAAGGGCTCTGGGCAGAGAATGTTTGCCAGTGTTTGAAGAAAAGCCAGCAGTCTGTCTGGGTGGCTGCCTGAATCAGTGTGGGGAGCAGGTGAGTGATAGGACATGAAGTCACACAAGTTAAGCCGTCAGGTTACAGAAAGCCTTGTACACTATGAAGAAAACTTAAAAAAAAACATTTATTTATTGGGGCGCCTGGGTGGCTCAGTCGGTTGATTAGCCGACTTTGGCTCAGGTCATGATCTGGCAGTCAGTGAGTTCGAGCCCCGCATGGGGCTCTGTGCTGACAGCTCGGAGCCTGAGCCCGCTTCCGATTCTGTCTCCCTCTCTCTTTGCCCCTATCCCGCTTGTGCTCTCTCTCCCTCTCTCTCTGTCTCTGTCTCTCAAAAATAAATAAATGTAAAAACAAATTTAAAAAAAAGTTTATTTATTTATTTTGAGAGACACAGAGGCAGCACAAACAGAGGAGGGGTGAGAGAGAGAGAGAGAGAGAGACAGAGAGAGAGGGAATCCCAAGCAGGTTCCACGCTGTCAGCATGGAGCCCAATGCGGGACTCAATCTCAGGTACCATGAGATCATCTCCTGAGCTGAAACCAAGAGACTGAGCCAGCCAGGTGCCCCAGAAAACTTTGAATTATATTTTGCATGAAGTGGGAAGCCATTGTAGTTTTTAGAGAAAGTACTGACATACCTTCACTTACATTTCGTTTGGATAATTCTGGCTGATAAAACAGTAAGAGGGAAGCAAGAAGGCCAGTTCAGAAACTATCAGTGAGTTGTTTAAATGCTATTGTATTCAAGACCCAGATAATTCCTCCATTTAGCTATCGTTTCAGGAGAAAGAAACAATATATTGACTTGCCTCTTGTGTTCCGTGATGATGTCACATTAATCTTACTTAAAAATGTGAATAATTCAAATCTATACAGCACCACTAAGAGTTTTAAGCATTTCGGGCTCCACCTTAAACGTAGGAAAATGAAGACTGGGAGAGGTTCCTAAGACTTGTGATTAAACTAGAGTTGGTACAGAGACAGGTAATGATTAAAACATACATAGATTTTGGAGTTATAAATACATCAGTTCAAGGTTTACATCTGATATGTAACAACAGAGTCAAGTCACATTAAGTCTTTATGCTTCAATTTTCTTTACAGTTTTCTGTAAAATGAACTTCAGTGAAATATTTACTCCAAAGGGGGGAATGTTAGGTTAAATGAGATGATTTATATAAAATACTTTTCACCATGCCTTGAATAGATTATGGGCTCAATTTTAGTTATTTTCCTTATTCTCAACCTCAAAAGTCATCTGCATCATTAAATTGAAGGTTTTCAACAGTCTGACGGTTGGTTCAAGATAAGCTGCACCATCAAATCATTGATCTGGCTCATAACCAGAATCTAGTCTTATCTTAGGAACATTGTTGTCTTTAAGATGGGCTGCATTTTGTCTCTGGGACCCCTAAACCTCTCTTTCTAGAAAATATCTTCCTTCTATATTCCAAAAGCCTCTGTTTTAAAAGTAAGGACTCAGCAGGAAACATTACATAAATGTAAGAAATCATGTTTTATATTCTCCCTGGAAAGATCAACACTATTGCTGTAGTAAAGTAAATTTGAAAATGTATTCTTACCCCCAAAGCACCATTCTATAAACAGGATACCCACTGCAAAGCTGTATATATTTAAGACCTACACATTCTCTTATCTTTGGATTTAGCAAGACATGCACTACAATCCAATTAGAAAGTAAAATGGACTTAATTACTTAGCTCAGATCAAAGAACATAAGGAAGCAAAGAATCTAATTAAAATTAATAATATAATGGGCAGCTTTATCTAATGCCTGATCTAGGACATTTCATCTTAATTTAAACTCAACTCTCAAGTTCATAGCAAGGCCCCGTCACTGTCACTGATTGTTATGAAATTTGATAACCCTGTGGCAAATCCTTCCTGTGTATCTGTTGACCAATTCTAAGTAATAGATTTGTCTGTTCAACCAGGAGAGGTCAGAAAGTTCACTCTGCTACATGTTTATATTGAATTTCTTTAGCTTTCTATCTCTTATTTTAGCCTGATTAATATTCTTCAGATGTTATTGAGTAGTGCAAATGATCTATGAAATGTACACAGCCACAGGCCATATTTACATTGAGTGGGAGCAGTGTCTAAGTTAATCAAGAAGTCTCATAGATGCCTCTAAACCTCACTTAGAGTGCATTTACAAAGTACTTTTTATTTTAATGTTTGTACTAAATTGATCCCCCAGTACGGTCCAAGTAATATATTAAAGTCATTTTGTTGGCAATATGTAAAGAAAAAAATCTAGTTAATTTACGGACGTATAATCTCCACTGTTAACTTCTGTGTGTGTGTGTGTGTGTGTGTGTGTGTGTGTGTGTGTGTATGCATGCTCAACAGGCACAACATAAGTATTACACATCCAAAACCAAAGCAGACCAACCTTTTACCTTGGTTGCTGAGGCGAACCTGAATCAGTATTTCAGCTTCCAGGTATAAATCACATATTTCTGTCAACTGTTATTTGTCAAATATCTTTCCAGAAGGAGAAGCTAAAACTTTGTACCATTAAACATATATATTGATTATAAGTGTCATCCTTATTTAGAATTTTTTTAAAAAGCATTTTGATGTCTAAAGCCCAGAAATTGGGTCTGAAGTCAAAATATAAAAGAACTCAGTAGGATTCTAAAGCCCCTCAGAATGTCAAGGGCAGCTGTGGGAAAAGGACCATAATCAGCTATAGTTATCCAGGTAAGAACCAAGCAAAGACAAACAATAGTCTAAGAGCCACAATGGATAGCTTTGATCAGGATCAAAGTGAGAAGAAGTTTAAAAAGGAAAATGGAAGTTTAATTTAGGAAAAGGTTGCAAGTATGGGGCAGCTTTTCAGTTTTCTCCTTCATGGATGTACGCACTCGCCCTCTTTTGGAACCTGTGCAGTTGTGTTCTCATGGGCTTGTCTTTGCACATCATAAAGCCAAGGATGTTAAATCTTAGCCTCTCAGTGTATAGAAGCCTGCTTAAAGGGGCCAGATCTCCAAGGCATGTCAGAGAAGGTAAAAATAAGTTTTAGATCTATTCTTTGGTGAAATATTTGCCAACAAATATTTTCTGTGAAAATCTGATTAAGCTCCTTAAGAAAGCAAACTTGCTTCAACTGATTGGCTAATACCTCAATGTGACTGAAATATGTGGTTATGCACAGCAGGACAATTCTATTGTAGAGAAAATTCATATAGTCAGTATCCCACTTGTGTGGTGCTTAAATTTAAGGACCTCATGGTGTTCCCACCTACTTTAGACAACTCCCTAAGAGCCCACATAATCAGGCACTCCTCCACTAGCAGAGGTTTGAGCCACAATATGTTCTTGCCCTTGAGAATATTTCTCTTGATCGTAATGCAATTGGTCTCTGTAAGTGTTACCATAGTGGCTCTATGTCAGTTCAGCAGGAGATATTTTTGGTATCTGTTGAATTAGGCATGTTCTTGCCCATTTTGTATTAAGTCAGAAAAACTAAAAATCTTTGAGTTATGGGTAAACATTTTCAGTATAAAAGTTCATCAATTTTGAGATAGAATTGGACATACTGAACAGATAAAACAGGATGGCTGATTAAATTCCTCACACACCATTTTTTTTTTGAAAATGAATTATAAGACTGATGACTACTAAGGAAAATCTGTACTTCCATAGAACTAAATGTTGTTAGGATAATTCATATACCAAATGGAGATATGTCATTGTTATCTTGTTTCGTTTGCCACAGGGATGAATTAGTCTGTACGTAGACCACATAAAATGGAAACACATTATCAGGGAGATTAACATTTATTATATTTTTAGTGGTAATGCTGTGACATCTCTATTTTTAATGAATTTGGTTGCATATATTAAATTATGAAGAATGGAGAAAAATAGCTGAATATTCTTATGACACAAAACACAAAATCTTATCGTTATAATTGGAATACCATGACTAAATGTCAAGATCATTTTAGATTAATCAAATAACATTGTGACCTTCATCTTCCTGACTACCTTGACGTGGCCTTTGAATCATCTTTGATAATACATTTGGATAATTGGAAATAGTTTTTATAAGTTTATTATTTTTTTATTTGTTTATTGAGAGAGAGTGCACAGTGCTCATGCGTGAGAGGGTGGGCAGAGGGAGAGGGAGAGAGAATCTTAATTAGGCTCCATGCTGAGCATGGACACAGGGCTCAATCTCACAAACTGTGTGATCGTGACATGGGCCGAAATCGAGAGTCTGATACTTAATTGACTGAGCCACCCAAGTGCCCCAATATAAAAGATTCTTCATCTAGTATCTAGGAATAGTGATTCTTCATAATTGTTTAGAATGTTTGCTATGTTGTAAAGGGCCATGAAATAATGAACCTAATTTTGCTTAAACCAGCAGTTTTTGAATACTGAATTTATTCAAGGCTTTGTGACAGTCATTAGGGAAACGAAAAAAGAAGACAGAACACTTCCTACTCTCAGGAAGCTTGGGATATAACCTATTAAATGAATGCATAAGAGGTAAAAAAGTTGCTTCCTGAGGTAAGAGAAAGAAAGGATTGCTTTCTGACTCATAAATAGGGCTAGCTCAGGTAAATCTCCATGGAGAAGACACCACTTAGCTGACCTGACAATAACTGTTAGGGTTTTGAGAAACTAAAAGGAAGAAGAAAAGTATACATGATGTAAGAGTTTTTAAAAACACAGTGGGATAGAAATGCAGAATGTTTTGGTGAAATGATCATTTTGGTGCCTAGCTGGTATAGAGAAGGGAAGAAAGGAATAGGTAGGCAACAAGAACTAGGGTCACATCACGAAAGATTTTGATTGTCATGCTTAAGAGATTGGACTTTACACTGTAGAACACACTGGTCCATGACATGGCACAATTGCTATACGCAATATTCTGGAGGCAGACAATGGTCCTTCAAATTCCAGCCCCCAACATATACCTACTTAGGTAGGTGTCAAGTATCTGGGTAGGCTTAAACAAGGTGAGTAACCTTTTGGTGCATGTTTATCCTTATCCATCTAAAAAAATTGAAAATTCATGCAATGAAATCAGCTAGGGAATTCACTACACAAATGAGAAAAATGTTTTAAACCGTCAGTGAGAAAGAATTAATGTGGTCATATCACTTGTGTCAGTTAGGGTAGGCTAACCTTTATAACAGATAGACAAACAATGTGTATTGGTTCAACAGGTGTTTTTCCTGCTCAGTTACAAGAAAGGGCAATTCCAGACAGGAAAGAAGGATTCTGCTCTATTCAATTTTTCAGCCATGCATACTAATGATCTCTCTACTGTCTTCCACATATGATTTCCATGGTCACTCTGTTGGTAATCTCCATGTGATTCAGTCAGAAGAAGGAATGGACATGAGGACTGCATGTTTGAGATTTTCCTAGGCCAGGTTTAGGAATGACACCCATCATTTACTCTGAGAGTGAGCTGGAATTCTGTCAAATTACCATGACTGACCCCAAGAGTCTGGGATATATGGGCTGGTGGTATGCTTAGGAAAAAGGGAAAATCAGTCTTGGAGAAGAGCCTCTGCTACAATAGTCATCCAACAATATTATGAGATACTATGGTTTAGAAGTCTATCAGAATCAGGGTGCCTGGGTGGCATGGTCAGTTAAGCGTCCAACTCTTGATTTTGACTCTGATCATGATCTCAAGTTTTGTGAGATTGAGCCCCACATTGGATTCTGAGCTGATGGAACAGAGCCTGCTTGGGATTCTCTCTCTCTGCTCCTTCCTCTAAACAAACAAACAAACAAACACACATACATACATTAAAAAAAGAAGTCTATCAGAATCCCTTCAAGAAAGCTGGAAAAGTTTGATGATGCATAATTACTAACCCAACTGTTATGGATCAGTCTTATATACTACGATAAAGCAGAATGGGAGTATCTCTGAAGTATAAATTTTATATTGGATGGCAGGAAAAGTTCTGTAGATAATCATGGCAGTATTCAAGAGGAAAAAGAAAGTCCTCTCTTGCAGATTACCCAAGCAAAAGACCCAATGTCTTTTATGAAAGTCTAATATAACTGCTTGCTTGATTATTCAGAAGATCCGTGAACTATTTATCAGTTATGTAAGAAAAAAATGATCTGCAAATGATGATTTAATAATCAGCTTCAAAGGGGGCTGCCTGGAAGGGAACACCTAAAATCATTAGACTCCCAAGATCATAATTACGGACCTGATTTTTGAGCAGGGAATTTCCCAGACTTGATTTTTTTTTAATCTGAGTATAAAAGAAACTGAATAAGAAAGGAAAAGTATCACTCATTTCTTTTTTTTCACCTCAAATACTCTTTTATAGAATTAAGTCTTAAACATTATTAAAGTATATAAAATGTTCTATTAAACTTGACTACTTTATATATCTTTATATATCTGTAGGGTATGATGATTTTAAATGAGAAATTACATTTTTAAATCCTGACAGAAGGGTTGTAAACTATTTCTACCAGTTCCTTCTTCCCTTTCTGTTCAGGGACCAATTATTTCTAAAACGGTAGCTGAGCACTTGCAGTAGATACTGCTTAGTTAAACTTGGTGCAGGGAGACTATATCGGGCTGGGTCCTGTGAAAGACAGATGGCATGTACAAAAAGAGTATAGAGAATTTAATGACGGCACCATTTACGAAGGGATATGGAGGACCAAGGAAGCCAAGAAAGGACTAGCAGAGACCAGGAGGGGAAAGAAGACAGTGGTTTTCATGACTTCCTCAGAACTATTGTAGGAAAGGAGCTTCCCAAGTAGAGCATACAGCCTCTGCCCACCCTCTGCCTTGTGAAAATCTGGGGCACCTATACCTCATTCTCACGCTACTCCCTCACATGGGTTTCTGGCCAGGAAAATCTTTCATTGGCCGCGCAAACTAAAAGAAAGACTGGTAGTCTGATAAAATCTATGGAACTGAGCCTCCGGGACTGGGGCTTCATGGGGAAACGTGGAAACCGTACCTAAAAGGACAAACAGAATATTTACAACATATGCAAGAACGTTTCTGAGAAAGATATTAATAGTGCATATAATAAAGCAAGTACATTTATGTATTGCTGAAATGTATATTTTGTGTAATGAGGAGTGTGTGACTATGTTTTCTTTAAGCACAAATTTGAAAATTTCAAAGAGAAAAGGTTGAATCTGCATAAGATCTCCTTATCAGAAATAAATAAGGGTTTTTGAAGTGTGTTTTTTGAGCCATTGCCTGATCATGATGAAATAGAGCAGCATAGGAGATGCCAAGACTGACAGCCAAGAGCCCTAATGAAACATGAGCTTGTCTGTACTCCATGTTCACTGAGAGGAAGAGAGAAGAGGGAAGGAGTTAGAACGGGGGCCTAGAAGAGATAGGATGTCCAAGTTTTGCAGTAAGTATTGACAAAATAATGGTAAAGGTACCCAGACTGATGATCAGAGCGCAGAACTTCTAACCTCGCAGCATTGTCGCTTGAGACTTAATTGGCATCAGCGTGGCTGAGAATGGCCATAACTCAGGATTATATACACCCACAGGTCCAGAGGAGAAAATTGGTGATGGATCAAGCAAAGAAGATAAGAAGAGCTCTTGGCAGGCAGGCAGGGCTGAGAGGAACCTGGCAATAGGCAGAGATGAAGGAAGTCTTATGAAATTGTTGATTGACCATTAGAGAGATCCATCACAGTAGCTTGATTAATGTCATGCAGATGGTTGATGGATGAATAGAAATTCAATTCCAAGTCTTTTTGTCTCAAATAAAAATTCTTTCTGTTGTAACATATGGCCTAGAGCAAAGAAGAAATAAAGATATCATCAATTAAAATCATTCTTTACCAAATCTGGAAGTTTTCCTAGCAACAGCATCTCTTTCAACAAAAGCAACAACAGAGTTTTAGTGTACAGTTGTAAAGCTAACAATACAGTTGTAGTAGAGCACAACATATCTTGTTGAAAAGTTAAACACTGGTGATAGACATTTGGTCTTTAAGATGTCTATCTCAGACTAAATTTGCAAGCCACATATTTTTATGTTTTAAAGGAACAATTTTATAGATTTTACAGAACTGTTTTATTACCACATCTGCAGCTGTTTTTTCTTTTTCCCTAATGAGTGACAGGTTAAAATGAATTTACTGAATGTTGGCTGAACCTAGTGTCGTAATCATTTCATAATATATGCAAATCAAACCATCATGTTGTGCTCCTTAAACTTATGCAGTGATGTACATTATTTTTTTTCCATAAAACTGGAAAAAAAATTGACATGAAAATATAAACTTTACCTGATCCAATTTAACACCTCTTGGTGTTGCTGGTTTTTTTTTTTTCTTTCATGAAATAAACTTTTCTACTTGGCAAAAATAAATTAATTTACAGAGCCCTACTCCTCAAGATATTTCTGTCTCTTCAGGGAGTTATATAGGATTTTTACTATTATATTAGGATAAAAAAAGATTTAAATTTGGAAACAAAATATTTGGGTTAAAATCTTCACTCTGTTGTAGAGTTAAATGATGTTATATAATTTGCAATTTATTTGAGCCTTAGTTTCTCCTCTTGAGAAGTTGGGATAGTGTTATCTATTTCACTTGGTTGTTTCCTAGTCCATAAAGACTATGAAAGTGTTTTGAGATATGTGGGATTTTTAGGAAGGCAAGATTTTTTTTTTCCAAATGTGTCGTTTGCCAACTATGCCTCAAAGAACATAATAATATTCAGGCCTCTTTTCAGAATACTGAATATCCCAGGGCTTTGTTATAGTAGGCATGATGGTGTCACTGGGAAATTTGGATGCTTTGATAAACATTATTAATATAATTTAGCTAAACTGAAGACTGTTGCCTCATGCATGCCTGGAGACTCCATTAACCTCTCTCCTTTCCTGACATATGAGGTAATAGTTAATCGTAGAAGAAAATATGCCAGAACGCAATGGATCCCATGATGATGCTTCCTTATCCCCATTGATCACTATCAGAAGGGATGCCATTGTACAACTTTACAGAGTCTGATTCCATGTCTCCAAAAATTTTACTACAGCAAGCATCTTTTCTTTTTCATCTAGTTCACCTGCATACTACTACTTGGCTTCAGTTACCAATACTAAAAATAGTACAAAAATACTTATGGTGCATCTAATATCCAATAATTCTTACATTGTGTTTCTACTTGTGACTTGGTGATATTCTCTCAACAGTGATTTACCAGAGTATCAGAGCCTTCAGTAATTTTTACCCTCACTGTGGCCACGCCTACCACTTTGAGACTGTAGCAGGCTATGTGTCCAAGCCAATCACTTAAGTAAACATAATACTTCTGGGTCTCTTCCAAGTGATTTTAGCTCTATGACGTTAGGAAGAAGCCTCTTCCCTTGTCTTGATTAAGTTATAACCCTATCAAAGTTTGTTTATCTATTATATCATTGTTGTAACCATTTTCCATTCTTTCTATAAAGGTGTTTTTCTTCTTTGCCATGAAAAATCTATTGAATTCAACCTGTAAATACGTGACCTGATGCTTTGCTGTTCTTGCTCACACATGTCCTCTTGTGATGGTTATCCTGATGTTTGCTTTGTTTTGTTTTTTTCTTAAGAACCGACCTGCTCTTTATCAAAACATCCAAATCAAGCCAATGGAATATACAATGTACATCTTAAAAATATTTTTATAGCAATGGAATTTATTTGCCTCCAAAATTGGATAAGGTCATATCTATTTATTTTTTTCATAAAAAGCGAAGCACTTTTCATACAAGTGAAGCACTTTATAATTATAGAATCTGCATTTAATCATTTTGGAAAGGCTTTGTCAATTCCATATCCCAGCAGTTATATTTATTTCTTTATTTATTTTGCCCACGAGGAATTGTAGTCTATGGAGATTAAGTGATTTGTCCCAGATCAAACATTAAGTCAAGAGAAGTGCTGGAACTGAAATTGTGTCTTCTGTCTCTCATCCAATTTTTGTTTTCCAATCCCCACCCTAGTTCAGAGCTATGTGACATTTTATGTGAAATTGTAAGAGTAGATGGTGATGGTGATAAAAATAGCTGTTTATATCCATAACAGAACCCCACAACATCAGTAGAATCCCTTGGGGTAGGGACCATATGTAGAATTTTAGTAAGTAGGTGGACTGTGGGAGCCAGACTGCCTAATTGAAATTTCAGTTGTGTCATCAGTAGCTTTAAGCCTCGAATTAGTTCCTCCTTAACCTTTCTGTGACTTTATTTCCTAAAGTTTAAAGTGATATGACAGGGGTGCCTGGCCAGCTCAGTTGGAAGAGCATGAAACTCTTGACCCTGGGGTTGGGAGTTCGAGCCACACTTTGGGTAGAGATTACTTAAATATATATATATATATATATATATATATATATATATATATATATATATATATTTTAATGAAATGAAATTATCAATACACTGATTCAAGAGGATGTTTTGAAGATTCAATCTCTTAATTCAGGTGCCTGTCAAATAATAATAAAAAGCTTTCTATCACAATATGGGCAAATTTGAAGCTTGAGGTGTCTGGGTGGCCCAGTCAGTTAAGTGTCCAACTCTTGATTTTGGCTCAGGTCATGATCTCGCAATTTCATGAGTTCAAGCCCTTGGTGGGGTTCTGTGTGGTGACCTCACCCTCTCTCTCTGTCCCTCCCCCACTCACACTCTCTCTTCCTCTCTCAAAATAAATAAATAAATTTTAAAAATATATCAGGGCAAATACGAAGCTGCTATTATTATTGCCAACAGATTTCATACACAGCCACAAAATTTAAGTTTCAGTCAAATGTTCTGAATACAAAATAAAATGTAGCATGAGTTTTGGTTCTCAAAATTTCCTGTAAGACAAAAATTAAGATTCATGATTTAATTCTGAAGGAGGACAACCTTAGCAGTATTTCATATTTAGTAACCGACAATGTGTTAAGAGTCGATATTTGAACTGATAATGCAATCTTTTGCTGATTGTCATTTTTCTTTCCCCCTTTTATTGCCCTTGTCAAAACCTGCAGATAAAAGTATGCCTAGTTCTATGCAGTAAGATTTAATTGAAATGAGGTTTGAGTGTCAGAAATCAACGAAATTAGAAAACATAACTTTAAATAGGTGTTCAACTTAAAAAACAGGAGAATCCCATGAAATTGCCCCTTCTGAAATGTTGTCCGACAAGCAATTTTGCCTTCTCTAAAGACACGTGAAATACGTTTCTAAGGAAATATATTTGCTTTTACTGCTGGAATGTTGAGTTTATGAGTCGAATGGAGTCGCTCAGCAAAAATAAATAGCAGCATAATCATAAGTACAAACAGCATTATGTTTGTGTACCTCTGTCTTGCTGTAACTCAAGGCCTTTCAAAGATTCTCTTTCCAGTCTCCTTACCATGACTGAAACACAGAAGCAGATATGAACCAAAGCATCACATTTTCCATGTGAATCAAATCACTGACATGAAAAGATGATTAAATTGTTTTAAGCTACACTTCCAGCGCTAAAACTCAAACAAGATCCTGGCTTTCTGAATTTCAGCTTTATTTACTGCCTTGAACACCAGGAAAGCCTTTTCCTTTCTAGCTATTTCTGAAGTTCAGCATTGTTGGAGGGGAGGCTAGGACGTATTACACAGCATACTGGTGTCACGTTTGATCACATCCACGTCTACTCTCCTTTAAAACCACCCTAAAGCAAAGCGAAGGTACTGTTCGTTTCTTCAGCGGGCACAGAGCATCAAGCACATTTTCCCAAACGGCTTACAGCAAATGATTCATTAGACTGAATAGCGTCTTAAAGTGTGTTCGTTTTATTTTAAATTCCCTGTAGTCTATAAAAGAATAGGAATTCTGTTCCTGGAAGGTCACGCAGTTAGAGAATATTACAGTTGAAAGGAACTTTTTAGATCTGCTTATCCAAGTCTCTGATTTTATAGATGAGGATCAGCTGGGTGATATTACTTGTTCAAGGTCACCCCTGGGGTATTTTTTTTCCAGGGCACTTTCAATCAAACGGAGCATGGTGGCTGGGCTTTTCCCAACCTTTTCAGGAAGTACAGGTGAAAGTGCTTCTCTATACAGCTAGCATTCTTTACCATTCTTTTTTCCTCATTCTTTGGCTTGCTGCTTTCATCTTTCTTAGTCGTCTTTATGTCCACTCAAGCAATAACCTAGAATACATTTGGAAAGTCAACAAAGAACTTGAAAATCCTCAAAACTACTTTTGGGTCGCTTCCGGCCTCGGATTCTATCTGGTCCTCTTCCTGCAGGTCTGTGGGAGAATGTTTCTTTATCTCTCAGGTTTGTAAGACTTTTGTAAATAAGGTGTTGTCAGTCCTTATTAAATACAAAATATTCCCAACTTTGGATGTCTTTACTGCCCCAAACTGTCAAGAGAAAAATCCAGTCTTCCACCTCTAAATGATGTTAAGACGTGAAATATTTTAGAAATTGAGGTAGGAAGGGTAGACTTAGGGCCATGAAAATGTTACCTATGAACCTAGAAAAATTAAAGTAGGGAAAGCAAATCCAATGCGTGTCCTTTTGCATAATTTGCATTTTCTTTCTTTATTGTAAGACTATCGTGCCCTCCCCTTTTAATAACGTTTAGACAGAGGGCTCCTAGGCACCCACGTATATCCAAGTGGATCCAAGTGGATTCCGCTTTTCCTCCTAAAACTGAGGGGATTTTGTTTATGTTGTTCATTTTGTATTGTAAGGGGAATAATGATACCTCTGCTGAATCTGTACTCTGCTCAGTCGCTTGTGCCTGAGAAGCCATGACATAGTAAACGTGAAGCATGTGTCACAGTTTGTGGTACCCAACTTCTTCTTCATGCGTCTACCCTGGTGAGCTGAAATAATTCCTTCTGGTTAGTACAGTTAGTGGCAGAAGAGCCAAGTCCTTATTCTAATGCTGAATATGAGTTGCATTGCCCATATATTTCCGTGAATTCTTTAACAACATAGTTTCTAAGCTTTCAGAAGTGAATTTAAATTTACTCAGTTTCTCCCAGGGGTAACCAATGACTGGTGGCTTCTCTTAATTAGCTAGCAAAATGTATTGATATTATTAAAAACGAATTTCTGCTTTGGATGCTAGTGCTTATTATTTACCATGGCCATTTTATGCACCCCCATTTGATTTCCATACTATGTAGCTTCCTTCTTTCTTTTTTTTTTTTTTAATTTTTTTTTTCAACGTTTATTTATTTTTGGGACAGAGAGAGACAGAGCATGAACGGGGGAGGGGCAGAGAGAGAAGGAGACACAGAATCGGAAACAGGCTCCAGGCTCTGAGCCATCAGCCCAGAGCCTGACGCGGGGCTCGAACTCACAGACCGCGAGATCGTGACCTGGCTGAAGTCGGACGCTTAACCGACTGCGCCACCCAGGCGCCCCTCTTTCTTTCTTTTTTGTTTCTCTTAAGTTTATTTATTTTTGAGGGAGAGAGCACAAGCAGAGGAGAAGCAAAGGGACAGGGGGAACAGAAGATCTGAAGCAGGATCCGAAGAAGGCTCTATGCTGACAGCAGTGAGCCCAGTGCGGGGCTTGAACTCGTAAATGGTGAGATTACAACCTGAACCGAAGTCGAATGCTCAACTGACTGAACTACCCAGGCACGCCCTGTGTAGCTTATTTCTGATACGTCATACAGGTGCTAGAAAAGTTATCTTACTCTCTATCCCCTCCAGTCAGCAAGTAAAGCCTTCACTATAGAAGTAATCATGGTAATTATGCCCTTGTACTCCTGTGTCTGACTTCAGGATGAACCCCATGGATGGGTCTCACACCAAAATGTAGTGGCTTTTCAATCGAGATAAGCCTCAGAGTCTACAGGTTTGACTCAGACTTCAAAAGCAAAGCAAAAAAGGAAAGAGAAAGAAAACAATCCTAGTATGTTTCTGTTTCCACTGGGGGGTCATAATACATGTAGAATATTTACAGCGCTTTCCACTGGAGTTGATATAAAAAAAAGTCAGCTTAGTGTAGCTTGTTCACAAATCTACCAGAATCTATGCATCCAATTTATCAGTATCCTTTTCGCTGTTTCTGATATTCATCAGAGTCTCACATGTTTTTTAAAGAAATCTATTATTATAAATAAAACTTTATTTCTTATAGTCTATAAACTTACAAGTTCATGTTCCAAAGGAACTTAATTAAATATCAGTATATTTGCATCAAAATAATAGCCTAAAATAGCGTATAATTGATTCTGGATTATTTAGACTCAGGATGTTACTCTAAACAATTGTGTATGGTGTAAGTAGTTAAATGGTAATTTGATGTCCCTCAGAAGCCAGAAGTAACTATGTCTTCTACAATTGTTTTTCACTTATGAAACATTTCAGACTCATGTGGAAATATCACATTTTGCCTGTCCCACAGGTATTAGCCCTTGTAAAATAGACACATCTATTTATGTAAGAAATACACATATAGGTTCTCTCCTTAGCAAAAGAGGACATATGACTTGAATCTGGTGCTCTGAGTAGCTAAGACGAGCTCAGAGCAGCTAGCACCTAGAGGAAAAAGCTATCTTCTTTTGAGGCTGCTCATGTTAGGTTGGATTCCCATAGCAGCAGACTCTTGGGCAAGGATTTGAGGGAAAGTGATTTATTTGAGAGGTGATCCAAAGAAACCCTGGTATGGGAAGAGGGAAGTGATCAGAGAAGGACAAGAAATCAGTTGAGAGTATGGTAATGAGGAGATTACCTTTGGGAAACTGAAGTTAGTCTCCTTGGGAATTTCTGGGCGATGGTGCAGAATGTACCTCCAGGCTGAGGGCTGCTCCAGGAGATATTCAATCCTTCACTCTCCCAGCTTGCTCTTGTTCCAGCAGTCACGGAAAGCCCCAAGCAGAGAGATTGCAGATGCTTAGGATAGGAAGCCACAGCACATGTGGGAACTCCGAGTACCATGGGGATATAGGCAGGACACCAACAGCATCTACTGCATTGCTAAATTGTGAGGAAGAGACTACTTGTGACTACACGGATCTCGGTGATTAATAAACCCTCTTGAGGTTAAAGCCAATACTGAGAAAAGCAGAGTCAAAGAAAAGCGAAAAAGGAGATATAGAGAAAAATGTCTAATCAGGCTGGTGTTTTGTTTTTTGCATGAATTACGCTCGTGGTGAGCGAAGCATTATATATAATAAATTCATTGACTCGCTATGGGTGGGTAACCAAATTACTATTTAACTTCTTACACACCTGAGACTAATGTAACATTATGTGTCAACTATTCTCAAATTAAAAAAAAAAAAAAGATGAAGAAGAATAAATAGAAATGGAGATTGAAATTTGTTTGGGTCCTATTTTTCCAAAGAAGATATCCAGATGGTCAACAGACACATGAAAAGATGCTCAACATCACTGATCATCATCGAGATACAAATCAAACAGATATCACCTCACACCTGTCAGAATGGCTAAAATCAGTTACACAGGAAACAACAGGTGTTGGAGAGAGTGTGTGGAAAAGGGAACCCTCTGGCACTGTTGGTGAAAATGCAAACTGGTGCAGCCACTGTGGAAAACAGTATGGAGGTTCCTCTAAAAGTTAAAAATAGAACTACCCTATGATCCAGCAATTACACTACTAGGTGTTTATACAAATAATACAAAAGTAATAATTCAAAGGGATATGTGCAACCCAGTGTTTATAGCAGCTTTAACTACAACAGCCAAATTATGGAAACATCCCAGACGTCCACAAATAAATAACCAAAGAATAAGTGGTATAGGGGTGCCTGGGTGGTTCAGTTGGTTAAGCATCTGACTCTTGATTTTGGCTCAGGTCATAGTGTCACGGTTGGTGAGTTTGAGCCTAGCATCGGCTCTGTGCTGACAACACAGAGCCTGCTTGGGATCCTGCCTCCCTCTCTCTCTGCCCCTCCCCTACTTGCTCTCTCTCTTTTTCAAAAATAAATAAAAAATAAGCTTTAAAAAAACAATAAGTGATTATATATATATATATATATATATATATATATTTACATATACATACAATGGAATATTACTCAGCCATAAAAAAGAATGAAATCTTGCTGTTTGTAATGACATGGATGGAGGAGAGGGAATTATGCCAAGTTAGTCAGAGAAAGACAAATACCATATGATTTCACTCATATGTGGAATTTAAGAAAGAAAACAAATGAGCATAGGGGTAAAGAGAGACAAACCTAGACTCTTAACTGTAAAGAACAAATTGATAGTTACCAGAGGCGAGGCAGGTGAAGAGAGTGTTAAGTAGGTAATGGGGATTAAGGAGGGCACTTGTGATGAGCACTGGGTGTTGTATATAGGTGTTGAATCACTAAATTGTATACCTGAAATTAACATTACTGCATGCGAACTAACTGGAATTTAAATAAAAACTTACAAAAAAAAAAAAAAAGAAAATTATTTGGGTCTTTTGACCCAGCTGTGCCTAAAGGTCATTCTCCAGACATGATAGTCACATGAGCCAATACAGTACTTTTATTTTTCCTCATCTTAGTATGAGTTTCTATAACTTGCAACCAAAACAAGTCTTCATCTGTAAACCCACTCTTGTGATTTTTAGGTTCAGGCTCTCCTAAAACTTTAGTAGTATGTTGATAGAACCAGATATTGCAGAAGGTACCTGTTGATGCTAAATGAATTCTCCTGCCTCTTTATTTTTATTGTATGAATCTTATTTTTTTCGCTCGTTTTTAACTCTCTGAATGTGCTCAACACTTGCCCCTTTATTTGCTGTTTTGGTGAGTGAGGCTTCAAGGGAGAGTATGCTAGGCCATCTAAGACAGGCAGAAAGTTAAAGAAAATTGCTGCACTTGTCAGTCTTTAAGAATGTGGAAATGCATGGCCAGAGGCCCTTGAAGATACTGAATGTAAAATAAAATATTTTAGAAAAAAAATTGATATTATTATTTCTGTAATTGCTGTAATATCTATGCTAGAATTGCCTTTACTCTACATCCTTTTAATTATTTGACCATAATCCTCTCCAGAGAAAAAGTTGAGTTGTAAAAAGTTTTCTCTCTGAAAAAGGAAACTATTCCTTGCAAGATGCCTTTGCAATGAAATATGTCTGCTTCACCTGGGTATTTAACACTCCACTCCACTGTACTGTAGTAATTGTCACCTGGGAGTAACATGATGTATGAAGATTCCACTTTAAGTTTCCATAACCCGTTCTTACTTACCTTCTGGTAAAATAGAATCCTTGAGCAGAGGGATCAAAAACTTTGTTAGCCCCTGATTTTTATTCTAGTTGCTTAGTGAAATGATGGTAAATATAAAGTGAAATGCAAAGTGAGCACCACTCTTTAAGATAGAAGAATACCCTAAGTAGTTTGCTACTAGATATTGTAAAAGCTTTCTATTTATCTTGGAAAATTTTATTTTTAGGATTCAAGCTAGTGTGTGTGTATTACTCAAACAGGAGCCATAGGTACCCATGGAAAATGTCATTTATGTTTAGTTGCTTTCAATGATATTGGACCCACCCATATTCTCTACAATATTCCCCATTTCTTCTTCTTTCATAGAAACACTCCTTAAGAACCAATAAATGTGATTCGGATCTTTTGGTCAAAAGCCTACAATTCATTAACA
This sequence comes from Lynx rufus, assembly GCF_022079265.1. Taxonomy (NCBI): domain Eukaryota; kingdom Metazoa; phylum Chordata; class Mammalia; order Carnivora; family Felidae; genus Lynx; species Lynx rufus. Next base: position 37,880,080 of record NW_025814824.1, on the reverse strand, counting down.
CATACCAGTTATGTAAATCAGGCTTGGCTCACCATTATTTAGCACTGCCTGCTGAATCCAAGATCTTGTTCTCAATGAGTCAGATTTGACATCAGGAATCTTAACTTTTCTCCTGATCTGTACCCGTTAATTTTCTATATTTTGAGTTTTAAAAGAACTCAAACTCTCAGGTTTTTATTATACCATGAATTGTATAGTACAATGTCAAACAAGTAGCCATCAAGGCTAGTTTGAACTCTGGTCTGATGAATCCTTATGAAGTCCTACCTGGAAGATAGTTTCCAAGATGATAGTAGATTTTCAGTTTAAACCTAGACTTCTGTTATCAAGCATTCTTCTTCTGTTTATGCCACAGAAATGGGGAAGCCAGATTTTTTTTTCCATTTATAGGGGTTTTCCTGGCCAGCTGGACTTAAAAGGGAGATGTGACATAGAAAGAGCAACTACTTTGCCTTAATAATGAGTGGATTTCTTTTATTTTTTTTAAAATTTTTTTAACGTTTATTTATTTTTGAGACGGAGAGAGACAGAGCATGAACGGGGGAGGGGCAGAGAGAGAGGGAGACACAGAATCCGAAACAGGCTCCAGGCTCTGAGCGGTCAGCACAGAGCCGGACGCGGGGCTCGAACTCACGAACCGCGAGATCATGACCTGAGCCGAAGTCGGCCGCTTAACCGACTAGCCACCCAGGCGCCCCTGGATTTCTTTTAGATGAAGCAGTCACAGGAGAAACTCCTCATCACCTGTCTAAAATTAATCCACAAATAAAAAAAAATCAAAAATTACTAATAACTATAGTAATATTTGGTAAGAAAAAGAAAAAAATGAATTTAGAAACTGGGAGCTAGAAGCTTTCAATTCAGCTGTTGTGTTTACCACAAAACATGTAAACATGTGTAGACTCTAAACAAACTCGCAAAAGGTCACTCTTTAGCCATGGCAGTACAAGACAGAGACAAGTACACCAAGCAACAAAAACAAAAACCAATAACAACTAGTCATTCTCCTTTTTTGGCTTCAGTCATTATTGTTTCTGTTCCTTTGACAAATATCTTCCTGCTGTAATTCTCAAGTCTCCTAAACAAAAAATTACCAAGGTACCCAATGACCACATTACCTCCCTTCCTGATGCCACCCACTCCAAAATCGACACCCACTTTCTAAACTTGCTTAAAATCACTCAAAACAAGCACAAATACAATAAGGTATCCATTCAAACTCCTTGCACTGGGACTCTTATGGTTCCTTTGGTACATGCTCTCACTTATTGCAGAAAGCTAAATAAACATAACTCTATGTGACTACAGAGATGTTTCTTGTACTCTTTGGCTGGTTGACTTCAATGCTGGAAATATGGCAAAAATGGACCATCCAAACTCTCTATGTAAAGTATAACTTAGAGCATAGACAAGTTATAGGCCAAGGTTATGATTTGATTCCAACTTGCTTGTTAAAAATTGAGTTGGGGGAACGCCTAGGTGGCTCAGTTGATCAAGCCTCTGACCCTTGATTTTGGCTCAGGTCATGATCTCACGGTTCGTGAGTTCAAGCACCTGTCGGTGTCTGCATTGAAAGTGTGGAGCCTGCTTGGGATTCTCTCTCTCTTCCTTTCTCTCTGCCCCGCTCCCATTGTGTTCTCTCTCTCTCTCTCTCTCTCTCTCTCTCTCAAAATAAATAAATAAACATTTAAAAAATGAAAACAAATGAAGTTGGGATGGTAGGAGGTACTTTCAGGGTGTTGATTTTAATTTCAATGAAGCAAGAGAAATCAGAAACTGGAAATCCTCCCAGTTTTCTCTAATTAGCACCAATAATTGTATAAACTTTTCTATTATGAAAATATTTTCTCACTTTTGCTACAAATCTGAGCATTATTATTTTTTTTAAATCAGGATGAAAACATGAAACCACTAGGGCAGCAAGAATAATAAAGGCTGATCTTTTTAACTTTCCCTTCCCTGAATGCCACACCCTATTAATTTAGCTTCATGTTAAACATGTCAGGCAATTCAAGTCAGCAAATGCAGATCAAATGACTGCTGTGTCAGACACTAAACTAGGGGCTGAAGAGTATTCCATGATGAGTGCATACCACTTCATGCCTTCAGAGGGTTTACAGGTTAATGGGAGGTAAGAGAGGAACTAAATTAAATGCAGATGCTTTTGCAGAGATTCAGTGAAATTTTAAACCCTGAGCTAGTCTGGTTTCACAGAGCATACAAGCATTGGCACTTGGCAAAATAATTATAAAATTGTAGCTTTCACGTTTTTCTCTGAAATGTCATTTTTGTGAAATGAATAACAGAATTACACATAATGAAAGGAAATAATTATTAAACGTTGTCAGGTGTTTTATATTTAACATGCCGAGAGCCTAGATTGTTTCTAAAGAGAATAAAAAGAGAAAATCAGTGTTTTGACCATTATCCACAATTCAGGAGTATAATTATAGAAAATTGTAGGGTATTTTATTCTAAGATTCGCCTGAAGACACTGTTTGCAAAACTGTATTTGAATGTTTTTCCTTGCAGCCTTACAACATGCTGTATAAAAGGAGTTTTGTAGGCTTGGTTTCTTTAGAGGGAAATCAAAAAATCTATTAGCCCTCTTGATGTATTAAGCTTGTGTACTAGTAAACACAGAATGCTAAGTCCTTCACAGTAGTCTTGGACTGACATCTAGAAAATGCAAACTCTGGGGAGGAGATTCCTCTGGTTCATTCATGGGACGAAGCAGCACACAATCAAAGGGGAGAACTATAAATTGAATCATCCACACATGCTAATTTCTATGACATGAGTAAACAAAATATACAATGGATACATACTGTCGATGCTGTAGAAAGGCGTTTTAACTTCGTCCTTTGGCAAGTCCTTTAGAAAAAGCACATTATAGTTCCAAACTATTACACATGAGATTTTTTAATCACCTTTTAATAGAATTGGTATTATCATCTAATACAGCTAGGCATAAATACTTACAGATATTTGTCAAATGTTTAGTAGGAAACCTGGACCATTACAAACATATTTCTCACGGAAAATGTAATTTTCATTTTCTTCCCAAATGACAGTGCAGTTATTAGACTCCATCTCTAAAATGCCTACAAGCAAATTTAATTAGTCAGTTAAATGAAACTGTCAGAAATTTAAGAAACATTTTTGTAGTAAATTATAGCCCTAGGTATTTCTTAATTTGCTTTGTGTAACTTCAACTAGAAAGTGTGTTTATAATATTCTATTTGTTCAGCATGGATGAAGGTCACTTCACATTTACTTTCATCTTCAAATCGCCTGGCCATTTCACAGCTGTTTGAATTTTAATAAGAGGGAATCAGGTTGGAGGACTCAGAGAAAAGAAAAAAAAATAATAATAACATTTGGCATTTATGAGGTTTATAATAATTCTGCTCTTGGAAACTATGGAACAAGACCCATGTTTTTGTTTCAAGTCATAAGTTATGGAAATTAATTCTACAGACAAAATTAATAGGTGTAAAATTATGGTAATTATAGTCATGGTAACCAGATATCTTTATGCATTAAAAGCCAGGTCCTGTACTGTGGGTCAAGAATGGTATCACAAAATCATAGCTCATGATTAAATAAACCTTTTTTTTGTACTATATTTCAATGTTGTACTAAAATTATTCAGAATGTCCCTCTAAAAGAAAGATACTCTCCCTCCACCCAAAGAAAAGCCAGGAGTCCAGTAGGCAATCGCACATGCAATTATAAAGACCTATTCATCTACATGGCTTTTCATCATTTTTAATCATTTTTTTTTGTCTCTTATTCTTATTCATATAGTTAGGAACCTGAAAATCTTCCATCATTTCCTTTGAAGTTTTATTTTAAGATAACAAATATAGAATTCACTTGAATATTTCTCAGTTAGGCACTTTGCTTTGACATCAAATCTCTTTGTGTCTTTTATCATCCTCTTTTAAGTAAAATCCCTAATTAAAGAATTTGAGATTGAAGAAGAAACTGTGAGAAAACAATATAGGTACGAAAGTGCAGTGATGAAAATTAATTATTCCCATAGAGAAAACAATAGTTGATATAGAAGTAAGCATATGAACATCTGAATTGCAATAGGAATAACATATGTATTTGGGCAGCCGATATGTAACATAAACAAGACGTGAGAGTAAGAAATGTAATGTGATTAATGTTGTTGTTTTCTTTTTTTAACCATTTTTATTTACAGTAGGCTGAAGTTGAAACTGCATATTCCTACAACAGTGAGATCCTTGATAATGTTTTCTTTCTTAAAAAATTTATGGAGTTTATTTGGATTTTTGAGGTTCAGCAAGATCACCCAAATAGAAAAATGTAGTTTCCTATTCTGTAAATGACCTTGCAGTCTGGTAAAAAGTTGTATATTATAGCATCCCCCTCTCATTTCTTATTTTATTCACAAAGCAACCCTGATCAGTAAAAACTCATTATCAGAAAGTCTAAAGTTTAGGAAGAAATTTCCTGTTTCCTAATTGTGACCCCCACTCCATACATATCTCTTGGCTTCTTTCATTTTTAGTTTTCTTATTTATGGAAGGTGTATGCTAATACTTACATTAGCATACTTACTGTTCTGAAATGTGGGTCAAATGAGCAGTAAATGTGTAGCTGCTTTGTAAAATTTTCAACCTTTTTATAAAATATTTTATGTTTATGGGGTGCCTGGGTGGCTTGGTCGGTTAATCAATCAATCGACTTCAGCTCCGGTCATGCCCTCATGGTTCGCAAATTCTAGTCCCACATGGGGCTCTGTGCAGACAGCTCAGAGCCCGGAAGCTGCTTCAGATTCTGTGTCTCCTTCTGTCCGCCCCTCCCCAGCTTGCACTCTGTCTCTCTGTCTTTCTCAAAAATAAAATAAATAAATAAATAAAAATTATTTGAATATATAAAAAATATTTCATGTTTGTAATTTTTTTTTAAATTTTTTTTTCAACGTTTATTTATTTTTGGGACAGAGAGAGACAGAGCATGAACGGGGGAGGGGCAGAGAGAGAGGGAGACACAGAATCGGAAACAGGCTCCAGGCTCTGAGCCATCAGCCCAGAGCCCGACGCGGGGCTCGAACTCCCGGACCGCGAGATCGTGACCTGGCTGAAGTTGGACGCTTAACAGACTGCGCCACCCAGGCGCCCCTCATGTTTGTAATTTTTAAGGGTTCTTTGTCTAATGGAAGTCATGGGGTAAGGCTGCACCTTCAAAATTAGCGGAAGTTGTTACCCTTGAAAGGCTGTTATTACTACCAATCAAAACTAGGGATTAACAAATGGGAATTCTGGAATTTGGATAACAACGTAATAAAAGGTAAACCTTATGGTCTGTACTCTTCAGGGATCCAGTTGTGCTTGAATGTAATCTAGAAGTAGAGTAGAAATGGTGTGCTTTGCTGGCTCAGTTGGTTAAGCGTCAGACTTTGGCTCATGTCATTATCTCGTAATTTGTGGGTTCAAGCCTTGTGCTAGGCTGTGCTGACTGCTCAGGGCCTGAAGCCAGCTCCAGATTCTGTGTCTCCCCCTCTCTCTGCCTTCCCTGACTTGTGCTCTGTCTCTGTCTCTTAAAAATGAATAAATGTTAAGAAAACATTTAGAATTAGAGCAGTTTTGTCACATGGTGAAATGCCAGAAACTAGGCAGAGAAACGTCTCTGAAGAGACCATATTCTGACCATGTTGATAACATTAATAATTATCATAATAGTTAATCTTCATTAAATATCACCTGCTGGGTGCTATTGAGTGTATATATTTAAGTATATATTAAGTATATATTAAATTAAATCTTTACACCACTATGTGATAAACACTATTGATATCCCCATTTTACTAATGGAAAAACTGAGGCATAGGTGGGTTAAAAAATTGTTAGAAAGTATGCATGGTATAATCTCCATATGTTTTCACTCTTGTGTGGATCCTGAGAAACTTAACAGAAACCCATGGGGGAGGGAAAGGAAAAGAAAAAAAAAAAAGAGGTTAGAGTAGGAGAGAGCCAAAGCATAAGAGACTCTTAAAAACTGAGAACAAACTGAGGGTTGATGGGGGGGTGGGAGGGAGAGGAGGGTAGGTGATGGGCATTGAAGAGGGTAGGTGATGGGCATTGAAGAGGGCATCTTTTGGGATGAGCACTGGGTGTTGTATGGAAACCAATTGACAATAAATTTCATATATTAAAAATAAATAAATAAATAAATAAATAAATAAATAAATAAAATTTAAAAAAATTGTTAGAGTTCTCATACCCAGTAAGTTACAAGGATGAGCTATATACCCATGCATTGTCAATTCACTTTTCTTTTTTAAGAACCTGTCTTGATTTCCTCAACTTGAAAAATAGATTGTCTAATAATATGTTCCTCTTTGTGGCAGATGTATCTATTTTGTTTACTTGTTTGCCTTGTTTTGTTTTGGATTCCCCAAGATTTGTAAATTCTTATTTAAATGAATCAGTCTTTCCTAAAACAAGCAAACGAAACCAAATCCAAAACAAAACCAAACAAAATTCTACATTCAATTTTGGCAAAGTGCAATAAATAAGAAAGGGCATCCCCTGAAAATCGGTCCCATGTTAGGCAAATTTAAATCATGAGGAGTCATTAAAGTGAAAAATCATGGTAATATAGCTATGATTAACACATAGCTAATGCATTAGTAGATAAAATATGTGGTAACTGTTAGTCGGAAATAGCCTATCACAAAAAAGGAAAGAATTGGTGATCAAAGTCTAAACATCCACCCCCTAGCAATATCCTTTCTTCACTGCAGAATTTGCAGAATCAAGATGTGATTTTATTGAGTTGTGCTTGTTTTGGGAAAACTGGATATCCACATGCAAAAGCATAAAATTTGACCTCTATTGTATGCTATATGAAAATCAGTTAAGATGAATGAAAGAGTTAAACTAAAGACCTGAAACTATAAAACCTCTTGCGAAAAAAAAAAGAAAAAATCAGGGAAAACTTCTTGACATTGGTCTTGGCAACAATTTCTTGGATTTGTCACCAAAAGCACAGGCAACAAAACCAAAAATAGACAGGTGGAATTGTATCAAATTAAAAAGTTTCTGCACAGCAAAGGAAACAATCTACAGAATGAAAAACAGTCTTTGGAATGGGAGAAAATATTTGCAAACCATCTATCTGATAAGGGGTTAATATCCAAAATATATAAGGAATTCCTACAAGTCATTACTAAAGACAAATAATCTGATTTTTAAAATGCACAAAAGATTGAATAGACATTTCTCCAAAGAGAAGATAAACAAATGGCCAACTATGAAAAAAAATGTCCAAGATCACTAATCATCAAAGAAATATAGGTCAAAACCACATTGAAATACCACCACACACATGTTAGGATAGCTATTACCAAAAAAATCAAAAGATAACAAGTGTTGATGGGGATGTGGAGAAATTGGAATCGCTATAAACTGTTGGTGGGATAGTAGAGTGGTGTAGCCATTATGGAATACAGCATGGAATTCACTCAAAAAACTAAAAAATAGAACTACCATAGGGTCCAGCAATTCTGCTTCTGGGTATATATCCAAAAGAATTGAAATCACGATCTCAAAGAGATATCTGTGTCCCTATGTACATTGTAGCGGTCAGTATTCACTATATCCAAGCTATCTATGTAAGCAATCCAAACGTCTATTGGCAGATGAATGGATCAAGAAAATGTGGTATGTACAATAAAATATTATTCAGCCTTAAAAAAGAAATGCTACCATTTGCTATAATGTGAATGAACCAAGAGGAAATTGTGCTAAGTGAAATAAGCCAGTCACTGAAGGACACATACTGAATGATGCCACTTATATGAAGTATCTAAACAATCAAACTCATAGAATCAGAGAATAAAATGGTAGTAGCTAGGGCTGGGGAAAAGAGAAATGCCGAGTTCTTGGTCAAAGGATATAAAGTTTCAGTTATGTAAGATGAATACCTCCTAGAGATTGTACAACAAAGTGTCTATAGTTTATAATATTATTCTTAAGATATGTTAAGAGGATAGTGGCATTTGGGCGGCTCAGTCAGTTGAACGTCCAAGTCTTGGTTTTGCCTCAGGTCTTAATCTCACAGTGGTGAGATAAAGCCCCAAGTCGGTCTCTGCTCTGAGCAGGCACCCTGCTTGGGATTCTCTTTCTTTCCCTCTCCCTTGCTCACACACTTTCTAAAACAAAATTTTATGTCTCTCTCTCTCTCTCTCTCCATATGTTAAGAGTATAGATCTCATGTTAAGTATTCTGAACATGCACACACATATGCACAATCTTTTTTGGAGGTGATGACTATGTTTAATGCCTTTATTGTGATGATAGTATTACAGGTGTATGTATGTGTCCAAGCCAATTATAATTATACATTAAATATTTGCAATTTTTGTATATCAATTATATGTCAATAAAGCTTATAAGAAAAGAGTGGTGGCAGTCTATCATTATATTCTGTTAGGAGAATATTCTATTGAATGAGGCTACTCAATACATAGATTTTAATTGGCTGGAGTCTTTCATTATCTACCACAATACTCTGGACTTCTGGGAAATGCCCTATATTATTAGGATGAAGGTGAAACATCTTTGCAAAGATGTTTATGTGAAGTAGTTAAAGAATATAGCATAGTGCCTGGGTTTTAAGAAGTGCCTGAGAAATGTCAGCTATTTGTGTTATTATTGACAATGCAATTATTAGGTGCCTGCCACTCTCTGGAAACTATACTGCATGGGGAATAACTATGAATAGCAGAGACATGACCTGATGCAGTTTATTGTCTAGAGCTGTTGTCCAATATGTAGCCATTAGCCCATGGAGCTATTTAAATTTAACTTAATTAAAATTAAACTAAAATTAAGTTAGGTGCTTAATCATATATTTATATTTAAATTATTTAATAGCCGCATTTGACTAGTGGCTACTATACCGGAGAGTACCGATTAGAAAAGATTTCCAAAATCACAGAAATTTCTACTAGACAGGCTGTTCTAGAATTTCCTTCCCCTTGATTTCCCTGGATATAACACTCTAAAATCAAAATTTATCATGGTACCAGTTTTGAGGCACCATTCCCGTACTATAAAGCTTTGAAAGGAGTATTTGTGTTACCATGAATTGCTTTAGGAGCCCACAGTAGTGATAGAAATATCCTGATTGATCCATATGATGCTTTTCCTTGAGGTTTGGTATGATTCATGGAGAATTCTTGTCCACAAATGATGGTACACTGGACAAGCAAAAATAGCAATATTTTTCTTTGTGCAGACATCATGGCTGAAAGAAAAGAAATTATAACCCAACATATGATGGAACTGAGAATGTGGTAAAAAAGGGGTGCAAATTGGTCATCCACTCATAAATTTTCCATGTAGAGGGATCTATGAGTAGGTAGCTGCTGAGAGGCAGTGCCTCAATTATCCTCCGTGGAGATACCTGCTGCCACTCTGAGCCAAGACATTGGCACATAACCCAGAGCTTGACAAATTATGTAGGTATTACCACTATCAACAGTTATATAATTAAGGGTGGACATGAACGGGATGGAATTTAATTCTAGGAATTTTGTGGGAACTATTGGAAAATAGGTAGAAGGGAAGATGATGTTGGATTGGAGTTGCCAGAACCCACCACAAAGAGAAATAGCCTATGAATAAAGGGAAGAGATGGTGACGAGTCCTATATCTAGCCCCAGTGTCAGGAGGTACCCTAAACCAGTATTACTCTGTACTTTTCACAAGTATATGAATATAAAACATTTTTCCTTAAATAAATATTAGTTGCGTGTCTGTCAACCGAATCCAAAACATCTTGATTTTTAAAAGTAATAAAGTTTGAAGCTAGGTATGATCTTAGAGGTAATCTAAATTTGCTTTTTTTTATTTTTCTATTAAAGAATACCCATTGGACTATACGGAAATACACACCCTTTAGGTTCTAGGAAGTGTTTGCCAAAGCAAACAAGCATAAGCACAAATTTCTTTGAAGTTGTATGATTTACTTTAACATAGCATGCACATTTTTCATTTCACTCCATAATATGGCTGTTTATTATATTTGTGCCTTTGATAATTCAAATGAATAGTTTTACAGGGGCCTAATAATCAAAAAGAAATTGAAATAACATTGTATTGGAATAAAAGGTTTAAATATGCCAATTTTCCCATGAATCTAATTATCACTTAAAAGATCTGTGTTTTCAAATGTTTTCAATGGCTTTGCACTTTTGTAATGAGTTTTCTCTTTTCTTTTCTTTCTTTCTTTTTTTAAAAAATTCTTTCTCTTTCCTAACTAACGCTTTGGGATACTACTCGTTTTTTTCCCCATATTATAAGTATCAGTCCATTTTGGTACATAATATCCAATTAATGTGGGGTCTTTAAAGGTCAATATTTTGATAATAACTCATGGAATCATAGAGGAGCCACATCATCAGACAAGGCAGCATTAGCAACCTTTCTTCATCCACTATTTGTTATATAGATGGTCAGATGGACTTTTAGGTAGATAATGGCACATGGGGTGCCTGGGTGGCTCAGTAGGTTAAGCCTCCAACTCATCTCAGCTCAGGTCATGATCTCATGGTTGGTGAGATCCAGCCCCCCATTGGGGGTCTGACAGCATGGAGCCGGCTTGGGATTATCTCTCTCCCTCTCTCTTTCTTCCCCTCCTCCACTCATTCTCTCTCTCTCTCTCTCTCTCTCTCTCTCTCTCTCTCTAATAAATAAACTTTAAAGAAAAGTTAGAAAAAAAGGAAGACAAACATAACATTTTGGCTTACAAAATCTTTATGAAGACCTTTTGGTTCTTTCTCTTACATCTCGAATCAATAAATATTGTTTGATTTCTGTATGTGTTGAAACCATGCATTACATTAAATTTCATCAGTTGTGTATCTAAATAAATAATTTTTAAATTATTTTAAATAAACTAGATACTCAAAGTATATAACTTCTACAATAAGGAGAAAGTTGCTAGTAGCTGTACTAATATTTATTCGTATTAGTCATTATAAAGACTGATGCTAAGGGAACATGAAGAGTGGTTATTCTGCAACTTTGGGTAAGCTCTATCTCACCCCTAACTCAACACTGTATGTTCTCTGACACAAATTTAAGGTCAACATATAATGACTTAAATGGTAGCCATGCATCTTATGACTCAGAATACTGACAGTTGGGCCAGAGACTGATGGAAAGGTATTAACACATAGAAATGAACTATGCATCATTCACAAGAGTTGATGAATGAAAACGAAGAAAAAGAGAGTCAGAGAGGTTAATAGTGTTAGCTGTGTGTGTAGATATATAATATTAATTACATATATGTGTAACAAGGTACACAATATCTATATATAACAAGATATACAATACGTATACATAACAAGAAGACTATGTCTACAGACTTCAGTTATTACTACTCCTTTAATGATTCCATCCCAATTGAAAAGGTGGGTTTAGCATTTATCAATAATATTTGAATATTATGAACTCAATGTCAACAGCAACCCAATTATGAGTATATATGTGCACATTAGGTCTTATTCCTATTGTTAGTAAATTTTATTTATTTATGTTACTACTCTTATTCTGATTCTCATCAAGCCATCTGCTAATTACATACTTGTCTTTCCTTATCACAGCGCATGCAGGAAGAGAATATGCTGGTTCTATAAATGCAAATATTCTGATCCCCACGGTAGTTGTGTTACCCATATAACTCTATGCATTTTTATACTGCTTTTAGTTATGAGTGTTGGAAATTTCTTATTGCCACTCATAGGAATAATTGAGATTGTATTTACCCAGTCAAGTTTGTGAGCATGAAAAGATGAGGCTAGTATTTGGGCTATACTTAGTTTATCAAAATAAATCCTTTTAAACTATATTGAGAAAGTTTTCTGCTGGTGGTTCCAGAACTTTGCTGATTGCTATCCATCAAATACCTATCTTTAAAATGGAAAGAAAAACACACTAGACTCAGAAAGTAAGATAAGTTATTATCCCTGGCCAAAAATCGCTTTAATGAATATACCAATTTGTGCTGAGTACTATGAGAACAATACTCCCTTGTATGTACCGACAATGTACAGAGTGCAACTTAAAACCTATTTGTAGAGGTCATTGTATATCACCTCTGCCCCTCTTGCTGGACTGTGAGATCCTAGATATAGGGAACTTAAACTGATCTGTTGTATGCTTGCAGCAATTAGCAGATTGTTTGCATGTAGTGTTACTTAATATATAAATGGTGAATTCATTAAGTCAAATTGAAGGGGAAAAAAGCATTATGGGTATGTGAATCCAAGCAGAAAACCTAACTTCAAAGGTGAACTTCTTTCATGTACTTTGATCCACACTAAAGAACATCTATAATGAATGACTCTGTTTTTAACTTACTAGTATCCCTTTTAAACTACAAGATAGGTTTGTTTCAGTGAAGATTATTCTTTACTTCTTTCATGTTATGCCTCCAACACTTCCTTTTTTCCAGGTCTCTACTCCAGTCTCTTTTCCCATAACATCAAGTGGTAGTGATGGAGAAAGTTACCTAATTAATTTCCTTTAGACTCAGCAATAAACTGGACAACTTCTGTTGCTATTGAAAGATAGACATTTGCTTTGTATTTTCCAGTTCTAGTACTTAAGGTTATCCTATGTTTGCTAGGGTACAACTGAAGAATCCCTTTTGAAAATTGTTTTTGTGGTACTGATGCACTACAGATCATAGCTAATGGTGCCTTTTTTGATTCCTAATGGATTGTTTTCAAGTGTTTTCTTCTTTTGAAAAGTCTATGAAAATCTTTATTCTTCTTAATACCTGTGTTTTAAAAGTTTTCTTTATACATTTTGATAATTATCTAAACCCTTTAAAATACATTAACAATTTTTTAAAAAAATCTGGTTTGAAAAGAAAGCTTTGATTGCGATGCCTTAATGAGGGCACTTAGCAATTCTTTAGCTTTCCCAAAGGCTATTTTCAATGTCTTTGACATTGAAAATTTCTTCAGGTTTTAAGGATGATACAAAATAATGCATTATTTCTATGCTCTAGTTTTATAAGAGCAAGATTTTACTGCATCATTCAAAGGATGTGTTCAACCTTATGCAGGGGCTGAAAACTTACTCTGGATATCAGAGGTGTCTCACCAACGTAGTCACCACCCATCCACACAAAAGCTGTTGTGATTTTTGGTTCCCTTTTTACTTTTGGCCTTGTGAGATATCAATTTTTTTCTTGTAAGGTTTATCTTGTCAAGAAAAGTTCATTTAATTTGTATCTTTTTAAAAGTTATTTTTATTTAAATTTTCTGAATTAATACCTCCTTTGCATTATATTTGCATTATAGTTTCATGTATTTGGAAGTGCTGTAATGAGAGTATTATGGTGTTAATTGGATAGATGCATGTCATGCTATGAGGGAAAGAGAGGAATGGAAACTTTAGAATATTAAACTTAGATGTGAAGTCAGTCATCTAGGAGAAGGGGGTATCTAATAGTCTTAATATGAAGCTTACAAAGCTATGACCTTGGCTTCTAGTTCAGCTCTTCTTGATGACAATAGTCTTTCTAGTGAAAGATAAGAATGGAATTTGTCTGAAGTAATGAAAATGATGTAAGTTGGATGGACTTATACCAGTGTCATATTTCCAAATGAGCAGTTTGCTCTAAATAATTCTTGCGTATACAACATAGTCTTGAGACAAGGGAAGAAAGGGAGAAAATAAATATAAACAAGGTTTTAAATATTTTCTTTTTGTACTTATAGGGAGAGTCTTGCCCTCTTTCTAGGGACTTTGCATGCACTTTGTATAACTATTGAAACAGTAACACCAAGAAAGTTAGTTAAGCTCACGAATGAATGCAAATAGATACCCCTTTCAGAACTTTACGTTTTTTTTTCCAGACCCTGTCACAAATCTATGACACTAGTCAAAAGAAAAATTGAAGTCTCATGGAAATTTTACTCCCAACAATAAAAAATACCTTTGAAGTGCTCATATTTAACACCCAAAGTGAAGACCATATACCACACCACAACAACCATTTTTCATTGCACAGCCCATGATTCTTGAGGTTTAGTCACATAAAATGTATTGATATTTCTTTAAGACTTCACACATGGACATATTCCTACACTTTTTTCATGCCATAAGGTTTGTGTGGAATACTCTTTGAGTCTCTCCTTTCTCACATGGCAAAATCCTCTCATTCTTCAAGATATATGTGAAAATGAACTAAATCATAAGTAAAGATTGAATCTGTACTTTCCAAGTTTGAATATATTACACAGTCTTGAATTAAATGCATACACCTTGTGTGTTTATACATTTTAATATGAATAATTGATATATTATGTCAAGAATGATTTAGTGAATTTGGGATACTTCTGAAGGTTTAATTTAGTCCAGCCAGATGTAAGGAAAGCAGTTGCTAATCTCATCATAAAAACACATAATTTGAATTTGGCTTACAACCAGGATCGGTAACTGATGCTAGGCCCCCAACATAAACAAAACAAACAAACAAACAAACAAAAAGCAACAACACTTTGAAATTGGATGAGATATGTGAAATATCTGCGTACACATATGAAGAACAGTGTATAAGTGTGACTTCTAAGAAAAGAGAAACAAATGAGATGAGCTCTGCAATTATATATGCTTTCCAATTCTAAAGCCTTTCTGAACCTCTCTAGAGGAACCTAAAAATGTATGCCAGAGAGCTAAGACAGAGATCCAAGTTGAGGCTACTGCCTTAGTTGAAATTTGAGGGGAAAAAAAGTACCAGTAAGAGGAAAGCTGTGAAGATAAAGGATTCCATAAAGCTACGTAGTAATACCTTTAAATTCATGGTTGAATACTAAGCTGAACATGCACAGTGAGAAAACTCTACAAATCACACTAGAGACATCTACTGGGTAAGAATAAATACAAATAATTTGTAAGCTGGAAGAGTACAAAAGATCATAGAAGGATAAGAGGGGTTTGAGTTGTGACCTTCCACAGTAGAGATACCTCATGGACAAGTGCATTCAGTAGAAACCCAAGAAAAATGATGCCATAGGAAGATGTTAATTCAGCTCTGGAATAAAACCTACTCTGATAAATTCGAACAGTGATTAAAAACAGGCATCAAAAAATTAAGCTTAACTGGCAGTAAATTAACTGTTGCTAAAAAAAAATTGCTATTAAGAAAATTTCAGAAAAAATTCAGATACTCAAGAACTTAGCATTTGTAATGACAAGAATACAATAAAGAATTATTAAATATGTGAAAAAGCCCCCAAATTTAAGCAGTAACTAGGAACAAAATGAATTAGCAGAAATTGAGAAATAGCAAAGACCATGGAATAAGCAAAAAACAACCTTAACACAACTATTAGAATCAAGCACATTTAAAAACAAAGATATAAACAAAACAATAACCTAAAAACTTAACTGTTTGAATAGGAGAATCGTTAGGAACACCATCACATATCTCTTAGTGTGGAGCTGGTCATCAATTGTTAAGAGGCTTTTGTTCTGTTTTTGATATGAACCATATAAACATGAATTGTGGGAAGGCAGTGGTTCTATGAATATACAGCAAAGGAGACATTAAAATAAGGAAATATTATCAGAAATGATAACAATATGAGGTCCCTTCATAATGAAGAAATACAAGTTTTAAAGGTTATATAGCACAGGTTTAAATTACATCAAGCAAAAACTGATACAGAGAAAAAACAAATAAATCCACAATTATAGTAGGAGATGTCAACATTCTTCATTCTACAATTGATAAAACAATTAGACAGTTTGTAGGAAAGTACTTGAAAATACTATCAACTAATGTACCTAATTGACATTAATCAAACACTATAAGAAGTAAACAGAAAATATACATTCTTTTCAAGTTCACAGAAATGGATTATACTTTAGGCCATAAAAGAGGACTTAATGCATTTGAAAGAATTCAAATTGTGTACAATGTTCTCTGGTCATAACAGAATTAAATTAGTTGCCAATTTAAAAGTAGAGACTTGAAAAATTCCCAGCTCCCCCCCCCAAATTACTTGAGCATTAATTAACATAATTCCAAATGACTAAAAAGAGAAATAAAAATTAAAAAAAAACTTTCAATATCAATGGTAATGAAAACAGAGCATATTGAAAATTACCATAGAAAGATTATCAAGTTAAACCCAAAATAAGTAGAAGAAAGAAATAATACAGAAATAAATTAAATTAAAAAAAAAACCTTAAAACAATAGAGATAATAAAATCATAGAGCTTAGGTGGCTCAGTCGGTCGAGTGTCCTACAGATGGAGCCCTGTATCGAGCTCTGCACTGACAGTGCAGAGCCTGCTGGGTATTTCTCTCTCCCTCTGTCTTGGTCTGCCCCTCCCCGGCGTGATCTCACTCTCTTTCTCTCTCTCAAGAAATGAATAAATAGAACATAAAAAAATAAAAAATAAATAAAATTGATAAATATCTAACAATGTAGATTCAGAAAACAAGAGAAAGAAAACATAAATTACCAATACAAGGAAATCAGAGGAATGAAATAGCAAAATCATCAACCAGTAAACAACATTTAAAACACTAGGTGGGGAAGTCCTATTGAGCTCTAACATATGAACCAGATGAGGACCACCCACTAAAGATCAACGTCCTACATGATATTGATTCAATGTGGGAGGCAAGTAGAAACTGGTAGAGTAGCTAAGGTTCTGAGAACAGAAGACCTTCAAAATAGTCAGTAGGTGTTTCCTGGAGAGAAGGGTTCACCAGTTTGAGAGCAGTAGCCAGAACCTAGAGAGATCTTGCCCCCTCCAATACTGGGAGATTGCAAGGGCACCGGGTTAGAAGAACTGAGTAAACTGGAAGAGTCTACTCTCTATGAAGTCTTGAAACTGATCTCTCAGAGTTTCCTTCTAAGAGGGATCCACGTTAATGATATACTTCTGGAATTAGAGTAAAATTTGAGCACAATAGGAGCAACTAAGAAAAGGGAAAAGAAATCTAAATGAAAGTCGGGCAAAGGAACTGTTATGAGCTGAATTGTGCCCATTTGTATGTTAAAGTCCTAACCTCCAATATCTCAATGTGCCTATATCTGAAGTTATAGGGCCTTTAAAGAGATAAAAGGAGATTATATAGATGTCGTCCTATCACAATCTGACCATTGTCCTTATAAGAAAAGATGAGCAAACAGAAAATGCAAAGACCAAGGAAGAACCATGTGTGAACACAGCAGCAAGACAGCCATCTGCAAACTAAGGAGTTAGCCCTTAGAAGAAACCAAACCTGCTGACAATTTGGTCTTGAACTTCTAGACTCCAGAAGTGTGAAAAAAAGTTCTGTTTTTAAGCCACTGAGTCTGTGGTACTTTGTTATGGTGGCCCTAGCAATATGATATAGGGACAGAAGAAGGAAAACTCAGAAAGCAAACCACAAGATTGTTTACCCCTACACATAAATAACAGAATAAAATGCTCAGGGATGATAAGAGAATTTCCTGAAATACATGTGATTCCAAAATTTTAGGAAAATTAATTTCACGTAAAAATTGTCAATAGAGGGAAGCGTGGGTGGCTCAGCCGGTAAGCGTCCAACTCTCGATTTCAGCTCAGGTCATGATGTCATGGTTCATGGGCTCAAGCCCCATGTCAGGCTCTGCACTGGCAGGACGGAGCCTCCTTGGGATTCTCTCTCTCTCTCTCTCTCTCTCTCTCTCCCCATAGATATAATTTTTTATATAGAGAAAAAATCTTAAGAAGAAAATAAAGCACATAAGGAGTTAAATATTTGAGAATAAGTGACAATGCAAGAAAGAGTGAACATGTGAATAATAAAAGTCCTTGAAGAACCAAAGTAAGGAAACAGACCACATATGTTAAAAAAAAAATCTACAACTCAAGAAAATTTTTCTGAAATTAAACTTAGTAAAAAAAAATCAAACATGTCTTCTGCCCATTTTTAAATTGGATTATTGGTATTGAGTTTTATATCTTCTTTATCTATTTTGAAAACTAACCCTTTGTCAGATAAATCATTTGCAAATATCTTCTCCCATTCTATAGGTTGCCTTTTAGTTTTGTTGATTGTTTCCTTTATGTGCAGAAGCTTTTTATTTTGATGTAGCCCCAAGAGGTGATTTTTGCTTTTGTTTTCCTTGCCAGAAGCTGTAACAGAATAAATCAGTTTTGTTTCCAGTCACAAGGACTAGTAATCTGCTACACAGCAATAGAAAACAAACACCAGAAGCAACTTCTTACTAATGTAAATATGGAGAGACATTTTCAGCTAGATTCAAAATTCACTTCCAAACCTTTTTAGATAATTTATACATGCACAATTATTATTTGAGATTGCTATTTTATCTATCTTAACATTTTTGCTTACATAATAATATTAATATTTAAGCTGATGTTATAAAAGAGTAATGGTTTGGGGAAAGAAAGCAAAATATGCCATTTGCAATCAACGCTGGGCCTTACAACAATCTGTGCCTGGAGAGATAATACACTTTGGACTTAACCGTTATCTAAACAAACTATTCCCATGTGACAAGAACTACCTCAGAATATAGACACAAGATTCCCTAAAACCTTCACAAACATTTTGGAATATTAGTTAGATATGATCAAAATTTCAAACATGATCTTCATATCTATATTTAACGATGCATATGTGATAATGTATATAATAAATGAGACAGTTTAAAAGTAATTCCCATGTGTTGCAATGCCTTCGTATAACTTTTGAAAATCTTTCTGGGGTGCCTGGGTGGCTCAGTGGGTTAAGTGTCCAGCTTTTGATTTTGGCTCAGGTTATGATCTCATGGGCTTGTGAGATTAAGCTCCATGTCAAGCTCTGCACTGGCAACACAGAACCCCTTTGGCATTCTCTCTCTCCCTCTCTCTTCCCCTCCCTTACTCACACACACATGCTCTCTCTCTCTCTCAAAATAAATAAACTTAAAAAAAAAGAAAATCTTTCTGAATCCTTCTAATTTTTTGTTATAAAATTTGATTTAGTGATTATGTATTTTATTTTATATATTTATTTTTAAATGTTTATTTTTGGTTGAGAGAGAGAGAGAGAGTGAGATCTTGGGAGGGGCAGAGAGAGAGAGACAGAGAGAGACAGAGCCTGATGGGGGGCTGGAACTCGTAAACTGTGAGATCATGACCTGAGCTGAAATTGGATGCTTAACCGACTGAGCCACCCGGGTGTACCATGATTTAGTTATTATGTATTTTAATTGTGTGACTTTCTGAATAATTATGTATATCGAATTTTGAGCACACATTTTCAGAGATTAGTAATATAATCTACAAATGAAATTTTTATCCATAAAAATCCACTTGATACTGACACACAAGTATGAGCCGTGGCTTGGCATCATGCTTTTGTTTTTTTCTTTCTGTTTTTAATAACTTGTAAGTATATTTAAAGTTGCAGCTTTAATTCTCATCCTTTTCCATGTATCTACCTAGTAGGTCTTGTAAGTAAATGAAGAAACTTATTTATGGAAAAGAATCCAGGGTAACCTGAACCTTTCCATGTGATTACTGAGGAAATTTTAGGGCAGCAGAAGTCCCACACCATTTCCTGAACACGATTGCCTAATTTATTGGTTGGCCTCCTGTATTAATTACCTCTTTTTTCATTTATGCTAGAATTGTATTGATCTAATCTTCGATTCTCTCTCAGGGGCTCCTGAACTCATTCTTGATTCTGTCAAGCCATCCTCAATCTGTATAATTGGTCCCTGTGTGGTTGTAGGTGGATAAACTCACTGCAGGATGTTCCAGTATTTTTTGCCCTTCTTCCGGGACTTGTAGTCATGTAAGCCTTTCTTCCATTCTGTCATTTTCATGCTGCATGAGATAACTAATATTTTTTTCAGGCCAATTGTGAAAAGAAACACTTCCTTTATTATTGAAGCAAATGAAAATACTCACCTGTATTACTGTTGTTATGACTTTACAGAGAAAGCAAGAGATCAAGAGGGAGTGTGTGTATGCTACGGACATTTAAAATATGTAATGAAAACCCAGTAATTAACAAAAACTCTTAGAAATCTATGTAGAATATAACTGATAAATTATGTAGATCACTATATTTATTAGCAGTTTAGTCAATATGATTTTATAATACAGTCATGTTATATTTATTTATATTAATATTTATTTGACAAGCTATGTTAGATTCTGACTCTTGCTCCTGACTCCAAGTGACGAATAGTTTGGAGAGATTAATTTCTCTCACTAAGAATGTCTGAACTCGGGGCACCTGGGTGGCGCAGTCGGTTGGGCGTCCGACTTCAGCCAGGTCACGATCTCGCGGTCCGGGAGTTCGAGCCCCGCGTCGGGCTCTGGGCTGATGGCTCGGAGCCTGGAGCCTGTTTCTGATTCTGTGTCTCCCTCTCTCTCTGCTCCTCCCCCGTTCATGCTCTCTCTCTCTCTGTCCCAAAAATAAATAAAAATTAAAAAAAAAAAAAAGAAGTGCATATTCCTTTAAAAAAAAAAAAAAAAAAGAATGTCTGAACTCACAGGCCAGCCCATCTACTTATACAAGGGGCAATTAAACCTGATAGAATAAGGACACACTTTCCTTTATGAAATTCAGTTAATCACTTTATTCACAAAAAGACCAAATTGGCCAAACATTTGTTGGCTGATAAATAATCAACAGTGGTCAATAGAGAAGAGTTTTGTTGCCGCTGCTGTATCTCAGTAAAGTAAGTATGCCCGTGAACTCCAGAGCCAAAAATCATGTAATGAGGTGCAATAAATTTGAACATAGTTAGAACCCTCAGAAAAAAAAAAAAACAACAACTATTTGTCAATAAGGAAATAGTTCAAAGATAACCTGCTTTGGAGAAGCAGCTTTCTTGGGAAAATTACACCTCGGCTTCAATGTATTTCACCTTATGGCAGCAGGAAAAAAAGCAAATATTCATTTCATTCGTGAGGACTCACACTCAAAACTCTAATCCTTTGTGCTAAATTCTGTCTTGAGGCGTAAACTTTGTGGATACACAATGGGCCCCTATAAGCTCAGAATATTTTTAAATCTAATTTCTTGAGAAGAGTAAAACCATATATATATATATATATATACATATATGATACTAATTATATCATAATACTAATGATGATACTAATAAAATCATATCATATATACCATAATCATATAATACCATAATCATATCATAATATCATATATATACATATATGATACTAATTATATATATGTGTGTTTGTATATATATATATATATATATATGACATATACACGCTCAGATGCTTCACAGGTATCATTCAGAGCTTGACATAATGGCTTTCCTTTTTTATTCCCTGTGCTGATCACTTGTAAATATATTTAGAGACACAGTCTCAATTTTTATCCTCTTGATTCTATCTGGCTAGGAGACCACTTTGTAAATTGAGTAAAGAAATAGTTTATAATGCAAACCTAAAGATTTTCGTTCTACTTAGAAGTGACCTATTCTGGTCTCAGTGAAGTCGGAGCCGTAGGTTTGGAAATATCCCACAAATTTTATCCCCAAATCATTTAATACAAAGCCCAGGAAGCTTATTCAGACCTTTTGCTGACTTGAGTACTTGCAATTAGAGACCTTCAGGGACTAGCGAGGTTTGATCTTGGCTGCAATAGTGCTGATGTGTGTGGGAATGTACATTCATGTGTATGTGTGGTGTGGGGAGTGTGTATAAATTATTGTGGTTGGTACAGCTTCATAGGGGTGGTGGAGGTTTGGCAGTGAGCAGACCATAAGCCATTCATTCTGTCTTTTCAGTTTCTTTCTTGTATACAAGAAAAAAAAATGCTGTTTTTTTTTTTCTCAAAAAAACCCACATCTTTTAAAGATGTCTTTCTAAAAAAACATCTTTTATCATAGAATTATTTTGGGGCTTTGGAAAGCTGTTAAAAATGATGTCATAAATCAATTAATAATTAATAGAAGACTGTGGTATCCTTGTCGACATTCCTATTACTTAAAAACATCTAATTTGTCAACAGCTTATGAAGTTTGTTCTTATAATGATAACAGTCTATAAACAAACAAAAATGCATTCACTGTAGCTGTTTGTCTCAGATGGTGGATACACTATGAGGAAAACAACTTAAGATTTGCAGTGAGCCAAGCTTGGATTGCACTCATGTCCCCACAAACATTAATTACATAGCTTTTGGCAAATTATCTAATTCTGTGATCCTCAGTGTTTTCTTTTGAAAATTTGGCATAAATAAGATCATATTAATCCTTACAGTAGAGTGTTTTAAATATAGCAGATAAATGGAAGCTATTACTTTCAATTTGGATCTGCAAATGCTTTGCCTTTTTCCTCTTTTATTATTTATTTACGTTGACAGTACTTAGGTAAATATGATTGAATAAGCCATGTAACTGTCATATGTTGATACAGCTTACCGGAAAACATGGAAAAGTGTTCTCATAATATCAGCATGCTTTTAGGGAAAAAGAACGTCAAAATATAGAAGGGAAGTGTTCCATCAATGTTATCTGTAGCACAATTTTTATATTTTCAAATTGCTCAGTAAATTAAATCAAAATCTTTCAGAGTGCAAGCGTATATGAAATTCTTGTAGGCCCTAGGTTAATTTAGGTTACTTCAGTTAGCATTCCTATTTGTAAAATGTGTCTGCTGGAGGCATCTTCTCTGATTTTACATATGAGAAGTTATGATACTAATTATATTGTTTCACCTCCAAATTCATACAGATCATAATTTACATCAACTGATTGTTGTAAGTCAGAGAATATATCACCCGCTCCTCTCTAGTTTAACCCCCTGCAGTTATTTAATCCGAACTCGAAGAATCCTCAAGACCCAAATTTATTCATAATGAATTTTGAAATTGTCTAACAATTGATAATGAACGAGAAGGCCTTGACCATTTCCTCAGCTTGAGAAACCTCAGACGGGCTTATTCTTGCCTCTAGCTCCTGACTTCCCTCTGACACTGATCCTTAAGGAAGGAACCTAGATGGTCTGACCACACAGGTTCTTACTCCCCGCTTCGCGGACACCGTTTACTTTTAGAAAACTTGACGAATTAAATCTTTTAAAAAGCTTCTGCTAGTTTTACCACCTAGGCCTGTCTTTCTCGAGGACCTAAGATCTATTACTTTGAAAAGTAGTCAAGGAAGATAGACACTGAACCCCAGTCCCTGTGGGAGGGTAGGAGCCCAACTGAGCTGGGTTTCTTGTTCCAAGTTGTACACAGTGTCCTGTCATGAAGATTTCTTTGGCTTTGGCTGGTTGGCAAACACAGAAGGCCTACCATGGCCCTCAGCCTAGCTCTTAAAAACTCTGATTTGTTTCAACGGAGCTGAGCTCAGACTTCATCCTGGTCTCTCTTTCCCATTGTCTTGATAGTGTTTGCCTCTTTAACATTGCCCAAGGCAATTGTTGCATTAGGAATGTCTATTAAATGGAGGTTTAACTTTTATATATTATAAAATGCGTGAATAGTGATAGAACTGTCCCCCGTGAAGACTGTTTAAATAAAATTTGCATAAATAATTTTATTCACGTTGGTGTGCCTTTAATGAAAAACAGGACCAAAAGGACGGTGAGTAAAATACAGCAAGAGAGTTCCTCAAATGGTGGCAAGTACATCATACAATAACAAGGAACTAATAGTTAAAATATTCATAGAACACAATTTTTGTACAAGTGTTCGTAAAACTGTTTTTATGCAACTAGTAAAGTGTAGTCACCATCTTGGTATCTAGAATCGAGCTATTATCTATACATATTAGCTCTTATCATTTTTACAGAATGTGACATCAGATTTTAAATGAAGCACAACCTTTTTTTTCTTAATGAAGGGATTTATTACAAAAGGAATCTGATTTTGTTAATACACCAACAAAACACAAGGGCTATAGTGAGGATTTGAAGAGGCTTTGAGGGAGAAATTGGTCCTCTCTCTGTGTCTTAACTCTGCCTGCCCCTGAGGCCCAAATTTTAGACTGCTTAGAATAAATAACTATACTGCGAATCTGTATTATTCTCCGCTTATGTGGAGATGTGGAACCTAAAAACGAGTCCCCTTTCCTTGTTGCTCTTGGGTATAGCTGAGCAGACAGCCTGTGCTACATTAGAACATAAAAATTATACAAATAATAGAGATTACACAATCAAAATATGATAATTGTCATTTAATACATTTCTATTTGATGCATATGCTATTCATTTCTAGAAATACATTTCTATTTGATGCATATGTTATTCAACAAAATTAAATTTGGGGGCATTTGAGGCTTTCCTATGATACTGCATTCTTTTTTAAAACTTCTGTCTAGGGACTCCTGGGTAGCTCAATTGGTTAGGCGTCTGACTTTGGCTCAGGTCATGATCTCATGGTTTGTGAGTTTGAGTCCAATGTCAGGCCCTGTGATGACAGCTCGGAGCCTGGAGCTTGCTTTGGATTCTGTGTCTCCTTCTCTCTCTGCCCCTCCCCGCTCATGCTCTATCTCTCTCTCTCTCTCAAAAAATAAATAAAAACTAAAAATTGGTCTAATTGTATCTTATTTTATGTTATTTTGTGTTATTTTATGTCATTTTCCAGTTTTATTGAGATATAATTGACATGTAATGCTGCATCTGTATAATGTGTTCAAAATGTTGATCTGGCTTATTTATACATTGCAAAATTATTACTACCATCTCCATTAGCTAACACCTCCATCTTGTCACATAATTATCATTTCTTTTGGGGGTAAGAACATTTAAGGTCTACTCTCTTAGAAAATATTATTCACTATAAACACACTGCTCTACATTAGGTTCCCAGAACTTGTTATTCTTCTTATAAGAAGTTGTACACTTTGACCATTCCCCCCCTTTTCCCAATCCCCCCCCAGCTTTCTAATTTAACTCTGACATGTAATATACTTTATAATTTTAAATCCATTTACATTATATTAAGACTTGTTTTATGACTTTGCATGTGGTCCACCTTATTGACTGTAGCATGCACAACTGAAAATAATTTATATTCTGCAGTTCTAGGTTGTTCTATAAATGCCAGTTAGATTCAGCTGGTTGATTCAGACCTTCTGTGCCTTTACTGATATTTTTATCTAGGTATTATTATATCAACTACCAAACAGAGATCTTATATAATATTTGTGGCATCCATTTCTCCCCTAATGCTCTCAAATTTTCTTCATGTATTTTTAGTTACTGTTATTAGATGTGTATGCATTTATAATCATCATGTCTTCCAGATGAATTGTATCTTAAACATTCTGTGAGATCCATATTTTTCTCTGGCAATCAGTTTTGACATGAAGTCAACTGATAGTGAAATCATTTGCTCAGTGTTTTTATGTCTACTATTTCTGTGATGTATATTTGTCCGTCTACTTGTTTGCAGCATATCTGTGTCTTATTAAATTTTTCTTCTAAAAACAGCATATGCCAGGTCATGATTTTTATACATACTATCAATGTATTTTTTAATTGGAGTGCTCAGGGTATTAACATTTAATGTAATTATTAATATGGTTGGAATAGATGTATCAACTTATTATTTGTTCTTTTTCTCTTTCTTTTCTGTTTCTCTGTTCCCCATGCATGCCCTCTTTTGGATAATTTGTTGTTGTTGTTGTTGTTGTTATTCCATTTCAATTTATCTTGACATTTTGGTTATATTTCTAGTGTGTGTGTGTGTGTGTGTGTGTGTGTGCATGTTTGCTCTAAAGATTATGTTATAATACCAGTTTTTCAGTTAACTTAGAATTAATATTGTACATCCTAACATAAAATGTAAAAAACTTTACCTTTACAGGTACTTTTGGCATTCTCTCCAATGACTTTTATGCTATAGGAGTGATATATATTACACCCCCATATATTCAGAATGTTACCAGACAATGTTACAATATTTGCTGAAAGCAGCCACATATATTTTGAAGAATTTAGGAGGATAAATAGTTTTCTGAAAAAATATTTCCTCAAGTATTTACTGTTCTTCCTCTTATATTTCTTCATCCTCACAGATCCATATTTCCATCTGGTGTCATTCCTCTTCTGTCTGAAGGACTTATCATTTCCCATAGAGGAGTTAGTTTCTTGCTGAATTCTTCTAGTTTCCCTTCATCTGAGGATGCTTTATTCTTGAAGGTACTGGTTATTTTTCTTTGCCTCACTTCTTTCTCCTTTTGTTCTAGTGCTCCAAGGACACATTTGATGAATTTTCAGGTAATATTTTACTCTAGCTCCCTGTATCTGAGTTCATTTAATTGCAATTTTTTTTCTGTTTTTTACAGATTGTATAATTTCTGTGGACTTATATTCATGTTCACTGTACATTTATTCTGATATCTGTATTTTGCTATTGAACACCAAGCATTATATAAATATAAATATATGATTATATACACACATAAACATATGATTTTCAGAGATTATAATCTGCTTTTGCTATTAAGCACCAAGAATCATATATATGTGTGTGTGTGTGTGTGTGTGTGTATGTGTATGTGTGTATACATACATGATTTTCATAAATTGTTATTTTCAGTTCTAAAATTTCCTTCTGGTTCCTTTTTATAGTTTCTATTTCTCTACTGAGTAATCCAATAGTTTCAAGTGTGTGTGTGTCTTCCTTTGCTTTATTTAGGTGAATTATAATAATGGATTTGAAATATTTACGATAATTTGAATATATGGGTCATCTTGGAGATGACCTTTGTGTTAGTCATTTTGGGCTGTTATAACCTAGTGTCATTTAAACAACAGAGTGTCATTTTTTTTGCTGTTTTGGAGGATGAGGATTCTAAAATTCAGGGGCCACCATATTTGTTGTCTGATGAGAGCCCACTTTCTGTTTTATAGAAGGCCATCTTCTCCTGTGGTGTCACATGGTGGAAAAAGAGAGCAGAAGCAAGTTCCCTCATGACTCTTTTTAAGGGCACTAACCCCATTAATTAGTGGCACCCTTGCAACCTCATCTAATTCTAATTACCTCCAAAAGACTCCACCTTCTAAAGTCATCATATTGGGGATAGGATTCAAATATACAGATTTTGGAGGGACACATTCAGCCAAAGCAACATCTCCCAGTTGTCTTTTTTCTTGAGAATGGATCGCATTTTCCTACATTATTGTATGTTGAGTAATTTGGGGTTATCTCTTACATATTTTGAATATTGTGTTGTGTAGACTCTGGGTCCAGTTATACTCTGCTGATGAATCTTGTTTTTGTTTTAGTAGCTATCCAGTTAGTTTCAGACTGTAAGTTTTGTCTTGTGTGCAGCCATTCAAATTGTACATCATTTCTAAAATCTTTGCTCTATGGTTAGCAAACTATTATTCTATGCATGCATGTTTCACAGGTTAACCTGCAGTTTGAACAGGGCTTCAAATCTTAATTCGGCTATCAATGCTTTTTTGATACTGACTTGGATTTGTTTCACTTATGTGTAGCAGGGGTGAATAAACTGGTACAACTATCTTGGTGTTGGTTTTTGTGTGGGTGTAAATTTTAAACACATTCGGGTAAATACCAAGGAGTGTGATTATTGAATCATGTGAAAAGTATATGTTCAGTCTTCAAAGAAACTGCCAACCTATCTTCCAAAGTGGCTGTACCATTTTGCATTCCCACCAACAATGAATGAAAGTTCCCGTTGCTCTGCATCCTTGCCAGCATTTGGTGCTGTCAGTGTTTTGGATTTCGGCCATTCTAATAGTTGTGTAGTGGTATCTAATTGTTGTTTTAATGTTCACTTTCTCATCTGATGAACATCTTTTTGTAGGCTTACTTGTCATTGGTCTATCTTCCTTGGTAAGATGTATGTTCAAGACTTTTGCCCATTTTTTTTAATCGGGTTGGTCATCTACTTATTGTTGAATCTGCCTGTTTCATACAATTATTTTTTCCTGAACCCAACCCCACTACCTTGAAAAATGGAAAACAATCTTACATTTTACCATAATTTCAGAAAATTACCTTATTGACATACTAAAGTGAAGAAACGAAGTGTTGAAAACCAGAAGAAAAATAATCTTCAACTCATCATAATTAACCAACCACTCTACTCATGCAATTTTTAAATAAGTGAAAATAACATTTCAATTAAGATCTGCTGCAGGGGCGCCTGGGTGGCGCAGTCGGTTAAACGTCCGACTTCAGCCAGGTCACGATCTCGCGGTCCGTGAGTTCGAGCCCCGTGTCGGGCTCTGGGCTGACTGCTCAGAGCCTGGAGCCTGTTTCCGATTCTGTGTCTCCCTCTCTCTCTGCCCCTCCCCCGTTCATGCTCTGTCTCTCTCTGTCCCAAAAATAAACTTTGAAAAAAAAATTTAAAAAAAAAAAAAAAAAAAACATCTGCTGCAAATCCTAGAATATCCATTGCTTTAGAGACAAAAGCAAGCATAATGAATTTTTATTAGTGATAGAAATTTGTTTCCTTTTTATACCATTTTGCCCAAATAGATTTTTTTTCATTTTTCAGTTTTATTTAATTTTGTTTACGTTTTCATTTTAATTCCAGTTCATTTACATATATGGCACATTAGTTTCAGATGTACAATATAGTGATTCAACATTTCCATACAACATCCAGTGCTCATCACACGTGTACATCAGGAAGTTAAATAAGTGAATTCCCATCACCTATTTAACCCAACTCCCCACCGACCTCCCCCCTGGTAACCTTCAGTTTGTTCTCTATAATTAAGAGTCTGTTTCTTGGTTTGTCTCTCTCTCTCTCTCTCTTTTTTTTTCTTTGCTCATTTGTTTGTTTCTTAAATTCCACATATGAGTGGAAACATGCAGTTTGTCTTTTTCTGTCTGACTTCTTTCCCTTAGCATTATGCTCTCTAGCTCTATCCATGCCATTGTAAACAGAACGATTTCATCATTTTTTGTGGCTGAATAATATTCCAATATATATATTCCATTATACACATACACACACACACACACACACACACACACACACACACAACGTCACATCTTCTTTATCCATTCATCAATTGATGAACACTTGGGCTGCTTCCATATCTTGGCTATTGTAAATAATGCTGCTATAAACATGAGAGTGTATGTAGTGCTTTGAATTCTTTGGATAAATACCCAATAGTAGGATTGCTCGATGGTAGGGTAGTTCTGTTTTTAACTTCTTGAACTTCCAACTGTTTTTCAGAGTGGCAGCATCAGTTTGCATTTCCACCAAGAGTGCACAAGTGTTCCTTTTTCTCCACATCGTCGCCAGTACCTGTCGTTTCCTGTGTTCTTGATTTTAGCTATTCTGACAGGTGTGAAGTGATATCTCATTGTAGTTTTGATTTGTATTTCCCCGCAGGTAAATGATGATGAACATCTTTTCATATGTCTGTTGGCCGTCTGGATGTCTCCCGTACTCTGAAAACTATAAAACACTGATTAAAAAAAATTGAAGACGATACAAAAAAATGGGAAGATATTCCATGCCCAAGGGTTAGAAGAACAAATATTATTAAAATGTCTATGCTACCCAAAGCAGTGTTTTTTTTACAGAACTAAAATTTATATGGAACCACAAAAGACCCTGAATAGACAGAGCAATCTTGAAAAAGGAAAACAAAACTGGAGACATCACAATTCTG
Organism: Lynx rufus; assembly: GCF_022079265.1. Classification (NCBI taxonomy): domain Eukaryota; kingdom Metazoa; phylum Chordata; class Mammalia; order Carnivora; family Felidae; genus Lynx; species Lynx rufus. The sequence continues at coordinate 37,850,423 of NW_025814824.1, read as the reverse complement.
GACTTCAAGATATACTACAAAGCTGTAGTAATCAAACTATATGGTGCTGTCACAAAAAAAAAAAAAAAGAGAGATAAAGATCAATGGAATAGGATAGAAAACCCAGACATAAATCCACAACTATATAGTCAATTCATTTTTTTTTTTTTTTTTTAAATTTTTTTTTCAAAGTTTATTTTTGGGACAGAGAGAGACAGAGCATGAACGGGGGAGGGGCAGAGAGAGAGAGAGACACAGAATCGGAAACAGGCTCCAGGCTCCGAGCCATCAGCCCAGAGCCCGACGCGGGGCTCGAACTCACGGACCGCGAGATCGTGACCTGGCTGAAGTCGGACGCTTAACCGACTGCGCCACCCAGGCGCCCCAATAGTCAATTCATTTTTGACAAAGCAGGAAAGAATATTCAATGGGAAAAGGACAGTCTCTTCAACAAATGAGTTGGGGAAACTGGACAGAAACATGCAAAAAAAAAAAAAAAAAAAAAGAAACTGCACCACTTTCTTACACCATACGAAAAAATATTCTAAATGGATTAAAGACCTAAGTGTCATACCCGAAACCACAAAAATCCTAAAAGAGAACACAGGCGGTAACCTCTTTGACATTGGCCGTAACAACATTTTTCTAGATGTGTGTCTTCTGAGGCAAGGGGAACAAAAGCAAAAATAAACTATTGGGGCTACATCAAAGTAAAAAGCTTCTGCACAGTGAAGGAAACAATCAGCAAAACTAAAAGGCAACATATGGAATGGGAGAAGATATATGCAAATGACATATCCAATAAAGGGTTAGTATACAAAATATATAAATAATTTATACAATCAACACCAAAACCAAATAATCCAATTTAAAAAATGGGCAGAAGACATGAACAGACATTTCTCCAGAGAAGACATCCAGATGCACTAATAGATTTTCTTTCGAGAGATTCAGTAAAGCAATAAGAAAGAAAACCATTCATTTATTTTTATGCCTTTTTATTGTTTTTATTTTTTAAGTATGTATGTATGTACGTATGTATGTATATACGTGCGTATGTAGACCAAGCTGGGGATGGACAGAGAACGTGCAACAGAATCCCAAGCAGGCTCCATGTTGTCAGCACAGAGCCCGGTGAGAGGCTCAAACTCATGAATTGTGAGATTATGACCTGAGCTGAAGTCAAAAGTCAGACATTTAACCAGCTGAGCCACCCAGGTGCCCCTATTTATGCCATTTTAATCCTGTCTGTGTTGCTCAAAACCACTCAGCCTCAAATTGCTCCTTTTAAAAACAGAGATAATAAGTACCTCCCCTCTTAGATTCTTGTGTGGATTAAAACGGAATACATTTTCAATGATCCGTCTCCCACTTAGCAAACATACAATAAATGTTAACTGATGTAACTATTAGAATAAGTGTATATGGGATTTGAATAGAACCTTAATGAATTTGATTCCACTATTGCTGATTCACTTTGGCATGCTTAAACTTGTTTTCTTTTCCATGACAGTGCTAACTAAAGGGACTCTGCTGTGTAACTCTGAAACATTTGTTTCTAAAGTTCTTTTCCTCAGGTGAAAATGACACTTGTTTGACGCGTTCAGAGGATCTCTGAATATATTTGAGGCTCCAACTGCCTTTACATTTTGCTTTCCTTTATTTCTCTTCGGGAGGATATAAATTGATCATGTTGCCTTGAACAAATTGGACTGGGGACACTTTCATTTGGTTCAGAGATTACATTATATTTTGGAATTGGAGAGGACCCAGAGGTTTTCCTGCTTGTTATTTTTGGCGTGCATTATACGATGCTCGTCAGATCTCGCCGAGCACATGTGCGCATTGATTAAAACAGCAAAATGATTAAAGCAATATATCAAGTGACAATCTCCAAACAACTTGAAAATCCCAAAGAACTTCCTTTCCTAAGCTAGACAAGTACAGTTAGTGTTCATTTTACAGTGTGAGCAAGAAAATTTCAAAAATTTAGGAAACATAGTTTCAAATGGCCAAGCCTCATACTCAGTGAGTTATTTGAGAAACAACTCATTTGTCTTTTTTTTGCCTTAAGGTTGATGTTCACCTAAATTGAGTACAAATCCCCACCACAATTCTTAAAATTTTCATTACTAGACTTATTCCATGATCCTGTTCAGTGATGATTCCACTGTATAGCTTAGGGCTTATTAGGATTTAAAAAAGAAAAAGAAAAAGAAAAAGAAAAAAAAAACATTTCTTATCAAATGGTTAATAGTTATAACAATACATGTAAATCTTATGTGCTATAACTATTACCATATTAAGATAAATAAAATATATTAAAGAACATTTTAAAAATATAGTTTTATAGTGATAGTATTATTCTACAATGTACATTCCAAAAAAATGTAAAATACCTCAGAAAAAGAGAAAAATAAATGAAAATAAAGCATCAAGCTACTGATAAATGTTACTAGTAATCAAATTAAGATGAAATTATGTGGAAGAGAGCAAGCCCAATTTGGTCAAAAATGAAAGGCAGATTTTGATGGGAAGCTTCATTCTATAATCATTTCTCAAAGCGAAAAAAATCATGAAACAAACATCATCTGGAGTTGATTTATCAAATTGCTTTCAGTAGAATATTTAAAGAGTTCAAGAACTCTTTCATGATCTGACTACTTTGATGATCTGTGATCTCGAATATGTGGCTGGATGGGACTATAGGTATGGGTTACTGGGCATCTAGGGATAGGAAAGAAGGAATTTAGTGACTGGGGAAGAATTTTCGGTAACGCCTCAGCACATGTGGATAAGTAAAATATAAAATGATACTTTTTAAAGCTTGCTACATACACTCCCCAAGCAGGCAGAAATAAAAATGAATGAAGAATTATAAAATACTCTTGGGCAAGAAGCTAAAGGTAAAGTTAATTTTGATAACAGACTGAAGGTAGCAGTCATTACTGTCAAAATCACTTAGCCTTCTCCTTTTCTGAGTTTCCTCCCGACCATGGGTTCCTTCAGTTGGGCTTGCAATGTGCTCCCTAGGTCTTTGCCTGGCTGGCTGTATCTTGTCTATCTCAGCTTCTCGTTTTGTTTCCATCATTCAGCTCTTACTACTAATCTCTTTTTTACACATCTGTTTATTTATTTATTTTATCTCCCTCCCCTGGAATATAATCTCCCTGAAAAAAAGGATCTTAGGCAGATCACTCTCTCACCCGTGAGTAGGACAGTGTTGGGCACAAAGGAAGTGATGAATATACTTTTTTTTGATGACTATTTTATGATTATTTTGTGCGGCACAAATTTTATCACTGGAAATACCTAGCCCTCTTGAGGGCAGTGTTGATTAAAAAGCCAATAGAACAGCGTGTTTACACAACAAGATGATAAGATTTCTTCTTATAGCCGGAAAAAGTCAAGTCCGTCTTCCACTAAACACCCCCAATTCATAAAAAAGAAAAGATATATTCCCATAATTCCATTTGATCACTTTCAGAAAACATACAGTTGTTTCGTAGCCTGCTTTATCACGGCTTAGTATATTCTTCAAACTTCTCTACCTTTACCCAAGTGTTCTTTCTCATTTAGACCTCAACTCTAAAGGTAACTCTGTAGGAAGCCTACTGTGCCACCTGAATCATTATTGACATGGTTTTCTCTTCACCCCTCTGGAATATAATAATACGTTGCTTGAATTGTAGCTAGCAAGACCTCTACTCTGCTTATTGCTTCAACTATTTGCTTGGAAAACTTCCCTCTTACTTAGCAAGCTAATTAAGAAAAAGAACAACATTATTTATCTTTGCATTATTGACTACACCTAGGAAAGTAGCCTATACATGCTATGTCCTGAAGTAGTAAAATTAATGAAAGTCAACGAAGGTGAATTTAAGAGTTTTTTTCAAAGTGCTATAAAAATACTAGACAATGAACAAGTGTTTCTATATAGTGTCTTCTGATAAATAAGGAAAATTCTAATACAATTTATATTTACATTAGGTCTTGCCTTAATCCAAATTTTCAGATACAGTGGTGGTCGGGGTGGAATAGAAAGTAATCTATTGTGGGCCTCTTGGGTGGATCACCCGGTTAAGCATCTCACTCTTGATTTTGGCTCAGGTAGTGCTCTGATAGGTCATGAGATGGAGCCTCACTTTCAGCTGTCAGCATGGAGCCCGTTTGGGATTCTCTCTCTCCTTCTCTCTCTGCCCCTCCTCCACTCATGCACTTGCACGTTCTCTCTCTCTCTCTCTCTCTCTCCTTCAAAATAAATAAGTAAACTTAAAAAATTGATTATGAGAGGACAAAAATGAAGGGTCTTTCTTTTTTTTTTTTTACAGTACAAATGGAATAAAACTGCTAAAATCTATGTTGACAATTTGACGGTATGCATCAAAGTTTTTAAAATGGGCATTCTCTTGGTCTAAGCAGTCTCATTCTAGAATTTTAATCTAAAGAGATGAGTAGAAAAATATGCACGAAAATGTAGCTATAATAAGTTCACCATTAAATTGTGTATATATTTGAAAATCTTTTGGCAAACCAAATTTCTCAAAATAAAGGTTTGGTTTTAAGCATTATGTTGTATCAGAGCGTGGGTGATGAAGTCAAAGAACTTAACCCAAATCGGGCTTGATCACTTCTTATCTGTGATCTTGGACAGGTCACTTAACATTTCTGTATTTATTTCCTTGCTTGTAAAATATGGATAGGAACAGTGCTCATCATGTGGGGCTGTTATGAGAATTAAATATACTAACATTGACATAGAGTAATGCCTGCTTTGTAGTACAAACTAAACATTAAGCTATACCTAAAATGTTAATTGTGGCTATCAAGAAATTATGGGTTTACAGACAATTTTAGATTCCAACTTCTTATTTTATACGTTCTAAATTTTCTGCTGCATAATAGACGTTTATTTTGCAGAAAGTATAACGAAGCATTTTAAATAAGCATCGTAATGTCAATTTCTCAAACACTGAGTGCCAGTGTTTGCGATGCAAGAAATAATTATATACATGAATATTTATAGTGAGAAGATTCTTCTTAGTCAGCCTTCTTGCAAAGTGTAGGAACTTTGTAGCATGACTTAAAAGTAGCTACCCTTTCTAGAGGTTATTAATTCTTGGCACCCTCTATATAATCCTTCAATTGACTTGACTTTGCTGAGAATAGGTAGCTGAGTTCGGGGACCATCATGGTGTTAATTTATCACTAGAAAAATGAGAGTTCCTCCAATTCCTCACACATTATTTTCGGTGTGTTTTGACAAAAGGAATGATGATTCCACCTGGGTGAGACAGCAAGGCACAATAACACTCAGGAGGGTGGCTATATTTTTTGACATTTGTACAATTTGGGGAGAATACTACTTCCTTTTCATTATTTATTTTTCTAAATATGTCTGGGGGAAAATATGACCATCGGAACGTGGAGCATGTCTGTTCTCAGCCTGAACCTCTTAGCAAAAAATTGTAGTATCCTGAGGTACAATAATTTCTGAGAGTGCTTTCACCTCTCTGTCTCCGTAACTTCATGGGTAACAGCCAGTGTTTAATGAAAATATTTTTCAACTAGCTTCTACCTGCATTTAAGGCTCTTACTTGACTCCTCCACGACGTACTGTATTCTTCTGCTTCTCTTCCTTATACATATTAAAACATTTCAGAAAGGATAGATCTTGGTAATAAATTTCACTTGGGCTTGTCAAAGCAAATATTGCAATAGACAAAGTCAAACAGGAAAGAAAAACTTTATTCAAAGCTGCTGCAGTTGAAGAGGCCAGGAATCTGTACTCACCTCTACTGAACAAAGGTGGGACGCTTTCTAAACACTGGGGAGAGAGGGACAGATCAAGGGCTATCTGCATTTGTTAATTAGCTTTACCCAAAGAAAAGTAAAGTTACTTCTATGATCATGACAAGAGACGGTTTTACAACTTCGAGCAAGACACCCATCTCAGTTGTGGGTTCTGACCCTCCCACAGAGACTGGGGGACAGGTGCCATCTTCTTTGATGATTATATTTAACTATCCTTGAGAGCAGAAGGGTTAAGGGAAATTTCTACAACTCATATGCATGACAGAACTAGCAATTAAGTTCAGATGTCATTATCTCAAGTGCTTTCATTACTCATTTTTGCATGAAAAACCAGTTTTCAGTGGTCTGTGATCTTCCAGGCACTAGGCTGACTCTGGGAGGTTTACTCTACAGTAATATATAAAAACTGTGCCAAGCCTGGTGCCTAGCACAAGAAAGGTCCTTAATAAACCTCTGTAACAGGAGGGACAAATGACAAAATCCCTTTCTTTAAAAAACTTAAAGAAATTTTGGCATAGACTTTTGACAATGGGAATGGCAATTTGTAAAAATGTTATAATGTCTAAGATGTCTCATTGATTATTGCCCTATGAATGCTTAATCCGTTTTTCCTGAATAAAGGCTAGACAGTTGATTTTGTATTTTTCTTAGATTTCCTGGATAAACCAATCTATGAAGCCATGACAATATATCACAAAAGAATTCTTGTCCTTACTGCTTGGGAAGGCCATTGACATACTTAATTTTCCTGTTACTTTTTTATTTTATTTTATTATTTTATTTTATTTTTATTTATTTATCTTTTTTAGACAGAGAGTGGGAGAGAGGAGCAGAGGGAGAAAGAGAATCTTAAGCAGACTCCATGCTCCACATGGAGCCCCATATTGGGCTCAGTTCCATGACCTTGGTGTCATGACCTGAGACAAAATCAAGAGTCAGACACTCAACTTACTGAGACACCCAGGCGCCCCTTAATTTTCTTGTTACTTTAAGAAAAAAGTCAATAATGACCAACTAAAGAAACACTTAGGTTGTTCTGGTTAAATTTCTGATTTTTGATTTTGACTCAGGTCTTGAGTCAGGTCATGAGATTGAACCCTCCATCGAAGCTCTGCACTGACCACACAGAGTGTGCTTGGGATTCTCTCTCTCCCTGTCTCTCTGCCCCTCCCCTGCTCATGTCTTCTCCTTTCTTTCAAAATAAATAAATATACACTTTTAAAAAGTAATGACCAGTTAAAATGATTTCATTTTCCATAATTTTGAAAACACATCTCTATACTCTTTGAAGGGGAAAAAGATGCTCTTACTTATTTTGTCTGATCACTTAGTACTTTGAACAGTGCTAAAAATTAGTAACCATTACTCTTGTAGGTTGGGTTCTCCCAGTGTGTTCATGGGAAGGCAGAGAAGGGGAATCAGAGTGGGCAGAGTGAGAGGTTAGCCTGAGATGCAGAAGCTGTGAAGCTAGGCTGGCTCATGAAAGTTATTCTGTGTCTTATACATTATAGCTGATTAGTTATGGGATACTAGCTTTCCTGGGGCCATAGGGTATAACATAAAGCTGGACAGCTCTCTCAAGTCAAGGGCCATTTTGGGAAAAGTGTAACTGCTAAAAGCTGTCATCTAGAAGCACTGTAGGCAGTTTGCAGCATACATATTTCAGTCATGAATAGGGATCGGCTTCGAAAGTTTAAGTGACATTATCAGTATTATATAGCAAATACTTGGTGGAGCCAGCCTTCACTCGAGGTGGTTTATTTTCATAGCCTGGCTGTTAACTATTGTCTCATGGTATGTGACCTGACAACAACAATAATAATAAAAGTGACAATAACAAATGTTATTCTCATTATTGCAGTAATAATTTTAAAATGTTAATTTTGAATTATCTAAAGAGGGAGGGATGTTTAGACAGGTGAGATCAATCTGCTTTGGACAGATAAAGTATTCTAGAAGTATAAGAAATACAGATACAAAGAAAGGCTCCTGGTACATGAGTCAGAGTTATCTGGGAAAACATCAGAAGTCTGCGGAAGTCTTATTCCAATGTATATTAGCCAAGAAGCTCAGAGTGAGCACTGAGAGGACTGGTTATAGTAATGTGAGTTTCTACAGTGCTAAAGAGGTAACAAAGTTGACTGACAACAGTGTTGGCCTTATAGGCAGTTAAACATCATTATCTGTGAACAAGAATGTCCCCTGGGAAGGCACAACCCACCTTCTCAAGTCCAAGAGAGATATTCTTTAAAACTAAACATAATGAAATAAAAAAGATTTCTTTATCAATCAACGATATTGTTTTGGGGTTTCTGCTGTAATTTATTTCAGAATGTGAGCTGTAAACACCTTCCAAACTTAATCAAAAAGCAAAGCTGAAAAAAACAGAGCTTCTTTAGAACTGGAAAAACACATGAACCCCAGTTGGTTTTCTGTCCTCTCCCAAGGGATTTGTTTAGACACATTGTGATCAATACTATAAGACAACTCAGGGCTTGCTGAAGAGGACTGATTAAACTACATGGTTTTTAATGCAAATCTACTTATTTAAATGGGTAGCAAAATATGGTATCGTTAAAGTTGTAAAGATACTTCAAAAATAAAGAATAAAAGTTTAACTCCATGTAGAAATTAAAACACAATAATAATCTGTCTGCTACATGGCATTCAGATTTTTCAATCAGAAATCTATAGTAGTTAATAATCTATAGTTATTTTTGTTCAGTGGACACAAACTCTGCACTCACAAAGTGTAACCTTAGGAGCCCAAAGTTTTTTGCCCTGAGAAATTCAACAATGCAATCTATCAGACAGTATGCAGAAACACATTTTTATTGGTACTCACAACAAAAGCGCTGAAAGGTCAAGTGGCTTGTTAAAGGTCACATGGATGATCTTTGTTTTAATTTGGATTAGAAGAAAGGCAACTTCACAGAAAAGTCACAAGTAGGAAGCTAAAAGTTGTAATAAAATACTGGACAGTTACTTATGGCCATATTATGAAGGGTTCTAATTGCCCACCTAAATTGGATAGATTTTAATAGTCAACAAGAAATCTATGAAAATTTATTAGCAGTGAGAATGACATGTTTAAAATGGTGCTTTATGAAGAGTATAATATCAGAAATGTATGACAGGCCAAGGTATCAAGAAGACCAATCAAGAAAATAGTATAATATTCCTGTTGAGGGTTATTGAACCTGGAGTAGAATAATGGGAATGGAATAAAAGCAATATATTCTATATATAATGTATATAATAACTATGTATATTCTATATATAATGTATAACATATATAACTGTATATATAATGCATATTTCTATATAATTCTATATATAATTTGTATTTCATATACTATTATACACAGTCTATATATGGTATGTATCTTGATCAATATATGTATTCATCAAAACTTGGGGATCAATAGCCCTAGGCATCACAATTGCTTTCATAATAGGCATGTGAAGGAAAGCAGGCCAATGAGACCCTTATGGAAATTTGGTGGAGTAATAGGGAGAGAGGCTCTTTTGTTCTGGAATTGCTATGTGGATAAAGTATAAGTGTGGAGCGTCTGCTTGACAATTTACCACCACAAAAAAGATGTCACCTGAATGGAGCCAACATGAAAAATGAGACGGCATTTGCAACAACACGGATAGAGCTAGACAGCAAAATGCCAAGAAAAAGAAGTCAAAGAACGACAAATACCATGATTTCACTCATATGTGGAATTTAAGAAAAAAATACAAGTAAGGGGAAAAGAAAGAAAGATAGAGACAAGCCAAGAAGCAGACTCTTAACTATAGAGAACACGCTGTTACCAGACAGGTGGGTGTGGGGGTGGGAGGGATGGGTGAAATGGGTGATGGGGATTAAGGTGTGCACTGTCTGATGAGCACAGGGTGATATGTGGAATAGTTGGATCACTATATTATATACCTGAAACTAATATCATATTGTATGTTAACTAACTGGAGTTAAAATAAAAACTTAACAAGTGGGAGGAAGAGTCCTATTAGCACTTGAGCCCTGTGTTCAACAATACCTGAAGTTGTACAGTCTCGATGTGGAAGCTCTATGCACAGATACATGTCACTTTTTAGGCAAACCATCTTCAGTAGATTTCAATTACTGACAAGCGAAAAAATCATTTTTATGAAAGTCATAAAGCCAAGGAAACCATTTCTGGAGAGAGGTGATAGGGTTCTAAGCAGCAATTTTCTGTGCTACACAGTTGAAAATGTCATCAACACTGTATTCATGATGTTTTAACAGTATAGTTTTACTAGACTAGCCTTGATCACAGGAAGGTCTTAAGAATCTGTGTAAGACTCTGTGAAGTAGGTGACTAATGAAGAACAAGCAGCAGACATTGGCAATTATTTTGACATAGTAGGTGACAACTGTGGAGGTGAAAGAGTATCTTCACCTAGATACTAGAAAGAAAGGAGGTTTATTGAGGAATGAGGGGCCTGGAATATAGAGGTGGAGGCGTTGCTGAAGTCAGAGTGAGCCAAAGTAGAAAAAAAGGCCTTTGAGCCAAACAAGAGAGCTGTGTGAAGAATTCATAAGGGCATTTATTACAGCGTTATTTATAGTAGAAAACTCTCAAAAAAGAGAGGTAATATTAATAATTATCACAAAATAAATTTAAATATTTGATATACAGGGGCGCCTGGGTGGCGCAGTCGGTTAAGCATCCGACTTCAGCCAGGTCACGATCTCGCGGTCCGTGAGTTCGAGCCCCGCGTCGGGCTCTGGGCTGATGGCTCAGAGCCTGGAGCCTGTTTCGGATTCTGTGTCTCCCTCTCTCTCTGCCCCTCCCCCATTCATGCTCTCTCTCTGTCCCAAAAATAAATAAACGTTGAAAAAAAAAATTAAAAAAAAATATTTGATATACAAAATACTCATAATAAAATGCCACTTGAAAAGGCATGATGATCTTCTGTTCAGTTTCTCAGGATTCACATAAGAGTGAAAACATATGGTATCTGTCTTTCTCTGTATGACTTATATCACTTAGCATAACACTCTCCAGTTCCACCCACATTGCTACAAAAGGCCATATTTCATTCTTTCTCATTGCCACGTAGTATTCCATTGTGTATATAAACCACAATTTCTTTATCCAATCATCAGTTGATGGACATTTAGACTCTTTCCATAAGGAAAAGAAAAGTTAGAGAGGAAGAGAGGCAAACCATAAGAGACTCTTAAAAACTGAGAATAAACTGAGGTTGATGGGGGGTTGGAGGGAGGGGAGGTGGGTGATGGGCATTGAGGAGGTCACCTGTTGGGGTGAGCACTGGGTGTTGTATGGAAACCAATTTGACAATAAATTTCATATTAAAATATAAATAAATCATGATCAAAAAAAGAAAAGGCATGATGGATCACACTCTATATGGAATGGATTGGTCTTGCAAAAATAAGATTGTGTTTTCTCAATTTTCTATACTAATAATTTCTATAGTAAAATAATTTTTAAAACAAAATGATGCATGAAAGGCAACAAGGGAAATGAGGTAGAAATTTATAAAAAAAATATAACATTCAAAAGGGAAAACAGGAAAATTAAATAGGATGTCAAGTCATCTACTTGTCATTTACTAAACCATGCAGTGGTTAACATAAGCCAGACACGAATATTTTTTATCTTTATTCTGGGTTGTTGTGGGGTTATTTAAAAAGAATGTCATCCTTTCTGGTCTTGCTTTTAAGTTTCATTAGGTGGTACCAGAGCGCCATTTAATTTAGGACTAACTGCCCAACTCTTGCAGCAAAGCCCTTGTTAATATTCTACATAATGCCATAAGAATTATGAGGTTTTTCCACTATAATGGATAAGAACAGAAATTACTACTCTGTGAATGTGAAGATTTTTTGGAGACGGTGGGGATGTTGTCCTTTTAGGCAGTTTTTTTTTTCTCCTTTGTCATCCACTTCTCATTTCCTATAAGGACACTAGGTAGTTTCCTCCATGATTTGATCAGTAGTGAGCTAAAAACATGAGGTCTGTCCTATCCAGATCTTTGAAACTCTTTGTGTGTCCTGTGTCCCTCCTTGCTGATTCTCTGTCCTGAAAATTCCAGGCTCTTTCTCTTCCCTTGGAAACCTAGTCCTCTCTTCAACTCAGGGAGCTCTTGATTTCAGTCTTCCCCTCCAAGCCCCAACATATCCTGTTGCCTGGAAATTCTTTGTAGGCAGTAAGCTGGGGCAATGATCGAAGTCACTTTAATTTATTTCCCACATCTTGGAGTCACTGTTCATCATTAGCTGAAGTTCAGCATCTTGTAAGAACATTGTTTCCTATATTTTGTCTGGTTATTTATTTTTTCAGGTGGGAATGGTAAATCTGGTTTATGTTGCCTCATTTTTTATCCCAAAAAGAAGTCTAAAGTGAGCATTGGGGATAGGAAATCCCCAAAATCCCTTTTATCTTAACATGCTATTATTTCATTAGCAGTAAGACACCAACAAAACTTAGGAAACATTTAGTTGCTTAAAGACTTCTGAAATTTTCAGAGAGGGGTTACATTAAAAAAAAAAGAGTATTTGTTGTTTCGGAAAGATGTAATGTTTTCAGTTAAGTCTAGAAAATAAAACTTGTTTTTCTAAGATTTTTTTTAAATTTTATCCTTTTCTTTTCAATATATGAAATTTATTGTCAAATTGGTTTCCATACAACACCCAGTGCTCATCCCAAAAGGTGCCCTCTTCAATACCCATCACCCACCCTCCCCTCCCTCCCGCCCCCCATCAACCCTCAGTTTGTTCTCAGTTTTGAAGAGTCTCTTATGCTTTGGCTCTCTTCCACTCTAACCACTTTTTTTTTTTTCCTTCCCCTCCTCCATGGGTTTCTGTTAAGTTTCTCAGGATCCACATAAGAGTGAAAACATATGGTATCTGTCTTTCTCTGTATGGCTTATTTCACTTAGCATCACACTCTCCAGTTCCATCCACGTTGCTACAAAGGGCCATATTTCATTCTTTCTCATTGCCATGTAGTACTCGATTGTGTATATAAACCACAATTTCTTTATCCATTCATCAGTTGATGGACATTTAGGCTCTTTCCATAATTTGGCTATTGTTGAGAGTGCTGCTATAAACATTGGGGTACAAGTGCCCCTATGCATCAGTACTCCTGTATCCCTTGGGTAAATTCCTAGCAGTGCTATTCCTGGGTCATAGGGTAGGTCTATTTTTAATTTTCTGAGGAACCTCCACACTGCTTTCCAGAGTGGCTGCACCAATTTGCATTCCCACCAACAGTGCAAGAGGGTTCCCGTTTCTCCACATCCTCTCCAGCATCTCTAGTCTCCTGATTTATTCATTTTGGCCACTCTGACTGGCGTGAGGTGATATCTGAGTGTGGTTTTGATTTGTATTTCCCTGATGAGGAGTGACATTGAGCATCTTTTCATGTGCCTGTTGGCCATCCGGATGTCTTCTTTAGAGAAGTGTCTATTCATGTTTTCTGCCCATTTCTTCACTGGGTTATTTGCTTTTCGGGTGTGGAGTTTGGTGAGCTGTTTATAGATTTTGGATACTAGCCCTTTGTTCGATATGTCATTTGAAATATCTTTTCCCATTCCGTTGGTTGCCTTTTAGTTTTGTTTGTTGTTTCCTTTGCTGTGCAGAAGCTTTTTATCTTCATAAGGTCCCAGTAATTCATTTTTGCTTTTAATTCCCTTGCCTTTGGGGATGTGTCGAGTAAGAGATTGCTACGGCTGAGGTCAGAGAGGTCTTTTCCTGCTTTCTCCTCTTGGGTTTTGATGGTTTCCTGTCTCACATTCAGGTCCTTTATCCATTTTGAGTTTATTTTTGTGAATGGTGTGAGAAAGTGGTCTAGTTTCAACCTTCTGCATGTTGCTGTCCAGTTCTCCCAGCACCATTTGTTAAAGAGACTGTCTTTTTTCCATTGGATGTTCTTTCCTGCTTTTTCAAAGATGAGTTGGCCATACATTTGTGGGTCTAGTTCTGGGGTTTCTATTCTATTCCATTTGGTCTATGTGTCTGTTTTTGTGCCAATACCACACTGTCTTGATGGTTACAGCTTTGTAGTAGAGGCGAAAGTCTGGGATTGTGATGCCTCCTGCTTTGGTCTTCTTCAAAATTCCTTTGGCTATTCGGGGCCTTTTGTGGTTCCATATGAATTTTAGAATTGCTTGTTCTAGTTTCGAGAAGAATGCTGGTGGAGTTTTGAATGGGATTGCATTGAATGTGTAGATAGCTTTGGGTAGTATTGACATTTTGACAATATTTATTCTTCCAATCCATGAGCAGGGAATGTCTTTCCATTTCTTTATATCTTCTTCAATTACCTTCATAAGCTTTCTATAGTTTTCAGCATACAGATCTTTTACATCTTTGGTTAGATTTATTCCTAGGTATTTTATGCTTCTTGGTGCAGTTGTGAATGGGATCAGTTTCTTTATTTGTCTTTCTGTTGCTTCATTGTTAGTGTATAAGAATGCAACTGATTTCTGTACATTGATTTTGTATCCTGCAACTTTGCTGAATTCATGTATCAGTTCTAGCAGACTGTGGTGGAGTCTATCAGATTTTCCATGTATAATATCATGCCTTCTGCAAAAAGCGAAAGCTTGACTTCATCTTTGCCAATTTGGATGCCTTTGATTTCCTTTTGTTGTCTGATTCCTGATGCTAGAACTTCCAACACTATGTTAAACAACAGCGGTGAGAGTGGGCATCCCTGTCGTGTTCCTGATCTCAGGGAAAAAGGTCTCAGTTTTTCTCCATTAAGGATGATGTTAGCTGTGGGCTTTTCATAAATGGCTTTTATGATGATTAAGTATGTTCCTTCTATCCCAACTTTCTCAAGGGTTTTTATTAAGAAAGGGTGCTGGATTTTGTCAAAGGCCTTTTCTGCATCGATTGACAGGATCATATGGTTCTTATCTTTTCTTTTATTAATGTGATGTATCACATTGATTGATTTGCGAATGTTGAACCAGCCCTGCATCCCAGGAATGAATCCCACTTGATCAGGGTGAATAATTCTTTTTAGATGCTGTTGAATTCGATTTGCTAGTATCTTATTGAGAATTTTTGCATCCATATTCATCAGGGATATTGGCCTGTGGTTCTCTTTTTTTACTGGGTCTCTGTCTGGTTTAGGAATCAAAGTAATACTGGCTTCATAGAATGAGTCTGGAACTTTTCCTTCCCTTTCTATTTTTTGGAATAGCTTGAGAAGGATAGGTATTATCTCTGCTTTAAACGTCTGGTAGAACTCCCCTGGCAAGCCATCTGGTCCTGGACTCCTATTTGTTGGGAGATTTTTGATAACCGATTCAATTTCTTCACTGGTTATAGGTCTGTTCAAGTTTTCTATTTCCTCCTGATTGAGTTTTGGAAGAGTGTGGGTGTTTAGGAATTTTTCCATTTCTTCCAGGTTGTCCAATTTGTTGGCATATAATTTTTCATAGTATTCCCTGATAATTGCTTGCATCTCTGAGGGATTGGTTGTAATAATTCCATTTTCATTCATGATTTTATCTATTTGGGTCATCTCCCTTTTCTTTTTGAGAAGCCTGGCTAGAGGTTTGTCAATTTTGTTAATTTTTTTCAAAAAACCAACTCTTGGTTTCGTTGACCTGCTCTATAGTTTTTTTAGATTCTATATTGTTTATTTCTGCTCTGATCTTTATTATTTCTCTTCTTCTGCTGGGTTTAGGCTGTCTTTGAGGTTCTGCTTCTATTTCCTTTAGGTGTGCTGTTAGATTTTGTATTGGGGATTTTTCTTGTTTCTTGAGATAGGCCTGGATTGCGATGTATTTTCCTCTCAGGACTGCCTTTGCTGCATCCCAAAGCGTTTGAATTGTTGTCTTTTCATTTTCGTTTGTTTCCATATATTTTTAAATTTCTTCTCTAATTGCCTGGTTGACCCACTCATTCGTTAGTAGGGTGTTCTTTAACCTCCATGCTTTTGGAGGTTTTCCAGACTTTTTCCTGTGGTTGATTTCAAGCTTCATAGCATTGTGGTCTGAAAGTATGCATGGTATAATATCAATTCTTGTATATTTATGAAGGGCTGTTTTGTGACCCAGTATATGATCTATCTTGGAGAATGTTCCATGTGCACTCGAGAAGAAAGTATATTCTGTTGCTTTGGGATGCAGAGTTCTAAATATATCTGTCAAGTCCATATGATCCAATGTGTCATTCAGGGCCCTTGTTTCTTTATTGACCATGTGTCTAGATGATCTATCCATTTCTGTAAGTGGAGTGTTAAAGTCCCCTGCAATTACCACATTCTTATCAATAAGGTTGCTTATGTTTATGAGTAATTGTTTTATATATTTGGGGGCTCTGGTATTTGGCGCATAGACATTTACAATTGTTAGCTCTTCCTGATGGATAGACCCTGTAATTATTATATAATGCCCTTCTTCATCTCTTGTTACAACCTCTAATTTAAAGTCTAGTTGGTCTGATATAAGTATGGCTACTCCAGCTTTCTTCTGGCTTCCAGTAGCATGATAAATAGTTCTCCATCCCCTCACTCTGAATCTAAAGGTGTCCTCAGGTCTAAAATGAGTCTCTTGTAGACAGCAAATAGATGGGTCTTGTTTTTTTATCCATTCTGATACCCTATGTCTTTTGGTTGGCGCATTTAATCCATTTACATTCAGTGTTATTATAGAAAGATACGGGTTTAGAGTCATTGTGATGTCTGTATGTTTTATGCTTGTAGTGATGTCTCTGGTACTTTGTCTCACAGGGTCCCCCTTAGGATCTCTTGTAGGGCTGGTTTGGTGGTGACAAATTCCTTCAGTTTTTGTTTGTTTGGGAAGACCTTTATCTCTCCTTCTATTCTAAATGACAGACTTGCTGGATAAAGGATTCTCGGCTGCATATTTTTCCTGTTCAGCACATTAAAGATCTCGTGCCAATCCTTTCTGGCCTGCCAAGTTTCAAAAGAGAGATCAGTCACGAGTCTTATAGGTCTCCCTTTATATGTGAGGGCACGTTTACCCCTTGCTGCTTTCAGAATTTTCTCTTTATCCTTGTATTTTACCAGTTTCACTATGATATATCGTGCAGAAGATAGATTCAAGTTACGTCTGAAGGGAGTTCTCTGTGCCTCTTGGATTTCAATGCCTTTTTCCTTCCCCAGTTCAGGGAAGTTCTCAGCTATAATTTCTTCAAGTACCCCTTCAGCACCTTTCCCTCTCTCTTCCTCCTCTGGGATACCAATTATGCATATATTATTTCTTTTTAGTGTGTCACTTAGTTCTCTAATTTTCCCCTCATACTCCTGGATTTTTTTTATCTCTCTTTTTCTCAGCTTCTTCTTTTCCATAACTTTATCTTCTAGTTCACCTATCCTCTCCTCTGCCTCTTCAATCCGAGCCGTCGTTGTTTCCATTTTGTTTTGCATTTCGTTTAAAGCGTTTTTCAACTCCTCCTGACTGTTCCTTAGTCCCTTGATCTCTGTAGCAAGAGATTCTCTGCTGTCCTCTATACTGTTTTCAAGCCCAGCAATTAATTTTATGACTATTATTCTAAATTCACTTTCTGTTATATTATTTCAATCCTTTTTGATCAGTTCATTAGCTGTTGTTATTTCCTGGAGATTCTTCTGAGGGGAATTCTTCTGCTTGGTCACTTTGGATAGTCCCTGGCGTGGTGAGGACCTGCAGGGCACTTCCCCTGTGCTGTGGTGTATAACTGGAGTTGGTGGGCGGAGCCGCAGTCAGACCTGATGTCTGCCCCCAGCCCACCGCTGGGGCCACAGTCAGACTGGTGTGTGCCTTCTCTTCCCCTCTCCTAGGGGCGGGATTCACTGTGGGGTGGCTGGCCCGTCTGGGCTACTTGCACACTGCCAGGCTTGTGGTGCTGGGGATCTGGCATATTAGCTGGGTGGGTAGGCAAGGTGCACAGGGGCGGGGAGGGGCAGGCTTAGCCGCTTCTCCTTAGGTGATCCACTCAGGAGGGGCCCTGTGGCAGCGGGAGGGAGTCAGACCTGCTGCCGGGGGTGTGGCTCCGCAGAAGCACAGCTGTATTTGTGTGGAGCAACCAAGTTCCCTGTCAGGAACTGGTTCCCTTTGGGATTTTGGCTGGGGGATGGGCGAGGGAGGTGGCACTGGAGAACGCCTTTGTTCCCCAACAAACTGAGCTCTGTTGTCCGGGGGCTCAGCAACTCTCCCTCCCTTTGTCCTCTGGCCTTCCGGCTTTCCGAGCAGAGCTGTTAACTTATGACCTCCCAGATGCTAAGTCGCGCTTGCTGTGGGAACACAGTCTCAGGCCCCTCCGCTTTTGCAAGCCAGACTCAGGGGCTCTGCTTGGTCGGCAGGCTGCCCCTCCGCCCCGGCTCCCTCCCGCCAGTCCGTGCAGCACGCACCACCTCTCCGTCCTTCATACCCTCTTCCGTGGGCCTCTCGTCTGCACTTGGCTCCGGAGACTCCATTCTGCTAGTCTTTTGGTGGTTTTCTGGGTTAGTTAGGCAGGTGTAAGTGGAATCTAAGTGATCAGCAGGACGCGCGGTGAGCCCAGCGTCCTCTTACGCCACCATCTTCTCAGAATCCCTCCTAAGATGTTGTTTTTAAGATAAAAACAATCATGATAATGAAAGGAGAACAAGAAATGGCAAGGAAGTAGGAATAAGACATTTTCAGATCTAATCTAAAATAATTATTCCTATAATCGTTATTCTGCAATTTAAGCAATGTCTGTTTTTCATGTATTTTGCATCAGCTTAAGATTTTAGAACTAGAATAGACATTTAAAGATTTACCACTTCCCCTGCACCAACCAGTATTGTGAGAAGAAAATTGATACTGACAAAAACATCAAAACTTCTAAAACTTCTGTGTTACTGATTCAAATAGAGATTCCTTAGCCCCACTGCTTCAAACTCCTATTCCATGATATATTATTCACCTTACCTTCCTGACCATAAATATTACTTTGGGTTTCTTTTTTTCTTTTTCTTGTCTTTTTTTTTTTAACTTAGAATGAAATGTAACTTTAGGACAACTTTGGGTTTCTTTTAAAAAGAGATATTTTATATTCCTTTAATGGATACCCAGGGATATACGTTTGTAACAAGTTTCCAAATGTTCTTGATGACAGTAGTCAGTTGACCACACATTGAGAAAAATTGACTTTCTGGAGTTGTATAGTGATAGGATAAAGTTGGCTTATAGAAGTGTATTGCTCAATAAGGATAATTGTTGGTCATGTCATTTCCAGTCCTCTATACCTTTCTGCTATCTCCTTCTCCTCCTTCTCCTCCTTCCCCTCCTCCTCCTCCTCTTCCTTCTTCTTCTTCTTCTTCTTCTTCTTCTTCTTCTTCTTCTTCATATTATTATTATTATGGTTTAATGTAGGAAAGAGAAAACATTAAGGAAATTTATGTTTATCCAACATTTTAACATTTAAACTGATTTTATAATCAAACTAACATGGATTAATGTATCAATAGACTATCATGAAGATTTTTGTAAATTCCATCTTAAAAATCCATTCATGAACTCAGAAATCACACACTCCTTTCTTTCATAGCCAATGTTCTAAAAATAATGTCTGCTTTTAGTACTTGCTTTTATGTCGTTATCTTCCTATTATGCCTCATATATTGTGTGTTTTGACTTCTCAGACATCACCTCTTGCTAAGGTTATCTAAAAACAAGATCTATTAGTCATTATTCATTATATTATATTGTGAGTAGCATAAAGTCTTGGTTGATTTTTCCAGTATTTAACATTATTGAAAATATTTTTAAATTATTCTTCTTCCTTGGCCTCCCAAACCATATTCTTTTCCCATTTCTATTTCATATTTGTTAATGTTTATTTATTTTTGAGAGAGAGAGAGAATGAGTTGGGGAAGGGTAGACAGAGAGGGAGACACAGAACCTGAAGAAGGCTTCAAGCTCTGAGCTGTCAGCACAGAGCCCAATGTAGGGCTCAAACCCATGAACAGTAAGATCATAACCTGAGCTAAAGTCAGATGCTCAACCGATTGAGCCACCCAGGTGCCCCAATTTTCCCATTTCTATTTAAACATCACTAGCATTTCCTATAGAGCCCTTAAATGTACATTTCCATTTCTTAACCTCTACTCAGTTTGGCCTACTTATTCTTATCCATAAATACAATAGCCCCTTCTCCAGTACAGACAACTTTCTTGAAATGTCTATTGAAGTTTTCCATCTGGTTGTATAAAAACTACCCAAATCTTATTAAATTCACTCATCATATTTCCACCTCTGTCAAAAACTAGACTTCTGTCACCACCATTGCTTATTTTGGTGAATAACCAAAATTATCAAAAGTCTACCCATCTAATCTAGAAATTTTGGAATTTTTTTTCCTATGAGCCTATTACTTATTCAAATCACAGCAATCACACATTCAGTTTGAGTTGGACACCACAGCAACATTTAAAATTTGCTCCAATCAACTACTTAAGCACTTCTTTATTTTTCTATTATACAGATAGTAGCAAAGATGCTGAAAAATCTTAATTAAATTTGGTTGTAATCATGTTTATTCAAAGTTATGATTTAAAATCTTATAAAACAATCATGATTGTAAAGCTATTGATTTTAGAAAGAAATGGAATTCTTTTTCAATAGCACAATTATCATGTATCTTTTCAATAACACATAACTAGCTTTTCACATCTAGAAATTGAGTTCATTTTGATTTTCTCACTGAATTGTTTTCTTTACACCTTGTACCCAGAGTTTGACAGATATTTTTATTTCAAAATATGTATTTGCTAGTTTAGTTTGACTAAAATTCTAGCTTCACTTTATATTAAAATAAACTTTTAAAACAGAAACTTGACAGATTAACTTCTGTCAGGCTTTCTAGGATGGAATCTAGAGTTATTTGATGCCTTATACTGTTTTTTTCTTTCTTTATAATTTTCTGGCGAATTTCTGTATTTTCTGTCTTGTTATATAACCTATTTCATGTATACTTGTCAGATTTTTTCTGAACACGTATCAGTAAGAAGGACACAGCACAGTGAAATAAAGAGTTTCCATAAAGATATAAAAATATACTATCATAAAAACAATCACAAATCTCATGGCATTTAAAAAAAATAACTATTAAAACTTCACATTTCTTAAATATACCCTTCACTCCATTGC
This sequence comes from Lynx rufus, assembly GCF_022079265.1. Taxonomy (NCBI): domain Eukaryota; kingdom Metazoa; phylum Chordata; class Mammalia; order Carnivora; family Felidae; genus Lynx; species Lynx rufus. Next base: position 37,829,492 of record NW_025814824.1, on the reverse strand, counting down.
CTCTTACATTTGTTTTTGTCTTAGATGGAAAAAAGCGCATTGCTACAAATAGCAAAATAAAGTCTATGTTTATAGGGAAAGAAAACATGACAACTATGTACTTTTTTTTTTAGTACACCTAATTCAAGAAACTTAGTAGTATGAGTCCCAGAAGTGCTTTAACCAAATGTTGAATTTTGTTCAGAAATGGAAACACATATAATGAATGAGCACTTTATGTCCAAAGGGAGGAAGGACACTCTAAACAACTTCTGACAGGAAAAAAATCAACAACAAGTGTAGATGTTTATGTTGCTAAATAGTCTATTGAGAGTAAATTACAGAGTGTCGAAGGTCAGTGTTCCTCCTCTGAGAACAATTGGAAGGAGGAATCAAACGTCTCTATCTCTATTCATGGAATACAGCTATTCAATGTTTTCTTAATGTACTTTTCTCTACCAGCCTTAAGCTTGGAAAAATATTTTCACCTATTCAGCCATAAAAAACACAAGTTTATAAATTAATTTCAAGCATGGCATTTTTAAAATGGCACAAAGTTAAGGTAGAAAAGATGAAACATAATGGCTTTGCTTGTGAGCTACTACAGTTTCATGGCTGCAGTAAAACAAAATGGAACAAAGCAGAGCAAAAATGGTAAAATACTGGTGTAAGGACTAAGAATCATAGCCACACTCCTAAGTCTGGCATTTTTTAAGGGAAATACAATGCACTGCGTAGAGAACAGTACAGAACATCTAGAAAGAACAACCAGAATAGAAAAGAATCTCAAAGCTCTAGTTTTCAAAAATAGATGAATGCGTTACTTGTCAAAATTCGCTAACAAATATGTATGCATCCATATTAAAGAGAAAAAGTAATCTCACAGATCCCAGGAATTAAACTTTGTTTTCTGCTATGTTACTCACCTGAGTAAAATATAAAGCTATGGTCTATCATTTTTATATAGCTGAATCCTCAAACTTGGCAGAAAAATAATATACGTTTATTGTCCTGAAACAACTTTATTTATTTTTCACTTCAAGACATTATTTCTGAGAAGTAGCTGAAAACTTATCCAGCCAGTTCAAGAACAACTTGATCAAATTTATTATTATCTGACAATTTCATGTTTAAATGCAAACAAAACCTAAATGTCTTTCTCCCTCATTCCCCGTGTTCCAAATGAGAGTTTCTGTCTTAAGAATCTATCAGTTAAATAATTTCTGCTTTATGGTATGTTATTCCAAAATACTAAGAGCCATCAATAAGGGAAGATAAAGAGTTCAGGCTGGGAGAAGAGGCATGTGAAAAATGTTAGCCGCATTTCTTTGTTCACTCCACATTTCTTTCTTCACTCCACTACACAGAAATTCCAGAAAATATACTATTTATCCATCTAGATCTATCATCTGTCTATGTATCTATTTCTATGTTAGCTTTGTGTAAGTGATGTTTGAGAGAAATACATGTTTCAAAAGACATATTTGCTATTTTAAATTTTACTAAGTGAATTCTTCATATTTTATGGCTGTGCCTAAGCTCTTTATTTTCATCCGTTATTGTTTTCTGGTAATTCAATAACTTCCATTAATAAATGGTTATAATACTACTATTTATTATTACTACTAATAAATTATCATTATGGTAGCATATATTTCACTGGAAGATTCCACTTTTTATTTTATATTCAAATTTCAACTATATTAACACCTATTTAGATTAAATTCAACGTTTTTTATTTATTTTTGGGACAGAGAGAGACAGAGCATGAACGGGGGAGGGGCAGAGAGAGAGGGAGACACAGAATCGGAAACAGGCTCCAGGCTCTGAGCCATCAGCCCAGAGCCCGACACGGGGCTCGAACTCACGGACCGCGAGATCCTGACCTGGCTGAAGTCGGACGCTTAACCGACTGCGCCACCCAGGCGCCCCTAAATTCAGATGTTTAACTGAAACTTTACCAACTACAAGCTCATTTAGTTGACCCTTGTGTCTTCTTGACATTCCCCTGTGGTTTTTACAAATGCTGGCTTAGTTTCTGGCACTACAAAGGTGCACCAGGCTCATTTTACATATTTACTGCTTCAGTTCTGGAATCAGTCATTTCTCCAAGAAACCCAAGTTCCTTTTATTGAAGAATAATATTAGAAACCAAGATGCAGGTATTAGGATTATTGTTGCTTATAGATAATCTCAGATGCTAGAGCAAAGAAATACATGTGTGTATGCTAACCCATCAATATACACATATCTATAAATATTTCTATATGTATTCATCCATGTCTATATTAAGTTAATCACGAGCTCATACTGATTCATCTGAATCAAATCCATTATCACATAGATAATTTCATCATCCTCTTGCTCTAACCCCTCAAATCAAGAAAACTAGCTGATCTTTTTACTTAATGGTTCAATTCCATTATGCATGTTTAGTGATTTCAGAATTGTCAATGCTGACCTCCATGGGAAACCATTTTATCAACTCACCTAGAGTACAGCGTTTATATACTATTCCCTTTGTTTGTAACCTTACACACTTCACTTATTTCCAAAATTACTTAGGTCAGCTTCTTTTCCCCCATCTCCTTCAGTGAGGGTGTTTCATACATTTATTATCCAGTTAAATCTTCGGCTACATCCTACATTCCATCCTGTGACCCCTTCACCTCTGAAATGATTTTTTTTTAATTTGTATACATTAAGGTCTAATCCTTGTGCTGTAAAGTTTTATGACTTTTAGCAAATACATGGTGCCATGTCTACTACCATTACAGTATCATTCACAACAATTTAAATGCCATAAAATTATAGTATGCTTCGCCTAGTCAATACCTCCCATCCCAAATCCATGGCAAACTTGGATATGTTTACCAGCTCTATAGTTTCGACTTTTCCAGAAGGTTAGAAAAAAGGGACTTATGCATTAAGTAGCATTTCTGATTGGCTGCTTTCACTAAGCAATGTGCATTTAAGATTCATCCATCTTGTGTGGCTTATTAAGTCATTCCTGTTTTATTGCTGAATAATATTCTATTTGTGAATATACCATACCTGTTTACCCATTCACTTATTGAAACAAATAGTGATTGCTTCCATGCTTGGCAATTTTGAATAGAGCTGCTATAAATATTTGTGTGCATGTTTTACTGTACATTTAAGTATTCAAACCATTCGGAAAAGCATCTAGGAGTACAACCATCAGATTGTATGATAGTGTTATGTTTAACCTTATAAGCAATTTCCAACTGTCTTCCAAAGAAGCTGCACTTTTTTGCATTTCCACCAACAATAAATGAGAGTTACTGTTGCTTGGTATTCTTCAAAGTGAATAGTATTCTTCTTTTTCTTCTTCTTCTTCTTTTAAAGCATCTATCAAATGTGCAGTGGTATCACATTGTTGTATTGCTTTGCATTTCTCTAAAGACATTGATGGTTAGCATCTGTTCCTCTGCTTATTTGCTATTTATATCTTCTTTGATGAGGTGTTTATTCAGCTCTTTGGCCCATTTTTTAAATTGGGGTGTTTGTTTTCTTGCTGAGTTTTAAGAGTTCTTTGTAATATTTTTGATTCATGTCTTTTATGAAATATGTGTTTGCAAATATTTTCTCCCAGTCTTGGCTCATCCTTCATTCTTTTAACAGTGTGTTTAATAGAGCAGAAGTATTTAATTTTACCAAGTCCAACTTATTTTGTTTTATTGGATCTTGCTTTTGGTGTCATATCTGAGAACACAACACCAAACCCCAAGTTACAAATTCTCTTGTTTTTGTTTTGTTTTGTTTAAAAATTTGACAGTTTTGATGTTACATTTAATGTATCATCCAATTAAAAAATTTTTTTTAATGTTTATTTTTGAGAGAGCCAGAGAGAGAGACAGAGCATGAGTGGGGGAAGGGCAGAGAGAGAGGGAGACACAGAATCTGAAACAGGCTCCAGGCTCTGAGCTGTCAGCACAGAGCCTGACTCGGGGCTTGAACTCACGAACCACGAGATCATGACCTGAGCTGACACTTAACTGGACACTTAACTGACTGAGCCACCCAGGCGCTCCTGTATCACCCATTTTTAATTCATTTTTATGAAAGTCTGTGGTCTCTGTCTAGGTTCCTTTTTTGCACATGGATGTCCAGTTGTTCCAGCAACATTTCATTTGTGCCTTTGTCAAAGACTAGTTGGCAGTATTTGAGTGGGATTATTTATTGGTTACTATAGTTTTACTATCATAGGTGTGAAAATTAATTAGTGTAAGTTCTTCAACCTTCGTTCTAGGTCTTTGCTTTTCCATATGAACTTTAGAACCAGTTTTGTTATTGTTGTTATTTGTTTTGTTTTAATATCTGCAAAATAGTGTGTTAAGGTTTTGGTTTGTTGTTTGTTTTTTAACCACAAGTGCGTATTGAGTTTTACCAAATACATTTTTACCATCAAGTTATATTATTCCTTAGCCTCTTGTTGCAGTTTACAGAGAATAATTTTCAGATATGAAATCTACCTTCCAAACTAGGAATAAATCAGCTTAATTACTATAGCATTGGATCTATAGATAAAATTAGGGGGGTGCCTGGGTGGCTCCTTTGGCTAAGTGTTCAGCTCTTCATTTTGGGTCAGGTCATGATCTCAAGGTTTGTGGGATTCAGCCCCACTTTCTGCTATCGGCACAGAGCCTCTCTCTCTGCCCCATGCTCGCTCACACACTCTCTCCCCACTCTCTCAAAATAAATAAATAAACATTAAAAAAATAAAATAAAATTAGAAAGAACCATTATCTTAACAAAAGTGAGTCTTCTAATCCATGAACATAGACTATCTACTTATCATTTAGATATTCTTTGATTCCTTTCATCAATATTTTAGTTTTCTATATACATATTCTATACATATTTTGTTAGATTTATACCTTTGTATCTTGTTATTTTGGTTCTATTACAAATTATATTTTAGAATTTCAAACATTTGTCTTTCACTGATGATTGTTATGAGTAGAATGTGTTTTTCTAATAATTCATATGTAGATGCCCCAATCCTCAACATGATTTTATTTGAAGATATGACCTTTATGAAGACAATTAAGGTTAAATGAGGTCAGAAGGGTGGAACCCTAACCTAATAGGATTAGTGTCCTTGAAAAAGAGATATTAGGTCAATAAAACTAAAAGGCAGCCTGGGGAATGGCAGGGGATATTTACAAACAACATATCTAATAAAAGGTTAGGATCCAAAATCTATAAGGGATTTATCAAACTCAACACACAAAAAAACAAATAACCTAGTTAAGAAATGGGTAGAAGGCATGAATAGACATTTTTTTTTTCCCAAAGAAGATATCCAGATGGCTAACAGATACATGAAAAGATGCTCAACATCACTCATTATCAGAGAAATACAAATCAAACCCACTATGAGATATCACCTCACACCTGTCAGAACGGCTGAAATTAAAATTTTTTCTTTAATATTTATTTATTTTGAGAGAGAGAGAGAGAAAGAGAGAGAAAGAGAGAATCAGTCATGGAGGGAGAGAAAGAGAAGGAGACACAGAATCTGAAGCAGGCTCCAGGCTCTGAGCTCTCCTCATAGAGCCTGAGGCTGGACTCAAACTCACAAACCCTGAGATCATGACCTGAGGTGAACTCACAAACCCTGAGATCCTGACCTGAAGTGAAGTCAGATGCTTAACTGACGGAGACACCGTGGCACCCTTAGAATGGCTGAGACTAACAACACAAGAAACGACAGGTGTTGGAGAGAATGTAGAGAAAAGGGAACCCTCTTGCCTTGTTGGTGGGAATGCAAACTGGTGCAGCCACTCTGAAGAACAGTATGGAGATTCCTCAAGAAACTAAAAATAGAACTACTTACAATCCAGCAATTGCACTACTAGGTATTTACCCAAAGGATACAAAAATACAGATTTGAAGGGGTACATGCACCCCAATGTTTATAGCAGCAGCATTATCAACAATAGCTAAACTATGGACAGAGCCCAAATGTCCATTGACTGATTAATGGATACAAAAGTTGTGGTATAAATATACAATGGAATATTACCCAGCCTTAAAAAAAGAATGAAATCTTGCCATCTACAATAATGTGGATGGAGGTAGAATGTACTATGTTAAGTGAAATAAGTCAGAGAAAGACAAATACCATATGATTTCACTCATATGTGGAATTTAAGAAACAAAACAGATGAATATATGAGAAAGGGGGGAAGAGAAGAGAGGGAAACAAACCATGAGACATTCTTTAATGATAGAGAACAAATTGCAGGTTGATGGAGGGAGATGGGGTAGATGGGTGAAGGGCACTAAGGAGGGCACTTTTGACTAGCACTGGATGTTGTATTAAGTGATGAATCACTGAATTCTACTCCTGAAATCAAACTTGTACTGTATGTCAACTGAAATTACATTTTAAAAAAAAAGCAGGGGAAAGATACTAGGGAGTGTTCTTTCTCTCTCTCTGTCTCTCCATCTCTTCCATGTAAGGACACAGCAAGAAGAGAGACATCTGCAAACCAGAAATGAAGCTCTCAGCAGAACCTGCCCATGCTGATCTCAGACTTCTAGCCTCCAGAACTGTGAGAAATAAATTTCTGTTGTTTAAGGCATCCAGTCTGTGATATTTTGTTAGGGCAGCCTAAGCTGGCTAATACACTGGTGAATAGGAAAAGAAGTAACTTTTGTATGTTGGCCTTGTGTCCTGGGACCTGGGGACCTTGCTATACTCATTTGATTTGATAGCTCCAGGCATGTTTTTTAATAGATTCTTAAGGATTTTTACATATACAAGCATGCTATCTGCAAATAGTTTTATTTATTGATTTATTTATCCACTTCCAAACTGTATACTGTATTTCTTTTTCTTATTTATTGCACTAGCTAGGATTCCACTATATTGTTGAAATGAAAGTGGTAAGAGCAGACACATTTTTTTTGTTCTTCATCTCAGGGGGGAAACAGTTTCTCATCATAAAATACGATGTCAACTGTAAGGCTTTCTGTAGATGTTCTTTACGAAATTGAGGAAGTTCTTTTATATTCCTAGTTTGCTGACATTTTTTTTATCACAAAAGGATGTTGGGTTTTGTCCAATATTTGTTGCATCAGTTATTATGATCATATGATTTTTCTTCTTTAGCTTGATGATGCGTTGGCTTACACTGAGTGATTTTCAAATGTGAAACCAGCTTTGCATACCTGTCATACAACATGTTTGCCTGTGGTATGTGACTCTTTCCATGCATTGTTGGATTAAATTTTCTAATATTCTGTTGAGGAATTTTGCATGTACTATTCCTAAGAGATACTGGGCTGTAGTTTCTTTTGTAACATATTTAGCTATTTTTAATTTTAGGGAAATGCTGCCCTAGAATACCTTCTTGGAGAATTGATACACTTATCATTATATAATGCCCTTTTATCCTTGAAAATCTTTGTTCTGAAGTTAGTTTTGTATGAACCTAACAAAGCTACTTCAGCTTTCTTTTCAATGAGTTAGGAAGTATTTCTTCTGTTTCTAATTTCTAAAAAAAAATCCAGAAAATTGCTCTAATTTTTTCCTTAAATATTTGGCAGAATTCATCAGTGAAACCATTAGCTTGGTTGCTTTCTTATTTAGGTGATTAATTGTTAATTCAGTTTGTTTAATAATTATGGGTCTGTTAGGATTATCTATTCCTTTTTTGTTTGTGTTTTTGGTAGTTTTGTCTTTCTAGCAGTTGGTCCATTTCAAACAAGTTATAAAATTTGTGAACACTTAGTTTTTCATAGTATTTTTAATACCCTTTTAATGTCTATGGGATCACAAATAATGACCATTCTTTCTTTTATGATATTGGTAATTTTTATCTTCTCCTTCTTCTTATTTAGCCTGAGTAGAAGCATATCAATTTCATTGATTTTTAAAAATGAAACAGTTTTTGGTTTCTTTAATTTTTCCCACTGTTTTCAATTTTATTGAATTCTGTCCTAATTTCTTTTTTTTGCTTGCTTTAGGTTTAAATTGTTCTTCTTTCTCTAGTTTCCCTAAAGTGGAATCTTAAGTTATTTATGTTAGATCTAGTATAGATACCTTTAAGGCTATGATTTTTTTATGCATTGTTTTCACTGTACCCCACAAACTTTCATAAGTTATATTTCTATCGATTCAAAATTAAAAAACATATCTTGGGACTTTTCTCTGATCCATGTTTTTAAAAATAATATTTTTATTTAATTTCCAAGTATTTGATGATTTTCTGGATTTCCATTAGTGGTATATAGTTTCATTCCATTGGCTTAGTTTGGTGATTGTTCCAAGAGAACTTGGGAAGAATGTATATTCTGCTCTTGTTGGATGGATTATTCTGTAATTGTCAGTTCAAACATAATTGTTAGAATTGTTCGGGTCATCTAAATATTTATTTTCTTCCTGTTTGATTTGTCAATTACAGAAGGGTGAGGTGGTATTCCAGTATAATAGTAGATTTTTCTTTTTTTCTTAAAATTCTCTCAGTTTTTGTCTCTTATTGTGATGGTCTGTTGTTAAGCGTGTACACATTTACGATTGTTATGTCTTCCCGGAGAAGTGACAAATTTATTATTGTTTAATGTTTCTTATATTCCTGTAATCTCCCTTATACTGAGGTCGGCTTTGTGTGAAAGTAATATAGCCACTCCAGCTTCCTTTTTTTTTATTGAAGTATAGTTGTCATTAGTGACTCAACAATTATGAATTTGACTATGCTCACCCACAATAAGTGTAGCTACCATTTGTTACCATACAACAGTATTACTATATTATTACACGCCAACGTCCTTTCAGTTCCTATTAGCATGGTCTATCTTTCTCCATTCCTTTAACCTTTTTGAGTATATGTACATACATATATGTATATATATTTAAAATTAAAATAGTTAAAACAAGTTGGATGCTTTTAAATCTATTCTTAGAATCCTTAACTTTAATTGCATTTGTATTATTTACATTTAAACTGATTATTGGCTCAGTTAGGCTAATTTCCACAATGTCTGTAACTGTTTTCTACTTGCTGCATTTATGTTCCTGGTATCTATTTTATTTTATTTTGTATTTTTCAATTTTTTATTTAAACTCTAGTTAGTTAACATATAATGTACTATCAGTTTCAGGTGTAGGATTGAGTGATTCATCGCTTACGTATAACAAACACCCAGTGCACAAGACAAGGGCCCTGCTTAATTCCCATCTCTCTTCTAGCTCATTCCCCCACCCATCTCTCTCCTCCATCAAACCTCAGTTTGTTCTCTATAGTGAAGAGTCTCTTATGGTTCGCTTCTCTCTCTCTTTTTTTACCCCTCCTCATATGTTCACGTTTTGTGTCTTAAATTCCACACAGGAGTGAAATCATACGGTATTTGTCTTTCTCTGACTGACTTATTTTGCTTAGCATAATACAACCTAGCTTCGTGTCATTGCAAATGGCAAGATTTCATTCTTTTTTTTAAATGTTTTTTCAATGTTTTTTTTTTTCAATGTTTTATTGATTTTTGAGACAGAGAGAGGCAGAACATGAGCGGGGGAGGGGCAGAGAGAGAGGGAGACACAGAATCTGAAGCAGGCTTCAGGCTCGAGCTGCCAGCACAGAGCCCGACACGGGGCTCGAACCCACAAACTGTGAGATCATGACCTGAGCCAAAGTCAGACACTTAACCAACTGAACCACCCAGGCGCCCCAAGATTTCATTCTTTTTAATGGCTGAATAACATCCAACTATATATATCGAAACATCAATATATCTGTATAGATATATATCACATCTTTTTTATCCATTCATGTGTTGATCAGCATCTGGGCTCTTTCCATAATTTGGCTACTGTTGATAATGCTGCTATAAACATTGGGGTGAATGTGGGCCTTCAAACCCTGATATCTTTTTAAAATATATTTTCTGTCATATCTATATTTTTAAAGATTTTTAGAAACTGTCCTAGAGTTTAAAATATATATCTTAAGCCATTGGAAGTCCACATTCAACTAATAGTATCTGTGTAATGCAGGTGCCTTATAATGGACTTCACAATTCGCCCCTCACACTACTCATGATACTGTTTTATTATTTTTATTTATGCATATGCTAGTATCGTCCACTGTATTACTATTATTACTTTTAACAAATATTTGTTTGTTTTAATTCAATAAGAATGAGAAAAATAAAATATTTTATTTGCCTTCATTCACGCCTTGCTAATGCTCTTTTTTTATTCACATAGATTCAAGTTTCTGACCTATAATCCTTTTTTCTGCCTGAAGAACTCAGTTTGACATTTCTTGCAACGTCTGCTGACAATGACCTCCTTCAGTTTTGTTTGTCTGAGAAAGTCTTTTTGTCCTTTATTTTTGAAAGGTAATTTCACTGGATACAGACTTTGAGGTTTATAGTTGTTCTTTTCAATACTTTAAAGTGTTTCACTTTATTATCTTCTTGCTTGAATGATTTCTGAATAGATGTTGGCTGTAATTATTACCTTTGTTCTTCACTGATGAAGTTTTTCTTTCTGTCTCTTTTCAAGAATTTCCCTTTGTCTTTGGTATCTTACAGTTTGAATATAATCTGCATAGGTATGAGGGCTTTTTTTTAAGTAAAAGAAAAAAAAAAACAAAAACACTTCTTTAGCATTTATCCTGAATGGTATTCTCTGAGCTCCTAAATCTGTGGTTTCGTGTCTGTCCTTAATTTTGGGAAGTTCACAATCATTATTACTTGAAGTATTTTTGCTGCTCTTTCTTTTCTCCTTCAAATAATTCCAATTATGTATGTGTAACATCTTTTGTAATTGCTCCATAGCTCTTGGATGTTTTGCTCTGTTCTTTTCTTCTTTTTTCTCCTCATATCTCAGTTTGGAAAGTAGCTGTTCACTTAGTCTACAACATCTCTGAACATTCTTTGACCACGCTGAGCCTCCTGATGAGTACATTGAAACACTCTTCATTTCTGTTGCTTTTGCTTTCTAACATTTGTTTTCGACTCCTTATTAGAGTTTTGATATCTGTTTACATTGCCCATTCTATTCTTTTTTTTTTTTTAATACTTATTTATTTTGAGAGAGAGAGAGACAGAGCGCAAGTAAGCGAGGGCAGAGAGAAACACACACACAGAATCCGAAACAGGCTCCAGGCTCCGAGCTGTCAGCACAAAGCCCGATAACTCATGAACTGCAAGATCATGACCTGAGCCCAAGTTGGGCGCTGAGCCAAATAGGCGCCCCATATTATCCATCTACCGTTATGTGCAGTCTTTTTCCTTAGAATCTTTTAATATATTAATCCCTTATTTTAAATCTCCTTTTTGATAATTCCAAGATCTATATCATACATGAATACAGTTTTCATGAATGCTTTGCTCTTTATTCTGGGTAGATGGCATGCTTTGTAATTTTCTGTCGAAACAAAAAATAGACCTGTTGTATCAATTACTGATAAGATAAGCTTTGTGTGAAATAGACTTCTAGGATTTGGGTTCATTTTAATGTTTAAAGTAGTTATAGGTGACAGTCTTTAAATTCTTCTAGTATTACTTATTTGTGTCTTATCTCTTGACCCTGGCTAGACTGAGCTCTCCACCTCGGAGAGTCTGTCCTGCAGCTCGATTCATTATAATCCACCGTTATTACACTGGACCCTATTTGTTGTACGGTATGGTGCAGAGAAAGGGAAGTGCTCTATAAACTTCAGGTAAATTTCAATGTTTTAATAAGACTGGGTCTGGGGCCTGTGACCCTCATCAGTGTTTCTCCAATGGTATAGTATCCCTTCCCACCTACCCATACTCTCTTCTTTGAAACCTTGATAATAGTTGACTCCCATTTGGTAAAACCAGAAATCCTGAGCAGGCTGGGATAGGAGAAATGCCCATGTCCCAGCTGAGATTAGGCTCTGGTAAAGTCTTTTGTCCTGAGAAATGGACCTCTGTCACAGAGAAGGCTCTTGCAGTATTTTACAATGAATGAGCTAGGAAGGCCCTTTTTCAAATCTTCTGAGTGAGAACCTGGTAGGCTTCTTGAATGTGTAAACCCCACGAATCTGTGGTTTTGGTCCAAAGGAATTTCTTACTCTGATGCTAATCAACAGTCAGCTTTCAATGACTTATCAAAATTATCATAATATTAATAATCATAATATTATTTAAATATCCCTTTCCTTTATTTTGCCTCAGCAATTTCTACTCCAGACCTGCACATTTTGGCTGTGCCTCTGGATGCACCTCCGTTTCCAGATTTTGAAGTAGAAGTTTGGCCTGTAACTTAGTTCTTTGAGAAGTCTCAAAATGTCCTTAAATTTCAGTTTGTCCAGCTTTTTCTTGCTGTAAGGATGTAAGTGATAACTTCCAAAGTCTTTAGAAGATGGAACTGAACCACAGGTCCTCTACTTACCATGCTCATATTTACTTTGCAAAAAAGATATTGGTAGACCATTTTAGCAATGGTTAGCAGCCAGGCTTTACAACCCAATGGAGTTCTAAAAATAATACATTAAAAAATTTTTTTGATGGGTGCCTGAGTGGCCCAGTTGGTTAAGCTTCTGACTTCAGCTCAGGTCAGGATCTTGCTGTTCGTGAGTTCAACACCAGCATCAGGCTCTGTGCTTATCAGGGGAGAGCCTGCTTCAGATCCTCTGTTCACCTCTCTCTCTGTCCCTCCCTTCCTCACACACGTATTTGCGTGCAGACAAGCAGGATCCCTCTCACAAATAAATAAATTAAAAAAAAATAAAAATAATTAAAAAAAAATAAAAATAAATTTTGAAGTTGCACAACTATGCACTTAGTATCCATCAATTAAAAAACAAATTCCCTTTAAAGTAGAATGTTCTATTTAACTTTTATTTGGTCTGTAACAATTCTTATGTAAAAATAATTTTAAATAATTTTTGTGGGACAAGCAGAATAATGTAAGAGTTCGAGGCTATAGAAATAAATATATATGGGTTAGGGCCAGATTAAGAAAATTTATAATTTAAGATATATTAATGGTAAATTAATCTCTAGTTTTCACATCTGTTCAAACAAACCTCATTTCTTCTCTTGTCACACTAATTTTCCATCATAGCTCATACAGCCTTAGAATCAATAAAATTTCTACTAAGGAAGTGAGAAATAGCAGCCAGCCATCTTTCCATTTATCTACCCATCTAAAGAGGAATCATCTTGAACTGATAAGACCTTTCAAGTTTTAAAGATTATCAGGAAAATACTAGAAGAGCAAGAATAAATGAACTGTTTGAGTTATCTTTCTCTCTTTTTTGAAGTTTCTTAAAGATTTCTAGTTTTACTTAGATTTGAAAGAAAAAGTACAGTAGTAGAAGTTCAAGTATAATATGGCCCAAGGGAATATGGATATGAAATAATCTAAATGGCAAACTCATCGCTTTCCTAGCTCCTAAGGAGATGTTTAATGGATTTTCACTGGAAGCTTCATAACACTGCACAGCAGGGAATCAGTTTTCATATGAATTCAAAGGAAAAAAGGACTCTTTGATCCCAAAGAGGTTAAAATGTCCTTCCCTTTACTGCCATAGAGAGAAAAAATACATATAGTTCACGTGGAAAAGGGATGGTTGAAGAGAAAATAAAATTGTAAAACCACATAGAAATATAGAGACAAAGCATGCAGTGGAGGTGGGGGGGAGAGGGAGAGAGAGAGAGAGAGAGAGAGAGAGAGAGAGAATGGAAATATGAATAAGTTACTATAAATCCTACTATCATTCCCATTAACAAGTAACACAAGAAACAAACATTTCAAATAATAATTTGGAGGAAAACAAGTCTTTCTTATATTTCAGTAGATAATAATATCATTTAAAAAGACTAGGTGTTTTTTATGTAAAAATTAAGGTTTTTTTTTCTTTTATTTTGTGCGTATAGGATACAAAGGTAAAGGGAAAAAGCAACACGGAATATCCTGCTAGGTTTTGAGAATGTTCTGGAAAACAAAAATCAGGCCAAAGCAGAAATCTATTCTTGACCACACTCTTTATAATTCATCCTCCTGTGTACGGTGAGGAGAAATAAGTTTGATATTAGAACTCATTCCAAAGCATTGAAGCTTACAGCCCCTAAGTATCTTCAGGAAAAATATACGTTCTCATTTGAGAGTAAAGTTTTAATCATTTTCTAAAAATCATTCCATTTTAAAATTTTATTTAATTTCTATTAACAAGGTTTGACTTACATAGATAATTTTGCTGTGTGAAAAATTTCATGATATCTGAGTCACAAATTTGGTATTTGGTAGTAACCAGGATATGTATTTCAACAAAATTGTTTCCCCGTGTATTATAAATTTCACTATGAATAAAGAAGAACATGGAAATATAAAGACTACAAAACACCACTGAATTTTAAATGCTGTAACAGCCAATTCACTGGAAAGCAAATATAAGAACAGACCTGTTGACTTCATGATTTGGCAAACCTTTTTATATTATCTGGATAATATTTTCTATGTTTCTATATCACTAAACTGTTCCTTCAATAATTCTAGGCCTCAGAATCAAAGAGAACAGAGTTTATTGGTAACTTCAGAAACGAAGTTTTATAACTATGTTATTTTCTAACTAAAATAAATATTTTTAAAATAGTAACATGTAGTTTAAGACAACTATCCCATCATTCAATAAATTTCACACTTATTTTAGAATAAATTTTACATTCATTCTAATCTATTTAATTTCTATCACATAAGAATTTATTATTTACTTATTATGTATGATCTAATTACCATTATTACAGAAGTGACTATACTTGATTTGACTATATTATGACATCTATGTTAAACAAATAAGCCAAATAAGGATTTAAACTTATTAGTAAATATTCCTGTAATCTATTATCTATTTATGAAGAAAATATGCCCATTGGAACCTTGAAACATATTTTTTAAAACTTTGTTTCTTAAATAATCAAGAAGTCCATTTCCCACATATACAGCTACAATCAACAAAGTTAAAATTATCTTGTCTAAACGTAACATACAGTTGAATTATCAGACAGATCATAGGTGTGGAAAGAGCAGAAATAGGTCAAAGTAGAGAAAGTGTTCTGTAAAATAAATGCAAACATTTCATCTTTTCCGATATTTGAGGAGAAAAAACAATGTGTCTTCTCAAGAGTTATCACGTCCCCATTTTCTCTGAAATACACAATCTGAGAAGAACTTGGAGGAAAGACACAAGCTATTAGCCATATTCATTTTAAACTTAAAATTATTTTGTACAGAGATTCTTACATATTTCAGTTATATCTAAGACCTATCTGTGAGACTCCACAGAATTAATCAATAGTCGTAGGTAAATTGTATTCAGACTTCTGATTTTGGTGTGTGCTATATCTTGTCAGTATAAGACGCTGACACTTTAAACCACTTTCTCAAAATAAGCCTTGTATGTATAAATGGCAATAGTCAGATACTACCTATTTGAAAATCATTGCTTGCTATATTCACCTACCCTATCTGTTCTTACATTTTCAAGAAATTGAGTAAGTTTCTATGATATATATTGATATATATTGAGTGATATACATAAAGATAGATAGATATTAAGTTTCTATGTTATATGTATATATATTTATATATATAAAGTTCTTATTTATTTATCTTGAGAGAGAGAGCATGTGCCAGTGCAAGTGGGAGAGGGGCAGAGAGAGAGGGAAAGAGAAAGAATCCCAAGCAGGCTCTGTGCTGTTAGCACAGTGTCCCACGTGGGGCTTGATCTCATGAACTGCGAGATAACAACATGAGGCAAAATCAAGAGTTGAACATTTAACCAACTGAGCCACCCAGGCGCCCATGTATGATATTGACTTAACTGTATTATCATTATCCAGCCACGGATATAATATCAGTAGTGTAGTCAAAACTGATATTTCAGGCAGACTCAGGCTAATTAGCGACTAATCAAATTATCACCCCTATGCTATTTAAGTTGGCTGTTTTGTTTGCATATAGGCTTTCTAGTTAAATCCAAAAATAGGTAATTAGTAGCTTATATTAAAGTATTTTTGTTTACATGTGAAAATCTAATTAAATAGTAAGTAACTGGCATTCAGGGGAGACCAAAAATTTTCATTGTGAATCCTCACAAGTAAATTAATATTTGACTTCATTTATTGGTATTACTAAACTTTCCTTGACTAATGTGCCATTTACTTATATTAGACTGGACCACTGATTGAGGGTTAAGATGGAAAGAGGGAGGAAACTAGAGTGTGATCAGCACTGCCCAGACCATTAGGTATCTTCACAGGAGTTAAAATGTAGTGCACGCAACTTCTTTCTGACGCTTTTACTTTGGGCCCCACCTGCACCAAGATTTCGATTTCAAAGTTTCTGCTCTTCCATTTCCAGTGTATCCATCAAGCAGTTACTCCCCATCCTTTTCCCCCTTAGTCCCTGACACCCACCAATCTGCCCTCTGTCTCTATGGATTTACCCCTTCGGGATATTTCATGTATGTGAAATCATATAATATGAGACTTGTTGTATCTGTCTTCCTTAACTTAGCATAATGTTTTTGAGGTTTATTAAGGTTGTAGTATGGATCAGGAGTTTTACTCTTTTTTATGGCTGATCGATATTATATTGTATGCCTATTCCATTGTTTGCTTATCTATTAATCAGTTGGATATTTGGATTGTTTCCATCTTTTGACTATTGGTTAAGCACCTGTTTGCAATTAATTTGGATATATACGTAGAATTGGAATTGCTGGATCATGTGGTAATTCTGTGTTCAACTTTCTGAGACACCACCAAACTGTTTTCCACAGTAGTGGGACCATTTTACATTACCACCAGCAATGGGTGGACACTCACATTCTTAAAGTCATGCCAGAAAGTATCACAGAAAATTTTGAAACAACACCTGAAGCTATAGTTCTTCTTCAAATGGTTCTTAAAAGATTTGTTTACTGAGAATTCAGTTATTGTTCCCATCAGGAACACTAATCAAGTCTTGAGATGTGTCATAGAGGCAACGACGTTATGACTGACAACTGGCCACCAGTTAAGAAATGTTAAATTGGATATAAAAACATGTCTCTCAGAATTAATGCAATAAGAAGTTCTAAACATCATCCTTTATTTAAATGTATGTAAGATGACTTTTAGTTTTTTGTTTAGTAAGGATGTGAAAGTAACTAATGCTTAATAACTATTACTGTGAAAATATGATGGGGCACCTGCGTGGCTCAGTCAGTTAGTCATCTGATTTCTGCTCAGGTCATAATCTCGCAGTTGGTGAGTTTGAGCCCCATGTCTGACCCTGTGCCGACCGCTCAGAGACTGGAGCCTGCTTCAGTTTCTGTACATCTCTCTCTGTTCCTCCCCTGCTTACACTGTGTGTTTGTCTCTCTTTCTGTCTCTCAAAAATAAAGATTAAATCGTTTTCTGAAAATATGAAAAAAATAATAAGTATTTATAACAAATTATCCTAATTAGGCTTAATTCGCCCTAAACCATACCACTTCATGCAAAAATTCTTTACTTTTTTTTTAAATTTTTTTAACGTTTATTTATTTTTGAGACAGAGAGAGACAGAGCATGAATGGGGGAGGGTCAGAGAGAGGGAGACACAGAATCCGAAACAGGCTCCAGGCTCTGAGCTGTCAGCACAGAGCCCGAGGCAGGGCTCGAACTCGCGGACCCCAAAATCATGACCCGAGCCGAAGTTGGCCGCTTAACCGACTGAGCCACTCAGGCGCCCCAAAAATTCTTTAGTTTTAATATCCAATATGTTGATTTTATTTTAACTCTTAAAGTTCAGTATGAATTTGAATATATTCATAGGCCATGGAATTTTATCTTCTCTAGTTATTTATGTTCTTAATGGTACATTTCAAGAAAGAATCCCAAATTAGCAGGGGCCTCATCAGGGCAGACCCAAGTTCTGGTGGGCCTAGATATTTTAAAATGTGTGTGATTCTTTTTAGGAAAGAGGATAAGAAATTACCAAAAAAAAAAAAAAATGAGGTACAAATGTTACTATGTATCTAGAAATAAGAAAAAATACACAGTGAATTTTGGAATCTGTTGATTTTCACAAGCATCAAAAACTCCTGGGGACTTGATTGCAATCCATACAAGTGAGCGATCATCTTTGAGTCTGAGCTTTCTTGGCTTCACAGAAAATCTGCTCATATGTGTATCAAGGACTACTTATCATTGTCTTCTGTCTACCTGCAGGATAGGAGGAAATGGACTGAATCCAGAAGCATGATAAATGCAGCAAAAAGGACTTTGACCTCCAAGAGACCACATAGGTTTCCTAATGGAATAATTTTGCTTTTGGAAAATACCTGTGAGAATTTCATGAAATGCCACAGCTGGAAGGTTGAAATGTATCTAATCTAATAGTCTTACTTTAGAGATGAAGAAAATGAGTCACAGAGAAGTGAACTAACTTGCCTAAGATTATAATTCTAAAAAAATTTTTTAAGTTTATTTATTTATCTTGAGAGAGACAGAGATAGTACAAGTGGGGGAGAGGCAGAGAGAGAGGAAGGGAGAGATTCCCAAGAAGGCTCCACACTGGCAGCACGGAGCCTGATGTGGTGCTTGAGCCCATGAACCGTGAAATCATGGCCTGAGCTGAAACCAAGAGTCTTACGCTTATTGACTGAGCCACCCAGCCTCCCTGATCCTAATTCTACCTAAAAGAGGACCAGAATGCAGGTTTTGCCTAATTTCAATATAGTTACCTTTTACTGTAGAAAAAAGAGAGAAAGAAAGAAAGAAAGAAGAGAACACTCTAGAATTATTTTTATGCTTAGTACTATTGAATCATGCAAATTGATCCAGTTAAGGAAACAGAGTTAGGGAAGATGATGGAGGAAAACAAAGGAAACCAGAAGCTAATGGGTACTTCCTAGATGTTAGTAAGCATACTCTGCTCTTTGTAATATAGTCTCACATTTCATAATCATAGTATTGAAGATACTAAAGCTCAAAGATGATATCTGACTTGATTTAGTTTTCTTTTTACTGCCAATTGTGTCATGAAAACAATGGGCCCTGTACACGGCTGAATATACATGCCTTTGCCTTTTATACCTCTGCATCCTTTCTGAGCTTCCTTATGTCCTATTTATCTGCCAAATTACAAATTTTCCTTTGAGGACAAGATCACTGTCAAGATTCTTCCCAAACATACCAGGAGGATGTGTCAGCGCATTCACACACAGAAAGCTACAGTAAAAGATACTATGTGACAAGTGTTATATCACTGGTACAATAAAGTGGCTTAAGAGATCATCTGGGAGATGAGTCTTTTCAGGACGATGTGACCTGAGAAAGCATCAGAGAAGACATTGCATTGAACTTCATTCTGAGTAACAAATGATAAAAAGACATTCCATTCCACGTGAACGATGTCAAGTTTGAAAAGCATATCTCAGCTTGGCTAAAGCAAAAGGCTTTCGTTGCAGACTGATAATGGAAGAATGCTGATGAACTGGCTAGGACTCATCATCTAATGAGGAGTCTTGCTTGTTAATGCAAGCGGTTGGGGTTTCAATTAATAGCTAATTGAGAATGTGCTGGAGATTTTTATGATGATGTTGATGTCAACAAAGAAATAGTTTTCAAAAGATTACTTTATCTTTGACATATAGGATGAATACGACAAGAAAAAAAAAAAGACAGGAAAGCCAGCAAGGAAGTTATTAAAAGCAAGATGTGAGCAACTGGAAATGGAAGTGATGTATAACTTACCTATAACATCAAACTAACTATGGCCCTTTTTTTGGAGGCGGAAACATGATTCTTCGTGGTAGCTACTCTACATTTATTTTGTCTGAGTTCTACAAATACAGAAGCTGTTCCATTAGGATCTACAATTGACAGTTTTTTTTCCAGATTCTCTTGCTTCTCACTAGTAGAGCACTCTCTCCTTCTGATTTGACCTCTACTCCCCCAGTCAATAGACCATGAGACAGTGACATCTTCTTTTGAGTCTTCAGTCAATAAGTGGGTGGCTTAACAAAGATGATCATCCTTTATAACCCTGACATTGTCTTTCAGGAAGATGAGAGGATGGCTAATTAGATCACAGTCTTGTTCAAAGTAGTGAAACACTTAGGGGTTTCATGAAAGTGGTAAAATAGAACTTTCTGATTAGGCTTAAATACTGGCATTTTATGCTATGTAAAAAAAAAAAACCAAAAACAAAAACCAACTTTAGCTATGAATCCAGTTGCACTTTTTTACTTTACTGGCTCATCAGCCAAACCAAAACAAGACAAATGTAATATTTTCCAGATATCATGTTAATGCAGAAGTAGTTGATGGGTGGCTTGTGTTTTGGCACATTATATGAAGATTTGTAGAGATTTAAGCCTATTTTACAGTGATCAAAATAACTACATTCTATAATATTTGGATCGATGTACGTTAAGCTTCCCTAAATCCTTGCCATTTAGAAAGAAATCTGTCAGAGGCATCATGAATAGAGCCGTTTTTCAGTCATATCCTGAAATTTTAAGATTTAGTTAGGTAGAGTAAATGGAGTAAGTTAGGGTTGAGAGAAAATCATCGTTGATATCCTAATAGACTTCAGTTCTCTGAGGTTGGGTCAATGGGTGTTGAGGATTTGGGCTGCAACACCCGCTAAGTTGAGTGAGTGATTTCTGTTTGTATCACATTTGTTGCAAGAGATAGTTGGGGAGGGCCATGCCAATGCTTACAGAAGCAGCATTTCTCACAGTTTTATGAAAAGAAACTAACTTCCAAAGTTAGAAGCTTTCTAAACTCCAGGCACAAACCCATTGAATTAGAATCCCAGGTGGCAGAATGGAAAATCTGCATTTTTAACGGATAACAATGATTTTTATGCACTTGAGTGTTTTAATAATGGTCTTCAAACTTTTGCTCACGTTACTCTTAAAAGAAAATTTAAAACATATATTCTTTCACATTTAATGTTTTCTTCAAAAAATTTAACATTTTTGTGATGAAAATGCTAAAGGTTTACTCTCAGAAAATATCAAATATGCAATACAGTGTTTTTAACTATAGTGTGATGATTGATGTATTAATTAATTTAATTGTGGTAACTTCTTCACAATGTATATATGTACCACATCATCACATGTGCAATTTAAACATATATAATCTTATCTGTCAATTAGGCCTTGATAAAGCTGAGAGAGAGAGAGAGAGAGAGAGAACTCGCACATACACAAGCGAGGGAGGGGCAGAGAGGAAGGGAAAGAGAGAATCCCAAGTCAGTGTGGAGCCTGACTCTGGACTCAAACCCAGAAACTGTGAGATTATGACCTCAGCCAAAACCAAGAGTCAGATGCTTACCGATTGAGTCACCCAGGCACCCCTGCTGTTGCAATCGGATCCAAATAAAATACACACATTATATTTGGTTAATACAGCTCTGAATTTCCTTTCAGTTTATAGCATTTCTGTTTAATAGAACTTGCTGTGAACATGGAAATCTTCTGTACGTATGGTCTCTATGTGTGGTTATTTTGCCCTTGAAGTACACTTGGATGAACTGAATTTTTAATCTAATTTTTATTGATGTAAATTAAAATAGCCACATGTGGCAAGTGACTGCGGAATTGGAAAGTAAAGACCAAAGAAATGATTCTCTGTCTTTTGTCTTTTACTTACCCTTTGTCTGTTAAAAGTATTAGATGTTTTTTGTCTATACATTATCCCATACATATTAGTCTGGAACTGTTGGCTATATTTTTGAGATGGCATTTGATTTCTTCCTCTGTCTCATATATTTTCTGTAAACTGAAACTCAGATCTGGAAGTCTGATCAATTTAAGATTGATTTTCTACAAGAACATGGTGTAGTTAGTCGCTATTGTATTCTTCCATTAGGAAGCCTCTGTGTCTAATTGCTTCCTTTTAGTGATCATTGCCTAGATCCATAATTTCATTTGTGGTTACAAATGATGATATTCTAATTCTGTTCTTTCTTTTCATTAAAACTAGAATGCTCTGATAAAGAGAAATGCCTTTCTCAATTATTTAGTTATCCAGAAAGGTACTTTGAACAGCAAGGTGATATAAATTCTTGGCTCTTATGCTTCTTTTCAGTTTTCAAAATAGTAACTGGGTTCTTTAGAATTTTTTTCCAATTTATTTAAATCCAAGTTAGTTAACATATAGTGTAAGAATGGTTTCAGGAGCAGAATTTAGTGATTCATCACTTACATATAACACCCAGTGTTCATCCCAACAAGTGCCCTCCTTAATGTCCATCACCCATTTAGCCCATCCTTGCCACCCAGCACCCCTCCAGCAACCCTCAGTTTGTTATATGTGTTTAAGAGTCTCTCATGATTTGTTTCCCTTTCTGTTTTTATCTTATTTTTTCTTCTCTTTTTCTATGTTCATTTGTTTTCTTTCTGAAATTCCACGTATGAGTGAAATCATATATTTGTCTTTCTCTGTCTGATTTCACTTAGCCTAATGCACTCTAGTTCCATCCACATCATTGCAGATGGCAAGATTTCATTGTTTTTGATGGCTGAGTAATATTCCATTATATATATATATATATATATATATATATATATATATACACACACACACCACTCTTCTTTATATAGTCATTAGTTAATGGACATTTAGGCTCTTTCCATAATTTGGCTATCGTTGAAAGTGCTGCTATAAACATTGGGGTACATGTGCCCCTATGAATCTTTTAATATATTGTTGGATCCTGTTTCCTAGTATCTTGTTGAGAATTTTTGCATCCATATTCATCAGGGATATGGGTCTGTAGATTTTAGTGGGGTCTTTGTTTTTTTTTTTAGAATTTTATAATGTTAGTAAATTATTTTTATTATTTTCTTTAATGCCAGTATGATCTCATGGATTTAAATAAATGTGATGCATCTCAACTAATATAATTATTTTTCTTCTTGATGATCGAGTTTTTTTTTTATTATTCAGTAAATGAGAGTACCTTTCAGTTCACTCTTGAAATCATTTATATGATATCAGGGAGTGTGGGAAAAATTTTTTGCTTTATTATATAAGACATTCCTGGCTGGTCTAGTGTATTTCCTGTTCTAGACCTGGAATCAGCCATCTCTGAGAAATGGTGGTTTAATTTAGTTGAAAAGAGTTTTAGAGACCACAATTTGGTCACTAAGTTGACTATTTTCTTTCTTGATACTTTTAAGGAACAAAGAATTAAAAACAAAAAACTTTTTTTAAATGGCATTGTGAGGGGTTCATACTAATACTTCCAAATCAAATTCATTATGTAAAGATTGTTACTTAAACTTATTTAACTTGTATTTCTCTACCCTTTGTTCAGTGTAGAAAATATACTCTTTAAAAGATATCATATAAATTAGTCTTGTTCTTTATCCCACAATACAAACATAATATCCTCTGAATGAAAAAAAAAAATGAACTAATGTATAAAGCACTGAATTCTCAATAGTATAAACAAAACTTCTACAGAGCAATATTAACAGTGTAAAAAAATTCAACTGAGTAAATTTAAAAAATCTTACTGGCTTTATTCAATGATTTGTGAATTGGGCAGCATCCAATCTAGCACACTGAAAAGAAGCTTCAGGGAGCTGTACAAAATGACACGTTTATAGGCAGAAGGGAACAGGAACAAAGAAGTTATACCAGGCAACAAAGCAGATTGGTTATGGCAGAGTAACTCTCCTTGAGAGGATAGCAGGAGTTATCAGGGAGATTACCTACTTAGTGCTGATCACATGATTCCTGACTGTGAAGGAGTTTGGAACAGGTACCCCCGATGTGCCACTTAAGCATGAAAACTATATTAAGCTGAAGGCAATCAAGGCCCTAGGGGCTCAAGAGAAACTTTTGCCTCTCACTTAACTACATAGAAGAATCTAAATTGAGGAGTCCTTCCCAAAAGGATGGTTGTTACCAGAGGTAAATTTTATCTGAGTGACCTATTGTTATGGTAAGACAAATAACTCATTATCAAACATCTGCAATTCTTCTCATTGTCCTATGAATTGCATGTCTTCTCTTTGAAGTATTAGACTCCTACCCTGTATCCTTAGTTTAGAATGACATATATACCTCATTTTCCTTGACTGTCCTTGGAGTTTCATGTTAATTCCCCATATGTAGTAAATTAAATTTGCTTTTCTTCTGTTTGCTAATCTGCCTTGTGTCAATTTGATTATTAGAACAGTTAGAGAAACCTTGAAGGGGTCAGGAAATTCTTCCTGGCCTGCAATTGGTTTAAGATTCTATTTCTGAGAATACTAAAAATACTTAAGTCTTGTTTTGGTGATGTGGGGCTTAGCATAAGTGACTCCATTTTGGCCTTGTCTTGTTTTTAACAACTAGGATACATATTATATCCTAATACTACTTTTTACAATGAAGTCCACATTTTTTTTTGTAGTCTAGATATATATCTGTACTTAACCCATTAGAATAATCTAGATTCTATTAGCCAAAAATAATCTAGGAGAAGAAAAATTTTCCCTTCTTCCCTTCTAGATTCTTCAGTTGGCCTAATAATTAATTATATTGACATAAGACAGATTAACGAGAAAAAAAAATTAACTACATACTTACTGGAGTCTCACAAACCAATGTCGTCAGGCCATTGAGGCTCATACACCAGACTAAGTTAAAGAGATGCTAGGAGGGGTCTGGAGCTTTAAAGAAGAGGACGATAAATCACAGGAAGATGAAAAGAGCAAATGTTTTGTTAACAATTGTTTGCCATGCCATGCAAGTAAATCTTTCTTATATAAAAACTTATCTCTGGTAATAGCTCTCTTCCTGGTACAGGCCTCCTATCTAAAGTCTTTTAGACAGTTAAGGAGAGATACAAAGCTTTTCCTGAACCTGTTCGTTCTTAATGATCTCTATCTCAAAACCATCCTCATGCCGAAGTAGTACATTTTGGAATAGCCTATTCTGTTCCTTCTCAATAGGACGTAAATCTATTGTGATAAAACATGTGGTTGAAGTTGAAATTTATATTCATGAATGTGAAAACTGCAAGCACAATTTATCCAACAAATACAAGATGCTTGAGGTTTATTTTTTTTTAATAAGAGAAGCCAAATATTCACTTAGATTTAATATGGATCAATGGCTGTTTTTTTGAGCTGAGACATTTAGAATATACTTCTCAGGTGAATGGTATGAATATTTACAAAATAGAGTGTGAGGCTCAGGTTTACTTATTTGGAAATAATGTTTGTATGCAAAAAATTAGAATTTTAGATCTTCAAATATGTTTCATTTCATTGAGTCACAATGAGAGAACTATTAATACATAAAAAAAATCCTCAATCTCACTTATAAAACAGGTAGTATTAGTAAGAGCAGAAGTAAGCTGACCCTGTTCTGCTACACCTATACTTCGGTGTACAATACAACATATGTCTGAATCAGAATTTAAAAATGATTTTAGATTGTGTTTCTGTAAGCAGAAAGAGTTGGGAATGCCCAGAAAAAGAAAGATGAGACGTTGGTTTTGTGACATAGGAGATGTCACGTTAGGACCCCAGGTCATAGATTGTAGGTCATAGATCACAGAAAATAGGAGTTGTCAGAAGCACAAAAAAATGCAAAAGCCTCAGTAGTTATGGATTTTAAATGAATACAAAAATGTAAGAGTCTCTACCAGGCCAGGAAATAGCCTAACCATATCAGAGACAACATATAAGTGGTAAACTCCCAGTGCTGTTCAAAAGGAAGCAAGGTGTTACATTGCTTACATGAGATAAGCCAAAGATGGCATCTGGTTTATACTGGCTCACAGAAGCATGCCCAAAGTCCCTTCTCCTTGTCCAACAGTTACCTCTGCCTCATTATAATGTCTCCACCCAAAGGGGGGGCGTAAGCTTCATTATCATAACACGGGATGCCTTTATAGGCATGATTTCTAAACACATGGGCACCGTCTTCAGCCCACCTTTACCTGCCATGACAAAACTCCTCTTTAGAATGAATGAATATTCATTCATTCTAAACCCTAAATAAAGAACCCACTCAATCCCACTCAGGAAGTCATGGCTTTGGCAGTTATTCCCCATGACCTCCTTATTTGTAGCAAATAAAGTTTCCTTTTGGTGACAACTCCACCTGATGAAATCTCTAGCTGTAACTCACCAAGGAGCAAACTCACATTAGTTTGATTACATTTCTAGGAATCAGCGGTTTTCGATCCTCATAAAAGTGCATCAGCATCACTTATGGTGGTAGAGAGGAGGCAAAATAATTTTCCCTGCCCTTCTAGGTTCTTGGCTGGGACCCATTATGTAATGAAAGACAGATTGTGGGCTAAAAGAAAGCCAACCACGAAGTAGGTTAGTAAATGCTTTATTCATTTTCCTACTGAGGATTATAGCCTGGGAGAGTTTTCAGATTGCTCTCAAGAACAGCTCTGAAGCTTGTTAGCTGTAGGGCATTATATATACAAAAGGGGAAAAGGGTTTTCCAGATACATGTGTGTCCCCAGTATAATTTGTGATGTTTGTAAGAATTAGGGTTTTCTGATTTACACTTACACATGAGAAAGACCTTTAGGTCATCTTAATATATTATGTTTCTATCATATTTGATTATCTGAAAATATTTCCTGCATGCCTCTGCTTAATTGGTTTTCCAGTTCTTCCTGTTTTTCACGTTTCCTTCAGGTCACTTGAGAGGGTCACAAAAGGCTGACATCTGTCACCTATTGCAGTTCTAGTGTGCAAGAATAACAGGAGAAAAACAAACAGAAGTTTAATAACATGTATATACCTCCCTTATACAAGGGAGATACCCAGCAAAACTCCCTAAGCCCTCACCTTAAATACCTTTTTCATCTGAAGACAAAAGATGTTGGAAGGTGAAGAGCTAATTATGGGAGATTATCAGACAAAGCACAGTAAACTATATGGTTATCATGCAGATTTACGTTCCTGCCTTCTCCACTGAAGAGCATTTCTAGAGATTTAGCCATCCTCCTTTTCCTGGTACAGAGGAAGACTCTCCTACAAATGGAGCTTTCCCTTACAAATGTAAATGTTTCTTACAAAAGGGTAACATCGATTATGTTTTCAGTCAATCCTGTGTCTGCTATTTCTCAAAAATACATGCTCCAGATAAATATGGATTCCAGAGGCTTATTTTTGGGTCCCAAATTCTGTTCCCCTTGAAAAGTCCTGCATGTGACAATTCTGATTCCTCTGATTTTTTAAAGTTTATTTTTGAGAGAGAGAGAGAGAGGGAACCAGTGGGGAGGGGCAGAGATTGGGGGTGGGAGGTGGAGAGAAGAACTGGAGTAGGCTTTGTCAACAGCAGAGAGTCCAATACGAGGCTCAAACTCACAAACTGTAAGATCAGGACCTGAGTCAGAGTCCGACATTTAACCAACTGAGCCACCCATGTGCCCCTGTTTACTCTAATCAAATAAATTTCGAGTCCACTCACCCTTTCAGGCTGCAGGCAGTCTGATGCCTAGCCTATATAAAGAATCCCAGAACAGGGCCACCTGGGTGGTTCTGTCAGTTAAGTATCTGACTCTTGAGTTCAGCTCAGGACATGATCCCAAGGTTGTGGGATTGAGCCCTGTGTTGTGCTCTGTGCTGAGCATGTAGTATAAGATTCTTTCTGTTCCTCCCACGCTCATGCTCTTGCGTGCATGCATGTTCTCTCTCTCTGCAAAAAAAAAAAAAAAAAAAAAAAAAAAAGAAAAGAATAGAAAAAAAAATCCCAGGAGAATTTACACTGCTTTGGAAAATGAGGTTTTCTTATTATTTTATTTTTTAAATGAAAAAAATAAATGGATTATATAATGACTTAGAGGGGAAAAAAAAACACAATTTGTTTTAATGGACTATTCTAGTCTGTATGCTGAAAAAAATTAATGCATTGCTGTTCTAAATACACTAAAATAAAAATACTAAATGTACATAGATTGCATCTGAAAGAAGAGTTAAGCTCTTCTTAGGAAATTTGATTTACCCTGTAAGGTAAATATACACAAATAAATAGAAGGTCATTTTCACCAGCACTATATTTAAAATTTTTTTTTTCAACGTTTATTTATTTTTGGGACAGAGAGAGGCAGAGCATGAATGGGGGAGGGGCAGAGAGAGAGGGAGACACAGAATCGGAAACAGGCTCCACGCTCTGAGCCATCAGCCCAGAGCCTGACGCGGGGCTCGAACTCACGGACCGTGAGATCGTGACCTGGCTGAAGTCGGATGCTTAACCGACTGCGCCACCCAGGCGCCCCTTCACCAGCACTATAAAATCACTCAGGAACAAATGGAATTCATATATCTATTTTTCTTTTTATGGAGAGACAGAGAGAGAGAGAGATGACAGAGATGAAAGGTTGAGGGGGATATATGGCTTTTCATATGTTTAAAAATTTACTTCTTAGGTGTAGACACTTTAAAATTTTTTATATATTCATAATTGATCCTTTTATCATTATTTTTTTATCAAATTTTATCAAATTTTTTTTATCACTGGTAGTGATATTGTGATTTATAATGAGAAACATGTATTTGGTACTGGCACAAAAACAGACACAGAAATCAATGGAACAGAATTGAAAACTGAGAAATTGACCCACAACTGTATGGTCAACTAATCTTTGACAAAACAGGAAAGAATATCCAATGGGAAAAAGATAGTCTCTTCAACAAATGATGTTGAGAGAACTGGACAGCAACATGCAGAAGAATGAAACTGGACCACTTTTGTACACCATACACAAAAATAAAATGGATGAAAGACCTAAATGTGAGACAGGAAACCATCAAAATCCTAGAGGAGAACAGAGGCAGCAACCTCTTTGACCTTGGCTGCAGCAACTTCTTACTTGACATGTCTCCAGAGGCAAGGGAAATCAAAGCAGAAATGAACCATTGGGACCTCATCAAGATAAAAAAAAAAAAAACTTCCACACAACAAATGAAACAATCAACAAAACTAAAAGGCGACTGATGGAATGGGAGAAGATATTTGCAAATGACGTATCAGATTAACGGTTAGTATCGAAAATCAATAAAGAATTTACCAAACTCAACACCTGAAAAACAAATAATCCGGTGAAGAAATGGGCAGAATACTGGGATGCCTGGGTGGCTCAGTAGGGTGAATGTCCAACTTTGGCTCAGGTCATGATCTCGCCATTCCTGAGTTCAAGCCCAGCATCCAGCTCTGTGCTGACAGCTTAGAGCCTGGAGCATACTTAGGATTCTGAGTCTCCCTCTCTCTTTTCCCCTCCCCTGCTCATGTTCTGTCTGTCTCTCTCAAAAATAAATAAACATTTTAAAAAAATAATAAAAATTTAAAAAAAGAAATGGGCAGAAAACATGAATAGACAATTTTTCAAAGAAGATATCCAGACAATTAAGAGACACATGAAAAGATACTCAACATTGCTCATCATCAGTGAAATACAAATCAAAACCATGAGATAATACCTCAAACACAGAGTGGCTAAAATTAACAACTCAGGAAACAACAAATGTTGGTGAGATTGTGGAGAAAGGGGAACATTACTGCACTCTTGGTGGGAATGCAAACTGGAGCAGCCACTCAGGAAAACTGACTTATTTGAGGAAACTAGAGTTTCCTCAAATAATTAAAAATAGAATTACCCTATGACCCAGCAATTTATCTCAAGGAATTTATCTCAAGGATATAGGAGTGCTGATTCATAGAGGCACTTGTACCCCAATGTTTATAGCAGTGCTATCAACAATAGCCAAATTATGGAAAAAGCCCAAACCAACTGATGAATGGAAAAAGAAGATGTGATATATATATATATATATATATATATATATATATATATATACTTACTCAGCAATAAAAAAGAGTGAAATCTTGCCGTTTGCAACAACATGGATGGAACTGGAGGGTATTATGCTAAGTGAAATAAGTCAAGGACAGATATCATACGTTTTCACTCATATGTGGAATTTGAGAAACTTAGAAGACCATTGGGGAAGGGAAGGGGAAAAAATAGTTACTAACAGAGAGGAAGGCAAGCCATAAGGGAACCTTAAACACAGAGAACAAATTAAGGGTTGATGCAGGGGTGGAGGAAAGGGAAAAATGGGTGATGAGCATTGAGGAGAGCACTTGTTGAGATGATCAGTGGGTGTTTTATGTAAGTGATGAATCATGGGAATCTACTCCTAAAGCCAAGAGCACACTGTATACACTATATGTTAGCTAACTTGACAATAAATTATATTTAAATAAATAAATAAATAAATAAATAATAAAATATTATATATGCCAAAAAGATAAATGTATTTGGTCTTTGTCTTGTTTCTAACACAGAGCTCCCCAAACCCTTGGAATTCCCTGTGTGATACGAGCAACAGGAGCATCTTTTATAATATTTATATATATTTGTTAAATTATAATATTTTTAATATATAATATATTTTAAAATATTTATATTAAATATAATAATATTATAATATTTGTTTTCTTGTCCTTAGTTCCTGCAATAGCTTCAGAGACTTAATGATGAAATATGTGTCTTGCTATATGTAACAAACCCCTATATATGTATATATAATATATTATTATTATATGTATTATTATATATTCTATTATTATATATTGTTATCTAATTATATATATAATTTATTCTCAAGTTAGCTAACATACAGTGTATACAGTGTGTTTTTGGCTTTGGGATTAGATTCCCATGATTCATCACTTACATACAATAACCAGTACTCATCCCAACAAGTGCTCTCCTCAATGCCCATCACCCATTTTCCCCTCTCTCTCCCCCCCACCACCCACCCTCAGTTTGTTCTCCAAATTTAAGAGTCTCTTATGATTTGGCTGTCCTCTTGGTTTGTAACAATTTTTTTTTCTTTCCCTTCCCTCATGAGCTTCTGTTAAGTTTCTTAAATTCCACAAATGAGTGAAAATATATATCTGTCTTTCTCTGGCTTATTTAACTTAGCATAATACCCTCTGGTTCTATCCACATTGTTGCAAATGGCAAGATTTCATTCTTTCTCACTGCCGAGTAGTATTCCTTTGTGTGTGTGTGTGTGTGTGTGTGTGTGTGTGTGTGTGTGTATGAGCGTGTGCATGCGTATACCATATCTTCTTTATCCTTTCATTGGCTGATGGACATTTGGGCTTTTTCCATAATTTGGCTATTGTTGAAAGCGCCGCTATAGACATTGGGGGTGCATGTGCTCCTATGAGTCAGCACTCCAATATTCTTTGGATGAATTCCTAGTAGTGCTATTGCTGGGTTGTAGGGTAATTCTATTTTTAATTTTTTAAGGAACCTCCATACAGAACAACCCCTTTCGACCACTTGGCTTATGTTAATAAGATGACTTTTAGAAATCCCCTGAAGGTGGGAATTGGTTTCCTTGGGAGCCAATCCTGTGAGTAGAGTGTTGAAATTTTCTGTCCCATCCCTTGACCTTCTGGGAAAGGAGAGGGTCTGGAGATCGAGTCCAATCACCAGTGACCAAGTATTTAATCAATCCTACCTATGCAATCAAGTTTCAATAAAAAAATGAAAAGGAGATGTTTGGGAGACCTTTCAATTTGGTAGAGACTTGGGGAGAATGGCCTGCTACAAGAGGGTATACAAACTATGCCTCTTTGCCCATTTTTCCCCTTACTTCGCCCTATGCATTTCTTCCATCTGAACTTTTCTAAATAACATCTTTTAATAATGAACCCATAATCTAGTATTTCTAGTAATCTAGGAATCTATATTGTTTCTCTGAGTTCTGTGAGTTGCTCTAGCTAATTAATGGAACCCAAAGAGGTCATTAGAACCTCTAATCTATAGCTTTTTGGTCACAAGCACAGGTGATAGATAACCTGTGCTTTCAACTGGCATCTGAAGGCTCTGGGGAGGGGCATGTTTTGTAGGACTGAGTCCTTAACCTGTGGGATCTGATGCTGACTTGGGTAGTGTCAGTTGATAGAATTTAGTTGAATTGTAGGACTCTCAGTTTGTGTCTACAGATTGCTTGGTAGTGTGTGGAAAAACCTCCCCTCCTCAACACTGGGAAATGGGTCCTGGATCCCTTTTACTGGTAATACATTTTTTTATCCTCAAATCTATTCTGTTTGATATACATGCTGTTACTCCAGCTTACTGATCAGTTTTTGCATGTCATATCTTTTCCCATCTTTTTTACTCTGAACCTACAAATTATTTTATATATTACATATAGACACAATATTGTTGAGT
This sequence comes from Lynx rufus, assembly GCF_022079265.1. Classification (NCBI taxonomy): domain Eukaryota; kingdom Metazoa; phylum Chordata; class Mammalia; order Carnivora; family Felidae; genus Lynx; species Lynx rufus. Next base: position 37,797,301 of record NW_025814824.1, on the reverse strand, counting down.
CATGCTTTATCCATTTTGATTATCTGTATCTAGTATTTGGCTTTTAAAAACAGTGTAAATTTATTATAATTATCAGTACGGGTTGGTTTAAGTGTGTGTCCTGGATGTTTATGTTCTATTATTGTATATGCTTTTTGTTCATTGTATTCTCACCTCCTTGCCTTCTTTTGAATAGCATATATTTTAATATTATTTCATCTTAACTTATTTTATCCTAACTTTATTTTTTCCTAATCTTCTTTTATCCAAAAATTCTAATTTATTATCACTTCTTTGATTTCCTTTTTTGGTGCTTGTATTTATGTTTACATCATGCAAATCAGTCTAGATTTTCTACAGGCAAACTGACTTCAAGGATACAAAGAGAAAGGGGGGTTTCAAGTTATTACAAAATAAGTGCAGGAGATAAAAGCATCATTTCTTAGACTTTGTATGATATATTTTAAATACTTTTGTTTTTTACGAAAAATAACTAAGCTTTAAATGGACTTTTGCTTGCTGTTTTTATAGAACATTTTTAGTACTTTTTTATAGTAACAAAATCATCTTTAAGAAATTTACTTATTTTACACAGATTTAAAACAGACTAAAATACTATTTATTATAACAAGTACAAAGGGATTGTTAATTTATTCTAACACCATCACATTTTATCTGGTGAAATTTACATGTCCTATGGCATAATTTTTTGTAGGTGAGATTTTAAATAACACAGTATTATATAATTATAGATACCATAAAGTCTTGTAGTGAAAGTCATAATACTACTTCAGGTAAAGAATCTCCAAAGTAAATGGTGGTAAAGCATTAAGCCTAGTAGTTTTCAAAGTTCACAAAGAAGTATTAAAATAAGGTAGTCATGAAGTTAATTCTGGTTGAAAATAAATTTGAATACATGGAGGAAAAAAACGACTAGAAATCAGTCATACAATGGTTACGGGAAGGTGTTGGAGACAGTTAGAGAGGCACCTGAGCTGATGGTCACATTATCTCGGAAATTTAATAATTTCAGATATTTTGGATATCACACCATTGCTTAATTTCAGGTGAGAAAATCGTAACCTGCACAAACAATATACTAGGGCCAATATTTCAGTTAAATTCTAATTCTAAAACACATATTCCTAATATTGTGACATCTGTTGACTGCCTGTGTTGGAAGAAGAGTGATGAATGTGAAGAAGCTATTTTGCAGTTTGGATGTTTTCATTTTTATTTATTTTTTATTCTCAAGTTAGTTAACATACGGTGTAGTTTTGGTTTTAGGCGTACAACCCAATGATTCATCTCTTATATATGACTCCCAGTGCTCATCCTAAAAAATGCCCTCCTTAATGCCTGTCACCCATTTAACCCACTGCCCCACTCCGTCCATCAACCCTCAACTTGTTCTCTGTATTTGTCTCATCATTTGCCTCCCTCTTTGTTTTTATCTTATTTTTCCTTCCCTTACACTCTTTTCATCTGTTAAATTTCTCAGATTCCACATATGAGTGAAATCATATGATTTCTGTCTTTCTCTGACTAATTTTGCCTATCATAATACCCTCTGGTTCCATCCACATTGTTGCAAATGACCAGATTTCACTCTTTTTCATCGCCAAGTAGTATTCCTTTGTGTGTGTGTGTGTGTGTGTGTGTGTGTGTGTGTGTGTGTGTGTGTGTATGCCACATCTTCTTTGTCCATTCATTAGTTGATGGACATTTGGGCTTTCTCCATAATTTGTCTATTGTATTGCTGATAGTGCTGCTGTAAACACTGGGGTGCATGTGCCCCTTTGAATCGTCATTTTTGTGTCCTTTGGATAAATAGTTAGAAATGTTATTGCTGGGTCATAGGATAGTTCAATTTTAAATTTTTTAAAGAACCTCTACACTATTTTCCAGAATAGCTGCACCAGTTCTCATTCCCACTAACAGTGCAATAGCGTTCTCCACATCCCACAATAGGCTTTCTCCACATCCCACAATAGGCTTTCTCCACATCCTTGCCAACATCTGTTGTTTCCTGAGTTGTTAATTTTAGCCATTCTGACCAGTGTGAGATGTTATTTCATTGTGGTTTTGATTTGTATTTCCCTGATGATGAGCAGTGTTGAGAAATCTTTTCATGTGTCTGTTTGCCATCTGGGTGTCTTCTTTGAAAAAGTGTCTATTCATGTTTTCTGCCCATTTCTTCATTGGATTATTTGTTTTTTGGGTGCTGAGTTTGGTAAGTTCTTCATAGATTTTGGATACTAGCCTTTTATTGGATATGTCATTTGCAAATATCTTCTCCCATTCCATTAGTTGCCTTTTAGTTTTATTGATTGTTTCATTTGTTGTATGGAAGCTTTTTATCTTGATGAGATCCCAGTAGTTCATTTCTGCTTTATTTTCCTTGCCTCTGGAGATGTGTCAAGTAAGAAGTCAAGGAGGTTGCTACCTGTGTTCTCCTCCAGGATTTTGATAGTTTCCTCACTCATACTTAGGTCTTTCATCCATTTTGGATTTATTTTTGCATATGGTGTATGAAAGTGGTCCAGTTTCATTCTTCTGCATGTTGCTGTCCAGGTCTCCCAGCACCATTTGCTAAAGAGACTGTCTTTTTTTTTTAATCTTACAAAAGGGCTATATAGATGTTAGGCTATATTATTAAACGGTATTTTTAAGTGACATAATTATTGTGGATTTATATATATTAATGATATCAGTAAATGCAAACCTAACAATTTAAAGTAATAATTTGAAGCCCAAGGAGAAGAAATTGATATAACATTTGCCTTAATGCTGAATGGCAATTAACTGTTACATAAGAGAATGGATGATTCTGAACTAATAATGCCAACAGGATGAACCTTCTAATAGTCAATTAAGCAGAGTTATAGAGACTGGCCTGAAGTTGAGTCCTTTGGTCTGCTGTTACTAAACTGTATCCTTATTAGAATAAAAACTGGTTATCACCTTCAGATGATTATTTAGTCACTTCTTTAATACAGATTTATGTAAACCACATCTGTCTAATTAGTGAAGGCTCAGAAACTTAAGAAGACCTCACTGAATGTTATAAAATTTAAAAATTAAAACTAAAGAAAAATATTAAATGTCTCTTCATTCTGTTCTATTTCATGTAACTTGCAAAAATTTTGAGAACTTTCAAAAGTTGAGGTAACTTTTTAGAAATTCATGACCTTATATGTGCATTTGTATACAAGTATATTATGTATATATGTATATTCTTATGAGTTTTGACACATATTTATATACACATATATTGAGTATATACATATATATGTGTAAATACTCATCTATTGAGCATATATGCATATATACATATATTCAATCAACTACTCATATCTATACAAATATGTATAATGTGTCTACATATCCACATATATACATACACGAACTCTTTGTATATGTGTATTAAGCAATTGTGTAATTTGTTCAAGGCATTCTTTTTAAGACACTTTTAATTTTATAATGTTTTTATATTTGCAAGGACATTACAAAGATAGTTTGGAGAGTTTCCATATACCTATACCCTGCTTTCCCTATTTTTAACATCTTAAATTAGTATGGTACCTCTGTCACAATTCATGAACCAATATTGATACATTATTATTAGCTATAGTCCATTCTCTATTACGATTTCCTTAACTTTTATCTAATGTCCTTTTGCTGTTCCAGGGATAGGATACCACATTACACTCTCATGTCTCCATAAGTTCCTCTTGGCACTGGCAATTTCTAGGCACTCTTTTTTGGTTTAATCTTCAAATAACCCTACAGGTTTGAGACTCATTTTACAAGTGAGAAAAACCATGCCTTTCAGGCACATTAAATAAGAAGACATGGGAGTTTAATTCAGGTCTATCAGATTTTGTTATCAATTATTTTATACTATATCTCGGTCACTTTTATGTATATAATTTTACCAAAACTAGCTAAGACTTAATACAATGAAGGAATATTGAACCACATATAATCTTCCAAAAAAAGCACAATATAAAGCTATATGCAAAACTAGAGTCATCGGTTGCCACATTTTTGAAACATTTCGATTACGTATTTAACATAATATACATATTATGCATCTAAGATTTTAATGGTTTGTTGCATAGACACTGAGATTTCCAGCTTCTCTTGTCAAGGGAACTAGACATCCATAACCATGGCCATAGTACTGAAATTGAAGATCCCCTGTGTATTCTTAGTCTAGAGTTAATGGGGCTGTCTCTCTCAAGAAGATGACAGGATCTTGGGCAATGAACACTTTAAGGGTGACTCTGACACTGGTGACTAGGGTTCTCTGTTACCTTCTAAATTTCTGAATGCTATAGGAGAAATATTTATATGCCCTCCAAATTCATATATTTAAATTCTCATCTTCAAAAATGATGATATTAGGAGGTGGGTCTTTGGGAGCTGCTTAGTCATTAGGGTGAAGCCCTCATGAATGGAATTAGTGCTTTAAAAAAGAGAATCCACAGAGATCCCTTTCTCTTCCTACCATGAAAGGACACAAAGAAAAGGTACTGGCTATGAACTAGGAAGAGAGTTTCCATTGGAACAAGACCATACTGGCACCTTGATCTTGGACTTCCCAGCCTTTAGAATGGTGAGAAACAAATTTCTCTATTTTATAAGCTACGTAGCCTGTAATATTTCAAAAGTTTTTTAATGTTTATTTATTTTTGAGAGAGAGAGAGAGGGAGAGGGAGAGAGAGAACACAAGCGGGGAGAGGCAGAGAGAGAGGGAGACACAGAATCCAAAGCAGGCTTCAGCCTCTGAGCTGTCAGTACAGAACCCGACACGGGGCTCGAACTCACAAATGGCAAGGTCATGACCTGAGACAAAGTCAGGTTCTTAACCAACTGAGCCACCCAGGCTCCCCTGTAATATTTCAAAATAATAGTCTGAATGGACGAAGACACTGGGCCTCCAAAAGATTCTGACATGATTGTAGAAACGATTAAGACCTCTACCATATGACTGAGAAACAATCTCTTCCAGTTCCGAGTCAGTTATAGGTCAAATTTAGCTGATTCAAACAATAGAGATGTGAAGTTGTTGTTGCTGTGCTTTGCATCATTTTGTTGGGTATCATCATTTTATTTTGATAGAATCATAAGACTGAAAGAGATTTAAAAAAATATTTATTTCAGTGATTTTCAAATTGTTATGAAATATTAGTAACATGCAAAAATCAATGTTAAGGGTCATAACAGGAGTTTTTCTTAAATATATACAGATAGTATCAGAATACATCATAGGTATAAATGATAAACAATGTTTTATAAAGCTTACATGTGTTTATTAAGGGCAATGGTAAAGGTATTTTATAACATGAGGCATAGTGAAAAGAAGATTGATATATGCTTTGCTTAAACATCCAGAAATGGAAAATTCACTGCCTACCCCAACCAACTAACTCAATGTTGAACTAATTCTAAATAAATATAGGAACACACTTCTTTTGTTGAGTTGAAATATACCTTCCTATCATCTCTATCCTTCTTACACTGTCTTTTAAGCATTAAACAATGTGCCTCATCCTTATACTTCACCTTACTTTTTTATTTGAAAAGTTATCTTCAACATTGTCTTACTTTGGTTAAGTGTTTGTATTTCATTTGGCCATTTATAAGAACAAAATATTCCCATGTCTTGCTTTTCTTTATTCCATAAATATATATAACTGTAGTACAGGTTACCATGCTTTACAACTAAAGGCTTTGTGATAGCTACCAAGATCTTTTGTAATTGCAAATACATGCACATAGTATTATGAGTTATTATCAAATTATTTGTAGCTCTTAATCAGTTCTGATAATTGAAGAATAAATATATATACCCTGAAAAGTGATATAAAGTGGTATAAATGCAGCAACTTGTGGAAATCACATTTGTCAACATTTTCATTTGCTGTCTGGGCCAAGCATTTGATCCTTCAGAATTTGTAGCTTAGAGTGCTTTTAATAGGTACCCTGTATATACCTAAAGGCTGAGTAAAAAGAGAAGCCAGAGCAAATAGAAAATTACCATATAAAACCCGACTGTCAGTTCCAATTTAGATCTTTCCACTCTTATTACTCAAGGTTAAGCAGGTACACCTTAGAGCTGCTGCTACTGGCAAGCAATTCCAGGAGGAGTAAGGAGCTTGGTCACTTGATTTCCCAAATATCGTTCTTTTGCTGCAGAGGGGGCATGGCCCACTTTCCACAGCCAAGTTTATCTCTGTGGTAAGAAGACATCAATACAATTTTGTGTCATGGGCAATTTGTATTGGATCAGTTACATTCTGGCTTAATAGAGCAGAAGTTTTGACATTATTATGAAACATTTACATCATAAAAGTTATGAAAAATCCTGTCCATTGGCCTAAAATAATTTGACATTTTACTCTGCTCGCTAGAAGAGGCCAAATTATAGATTTTCTTTTTAATGTTGAAGGGTTGATTCACTTCTCATTAATTAAATCTCCAAAGTATTTGGAATTAAGCTGTCAGGTTTTATAAATGAAGCAAAAGGCATTCTAATTCCTCACTCTGAGTATCTCGGAATTTAAATTACACCTCTAGGAGAAGAAGAGAACACGACGATTGTGCTTGACTGTTTGGACATCAGTGCAGAAAGGAGAGAAGAATGTATTTCTATTACCTTGAGATGAATAATAATGAAGTGGGTATTGGAAGCAAAGCGTCTTTTAGCTAAAGCAGTGCACAGAACCTGTATGCAGTATCTAGTCAGAGTACTTTGCAGGGAAATCTGAGTATGTCCATTAGGGGATTTTTTGGGTGAATTTACAACATAAAATCCTCTAATCGACATGCCCAGATTCTCTTTGCGAAGTACTCTGACTAGGTACTGCACACACACACACACACACACACACACATATACACACACATACACACACACACACACTGAGTACAAAAGAGGAGTCAGAAGAAATAGAAATGTGCCATTACCCACTACTCAGATGTTTAAAGTCTACTAGGGGTCCAGGAACATGATATATGTCAAAGCCAATTAAAGGTACCACAAAAACAAACAAACAAAAAAAGTAGAGGATACGATTGAGCCTCATCTATGGAAAAAATAACATTTTAAACGGGTCTTGAGGAAAATAATAGGATTGAAATTGTTCAAAAGAAGAAGGAAGGACTTTGGAATGAGATTATTAAATATTAGTGACTTCTCCAAAATTCCTTAATTCTAATTTATTTGAATTAGTTCAGGGTGCTATGACAGAATATCAGAAACTGGGTATCTTATAAAACAAATTTATTTCTCACACTTCTGTAGGCTGGGAAGTTCAAGATCAAGGTGCCATCAAATTCAGTGTCTGGAGAGGCCCTGATTTCTTGTTCATAGAGGGCCCTTTTTTATTGTATCCTCACAAAGGGGAAAGGGGGTTTCTTTTTTTTATTTAAAAAATTTTTTTAATGTTTATTTATTTTGGAGAGAGACAGAACGCGAGTGGGTTGGGGCAGAGAGAGGGGGACGCACAGAATCCAAAGCAGGCTCCAGGCTCCCAGCTGTCAGCACAGAGCCCGATGCGGGGCTCAAACTCTCGAGGTGTGAGATCATGACCCGAGCCAAAGTTGGATGTTCAACTGACTGAGCCACCCAGGCGCCCCATAGGGGGTTTCTTTTATAAGGGCACTAATCCCAATCATGAAGTCTCTGTCCTTGTAACCTAATCAAATTCCCAAAGACCCCACTTCCAAATACCATCACATTAGGCATTAGGATTTAACATGAATTTTGGAGGGATACATTTAACTGATAGCAGAAGGATTGACAAAAGGTAGTATATACACCAAACTGTTGAATTAAGAAAATTACTGAATGGAAGGATCGGGGTGGGGATCAATATTTTTTAATAAAAACAAAGAAAACAAACTGAAAACTCTTGATCTACCTTCCTATTTTCTGTTCTCCGTATAAAAACTCTGAAAGATTTGTGTATTCTTCATGAATCTAATTTTGGTACTTCCTCCTATATTCTCTTGAATGCAGAAGAAAATCAGACGTTTCCCCACCATTTTACTCATACTCTTAGGTCAAGAAAGGTTTCCACGTTGCCAATCCTAGTGTCAGTTTTTCATCTTCATTAGTGAGTGACCAAATGTCTCAGTGTCAGTAGTAAAACCAAGGCTTTTCTGAGTAAATTGGGACAGGTGGTCACCTTCTCCTTTTTGAACTATTTTCTTTTTTTAAATTTTATTTATTTTATTTATTTTTGTTTTTTTCTTAAATATGAAATTTATTGTCAAATTGGTTTCCATATAATACCCAGTGCTCATTCCAACAGGTGCCCTTCTCAATGCCCATCACCCACCCTCCCCTCCCTCCCACCCCCCATCAACCTTCAGTTTGTTCTCAGTTTTTAAGAGTCTCTTATGTTTTGGCTCCCTCCCTCTCTAACGTCTTTTTGAACTATTTTCTTTACTTGACCCGAGGAACCACACTCATGCTCCTTGTCCTGCTGCTGTCCTAGGCCACCATGCTGTTCCTGTACCACTGGAACTAATACTGTGAAGGTATTTCCGCTTTTCTTTATTTTTCCTCTAATGCTCTAATGCTGTACCTATAAATATCTGCTTGACTCTCTCTGTGATTTCATTCAGGTCTGTGCAGTAATGTCACCTTCACAAAGGTACCACCTGTGATTATGCAACTTGCACATGTCACACACATGGTCTCTATTGCTTTCGCCTTTATTTTTCTTCATGAACGTTATCACCATCTGATTTTATTATATGTAAATATTATAAAGATATATAATATCTTTAACATAACATATTTTATGTAAGAAAAATATAGTAACATTAAAACATACATTGTTTTTTTTCCAATAGAATTGTAACTGTGTGAGCTAGAGCCTTTTCTCTTGTCATTACATCTCTAGCACTTAGGATAATGTGAAACAAATAGCTGAAGCTCTAAAGTATTTGCCGAGTGAATAATGAAGTCATCATTGGCTCTCAGGCACTGTTCTAGACAGTCTATACAAATTAACTATTTGGTCCTCATATCAACCTAGTGAAGATGGCAATATTATTGACCTTTTACAGTGGTGAACACCAACTAAATGGGGTGAAATAGATGCAAATCTAGCTTTTCCTGATTTCAGAGTTTTGGTATTGAAATACTACACTACACCGCCTCTTGTGGGCTTGTAGGGTAACTGCAGGGTAGCGAGTTGACAGGTCAGGTTGATTATTTGGAAATTGAACTGCAAAAAGGTAAGAAGTCTAGGTCAAATGTAACTTTAACCTTTTGGGGAACCACTAAACTGTTTTCCAAATGGCTGCACTGTTTTACATTTCCACTAGCAGAGTATGAGGGTTCAAATTTTTCTATATCCTTCTAAACATTGTGCTAAGCAAAGGAAGGCCAACACAAAAGGTCACAAATTGTCTGATTCCATTTAAATGAAATATCCAGAATAGGCTAATTCATAATAATAGAAAAATTCGTGGCTATCAGGAACTAGGAAAAGAAGGGATTGGGGGTGATTGCTAATTAATAGGGGTTTCTTGGGGGGGGTGAGGAAAATGTTCTGGAATTATATAGGAGTGATGGTGGTTGTAGAACCTTGTAAATATTACTAACAACCACTCGTGTAAAATTTAGAAGAGGTAATTTTATGGTGAGTTATATGACGGCTGTGTTTAAAAAAGGCAAAAATGACTAAAGGCTATCAAATGACTGAAATAATTAAATCATTTATTAGCTGTTACTAGGAATTTCTATTTATATGTTCTGATTTCTAATTTCCACAAAATGAATATTTTTATCTTATATCCACTGGTGTATCTTGATGCTGATAAAATCATAAAATACCAATAACAATATTCTCATTTTTTTTCATCTTTATGTTGCATCTAACAATTTTTTTCAAAAGTTCATACATTAAATCTTTGTACCTTAATGGATTTTTTTTATTGATGGTCATATTGTCTGCAAATGTTTTCCTCTTTATTATTCTTATAGCTACTACTTATTTTTTATTTTATTCTACTGGATAATATCTCCAATATATACTGATTATAAGCCCTGGTATCAGACAGACATATAATGTCTGGATTTTAGAAAAGATATTCTAATATTTCACTTTTAAGTGTTCTGTTGGTATTAGAATTTTCCTAGATCCCTTTCATTTGGTTTTGGAAATTACCATCTATCCCTAAGCTGTTGGAGAGTTTATTTTCTGTTATGAGTTTATGGCTTAATATCAAATGTGTTTTTTGTATCCCAATAAAATTTTACACGCAATAACTTCTTTAATGTTAATGTGGTAAATTGCATTAAAGAGCTTTCCAATAGTAAAACATTTTTTGCATTCCTTGAACAACTCCATAATGGATTAAAATGTATTTTAACTGTCTCTTGTATCTTATTTATGATTTTCTTTTAATCTCTCAACATAAACAAATTTAATTTTCTTCTTTTGTATTGTTGTATTGTCCTTGTCTAGTTTTCAATTGGATAAGATTACTTTATTAAATGGACTTATATATGTTCCCCTTTCTATTAGTTTCTGGAAGAATATGTAAGAAAGAATTTTTTTTTAATTTTTTTCTTTCTACATTAATTATTATTAGTATTATTAGTATTATTATTTGGTTCTGGAAGCTTATTCAGTTTATTGACTTTAGCTTAATTGTGATTTTTAGTTTGATTTTATATTATGGATTATATTTCTTTTTTTTAAGTTTGCTTATTTTTTCATAGAGAGAGAGAGCGCGTGCGCACATGAGTGGGGAAGGGGCAGTGAGAGAGAATCCCAAGCAGAGTCTGTGTGGACAGCACTGAGGAACTCAATCTCATGAACTGTGAGATCACGGCCTGAGCTGAAATCAAGAGTTGGACGTTTAACCAACTGAGCCACCCACACACCCTTAAAAAAATACTCTTTTACTCATTTCTAAGTTTACTACTTTATGGGAAAAAACTATGGGCTACACATTATGAGATCTTTAGTGTTTGTTGACAACAACCTAATGAGGTAGATACTGTAATTATCCCCACTTTGCAAATGGGTAAACTGAAGGACATAGCAGACAAGAAGAGTATCAAATATTATACAAAAAGTAGAATTGGGAGTTAAACCCAGGCAGTGGTCTTCAGATTATTTCCTGGTGTGTGCTATTTTAACATGGTTTTGATTTCTTCTGCCCATTTTCTAGGCATTTTTATTGCATGTATTTTTTTTTTAGATTTTATAGAATGTTTTATTGTTTCCATTTCTTTTAAAAAATTTGTTTAATGTTTATTTATTTTTGAGACAGAGACAGAGCATGAACGGGGGAGGGGCAGAGAGAGAGGGAGACACAGAATCGGAAGCAGGCTCCAGGCTCTGAGCTGCCAGCACAGAGCCCGAAGCGGGGCTCGAACTCACAAGCTATGAGATCGTGACCTGAGCCGAAGTTGGACGCTTAACCGACTGAGCCACCCAGGCACCCCTATTGTTTCCATTTCTTGTAGAATTGTATCTCCTTTTTGTTGGGTTTGATACCTCCATTATTGATCCTCATATGATTCTTAATCTTATGATTATGATAATTTTATATTAATTTGCAGCCAGGTTTTCTGTACTGGGGAACCATCAATTGTTTTCCACACACAGATCATTAGATCAGGGTGTTTGGATGGCTCAGTCAGTTAAGCATCCAACTCTTGATTTTGGCTCAGGTCACAATCTCACGATTAGTGAGATATAGCCCTGTGTGGGGCTCTGAACTGATAGCACGGAGTCTGCTTGGGATTCTCTCCCTCTCTCTCTCTCTGCTCCTCCTCCACTCATTCTCTCTTTCTCTCTCCTGCTCTAAATAAATAAATAAATAAATAAGGAGACATTATTTCCTGCACTGGCATAAGTGTGAATCATGTATAGAGATTTTCCTATCTTCTTTAATGGAAGGGCAGCTCTTTCTGTTTTCCAGAGGGATCTCATCTCTAGTTAGTTCCCTGGCTTACACAGGCTCATGACCACATTTATTGTCTCTGTTAACAGCACTAGAACTCAAGTTCTCAGCTACAGAAAGGTGAGGGAAGATTTACCTTCTGTTCTGAATAAAGCTATTTAAGCATTGTCGTATTACATCTGTTTGAAGATTTTTTTCGTTGAACAAAGTATCGTCAACCAAAAATAAAATAGATGTTTGCATTTCAGCCTATATTATATTATGCATAGAAGACTTAAACTGAAAGGTCGTAGTGCAATCATATTCAATCAGGCATCTATCCTAAAAGCTTTGGTCTTTGTGATCAAATTAAGATGAGGTTACTAGACTGAGTCCTAATCCAATATGACTGTGTCTCTATAAAAAGGGGAAACTTGGACACAAAAACAAACACAGGGACTAAGTCATGAGATGATGAAGGACAGATGAATGTGATATAATTGTAAGTCAAAGAGCGCCAAAGATTGACAGCAAACCACCAGATGCAAGGAGAGAGGCGTGGAACAGATTCTCCCTCACAGTCCTCAGAAAGAACCCATGATATTGACACCTTGAATCCATACCTGTAGCCTCCAGATCTGTGAGATAATACTTTTCTGTTATTTTAAGTTATCTAGTTTATAACAGTTTGTTCAGCCCTAGGAAACTGAACAGGTATTTGGACAAAGGCCATCACAGATACCTGAGTCTTGTCAAAGTGTTACCCCTTTCCTGCATGTGTTTAAGAAAAATACCTAAAGATAGAATGAAAATTTACAAAAGTACTTGGTTTTTATTAATAAATGTTGGCCTCAAAGATCAGAGTAAGATCCAGTAAAGCAAAATAGATCATCAGGACAACTTCTTTAGCCTAGGCTAAAAAGAAACCAAAGTAGATTAAAGTGCTTGCATTTTTCACTGAGCTCTTAGTTGATTACCATATGTCACAAAAGATGGCAAATAAGACTCGGTCAAGACAATTCTAGGTCACTTCACACATTTTGTCGAAAATAAACATTTTGGTGCAGGAGGGTATGGGCAATTTCCAAATGTACTTATAAATACACACAAAAGTGTGTCCTCTGGATTTAGATTATTTGGAATAGCAGGGGAAATGGAAACAATCCTGGCTTCATGAAATGTTATTGACTTGATGAACCATAACAGGTCTTTTTCTTGGGACTGAAGAGAAATAAATTTTTACTGACTTGTCACTGGAAGTAGAGTGAAGGAGAAATGTATCTGTGCAGAAGAAAACTGTATTCTTTTATCTAAAGGCCAACACCATGTAATGTAAAATATTTATAGCTCTTTTTAGAGTATAGGCTCAGTTATTCTCAACAAATATTTGTTATCTTTATAAAGTTCTGGCTTCCAAAAAAAAAATTGTGTGCTGTTAAATAGAACTATTTGAACTAAATGGGACCAATCTGCCTATTAATATCAGGGTTCTGTTTTGCACAGTAGGCATACTTGAGCTTTTGATGAAGATGATGATAGAAATATAGTAAAATATTTATTTATTCAGACAGAGAGAGAGAGGGGGAGGGAGTGAGAGAGAGAGAGAAAAACATGAGTGGGGGAGGGGCAGAGAGAGAGGGAGAGAGAATCCCAAGCAAGCTCTACACTGTCAATGCAGAGCCCAACGTGGAGCTTGATGTCACAACTAGATCATGACCTGAACTGAAATCAAGAGTCAGACCCTTAACTGACTGAGCCACCCAGGCGCCCCTATAATAACAATTTTGGAGATGTATCAATGTACAAGGCAGCATGTTAAAGAAATGAAGGAATCTGTCCTATGTGACATGACTAATGACTAATAATCCAAACAAAGCTGGTATTTTTTTTTCTAAATATTTCTAATCACAGTACTATACTTCAACAATATGTCTGTCTCTTTAAAATCCTCCTCAACTAAGGTTTATATTTGTTAGGGGAAGTTAAAAAGGTATATTATTTATTTTCAAACCTACATTTACGTTATGTGTCCTGAAAAGAAAAGCATTTAGGTTACCAGATGGTGGGGGGGGGGGGGAGGGGAGGGGGAGGGGAAGCAAACAAGATGTGTCCAGATACTTCATTTGATACATAGTTTCATTCCAACATTCTAAAATTTCCTCTGTGTCAAAAGATTTGAAAGACTAGAGATTACTTTTCCTAGCATTTCTGCCAGCAGGGTTTCAGTTACACTTAGCTGATGAAAGAACTCTCATAGATGAAAAGTGGAGTAAGAAAAATAAGCCATTATTCTTTGGTAAAAGCTTAAAGCAAGCATGTGGCACATGTATGCGAGAAATGTGGGGATTTGCCAGGGCTCTTCACGCATCTCCCTCAGAATCATACCCTCTGCTGCTCCCGAAGCTGCCATCAACTTCTCTTGAGACTTTTGAACTTTCCAATTTTCTGAAAAACAGAGATATCCTCATTAACCTTTGTTCTCCCAGCCCTTCTAATTGTAGTTTAAGCTCAAATTCTTACTTGAAATACATGGAGTGGTTCATGTATAAATGATAAATCCTAAGTGAGACAGAGAAAAATAAAAATAGTAAGATGTCAAAAATTCAGCACTGAATTAAAAGGAACTTAGCACATAAGGGAACACATTAATGCAGATGATAATGAATGAAGGAAAAAAAGACCATAGAGAGAGAGATTCATGGGAGCTTCAGATAATGGAATTCCCTATCATAGGTTTTAAAATAATAGTTAAAATAAGACTGGATAGAGATAAAAGACCAGAGGAGCAGGGCCAACATGGCGGAGAAGTAGAGGGAGAGCCTTCCTGCGAGGTGCTGAGGCCAAAGGACTTTGCAACGTTTATTTATTTTTGGGACAGAGAGAGACAGAGCATGAATGGGGGAGGGGCAGAGAGAGGGAGACACAGAATCGGAAACAGGCTCCAGGCTCTGAGCCATCAGCCCAGAGCCTGACGCGGGGCTCGAACTCACGGAGCGCGAGATCGTGACCTGGCTGAAGTCGGACGCTTAACCGACTGCGCCACCCAGGCGCCCCGAGGCCAAAGGACTTTGAACCCCAAGAGTCTGGGTGGAAAAGAGACTGAATCTACCATGAAGAAAATGGGTCAACTGGAGAAAAGATAGGTGGGTGATTGTGAAGTAGGGGAGATCAAACAGGCTGTGTAGGCACAGGGGGGAAAGATCCCCTTCTGCAGATAGACAAAGGGAAGAGAAAGAGGGGCTGGGGAAGTGTAAGACTATATCTGGACTAGAGAAAGCGCTCAGACTGGGACTGAGAGGGATCCTATCTCTAACTCCAGGTCTTTCTTCCGACTGGGGATGGCTCCCTATTCACGCACCTGGGGAGGAGGGGAGCCAGCCCTGGGTTTGGTGGTAGACCAGGGGTGCAGTCCGCAGTAGGAGAAAGAGGCCCCCTCCCTGGAGTCTTGTGGAAAAAGCCAAAGCCTGCCTGCGTCTGCCACCCCTGGGGCTCCGTGGCGAGCTCGGTGGCACAGTCCGCAGTAGGAGCAGGCGGTCCTCACTGAAGTGCGGAGGCACAGACAGAGCCAGCCAGGACCACATATGGGGCCACACTGAGAGGCGCTTCCCCAGGGCCAGAGCACACAGAGCGGGATTTTGAATCCTAGACAACCGCAAGGTCATGGGAGTTGGTGAAGCGAGAAGGACTGCCCCATCTGTGCCCACGGCATAGTGAGGACGATTCAAATGGAGTCCATTGGTCCGGCTCTGTGAAGAAACTGGGGGATCTCCATTTTCCTCCCCCGCCCCCCCCCCAAGGTGGGGCTTCAGGGATCTGTCCACTGGCGACAGTGGAGGCAGGACCAGCCTACACCAAACCACGCCCCTCTGCACCAGATAAAGGTGTATCTACTGGAGCGAGACAGATTTTGTTTAAGGAGATGGATGGCTCTTCTAGACCAGCACTGCAGCATTGTCTGGATTAACTCTAGGGCAGTCCTGGATATGTAGATATATTCTCCCACCATTTCTCCTCCTTAACTCTTCCCTCCTCTGGGCTGGTATCTCTGGTTATTGGTTTGTCTAAACAGACATATTTAATCCATTCTCTTGATACATGTTCTACACCTCCTTCTTCATACTCCTTTCTCTCTGGAATAATCAACACATATAGTTTCTCTGTCTGGATAACTTTATCTTTGTTTCTTTTTATTTTCCTTTCTCTCTCTGGATTAAGCCTTTTAGTCTCTCTGCCTAATCAATGTTTATTTTTCCTCCCCCGCCCAGCCCCCGCTCCTGTCATTTCTCCCTTTGTATGTGCTTTTCCATCAGCACCACACCACCCTGTTCTTTACTTGTAGTGGTGTTTTTTGTTTTTTTGCTTCTGGATTGTTTTTAGTTTTTTTGTTTGTTTTGTTTTTGTTTACTTGTTTGTTTGTGTTGTTTGTATGTTTGCCTGATTTTGTCTCCTGCTTGTCTGTTTTCGTTTACAGGGATACTCCAAGGAACAAATCAAAACACACCTGGTAGAGGGTCCAAAATATCACTACGAGTAGGGTAATAAAATAACCAAAGTCACAACAACAGAGAGCGAGTAACAAACTCTGAAAAAACACCTCCTGAAGGGCCAGGTTGTTGGAAGCCGAGCTAACCCAGCCTGAGTGGCAGGGCCCGGGCTGTGGATGGATTGGTGACTGCAGGGCGGCCTGCCAACAGTGAAGCTTCTTGTACTCCAGCTTTTAGGTAATACGGCCTTAAAACTACCTGGGGTGTTGTCTGTTGGGGAATTGCCCTCGGCAGGTCTCCTGGGAAAAGAACCATTAGGGATGAAAATACGGTTCCTCAAGAAATTGTGTGGCCTCATGTTTAGCTCTTGCCATCCCCTATGGAGACTCCTCTACTTACAGGAAGGATAGCCTCATACCTTTGCCAGCAAAGAGGGCCTGTAAAGGACAGACATACGGATTTGAAAGCCTCACTCCAGCAACTAAGGAGTGTATCTCTGGGCACAGGTGACGTCAACCCCTAGGCCCACCTGGCCCCACGGAGGCATTCCAGATGATGACTGAACCTAATTAGTTTAGCTACAGAATGGTTCATTGGTTCCTAGGTGCATTGTCTCTCTCAGAATGTATGAGACATGGGTTTCTAAGGTTTTTTCAGCCCCTTTCTGGCACCTTGGACCTAGGCAAACACATTGTTCTTCTGGCCTCATGTGGTTAGGAGGTCATGTCCCTGTAACTGTTCCACTTGAAGTGTTGAGAAATGGAGGGCCTTTCACGAGAAGACCAAAGCAAATGCTTTGTAGATTATAGATAAACGCAGATGCATAATGGAATAATGTAAGAAATTAATCTATAATCAAAGGGTATGTGGGAAAGTTAGGGGAAAATCACCATGTTATTTTTTAAAGGTTGTTTATATATAGGAACATTTTCAAAATTAGGTAATGTTAGAAAAACATAGTTGACGTATGCTACAGGGAAATCACTAGCATATATAATGCCACGTTTGCTACAATAAATCGGCCAGTTCAACACACTGCTGTTGTCTGTGTCCATTTTTATTTTAGTTTTAGTTTTTTATTTTAGTTCTTTATTTTCCAGTTTTTAATGTTAGTTTTGTTTTATTTTCACCGACGCCGTTTTTCCTTCGGGAACCCCTGCACCTGCTGGAGCTGGACTCTGGCACCAGGCCCCGGACAGTGTATGACCCTCCTTTAATAGAGCAGTGCTTGCAAGTGCAGAGCACACAACAAGCTTTTAAGATGCATAAGGGACAGAAAACTGGCCAAAGTGAGGAAATAGAAGAATTCCCCTCAAAAGAAATTCCAGGAAGAAATGACAGCTAATGAATTGATAAAATAGATTTAAGCAATATAACTGAACAAGAATTTAGAATAATAGTCATAAAATTAATTGTAGGCTTGAAAAAAAGCATAGAGAACAGCAGAGAATCTATTGCTGCAGATATCAAGGGACAAAAAATAGTCATGATGAGTTAAAAAATGTTATAAATGAAATGCAAAATAAAATTGAGGTGGTTACAGCACTGACTGAAGAGGCAGAAGGGAGAATAGGTGAATTAGAAGATATAATTATGGAAAAAGAGGAAGCTGAGAAAAAGAGATAAAAAAAATCCAGGATCAGTAGGGAAGAATTAGAGAACTAAGTGATTCAATAAAACAGAACAATATCCATATCATAGGAATTCCAGAAGAAGAAGAGAAAGGTGCTGAAGGTGTACTTGAACAAATCATACCTGAGAACTTCCCCGATCTGGGGAAGGAAACAGGAATTGAAATCCAAGTGTCACAGAGAACTCCCTTCAGACGTAAGTTGAATCAATCTTCTGTGCTACATATCATAGTGAAACTGGCAAAATACAAAGATAAAGAGAGAATTCTTAAAGCAGCTATGGACAAATGAGCCTTAACCTACAAGTGTAGACACACAGGGGTAGTAGCAGACCCATCTACTGAAACTTGGCAGGCCAGAAAGGAATGGCAGGAAATCTTCAATGTGATGATGAAGAAAAATATGCAGCCAAGAATCCTTTATCCAGCAAACCTGCCATTCAGAATAGAAGGAGAGGTAAAGTTTTTCCCAAACAAAAACTGAAAGAATTCATCACCACTAAACCAGCCCTACAAGACATCCTGAGGTGGACTCTGTGAGTAAAATGTTGCAAGGACCACAAAGTACCAGACACATCACTACAAGCATGAAACCTACAGATAACACAATGACTCTAAACCCATATCTTTTAATAATAACACTGAATGTAAATGTACTAAATGCTCCAATAAAAAGACATAGGGTATAAGACTGGATAAAAAAAAATAAGATCCCTCTATTTGCTGTCTACAAGAGACTCATTTTAGACCTGAGGACACCTTCAGATTGAAAGTAAGGGGATGGAGAACTATCTATCATGCTCCTGGAAATCAAAAGAAAGCTGGAGTAGCCATACTTATATCAGACAGACTAGACTTTAAATTAAAGACTGTAACAAGAGATGAAGAAGGGCATTACATAATAATTACAGGATCTATCCATCAGGAAGAGGTAACAATTATAAATCTCTATGTGCCGAATTGAGAGGCACCTAAATATATAAAACAATTAATCACAAATATAAGCAACCTTATTGATAAAAATGTGGTAATTGCAGGGGACTTTAACATTCCACTTACAACAATGGATAGATCATTTAGACAGAGAATCAGTAAAGAAACAATGATCCCAAATGATACACTGGACCAGATGGACTTGGCAGATATATTTAGAACTCTGCATCCCAAAGCAACAGAATATTCTTTCTTCTTGAGTGCACATGGAACATTCTACAATATAGATCACATTCTGGGTCACAAAACAGCCCTCAATAAATACAAAAGAATTGAGATCATATCATGCACACTTTTGGGTCACAATGCCATGAAACTTGAAAGCAACCACAGGAAAATGTCTGGAAAGCCTCCAAAAGTATTGAGGTTAAAGAACATCCTACTAAAGAATGAATGGGTCAACCAGGCAATTAGAGAAGAAATTAAATAATATATGGAAACAAATGAAAATGAAAATACAACATTCCAAACCCTTTGGGATGCAGTAAAGGCAGTCCTAAGAAGAAAATACATTGCAATCCAGGCCTATCTCAAGAAACAAGAAAAATCCCCAATACAAAATCTAACAGCACACCTAAAGGAACTGCAAAGACACCCAGCAGAAGCAGAGAAATAAAAAAGATCAGAGCATAAATAAACAATATACAATCCAAAAACACAGTAGAGCATATCAACGGAAACAAGAGTTGGTTTTTTGAAAAAATAAACAAAATTGATAAATCTCTAGCCAGAAGAAAGAAAAGATAGAGGACCCAGGTAGATAAAATCATGAATGAAAATGGATTTATTACAACCAATCTCTCAGAAATACAAGCAATTATCAGGGAATATATGAAGAATTATATGCCAACAAAATGCATGACTTGGAAGACATGGGAAAATTCCTAAACACCCACACACTACCAAAACTCAAATGGGAAGAAATAGAAAATTTGAACAGACCCATAAACAGTGAAGAAATTGAATCAGTTATCAAAAATATCCCAACAAATAAGAGTCCTGGGCCCGATGGTTCCAACAGGGATTCTACCAGACATTTAGAGTTAATAACTATCTTTCTCACGCTACCCCAAAAAATAGAAATGGAAGCAAAGCTTCCAGACTCATTCTATGAGGCCAGCATTACTTGATTCCCAAACCAGATAGAGACTCTACAAAAAAGAAGAATTACAGGCCAATATCCCTGATGAATATGGATGCAAAAATTCTCAACAAGGTACTAGCAAATCGAATTCAACAGCTTAAGAAGATAATTATTCACCATTTTTAAGTGGGATTCATTCCTGGGCTGCAGGGTTGGTTCAATATTCACAAATCAATCAATGTGATACATCACATTAATAAAAGAAAGGATAAGAACCATATGATCCTGTGAATAGATGTAGAAAAAGAATGTGACAAAATATAGCATCCTTTCTTAATACCCCCCCCCGAGAAAGTTGGGATAGAAGGAACATACTTAAACATCATAAAAACCATTTATGAAAAGCCCACAGCTAATATCTTCAATGGAGAGAAACTGAGATCTTTCCCCCTGACCTCAGGAACATGACAGGAATGTCCACTCTCACTGCTGTTGTTTAACTTACTGTTGGAAATCCTAGCATTAGCAATCAGACAACAAAATGAAATAAAAGTCATCAAAATTGGCAAAGATGAAGTCAAACTTTCATTTTACACAGACGACATGATAATTTACATGGGAAACCTGCCAGATCCACCAAATGTCTGCTAAAACTGATACATGAATTCAGCAAAGTCGTAGGGTACAAAATTATTGTACAGAAATCGGTTGCATTTTTATACACCAATAACGAAGCAACAGAAAGAGAAATAAACTGATCCCATTCACAATTGCACCAAGAATCATAAAATACCGAGGAGTAAACCTAACCAAAGATGTAATAGATATGTATGCTGAAAACTATAGAAAGCTTATGAAGGAAATTGAAGAAGATACAAAAAAAAATGGAAAAACATTCTGTGCTCATGGATTGGAAGAATAAATATTGTTAAAATGTCTATACTACACAAAGCTATCTACACATTCAATGCAATCCCAATCAAAATTGCATCAGCATTCTTCTCAAAGCTAGAATGAAAAATCCTAAAAATTTTATGGAACCACAAAAGACCCCGAATTGCCAAAGTAATATTGAAGAAGAAAACCAAAGCGGGAGGCATCATAATCCCACACTTTAGCCTCTACTACAAAGGTGTAATCATCAAGGCAGTATGGTATCGGCACAAAAACATACACATAGGCCAATGGAATAGAATAGAGACCCCAGAACTAGACCCACAAATTTATGAACAACTAATCTTTGACAAAACAGGAAAGAATATCCAATGGAAAAAGACAGACTCTTTAATAAATGGTGCTGGGAGAACTGGACAGCAACATGCAGAAGAATGAAACTAGACCACTTTCTTACACCATTCACAAAAATAAACTCAAAATGGATGAAGGAATTGAATGTGAGACAGGAAACTATCAAAACCCCAGATGAGAAAGCAGGAAAAAACCTCTCTGACCTCAGCAACAACAATTTCTTACTTGACACATCTCCAAAGGCAAGGGAATTAAAAGCAAAAATGAACTATTGGGACCTCATGAAGATAAAAAGCTTCTGCACTGCAAACAACCAACAAAACTAAAAGGCAACCAACAGAATGGGAAAAGGTATTTGCAAATGACATATCGGACAAAGGGCTAGTATCCAAAATCTATAAAGAACTCACCAAACTCCACACCCAAAAAACAAATAATCTGGTAAAGAAATGGGCAGAAGACATGAATGGACACTTTTCTGAAGAATACATCCAGATGGCCAACAGACATATGAAAAGATGCTCAATGTCACTCCTCATCAGGGATATACAAATCAAAACCACACTGAGATATCATCTCATGCCAGTCAGAGTGGCTAAAATGAACAAATCAGGAGACTATAGATGCTGGCAAGGATGTGGAGAAAAGGGAACCCTCTTGCAGTGTTGGTGGAAATGCAAACTGGTGCAGCTGCTTTGGAAAACAGTGTGGAGGTTCCTCAAAAAATTAAAAATACATCCACCCTATGACCTAGCAATAGCACTACTAGGGATTTACCCAAGGGATACAGGAGTGCTGATGCATAAGGGCACTTGTGCCCCAATGTTTATAGCAGCCCTTTCAACAATAGCCAAATTATGGAAAGAGCCTAAATGTCCATCAACTGATGAATGGATAAAGAAGATGTGGTTTATATATACAATGGAATACTACTTGGCAATGAGAAAGAATGAAATCTGGCCATTTGCAGCAATGTGGATGGAACTGGAGAGTGTTATGCTAAGTGAAATAAATCATACAGAGAAAGACAAATACTATATGTTTTCACTCATAAGAGACTCTTAAATACTGAGAACAAACTGAGGGTTGATGGGGGGTGGGGGAAAGGCAAAAGTATACATGTATACATATACCTGAAAACTCCAGAAAGTGTAGCATCTGGTAGGTTGCTTTTAATAATGTTCCTTCACCTCTCAGTTACTATAATTTATTCCAATCTCTTGTTATATACGATAACTTTTGAATCAGTGTTGGGAATTGCCAAAATTGTGCTGCCCAGTAAAATATCCATGAAGGACATGTGCCTATTTAAAATTAAATTTAAGTAATTGAAATGAAATAGAATTTAAAACTAAGCTCCTAAGTCAGAGCAGCCAACTTTCAAGTGTTCAATAGCTTTCTGTGACTAGTGGCTACACTTTGAGGCAATACAGCTTTCACAATGACAGAACATTTCGTTGGAAAGGGCTATTCTAGCGACTTTGGTTGATATCATCTTCCTACAATGAGGGTTTATATGTAGTCTGATCATTATTCCAATTAGGGAAAGCAATATCTAGAAGTTACATTTAATTTTCTCTTTTTATTTCTTTTTTAAAAATTTTAAGTGTATTTATTAATGTTTTATTTAATTTATTTATTTTTTTTATTTTCAGAAAGAGAGAGAGGGAGAGAGCGTGTGCAAATGGGGAGGTGCAGAGAGATGGGGACAGAGGATCCAACGCAGGCTCTGAACTGACAGGCTGACAGCAGTGAGCCCTATGCAGGGCTCAAACTCACAGCGAGATCATGACCTTAGCCAAAGTCGGATGCTCAACCGACTTAGCCATCCAAGTGCCTTGCATTTAATTTTCTTAAGGCATATCATTTTTGGTTTGCGTTTACTCCTAGGATGTGTCCCCTATGAGGTCTCTAGTAGTAACCCAGTGGTCTCTTAACTTTGATTTTGTATTCCCAGCACTGGAATTGTGGAAAGTCTTTGTTATTTTTACTGCTTTTTAGCTGGTACATTTTACTTATGTCCTAAAAGCCTCAGGTATAGTCTAAGAAAACTGAAAACACTTTGGGAAGACTGGGGTGGGGTGCTAGGACAGGTTTGGCCTCACTTCTCTGCAGTTCTTTTTTTCTATAGGATCTTGTCCCTCAAGTTTTGATTGCCTTACTAGCCTTGAACTTCAGCTTTCTATTCCTAGTCTTATGACTCTCCTAGATACTCTGGGTTTAAGAGTACTGTTCGGTTGCTCAGTCCACTCTTAAGAAGTGACTCAAACTTGGAGGAAGAATGCTTTGCAAAATGTTGAGCTTATTTCAGAAAAGCTTTCTTCTTCCTGGTATATTGGCCTTTCAATTCCAGGTTACCCTGCACATTCTTATATGCCTTTATTTTGTCGCTTAACTATGATAAACCTATCTTTGTTTTCTCCCCTAATTCTTTTTTTTTTTAGTTTTTATTTTAATTAATTCCAGTTAGTTTACAAACAGTGCTATATATTAGTTTCAAGTATACAATATAGTGATTCAACAATTCTATACATCATGTACTCATTACAACAAATGCACTCCTTCCCACTTCCCCCACTCTCCCACTCACCTCCCCTCTGGTAACCATCAATTTATTATCTATAGTTAACAGCCTATTTCTTGGTTTCTCTCTCTTTTTTCCCTTTGCTCATTGTTTTGTTTCTTACATTCCATGTAAGAGTGAAATCATATGCTATTTGTCTTTCTCTGACTGACTTATTTCCCTTAGCATTTACTACGTAGCTGCATCCAAGTTGTTGCAAATGGAAAGATTTTATTCTTTTTTATGGTTGAAGAATATCCCATTGTATTATATATCATCTCTTCTTTATCCATTCATCTATCGATGGACCCTTGGACTGCTTCCAAATCTTGGCTATTATAAATAATGCTGCCATAAACATAGGGGTGCATGTATCCTTTTGAATTAGTATTTTTGTATTCTTTGGGTAAATACCCAGTAGTGTGATTGCTGGATCATAGGGTAGTTCTATTTTTAACTTTTTGAGGAAACTCCATACACTTTTCCACAGTGACTGCATTAGTTTGAATTCCCACTAACAGTGTAGGAGTGCTCCTTTTTCTCCATATCCTCACCAACACCTGTTTGTGTGTGTGTGTGTGTGTGTGTGTGTGTGTGTGTTTGATTTTAGCCATTCTGACAAGTGTGAGGTGATATTTCATTATAGTTTTGATTTGCATTTTCCTGATGGTAAGTGATGATGATTATCTTTTATCTGTGTCTCTTGGCTATTGAGATGTCTTCTTTGGAGAAATGTGTATTCATATCTTCTACCCATTTTACCTTTGGATTACTTGTTTGGGGGTGTTGAGTTGTATTAGTTCTTTATATATTTTGGATACTCACCCTTTAATCAGATATGTCATTTGCAAATCTTTTCTCCCATTCTGTAGGTTGCCTTTTAGTTTTGTTGGTTGTTTCCTTTGCTGTGCAGAAGCAGTTTATTTTGATGTAGTCCTGGTAGTTTATTTTTGCTTTTGTTTCCCTTGCCTCAAGAGACATACTAGAAGAAGTTGCTGTGGTCAATGTCAAAGAAGTTACTGCCTGTGTTCTCTTCTAGGATTTTTTAGGTCTTACTGAATTCTAAATCTGTAGCTGAATATCTTGCATCACTTTTGAAAAAATTCTCAGGCATTGTTTCTGCACATATTACTTTAGGCTTATTTTCTTTCTTCTATCTTTCTGACTCTTCACTTATTCAGATTAGACTCCATTACTGTGCCTATATATTATCCTTTCTTCAGTATTTACTATTTTCATTGCCTGCCTCCAGTCTGAATATTTTCAAACTATCTTCCAACTCATTATTTTCTCTTCAGCTTAATCTATTCTCCTGTTAAATGGATTAGATTTTTACTGGGTTTCATACTTTCCAGCTCTCTGCCAAGTTTTCTATCTTGTGTTTTATATTCTTGACTATGTTGAACATTATCTGGATAATTAGATCATATGGCTCTCTTTTGCATCTGTTTTTATAGTTTATTGTATTTTTGCTTTGTATTAATATCATCTTATTCACTTTTGTCAGTTAAGGGGTAAAATAGTGCTGAATATAATATATAAAAATTGTAGAAATAGTTAAACACTGCAATTAGTTTACGTCTTTCTAAAGAGGACTTTTATTTACTCTTGTCAGGTGTCAAGAACAATAGCAACCCTAGATAACCTTAATCTTCTCATGGGAGTTTAGAATATTTGAAGCAAAGCTGCGGTTCTTAAAACTTCCAGTATATTTCCGATTCACTCTTACTGCTAGATTTTAGCATTTTGTGGTCTCAAGACAAAGCATAATGGGCTTAAAAGCTTGCCCACTCCTAGGGCTTATTTGTTGCTATTGTTATTGTTGTTGTTCCTCATCCTCATAAAGCTGCAAAAACTTCTGTTCAACTTTTCCATATCTCGTCTGCTTCATCTTGAATTACCAGATGCTTAGAAGAGAAAAGCAGCTACTACTGCCAACGTTACCTCCTTTTGATTCCTAATTACCTAGAATCTTGGTCCTATAATGGTTTACTGCCTATTTTACCCCTTTGTAGATTTAAAAAAAAAAAACAAACAAGCAAGCAAACAAACAAGAGTTTCATATCTGTCTAGTCATTCTCAATGAGAGGGTTGAGCTGAATTATTTAGGTCACTATTACTCTATATTTTCAGTATATGTTAGTATTACTTTAATGCAGACTTTTTTTGTAAACAAAGGAATAACTATTCACTGTTTTTAACTTCAACACATTTTACAAAATAATATAATACTTTAGTACACACCCCCCCACACACACTGAAATGTCTATGGTAAATGGCCTATGAAAAATGTCTTTCTCCTAATTGCACTTATTATCTTCAATATCTGGATTATCACTTCTCTTCTGGAGTTTTTGCTCACTGGAGGCTGATATAGTCATGTCAGCATCCATCACAGTGTTTATTTAACAATATCTGGACAGATATAATAATAATCACATAGGCAATTTGTCTATATTTGTTCAAAGGTCAGTCTCAAAATTATAATCTTTCTTAGCTGTTTCTATAGCTATGTTTGTTCAGTTCTGTGTGGTGAAGTATATTGTGTGGCATGTAAAGTTGTATTGGGACTCTAGTATTCATTAACAAGTTTACGTTCATAATTTTCTCAGGTAATAGCAGCAGGTGGCAGTTCCTTTAAAAGGTGCCATTCAGAGACCTTGACTCCTTACCTCTAGGATAGTAGCATCTCTTAGCACCTTGCCATCATGTCCCTTCAAGGAAGAGAAAGGGACAGAGAAATTTGGAGGATTTTATAGTCCAGGCAAGGCAGTAAAAAAGAAAACAAATTCACCTACCACTCACATGATATCACTACTTTAATTATAACTCAGACTTCTCTATCCACAGGGATATGGAAAATGCTGTCTAGCTGCATACCCAGAAGGAAAACAGGCTTCAGTAAATATCTGACAATCTCTGCCCCAATGGTGGAGACATTTTCATCTCTATAGTCTCTGTAAATAAGCATGCTGGGGTCTCCTGGGAACACATTTGTGTTGTTGCCTGCCCCAGAAAGAAGATGAGTAAAGAGGAAGATATCAGAAAATGACAAACTGAAATGTTATAGTTACCTTCATTCCTGTTGGCAAGAATTTCTAGGTTGTCCTTTTGCAATAGATACACTCAACATACACACCCATACATCAACAAAACAAAACAAAAAGCAATATCAAAACTGTTTTCCTATATGCATTTTTTCTCTTCCCTGCATTGTGATATTATATGTTTCACTGCTAATAGTATTGCTTAAATTCAATAATGTAATGCCTTGTCCTTCCATGACTTAATATGAGAGCTACATGTATTGTAAACATAATAAATGTAAATGAGAGCACAATGTATGTAACATTGTGTAGTTGAGAAAGTAACTCTGTTGTTTTCAGTTAATTCTTTAAATAAAGTATAAGAGCAGGAATAGGTAACAAAACTATTTCTAAGATTACTTATTTTATCAGTGTCAGCCAAAGTTTTAAGTGTGCAGTCAGAATTCAGCAACACAGGATGTGTTTTTGGCTTAATAATACATTTCCAATACATTGCTTAAGTTGACCAATTGATCTTACTACATCTGCTTCTGACATTGTTAAAAATTTTTAGAAGAGATTGATTGATACTGAAATCTGTTCAAACTCATGATAAAATATATATAAAAGAGTTTAATTCCTAGGGTATTTTTCTTGGATCTTCAGCTCTGTGGTAAACCGATTTATACATATGTTTCTGAGAGAGGTCAGCTACATATGCATTCAGCCTTTCTCAATAATAGGAGTGGAAAATTAACATTACTAATAAACTCAAATATGTCTAAAAACATTTCTTGCATTCACAGTTATAAAGATTTAATTAGAACAATATAAGAAGTATTTCTGGTATTAAACATATTTCAGAAGAAAGGAGCTTAAACATTTGGAAATTATACACGGTATATCTGCCAACATATTAAGTCGCTTAGTTCACCATTTATTATTTATTTCTCTAAAATAGGTAATTGACTGCCAGAGAAAAGATGTAGTGGGTAGAAGGATATGATATTCATGTCTAGGGTGCAATAGAGTTTGAGAATAAAATCACTTTGTGAAAAATATATTTTAAATTTAAAAGTGTATGTAGCTAAATGTGCACTTTTTGTGGCAATTCTCAAGGGTACTTTAGATTTCAAATATATTTCAGTGGAATTTTTATACAAGCACATATTGATAGAATAATTTTTATTTTTTCTGCTGCTCACTATGGAGGTTGGAATTTAGAAAAATGTGAGTGAATACCTTTGAGCCTCAGAGCTACATTGAATAAATTATAATTCTTGTTTCCTGGATGCTGTTTCTTATGCTTATATATGCATTAATCTTTGAACAGTTCTTTCTTGCCATGCTGGTTCCAGCACAATGTTGTTGGATTGCTTTTAAATTCTTGTTTTACAGCCTAATTTTCCTTGTTGTAATATAAACATTCCAGCCCTTTTCTGGTTCCCCATATTTTTTCTCTTGCCAATGTAATTTATTCAGTAATTGCTTTTGATTAACTAGAAAAATATTCTTCAATATAAAATGACTTTTTTCCTTCCTAAGTAAACTTGCAGTTAAAAAAATATATTTCCCAATAAATGCCCCTTGATTAGTGAATTCAAGACTATAACATACTATAAAATTATTCTTATTCTTTATATTGAAACATTGCTCCATTGTCTTTTAGGCTTTGAGATTAATACTTAGAAGCCTGATATCAACCAAACTCTTAAAATCTAGGGATGTGTTTTTCTTTTCTCTCTGTCTCTTTTCTCTGACTTTATAAAGTGGGTTCTGGGATAGTGGTGGAAATAAGGATTTCACTATCTGCTTTTAGTGTTGGTGGTTATCTCTGTAATTAAATAATACAGTTATAATTACATATTTAGTTTTTGATTCATTAATTATAAACAAAGTTTATTTATTTACTACTATTTATATATTTATATATCACTATATGTTATGTCATGTTACTTTATTTTTTTTAAGTTTATTTTTGAGAGAGAGCAAGAGAGAAAGAGCATGAGAAGGGAAGAGAGAGAGGAAAGAGAGAATCCCAGTCTCTGTGCTGTTGGCACAGAGCCCAGGCAGGGTTCAAACTCACAAATACTGAGATCACAACCTGAGCCAAAATCAAGAGTCAGACACCTAGCCAACTGAGCCACCCAGATGCCCCATGACCTGTTGCTTTTAGACAGTATCCCAACTTTCTATCTGCTAACATGAGGAGGTCAATATATCCGTTTCCAAACATTTCTTTTTCCCCCTGTATACCCACTATACTATTTTTCTATATTGAAAAATTCACAGAATTTGTACTCTGGTAAGTAAAAATCAAATCTTCCATGATATTTCCCTAAGTTAATACCAATTTTAAGCCAAAATTATGGTTATAAATATTATTTACTCCCAAAGTAGAATAATGAGCTTGGGATGTTTGTATAATTCTATGTCATAATTCTGCTTCCCCAAAAAGGAAGATATATAATAAAAATTTGGAGAAGCATGGGAAAAATCATAAAAAGCTTTTTAAAAATTTGAATTTCATTAAATAGTTAACTTCTCACTGAGATCATCTGGCATTTTTATCATATCACAAGTAAATGATATTTAAGTTTCCTTCTAACTCATTTCATTTGGAAAAGATAAATCATACATTTGAAATAGTTTCCTTTCTTTTAGTTTATTTATTTATTTATTTGAAATACTTTCTTTTTTAATCCTAATTAGATTTTCTTCTTTCTAGGTTTGATATATAACACACATATTAGAGTTTTTAAATCTCTATCAAGAGGGTTTTTGTTTGAAAAAAATAATGTTTTTATTTGAAATTTTGGCAGTTACTTTGAATTTTACTTCAGAGAATATGTTGAACTTTTAATTTCTAGAAGTGGTTTCCTTTCCTTTAATATATATTGAATTACATAAATTGTTCCAGGAAGATTGAATAGGTCACTCTGTATTTACAATCATATTTGCTCTAAACTATTTTAGCCTAATTGAAATACTGTTTCAGCAGGGACTTTTTCTAGTCATCAGAGAATAATGTATTTCAGACCGACTCACTTTTTGCAAACACTTTTTAACTGAAAAATATATATGAATCAACTATTTTACAATAAATGGCATGGATCCCTGGTTCTTGAAGGAAAGGAAACACACAAAGTGAGCTCTGCATTAATCCCAACTTTCTGCCTAAAGGCATTTTAAAAAATACAGAGATGTGGGGCCCAGACAAAGAGCTATATGTATTACTTAGGCAGAGAAAACTGATTAGAGTTTAGGGTAACTGAGATAGAATTCATTTGCAAGTTAGCAGAACTGAGAAACCCACACAGAAAGGAAAATCTGTGCATATACAAATAGAATTTGGAATTTCTGCAGAATAATTAGCTAAATATGTGCAGGGTAGAGTTTCTGGAGAGCAGATAGAAATAAGACATTTAATTTCTGCCTCTACAGAGTGAGGAAATCCTCATAAATAACATGTGCATTCAGTTGAGCCCTAGAAAAGCAAAATCTCAAAAGTAGAGCTAACGTAGTCTTATAGTCAGAGCTAAGGTTTCCTGAAAGCATAAAAATAAATATTGGAAAGCTGAATCTACCAGTAAATTATCTGTCAACCAGGACAAACTTAAAACTCTTGAAAGGCAGATAGGAACATAATTCTAACAGTAGCATCTACAATGTCCATCACACAATAAAAATCACTAGACATGTTCAGAAACAAGAAAATTTTATTCAAACCAAATTTTACTCTACCCATATATTATTACTATTACATGAAAAGTCACTGTGTTTAGTATAAATAAGAAAGCAATAAAACATATTATACATTAACTCACATAGTAAGCATTATGAATGGTCATTTTTTTAAATAGCTTCCAGGTTCTTCCTGGTCATATTTCCCAATAACAGCAAAAAATATTCTATAGATCACTTCTGTGGGTGAATAATTATTTCAGCTTTTATTATCTAAATGCTTTTATGTTAAAAATCATTTTAAAATAACTATTAAATTAGAATATAACAATTTTTTAATTTTTTCTTTAAGCACATTAATGATGTTTACCTTTTTTCCCTTTCATTGTTTCTCTTGATAATTTAGTACTCACTCTTGTCATTGTATCATAAATGTATTCTTTTCTGAACCCAATTTATTTTTTTCTACACTTTGACTATCAGGTATATGTTGTATATTGTTGCTTGATTTTTACCCTATACATAAAATTGTATAATATTAATGTAAAAAATATTGTGATAAGTACAGAGTGGATATTGTAATCTAAGTGAAAGCAATGAAATAAATAATTATCTATGTAAAACAAACTAAAATAGTGACTATAGCTAAACAGACAAAAGTACAGAGGAATGGAATTCAAAATATACTTGTTGTTTTCAAAAAAGAGGTAGAAATCAAGAAAAAAGAAATAAAGAACAGGTGAAACAAATAGAAAACAGATAGATAGAGGACTTAAAAATCAATAAAATCAATAATTATATTAAAAATGGCCAGTGTAGGGGTACCTGGGTGGCTCAATTAAGTATCCAACTTTTTACTTTAGCTCAGGTTATGATCTCATGGTTATGAGATCAAGCCCTGTATTGGGGTCTGCTCTGGGTATGGAGCCTGCTTAAGATTCTCTCTCTCCCTCTCCCTCTGCTCCCCCCACCCCAAAAAAGGCCAGTATAACCTAATTCAAAACAAGCTATCGTCAGTCTGAGTAAAGAATCAAGATGCAAATATATTCTGCCAATAAGAAGTGCACTGCCAACATAAAGGCACAACTAGTTTAAAAGAAAATAAATTAGAAAATATGTATAAACACTCAGCATTAGAATGTGAGAATGGCTGTATCAATGCTAGAAAAAGTATATTTCAAGAAAAATAGTAATATTAGAGGTACAAAAAGTTATTCCCTACTAATAAAAGAACAAATTTATTAAATAATTTAAAATATTCTCAAGTGTTTAGGCACCTAATAGTATCAAAATATATAAGGCAAAAACTGCCAGATCTAAAGAAGTGAAGAAAGAAAACCAACAATAAGAAATTTTAACAATCTTTTTTATTATTTGAAAAAAAATCTTTAAACAGAAAATTTGAATACAATCACAAATTTAACTTCATTGATATTAATTACATAATGACCAATAACAACAGAATGCTAAATTTTAAAATAGCATGGGATTTGACCAACACAGACCATAAAGCATGTCTGAACAAGTTACAGAGACAAAGTCACAACAGTATTTTTTTCTGACCACAGTGGAATTAAATCAGAAATCAGTAACAAATAGCTTTTAGAAATTAAACAGAGCACTTATAAATAGCTAATAGGTTGAGTAAATCAAAATGAAAAATTGAAAATATTTTAAAGTAATTGACAATATAAAAACACAAGGTAAAAATTTATAAAATGTAGATAAAGCAGTGCTTAGAAATTGTAAATTTTATATTTATAAAAAGAGAGGTTAACACTTATTATGTAAGCTTCCCCTTTAAGAAGCTACCAACAAGAACAAAGTAAGTACAAGGAAGAAAATAAAGCTAATTGCAAAAATCAATGAAACCCAAATTACTATTTTAAAAATTAATGAAATGAAGACCCATCTACATGGAATGAGTGAGAGAGAGGAAGAGAGAACACAAATACACAAATTACAATATTAGGAATTAAAGGAATATTATCTATAATCTGGCAGATGCTAAACACATTTTAAGGGAATATTATAACAAATTTATGCCAGTAAATTTTTTCAACAATCACAGGTTAGAGTAGATGAGTTCCTTGAAGATACAAATCACTTTTGAAATAAGAGAAACATAGATAAACTAATAGCTGTTAAATATTGAGTAGTTTGTAATTAAAAGCTTTCACACAGAAGGAAACTCAAGGCTTAGATGACTATCATGGTAAATTATATCAAACATTTAAGAAATATATGGCTTTAAACTGATTTTTTTAATTGAATAGAAGGGAATACTCCCAAGTCATTTTAGAGGTCAGCACCAACCTTGTACCAAAACATATCAAAGGCATTACAAGCAAACATAACTAAAAACCAATATTCTTCATAAATATTAATGTGAACATCTAGCAATATACAAAAAAAGGTTATGTTTCTTATCAATGATGTTTTATTCTCATTGCAAGCATGGCTTAACATTTGAAAATGAACATGGTCATTTTAATGAACGCAAAAAAATGGACAATATTCAACATTATTCATGGTTTAAAACTATGCAAAACTCACAGAATGAGGCTCCCTCATTTTGATAAAAGGCATTTACAAAAATCCTACAAGTAATATAATAAATGGTGAATGCTTAATGACCTGATGACAATATCTTATGGTTTGATTAAAACATCCCCAGAATCTGAAACTGTTTGTCTTTGATAATATAGTTAACCCCATTAAAGACACAACCAAACAAATAGAAATTGGTTTTATCCATCCTGTTGCATTAAGAGCATCCATCCCAAATTTAAAGGTCAGACTATCTTAGTAGTGTAGTTTCACGTTAGGCATTTGTAAAGAAGAGTAGGCAAATTATAGTTGAGGTACATTTATAGTTGAGGTTGTTTTGTGATCAGGGGGAGTCTGAGCCACTCAGTTAACAAGAAATATCTCTATGTCTAGGTAGGTTTGTAGTACACTGTAGATGATAAATCTGACAGGACAATGACTGGTAAGGAGATTGAATTAGTAAATTCCTCCCAATAAACAAAAGTTCAGGACTAAATGGCTTCACAGTTGAATTCTACTAGCATTTAAGTTAGAATTAACATCAGTCCTTCCCAGACTCTCCCAAAATAATACAAGAGGATAGATAAATTCTAAATACATTTTTCAAGGGCCGGAACTACTCTGATACCAAACCAGATAAGGACATACAAAAATATTATTACAGATGAACATGACCATAAATGAGCATAGATGCCAAATCCATTAGCAAACCAAATTCAACAGTACATTAAAAGGATCAAACGCAAGTGGAATTCATTCTATGGAGGCAAAAATAGTTCAACATTTACAAATCAATAAATGTGATACACCACTGACAAGATAAAGGATCAAAATCATGGCATCATCTAAACAAATGCAGAAGAAGCGTTTGACAAAATGCAATGTCCTTTATGATAAAAAAAAAAAAAACCCAAAAACCAAAAACCAAAAAAAACTTAACAAAATGTGTAAAGAAGGAACAGACTCGAACACCACAAAAGCCATGTATGACAAGCCCATATCTAACATCATACTCAAGAATAAATAGTCAAAAATTTTTTCTCTATGTTCAGGAGTGATCAAGGATGCCCACCATAGCCACTTTTATTCAAAATAGTACTAGAAATCTTAGGCAGGGCAATTGGATAAAGTACTAAAAAACTTCCAAATAAGAAAGAAAAAAGGAAACGTCTCTGTTTTCAGATGATATGATCATGCATATAGAAAACGCAAAAGATGCCACCAAAAAAAAAAAAAAAAGTTGATCTAAACAAAAAATTCGCTGAAGTTACAGGATACAAAATGAATATTAAAAATAAGGTGTGTTTCTTCAAACTAATGATGAAATATATGAAAAAGAAATTAATGAAACAATCCCTTTTAAAATAGCATCAAAACAATAAAATACTTTGGATATAATTTAACCATGGAGGTGAAGATCTGTATACTGTAAACTATAGGACAGTAATGAAATAAACTGAAGAAGACATAAATAAATCAAAAGACATTCTGTGTTAATGGATTGGAAGATTTAATTTCGTTTAAATGTCCATAATAAAATCTACAGAATCAATGGAGTTTCTAAAAAAATTCCTATGGCATTTTTCATAGAAATAGTAAAAAAAGAATACTAAAATTTATGTGAGATCACAAAACACCCCAAATAGCTAAAGCAATCTTGAGAGAGAAGAGCAAAGTTGAAGGCATCACATTTCCTGCTTTCAAACTATTCTATAAAGCTATAGTAATCTAAACAGTATGATACTTGCATAAAAAGACACATAGATAAATTGAACACAATAGGGATCCCAGAAATAAACCCATGTATAAATGATCAATTAGTTTTAAAGAGAGGAGTCAAGAACATACAATGGATAAAACTGGGAAAGTTAGGAAAACAGGATATCCACTTGCAAAAGAATAAAACTAGACCCCTGTCTTACACCATACACAAAACATCAACTAAAAATGATTTAAAACTTAAATGTAAGACCTGAAACCATAAAACTCGTAGATGCAAGCATAGGAGGTAAACTCCTTGATATTGATATTGATCCTGGCAATGATTTCTTTGATTTGACACAAAAAACAATGGCAATGAAAGCAAAAATTAACCAGTTGGGCTAAAACTAAAACGCTTCTGCATAGAAAAGAAAACCATCAACAAAATGAAAACACCACATATAGAATGTGAGAAAATATTTGCAAATGATGTAACCAACAAGGGATTAATATCCAAATTATGTAAAAGGTCATATAACTCAATAGAAAAAAAAAACTCAATAAAAAATGAATAAAGGACCTGAAAAGACAGCTTTCCAAAGAAAGAAAATATACAGATGGCCAACTTGTACATGAAAAGTTATTCAACATCTGTCCTCATTATGGAAATGCAAATAAAAACTACAATAAGATATTACCTCTCACCTGTTAGGATGTCTATTATCAAAAATGCAAGAGAGAACACATGCTTGTAAGAATGTAGAATGAAGGGAATACTTGTACACAGTTAGTGGGAATGTAAAGTGGTATAATCGCTATGGAAAACAATACGTAGATTTCTTAATAAATTAAAAACAGAACCGGTGCACCTGGATGGCTCAGGTCAGTTAAGCATGGGACTCTTGATTAGGCTCAGGTCATGATCTCAGGGTCATGAGATCAAGCCCTGTGTTGGGCTCTGCACTGGGTGTGGAACCTGTTTAAGATTCTCTCTCTCCCTCTCACTCTGCCTCACCCCTGCTCATGCTCTCTCTTTCTTAAAATAAATAAATAAACATTTTTTAAAAATACAACTTCCATATGATCTAGGAATTCCAGGTCTGGGTCTAAACCCAAAGGAATTAATATCAGGATCTTGAAGGGATATCTGCACTCCCAAGTTCTTTGTAGAATTATTCACAATAGTCAATCTTTGGAAACAACTTATGTCCAGGACTTTAAAAAGAAGGAAATCCTATCATGTGCAATACAGATTAATCTGGAGGGCATTATTCTAAGTAAAATAAGCCAGACAAAGAAAGATAAATGCTTCATGATATCATTTATATGTGTAATCTAAAAAGAAAAAAAAAAAAACGTTGATCTTCTAAAGTACAATAGTGGTTTCTAGGAACTGTGGGGTTGGGGAAACAGGCAGAGGCTAGTAAAAGGGTAAGCCTTTCAGCGATAAAATGAATAAGTTCTGAGAATTGAATGTATAATATGGTGTCTATAGTTGATAATATTGTATGATTTGTTTGATTGAAGTTTGCTGAAAGTAGAATGTATGTGTTCTTACAATGAATAAATAAATAGATGAATTTTTTAAATGATGAATTAAAAAGAAACAACAACTGAGTGTCCACAGTCAGAGAGGAAGTCCATTTGCATATCCATCAGTTACCTGAAATTTATAGAGAAGTATGAAATAGCACAAAGACTATGAACAGTGTCAGAATCCGATTAACTAAAAGGATGTGTCACAGTTTTTAATATTTTTTTCAATTTACAGTCTCCCCTCATTTTCATCAAAGAGAGTCTCAAAGAAATATTTTTCTTGACCATAAAATAAAGCTAATCTCATTAGGTTTGGCCTGATTATTTATACAGGTGAAGCAAGCATGATGATTTACCACATAGGTCTTTTAAAGTTTGCTTCGCTACAAGTTTTCATAGGAAATCTCAGATTGGACTTGAGGAAGGTAACCCTAAAGCTATCTATATTTCACTTGCAGTACTTAGAGATCGAGATCGAGTACATTTCTGTTTTTGAGGCCCCCAAACATCCTAAATTTCCTGAGCCTGCCAAGAAAAACCTTCCTTACTCACCTATTAAGTTAGAACTCTCGTACTTAGGAACCATGATAGTTTCCCAACAGGACTTTGTAAGCTTTGCCTCCATAATAAGTCTTAACTCTTGTTGAAGCAAAAATTGCACCACATTTAAACAAACAAGAATGACTTTATTTAAGGCGATGGCAATAAACAAGAGAGGCCAAGAGTACCTGGCATAGACCTGCTGCCCTGAGTCTGTTTGACAGATTAGCAAACACTTTCAGGGAAGCATCAGAATAAACAAGAGTCTATTTGTAGTTGACAAAAGACTTAAAATGGCTCCAGTCAACTTATTACTAATAATTTTGAAAAGCAAAAGATCTGATGCAAGTTCTTTACACAAATTATTCAGCTGGCAGGAAATTTGGTCTTTTCTGTAGCATGCAAAAGAAAATAGTCAATGCAAAGAAGTTAGACAAAATAACTATAGACATAATAATGAAGCCTATTTTCAAAGAACAATGATTACATCTATATTATAGAAATGGATAAACATAATCTTTACAGAGAAAACAATCTTCAGATATAACATCTAACAGTCTTGAGTCATAATATGCTATGAATATTGCAAACATTTATACTTAGAATAGATCAAGATTATCAAGTCAAGAGATTTAGTAAGTCAGAGGAGGATCCTAAATACTTGTAAATCAATAAAACTTCATAGATAAGTGACGTGAATCCTTAAGTGAAATTCATTGGCCTGGAATATACTGGAGTCAAATTAAAGAAATAAAATTGCAACCTACTTAGTATTCTAAAGAATAACTGAATCCATTTCTAAAAATGCTATATTTTTATAAAAAATCAGGCAAAACAGCATCAGGGCTCTCTTATAAATGGGAACATCGTGGACAGCAAGGACATTGATGATTCCCTAGGAACATCTTATACAACATACAATTTCTGGAATTTTTATATTAATACAATTTTATCCATACAGATTTAACATAGGGAAGGCTAAGAATCTCTTCTGATTTGAAAATATTTTCTATGGAACTCAGAGCATAGAAAATAAAATTATTTGTAGCATTTCTTTCTTTCCTTTTTTTTTTTTTTTTAACATAGTAAGAGATTGAAGGCCCTGGGAGATCTCAAAGACAGTTTTAGGTTCAAAATATGACCTTTGAGATGGCAAACTGTCAAAGGTTGTTAGGAAGTTTGAACACTTGATTAAATAGGATCCTGGGTTAGTGAGTAACCATACACAGCTGGCTATTTAACTAATGTGAGGAAAAAATATTTAAAAAAAATAGATATAGAAACATGATTATACAGAAGCATATTTTTCAAAAGTGAGAAGCCTTTGTTCTCTTAAATAATCAAGGACTTGATAAAGTCAACATTAAAGCACAGTTCATTATTCTGGCATCACAGTATCATTGCCTTTTGGGCCAATTTTTCAAAAAGTAAAGAAAAACCTTTTTAAACCTCTCATTAAGAAAATGCCAATAATCCAAGAAAATTTTGCTATTTTTACAGGGAGAAAACCAAATCTTAATTTTTGCATCAGTATAATTTTTAAACTAAAGCTCTTTTTTAGACCATCTTAATAAATCCACCAAATTTCAGCTAGCCTTGACCATGACAAATGAAATTCCCTTTCCATGAACCAGCTAAAACTTTATATGTTCTTTTATATATTCTTGTCACACATTTACCTTTTTCTCATTCTGGGAAAAAAAAAAAACAGACATTTTCCTTTAAAACAAAACTATTGTCTTTTTCCCTGACAAAAAGACATCCTGTATAGCTTGCATACAAAATTGTTCCTCTCTACCACCATTGCTTCTAGTAGACTCTGTCATTTATGATTATCACTTTTAACCACAGTAATTTCTATTTTCCTGACAAAATTATGAGGGGGATAATTATAAACTTTTGGGACACACAAGAATTTTGTAGCAGACTAGCAGAGATCATGAATATGCATCACACAATTTTTTACAGCCATACACTTGCTTCAGATCCAATATACACAGCCTTTTTGTACCATAAAAATAAGGGGGGAAATGTATAAACTTAAAATTATGCTTCAGTATTTTATCCTACTGGAAATAATCTAGGTATCTAATGACTATTCATTAATTAATTTAATATAGCATAACTCTAAGATTTTAAGTTACCCACAGATCTTGGGAACTATCTTCAAGGTGACATACTACAAAACTTAATTACTGCTGAATTAAAGTTTGTCAGATGAATGATTCAATTTGATTTAACACAAATTTATATTTTGCATCATCTTAAACATTTAGTATGAGTAATCCTAGCTTATGTTATTAGTAAGCCTGTACAAATGCCTTTGTTTTTGTTTGAAGAACATGTCCAAGTACAATAAAAATTTATACTTGTATTTAACACTGGTAACTCAGAAAACGTGACTGTTTTCATTAAAACAATATTAAATGAATCTTGTCGGACAGAGACATACCTAAAATTATGTGAACTTGAATTCTTAAAACATTTTGTTGGTTTCTCTAAGAATACTTTCTTTGTACCTTAAAGATATTAGTTAAATTTCCTTAATTTCTGAAAAATTTAAAAATATTCAGTTTAGTTAAGTGTTTATTTTATTTTTAAGCTAATCAGAATAGAAATCCATTAAGGGATTTTATCATTTAGTTTGATATTATCATTGGAAGGAGGATAATATTACACGTATAATACATATATATATATATATGTATATATATATATATACATACACACACATAAATATACAGACACAAATATACAGCTTATAGTTTCAATTTGAAATTTAAGTTCATATAGAAGCTGTCTCTTGTATTTAGCTACCTTTATATTTTTAGCACGGTTATGTTTCTGACAGATGGGACAATTGAGATTATGACATTAAAATGAGAGCTGAAGCTCCACCAATATTTGTGAAAGGGAGCTTTAAGGATTTCTGTTATTATATGTAATATTATGTAGACTGTGGACTATATTTTAGGTGAGGATCCAAGGAGAGATCAGGGGCCATCTGAATATCCAAAGAGGATCTGAATAGAAAAGACAAACAAAAAAACTGTCCAGTTTACTTCTGATTATGTTTTTCAGCTTCAGATGGTAACAGCTGTTACTTTAAATTTCATTAATTATCTTAAATTCCTTAAGCAGAGGTTCTGACTGTAAAGAAGGTTAAGTAAAGGAATGCATGCTGGTGACTGAAGATGAATGTTCTTGGGAAGTGATTATCTTAGTACCTTTGTCAGAGTTCCCTTTAGCTGTGGGAATAATTGCTAATTCCTTAGATAAAGCCTGCAACAGGTTAGTAACTCCAATTTATTTTCAATAGATACCCCTTCAGCTGTCATTACCCCATTTGTTTGCTCTATAGGGTTGCCATGAGCAATTGTCTTGTGGTCAAAGACATTAAAGGGTAAACGTGTGTAGATGTGGAGTTAGAGATACTGAGAAGAGTGAAGAATACAGATATTCCATTCGGAAAGTGTATACTTTCCCAGGTTACTGGGACAGTAGGGTTAAGCACAAAACTATCCAAGATAGTGAGAAGTCCGAATGAGATATAAGCATGTTTAGATAAAGTCAAGTCACAAGGCAGATTGACTATCAAGTCCCACCACAGATATGGTTTGCCAATTCCAAGAGACACTTGTGGGAGAACAAGAGTAATGTGCTGTTCTTGTGTCCACTAGGAATATGGAGGGATATCATGGAGGGGAATCATTTATAGGGATGATTCTCTCTCCTTGCCTCTTGAGGATTAGCTGGAACAAGGGCGATGGTTGCCCAAAGAAAGATCATTGGGGAGGTGGATTTTTGGATTCCTGTTCCCTTTTGCATTTTAAGACCAGGTCCTATTACATTCCCTCTCCCCTTTTTTCACAACATCTGCAAGTGATTTTGTAGGGAGATTTCCCTGGTTTGTTTCCTTCTAAACATTTAAATTGAAAATAAAGGCACAAATTTGCATTGTGTTGTTCAGCTTTTTCTGAAATGGAGTCCCCACAGTGTTGAGGTAGTGTATGTATTTCAGAGATAGGAATATTCCATCAATTTACCTTTTTTTTGGGGGGGGGGATAATATCTCTAATTTTTGTTGTAAGCTCTTAATAAAACTAATGTCAATGGTAGAAGTGATTCAGTTATGGGGAGCAAACCCACAGTAGTTCTTTCAAATGCATTCTAATCTATAACTAGAGTTGGACTCATCCCTTTATTGTCTGTAATCTTGCATCCAATAAATTTTCATTCTCCCCTGCGGTTTGTAGCCTGTATATAAGCTTTAGGCGTGCTCTAATTTCTTTGATGGTCTATCTCCTGAGCCCACTAGCAGCTGCACAAGTGGATATAAATTATGGAGCCTGGGAAAATATGTCCTGTGGACCCGCCTGGATTGATTACAAAATTCTTTTCCATTCTTACAGGGTTCTGGGAAGTCTTTGACAATATTATGCAAATCTAAGTGAGACCAAGGCATAAGGTGTTCAGATGGGTGCTCAGGTCATTAATCTTTCATCACAAGTGGGGAAAAGCCGTAAGGCAAGTTAGGATGGAACATTGGAAAGCAGAGGGATTTAGTGGAGCCAGGGAAGAGTAATGAGGAGGAATACAGGTGAAAGCAAACAAGAGAAAGGAGAATGAGTAGGAATACTTAGCGAGAAAAGGGCTGGAGATAGTATGTGTAAGGAGTTTTTAGGAAAGAGAAGGTATGAGTTTGCTGAAGGTGAAGGAGGAGCCCACTGGGGTTGTGAGACAAAATCCTGAGTAAAATTCTGCCAAATGGAGTTAATGAAGTCAGCTGTTGCTGTAGTGGTGAAATATTTAATTCGCAGGGATTCTGAAGGGGGTTGAAAAGTGAATTGGAGTTTCCCTCAGTTACAAGGTTAAAAAAAATGGCAACAAAAATAAAAACAAAAGAGCACTGAAAAAAACAAGAATTAAAATTAAATCCTTACCATGTTGCCATGGGCAAGTGTCTGGAACACAGGGGTCAGGAGGTGAACTCACTGCGGGATGCCCAATATGTCGATCACAAGGGGCTCCAGAGGCCTTCGTACCTGAATAGAAAAGATAGGGATACATAAGTCGATGGGACTTCCAGTCCCAGGCACATTGTGACACGGAACTGTCAGAAACAAAAACAAACAGCAAGGGAAATTAATTTCATTTGGACTCCTTACAATAAGAATAGAACCTCAGGTCTGAAGATTAGAGTGTCTCAGAGGATGGTTTTTGCCTTAGACATTTATAGGGAGGTGTAGAAAATCATTTGTTGGGTGATTTTACAGCTGGGATTGCTTTATACTTAGGCAGTCTCAGTCAACCAGGAAATATTTATCTCTGTATCTGGCTAGTTTCAGAGGGACAGATAGGTCAGCTAATCATTTGTGAGACAGAGAATTGGAATTTGAAGCATCTGTGCCCTGCCTTGTCGTAAACAAGGGGCTACAAAGGAGTGTCATCTAAGTCATATGGGAAAAGATGGTTCTTTGCTGTATCTAGGTAGTGTGAACATCATAAATGTTATTTTCAAAACTATAGCTGCCTTTCAATATATAAAATACAAACATATCTATAGACCTCTAATGAATAAAGACAGTGTAAAGTTATCACTTTCAAGGTAATATAGTGGGCCTACTTTCTTTTGCTAGTACTTTCCTTATTTCTAAGTTAACATATATTCAATTATAGGCCTAGACAAAAAAAATATTAATTTGTACTCCAATATTTCATTTACTACATGAAGTCTTTAAGATAATTTTCCATTCAGTTAATAATCCATATATAGCATGTACAAATAATTATAGTTATTTGTACATTTAATTTCAGTGCTCATTGTCGATCTTCTTGTACTGTTTGTCTGTTGTGATCTCTTCTCACCCGTACCCAATGCCAAGCATTCATTCACATCTACCCTAAGAGTCATGATGTCTTCTGCATTTTAGTAAATGATAGAAACACGGAGATCAATATGGCTACAGAATCTTAAGAACTTTATTGTTCTCAGAGTGTCCGTCAGTGGCATAGGACCAGTACAATTCTCATGCTCAATACCAAGGAGCATGATTTTAGACACACACACACACACACACACACACACACACACACACACGTTTACCTTATACTATACATACGTTGCTCAATCCTCCTCCATTTCAGTTTCCTCCCAGTAATTGTCACACCTCGTGCCTCACCAAACTATAACATACATCTCATGGCAGGTGTGGTGAACATGATCAGGAAGGACTAATGGAGAATACAAAATCCCAGTCAAAGATAGTTATTTGAAGCAAGGTGTTTTTTCAGAAGTCTCAGCCACTGATTTCAAGGGCCCTGATAGATATCAATCAAACAGTACTGAAAAGTCCCCTTCTGAATCGACACATCTTGATGATTTGAAACCATAGTTACTAAATGAGGCATACATAGGAGAACTCC
The DNA here is from genome assembly GCF_022079265.1 of Lynx rufus. NCBI lineage: Eukaryota > Metazoa > Chordata > Mammalia > Carnivora > Felidae > Lynx > Lynx rufus. Next base: position 37,753,935 of record NW_025814824.1, on the reverse strand, counting down.
AGAGTTCTTACAAACATTCAAAGGGCAGGGGGAATTCACATTGGTATTTAAGAGATTCATACTCAGAAATGCAGTGCCTTGATAATAACCTATCAAACATATTTATTGAACTCTTACTTTGAGCCTGTTGCTGAACTATCATAGAACAAGAGAAAACCATGAAAATATTAATTGGGAAAACCAGAAACAGGCCTAAACGCCGAAGCAGCTTGACTGCATGTCTCTGCTTTTTAAAGTAGGAGAGATAATTCAAATTAATTCATGTTCTGAATCTATTGTTTTTTAAGCTTGCTCTATCAAGGATGCCTGGCTGGCTCAGTTTACAGAGAATGCAACTCTTCATCTTGGGGTTGTAAGTTTGAGCCCCACATTGGGTGTAGCCATTACTTTAAAAAAATCCTTAATGCTAATCTATCATAACAGCTTTTCCGTGCTGATGCCTTATTTTGATTGACATTTGTTTGATTAGATTAGTTCTTTGAGTAATCTTACATAGGCCATGGTATTGCCAAAGTTCTTCCAAAACTGAGCATTTTTCTCCGAGGTGTTTACACGTGAAAGACGATTTGTCAGGTATGGATCTCTTAGATCCTAAACTTTCTCTCGCAAAAGTCCAGTGTTTTCTTCTGCTCTGTGTCAAGAAATAGAATTCTAAATCCAGTTTCTCTTTTTATTTATCTGATTACTTATTATTATTTTTGTAGCAAAAACACTTTTTCTTTATAGATTATTCTGGGTTTGTTTCTGTTGTTTGTTTGAACTCGTTGAAAGTCAAACATTTTTCCTCCTCAGGATATATCTAGAGAGGGAAATGCTTTTGTAATTTTTTCTCCCGTAAAACGCCAAACCCTTTCAAACTTTAAACTCATATTTTTCCTTCAGCTCCCTCATGGTGGCTATAAACTACATCACCTCTAGAAGTGGACCAGCTGGATCTACAGAATCTGCTTGTTACTAATTCTGTGGCAAGTTATTTAAAATTCTCTGCAAGCTTCCTCTCATCATTGTCAAATAGATGTAAGATTGTATGTTATTGACGTTTCCTGGGTATTAAATGAGATAATGGTAGATACAAATCATAAATGATTCATACATGGTAATAGTTATTATTTGTGATTATCAGCTTTGTTTCCATTACTCACAGGTTCTTACACTGAAAACATGTAATTCTTAGGATTTCTATCATCTTGTTAGAATGCCTATCACTTTTTATCATTCACCTGTTATTTTCTCCTTATTTTTAACTTTCTTGTTCATTGTGAGTGAAATTATTAAATGTGTTCTTCAATCATTTTATTTACCTCAAAATTTATTATCTCCAAAGACATTTTTAATGTTTATTTTGTGTTTCAGCCTTTCTTCTCTGTTTTTCTTCCTTTTTTTTTCCTCTCCTCCCAAATTCCAGCTCCCAAAAACATCTCTGCTTTTATTTCAAGAATTCTTTTTTAGAGTTCCCTAGTCATGTAGAGAGAGAATTTTTAAAAAAAAATATGAGCATCCTCAAAATCATCAAGGCATTGACTCCTTTTCTCTAGTTTCTCCTCATAGGTCCGAGTTCAGGGAATCAGTACAGTCCTGATGTCATTCCCAGTGCATAGTTACCACCATCCACATGGTAGCAACTTACTCCTCTCACATTTCAATAAGATGGTCAAGTTGATGTATAAAGTCCCTATTTGCAGGTCAAAATTTGGAAATTGTGTTCAGAGTCATTTGAAGTGTTTCACTGGCCTGCAGGTAGGTCTCATTTTCTCCTTAGACGAGTGATTGAGGGAGGGAGTCAGACGCAGTCTGAAGTTGTCAGTTCAACACTACAGTTCGTGAGTGCCAGAATCTCAGCATGCTAGGCTTCATCTCAGCACTTTTCATGGTATTTTCCCTACAATATGTAAGCATTTCAGGGAGCAAGGCAGCACTGCATATGCCTACTTCCTGCAGTGATGCACGCTAGCAGCCTCCCAGTGCCAGTGAGAAAAGAGCTGTTGACAAAGGTTGGAGACAGAACTTTTAGCACTGATGGGATACATGGGAACTTCTGTGCATTTGAGGGAAATTGCCTGTTTTTTTTTTTTTTTTCTGTCTTCTAAATTTTAGCTCCTAGTTCTCACAGTTTGGTAAAGTCAGATGTATCGTCATCGTCTTTTCCTACTTTCTTCTGTTCTTTGCAACTATTCTGGCTTGTTGCAATTGCAGTCGAATGTGGTATACTATTGGCATCAGAAGTTTTTTCCTGTTTTAGTTTTGGATGTCTGTTCTGCTTCTTAAGACTGTAGTTGCATGTGATATGTGGTTCAAGAATATACTTTTAATTTCATCTCTATCAACAATACCATTTGTTTAAATTCGGAATAAAATTTTACATATGTCCTTCATATGTCCTTTTTCTTTAATTACACTAAACCTTTTCCTTTCTGTGTGTTTAGGAGGAAACTTGGGAAGAAGCCTATCAAGCCCATATAATCTGTCAGCCTACTAATTTAAAAGTTTGTCTCTTTAAACATTCCAGACTTTTGCAACCTGTTATTCCACAACTAACTATTCCTAGAGAAATATTCCTATGGGAATATTCCTGCAATTAAATTTCCTAGGGGAAATGTTCAGACCATAATTACAGTGAATATTGCCAAATATCCCCAATATCTATTGTCTTCCTTTCACTTATTTATATTTTGAGACAGAGATAGAGAGCAAGGGGGGAGGGGCAGAGAGAGAAGAGACAGAATGCAGGACTCGAACTCACAAACAGTGAAATCATGACCAGAGCTGAAATCAATAATCCTACTGAGCCACCCAGGTGTCCCTCTTTTTTTTTTTTTTTTTTTTAAGTAATGCAATATTTCCTCCCTAGTCCCTGAATGGGAGCCAATTCTGGAGGCTGCTGGCTTTAACTCCACAGACACATCTAACATCTTGAGCAATGGCAGAGGAGGAAAATAGAAGGGCTCTCAGTCCCTGAATGACTTCAAATATCCAAACCCCTTGGCCATTGTAGCCTACTCATCCACAGATTCTTTTAGGAGAGAAAAATAAACTCCAATCTCTTTGGAGTTTTAAAGCTTTTAAAGCTCAACATGTTGGTGCCATTTTTATTGTAGCAGCTTTTCCTGTACCTTAACTAACACAAAATACATTTACATAGTGTGCTGTTAATTGAAGCAGCAGGCCAGAGTGAATGACTGCTAAACTTTTACATAATGCTTTTGATGAGGGAACATAAGGCAGGCGACTGACCCCCCCTGCAAATGACCCTCCCTCCACCAAGTGGAGGATAAGTGTGATCTTCCTCAGGCACTCCTAACTGCCCTAAAGCTAAGAGAAGAAAAAAACAAAACAAAACAAAACAAAACAAAACAAAACAATGGCTAACTGATAGAGATCATAGTCATGCAGAGCACAAGTCTTCATCAGTTTACAAATGTCTTAGTAAATTACAAGAAAAAGACAATCTTATCAACAGCCTATTTATTCTCCAGAAAACTATACAATCAGTTTCCTGAAGCCCCAACATCACTCTCCCCTCCATAGTGATGTGGGGAACAAGAACTAAATGGCAGGGAAAATTAAATTTCTTTATAATCTGCAGACCATTGACAAATACTTGAGGCAAATACAGAGTAGAACATTTCTCCAGGAACCCCCTACTGTCCTAATGTTAATGCCTTACTAGAGGAAAAACAATCTTGGTTTGACAATAGCAAAGACTCAGGTAGGCCTCCTCTTTAGCATATCATAGTCCTTCTGGAGGCCTCCCTTTTGCCTTTACCCCTGCAACTCTATAATATATAACCAGTCTAACCAGTCACTCTTCAGAACCCCAGTGCAGACCTTTCTCCCCATAGGTCCTGTCCCCATGCTTCAATAAAATCACATTTTTGCACCAAAGACATCTCAAGAATTCTTATGTGGCCATCGGTTCTGTACCCCACCACTCCAGGACCCCATCACTTTCATAAGAGCAGGCTTATGATTTCTAAAATTTCTTTGCAAGAAACCTCTAATAATTTCCTCAAGTTTATGTTCCTTTCAAGGCTTTCTTAAGTAGGATAGCAAAAAATGAATGTGTTTCTGGTTCTTTGTTATTTCTAATGAAAGAATGGAAGCCCATCAGCTCTTCTTATTTCTTGCCAATGAGATGGTTGATGGGAAACCACTAAGTGAAATCCACACACAGCCAGAAGTTCTCACAACAGCATGATGTTATGTGTCAGGAAAAGTGTAAAGGGATAAGAAAAACAAGAAAGGACCACTAGCCTTTTGTCAATGGCATCTTCTGTTCTCTCACAGACCTACCATACTCAGGGGGAATTTTAAAAGTTGAAATTTTACCTTTTGTAATAGTATAAGCATCTCTTTTTAAGACTGGCCTGACATCCTATAACTTCTTTTTTTCCCCTTCCAGTGAAGATGTGAAGTCAATGGAAGCTTCATAGCCTTGCATTGGATATCTTTTGAGCATAGACTACATCAGGTTCCTACAGAGTTTCACAAAGGAGAAATTTTGGCAATGAGAAAAGCCTCTGGTATGTTAGAAATGGAAAGCAACGTATATGCTTCAGAAATAGCAAAAGGCTTGCCTGCCAAGCCAACCCTGTGGTGTACATATGTCTGCCTGATTTCCTTGAACCTCAAAGTGGCGAGGAAACCAGTGGAATCCTTTCTGGCTTAGAGCTGTGTCCCCTGAATCTGTGCTAAAAGAAAAACCTATGACCTTCTTCTTTCAGAGAAAAATGTATGCTTCACCGACTCTCATTTTAATACAAATGTTCATGTCCTTGCATATAAAAGCAATACTTTGAAGGTTTTAAGAAACAAACAAGGCATTGCAGCAAAATAAGTATGAATGGTTATTTGGAGTCATAAACATGAATAGTATGCTGAAACACAATTTTTACACATAATAAGCACTATGTGGCAAGTACTGTGCTAAACATTTGACATGTTGTTATTAATCTTAAGGATTCTAGGATATAAGATGTTATCTCCATTTTACAAATGAAAAACAATTTGAAGTTAACAGTGTCAAGGCAATGTAGCTAGTATGGGGTGGATATGAGCTGCTAATTCAGGTCTAATTCCTAAATCTGTGTTATCTCCCTATATTTTGTTGTCTAGACATTAGCTACTACACAAAGCAATACAAATTATTTGGCATTTGTGATTCCTAAGAAATGCATATTTTGATGATTCGAATGACCAAAATGTATTTCTCAAATATATTTGGTCTTCCCCCAGCTTCTAAAACACTTTAAATTTCCTAAGTGAGAGAGTGATAAGGTGCCTTTTCTTATGGAAATGAGTGGCTTTTGGATCCCATGCCCAGACCTCTCAGGAGGAGAGAGGTGCTGCAGGTTGATTTGATCAGTCATACCTATAAAGGGGACAGATCCAACATGGTGGAGAAGTAGGGGGACCTGATGTTCCCTCATCCCTCAAACACAGCAGTGTTGAGCCACGGGACTTTGAATTCCAAGAGTCCAGGCTGCAGAGTAACAGAGATGTCTCCATGGGCACATGGGACAACCTGGCAGGCCATAGGTGTGTGATTGTGAACTAGGAGAGAGAAAACAGGCAGTGAAGGTGTGGAGGGGAGGGATCCCCTTCTGTGGAGAGACAAAGGGAAGCGAAAGAGAGGCTGTGGAAGTGTAGGACTGTATTTAAAGAAGAGAAAAACCACAGATCCGGGATCAGAAAAAAAGCAGAAACAGATACAATTTCTAACTGTGGGGCTTTCTCCAAACTTGGGCTGGCTGCCCTGTTCACACACCAGGGGAGGAGGGGAGCCAGCTCTGGCCCAGTAACTAGTTCAGAGGCACAGTGCACAGTGGGAGAAAGCAATCCTCTCCCTGGAGTGCTGTGGGGAGGAAGGTATATAGTCCTTCAAAGGACAAGGGACCCTGTCTGCACCCACCAGAGGCCACTTATCAGTGGGGAGGAATGGCACTTCCCTGGAACTGGGGCATGCAGAGTGGGACCCTTTAAAACATCCAGGTTTGAATCCCAGCTGAGCATCAGTGCAGTGTGGGAGTAGGTGGAGAGGGACAAACTACCTTGTTTGCGCCCATGGGACACTGTGAAGAAGCCATTCATCGGTGGGGTGGAGTGGCACGTCCCAGGAACCAGGGCAGGTGGAGTTTGAATCTGGTTTGAATCCCAGACCAGCCCCAGGGAGGTGTGGGAGACTGTGGAGTGCATGAAACAGACAAACAAACAAAACTAGCTGGCTCATGCCTGCTCAGCACTGTGAGGACAGCCTGAATAGAGTGGTTTGGGGTACCTGGTCCAGGGAGGAGAGACTGGGGTGTCCGCCATTTTTCTGCCCATCACCAACAAGGTGGGTGGAGCTTCAGGGTAGGACATCTCCATGCGGAGGCAGGAAACCAACCATGCTCCTCTGCCTCTGGTAACTGCCTATCTACTGGAGCAGAATTGACGCTGAGGAACCAGACAGCCTCTCTTCCAGAGCAGCACTCCCATCAATTCCAAGGCACCCAGTGTTTTTGCATTTTCAGAATTAATTCTTGGACAATTCTTATTAAATATATATGTATATATTTGTATATATGTATATACATATACGCATATATGTATATATATTCCACCATCCCCCCTTCCTTTTCTCCTTCTTATTTCTTCCCTTGTCTAGTCTGGTTATTCTGGTTGTTGGTTTGTTTAAGCAGACATATTTAATCCATTCTCTTTGCACTTGTTCTATATCTCATTCTTTATTTTCCTCTCTCTCTCTGGACTAAGCTGTATAGTTCCTTTGCCTGGTCAACTTTCTTTGCTTTGCTTTGCTTTGCTTTCCCCCCACCCCTGTGATTTCTCTCTTTGTATGGGTTGAGACCTCTTCCACCACTACCACCACCGCCCCCTTTTTAAAAAAAAATTTTTCCAGGGTTACTTCAATGAACAAACCCAAACACACCTGGTGGAGGGTCCAAAACATCATCATGAGTACAGAGATAAAACAACCAGAGTCACAATAACAGAGAGCATGTAACACACTCCATAAAACACCTCCTAAAGTGCCAGGCCCTGAACAGTATATGACCCTTCTTTAATATAACAGTGCTAGCAGGTGCAGGACACATAGCAAGGTTTTAAAACATAACATAAGGGACAGAAAAATAGCCAAAATGATGAAACAAAAGAATTCTCTTCAAAAGAAATTCCAGGAAGAAATACAGCTAAAGAATTGATCAAAACAGAAATAGACAAATATATCTGATCAAGAATTTAGAATAACAGTCATAAGATGAATCGTTGGGCTTTAAAAAAATAATAGAAGACAGTGAAGAATCTACTGCTGAAGAGATCAAGGAACTAAAAGATAGTCATGATGAAGTAAAAATGTTATAAATGAGGTGCAAAATAAACTAGAGGTGGTGACAGCAAGGATCGAAGAGGCAGAAGGGAGAATAAGTGAAATACAAGATAAAATTATGGAAAAAGATGAAGCTGAGAAAAATAGAGATAAAAAAAATTCTAGACCATGAGGAGAGAATTAGAGAGCTAAGTGATTCAATGAATTGTGATAATATCCATATCATAGGAGTTCCAGAGGAAGAAGAAAAGAGAGAAAGGGGCGGAAGGTATACTTGAACAAATAGCTGAGAACTTCCCTGATCTGGAGAAGGAAACAGACATTGAAATCCAGAAGGCACAAGAGAACTCCCTTCAGACATAATGGGAATCATTCTGCACAACATAACATGGTGAAACTGGCAAAATACAAAGATAAAGAGAGAATTCTGAAAGCAGTGAGGGACAAATGAGCCTTAACCTACAATGGTAGACACATAAGGGTAGTAGCAGACCTATCCACTGAAACTTGGCAGGCCAGAAGGGGGTGGCAGGAAATATTCAATATGTTGAACAGGAAAAAAAAAATATGCTGCCAAGAATCTTTTTCCAACAAGGTTGTCATTCAGAATAAAAAAGGAGAGATAAAGGTTTTCCCAGACAAACAAACACTGAGGGAGTTCATAACACTAGGAGATCCTAAGGGGGACTCTGTGAAGTGGCATGCTGCAAAGACTAGCAAGGACCAGAGACATCACCACAAGCATGAATCCTGTAGATAACAAGACACTAAATCTATATCTTTCAATGATAACGCTGAATTTAAACAGACTAAATGGTGAAATCAAAAGACATAGGGTATAAGAATGAATAAAAAAACAAGACCCATCTATTTGCTGCCTACAGGAGACCCATTTTAGACCTGAGGACATCTTCAGATCGAAAGTGAGGAGATGGAGAACTATCTGTCATGCTACTGGAAGTCAAAAGAAAGCTGAAGTAGCCATATATAGATCAGACAAACTAGATTTTAAACTAAAGGCTGTATCAAGAGATGAAACAGGGCATTACATCATAATTATGGGGTCTACCATCAAGAAGAGCTAACAATTATAAATGTTTATGTACCCAATTTGGAGACACCCCAATATATAAAAACAGTTATTCACAAACATAAGCAATCTTATTGATAAAAATGCAGTAATTTCAGGGGACTTTAATACTTCACTTACAACAATGGAAAGATCATCTAGACAGAAAATCAATAAAGAAACAATGGTCCTGAATGTACACTGGACCAGATGGACTTGAGGGATATATTCAGAACTTTTCACCCAAAAGCAGCAGAATACACATTCTCCTCGAGTGCACATGTAATGTTCTCCAAGATGGATCATATACTGGGTCACAAAACAGCCATCAATAAATATAAAAGAAATAAGATCATAACTTGCACAATTTCAGATCACAATGCTATGAAACTTGAAATTAACCACAGGAAAAAGTTTGGAAAAGTTAAAGAACATCCTACTAAAGAATGAATGGGTCAAACAGGCAATTAAAGAAGAAATTAAAAAAGTATATATATGGAAACAAATGAAAATGAAAGCTCAACAGTCCAAACCCTTTGGGATGCAGCAAAGGCAGTCCTAAGGGGAAAATACATTGTAATCCAGGTCTATCTGAAGAAACAAGAAAATTCCCAAATTCAAAATCTAACAGCACACCTAAAGGAACTAGAAGCAGAACAGCAAAGAAACCCCAAAGCCAGCAGAAAAAGAGAAATAATGAAGATTAGGGAAGAAATAAACAATATAAGATAAAAAAAACAGTAGAACATATTAATGAAACTAAAAGCTGTTTTTTGAAAAAAATAAACAAAAATGATAAACCCCTAGCCAGACTTCTCAAAAAGAAAAGAGAGAGGACTCAAATAGATAAAATGATTAATGAAATTGGATTCATCACAACCAACTCTTCAGAAATACAAATAATTATTAGAGAATACTATGACAAATTATATGCCAACAAACTGGACAACCTAGAAGAAATAGACAAATTGCTAGACACCCATACACTACCAAAACTCAAATGGGAAGAAATAGAAAATTTGAACAGATCAGTAACTAGTGAAGACATTGAATCAGTTGTCAAAAATCTCCCAACATTTAGTCTTGGGCCCAATGATTTCCCTGGGGAATTCTGCCAGACATTTAAAGTAGAGTTAATAACTACCTTTCTCAACCTGTCCCAAAAAATAGAAATGGATGGAAAGCTTCCAGACTCATTCTATGAGGACAGCGTTACCTTGATTCCCAAACCAGACAGAAACCCCACAAAAAAGGAGAATTACAGGCCAATATCTCTGATGAATATGGACTAAAAAATTATCAACAAGATACTAGCAAATCGAATTCAACATCATACAAAAAGAATTATTCACCATGATCAAGTGGGATTCATTCCTGGCTGCAGGGCTGGTTCAATATTCGCAAATCAATCAATGTGATACATCACATTAATAAAAGAAAGGATAAGAACCATATGATTCTGTCAATAGATGTAGAAAAAGCATGTGACAAAATACAGCATCCTTTCTTAATAAAAACCCTCAATCATGCCTATAAAATGAAGCCTCTGTAAAAACCCAGAAGAATGGGGTTCAGAGAGCTCCGGGGTTAGTGAACACTTGGAGAAGTAAAGAGAATCAACCTGCCTGGAGAAGAAGAGGAAACTCTCTGCCATTTTCCCATGTCTTGCCCTATACATTTCTCCCATTTTGACTATTTCTGAGTTATATCTGATTTTGGAGAGCTTCTAGATGGTGAACCAGAATGCTTCCATGTTCTACCGTGCAGGGCCCCAGGCTCCAAAGGACAGAAGCTCCTTTTGTTAGGAACTCACCCTATTTATCTCTTCATCTGTATTTATCTCTCCATTTGTATTCTTTAATATCCATTGTAATAAACCAATAATCTAGTGAGCAAATGGATTTCCTGAGTTCCCTAAACTGCTCTAGCAAATTAATCAAATCCGAGGAAGAGATCATGGGAACCTCTGATTTATATCCAAGCAGTCAGAAGTGCTGGGCTTGTGATTGGGAATAGAATTAGAGAACAGTCTTGTGGGGCTGAGCCCTTGAACTGTGGAATCTGCTGCTATCTCAGGGTAAATAAATGTATGGGACACCCAGTAGGTGTCTGAACATTGTTTGGTATAGGGAAACCCATACCTGCACGCACATTGTAATTGGTACTAAAAACACTTTTAGTATCTAAGTACTAAGTGCCAATGGCACTAAAGAGGATAAAGGACTTTAAAAGAATCTGATCAAGAACAATATATACAACTCTAGACATTATTTTCTGACTCCTTAAGGTTAAGTTTTGAACTAAAGCCAACAAAAAATCACACCAACCTCAAAAGTTTACAAGGCAATAAACCATTTACGATATGTGGCAGTAAGAACTATCCTTGGTAATTTTTTTAGCCTTGGTAACATCATTTTATACTCTATATTTTGCTTCTTTCTTAAAATCCCCAGAATACTAAAAGTCAAAAGATACTATAAGAAAAAAAATTATCGCAAAATAGACCATTATGACATACAACAGAAAAAAGAAACAAATCTAAAATAACACCTTTTGGAAACATTTGTTTTGGCTTTTTAAGAGAATGAGGAGTTCCCTAAGCCTAGGAGCACAATGCTGACTGAACCAAAAACAATAACAGCAACAAAAGAATGAGGACTGTTTGTTTTTGTAAGGCAATTGTAAGGACAAAACCTTGGAAGCATCTTGCATCACTTTTTGTTATTCCTGGTTTTCCTTGCAACAGAGTGAATGCAGTTAACAATTGCCAAGCCAGAAGGAGTGGGTTTTTGAGACAAAGCCCAGCTCTCAGCAAATTGATTTTGGTTTCAACTAATTGCCTGGCATTGGAGGCATGTGAAGGTAAATTAAATCTTTTGAGCTCTGGGGGCGCCTGGGTGGCGCAGTCGGTTAAGCGTCCGACTTCAGCCAGGTCACGATCTCGCGGTCCGGGAGTTCGAGCCCCGCGTCAGGCTCTGGGCTGATGGCTCAGAGCCTGGAGCCTGTTTCCGATTCTGTGTCTCCCTCTCTCTCTGCCCCTCCCCCGTTCATGCTCTGTCTCTCTCTGTCCCAAAAATAAAAAAAAAAAAAAAAAACGTTGAAAAAAAAAATCTTTTGAGCTCTGGATATGGGATCTAATTCTATACATAGAAATGATCTACTATTTCCATTAATCTTTCTAAATATAATGGTTTACCCATTCAGAATATATTTTTACTATTTTGCGATCCCTTCCAATTGTTTTGAAACCTTCCTTGTACCTCCCAACCAATATCCAATTACTTCATTTTGCTGTCTGCTCACTTAGGGGTTTTTTTGTCTTTTTTTTTTTTTTTCTTCCTTGTCCAATGACTAATTTGAAGTAGGCTTCTGGAAAGCTGATGACACTTGTATTAACATTCCCTTATACTCTCTCTCTCTCCTATGAACAAATACCCCTCTAAGTCGTAGGTTATGCCAAACCTTGCTCTTTGCAAGTGTCATTATATTAGTTTATTAAATGTCACTGTGGTTATAGATTTGGCTAGAGAAACAGGTATTTATGAAAAGAATATAAGGTATGGAGTCAGGATCCCTGGACCTCGAAATGCTAACATTTGTTATTTGACTTTTGATTAACTCATGTAACTTTTCATGATTTTACTTGTTTTCAATGCCTTTTCCCCCCCTCATTCTTTAATTTTTCGCTCTTAATATTCTACCATAATTTAAACATTTTTCCTTTCCATATTCCATTCTAGGTCTTCTTTTAACACTTTATTTTCCTCCTGCCATGACTGAATGTTTGTGTCTCCCCCAAATTAATATGTTGAAACCTAATCACCCATGTGGTGGTGTTTGGAGGTGGGGCCTTTGGGAGGTGATTGAGTCATGAGGGCAGCAGGGTGCTTATCAATGGGATTTTTGCCCTTGTAAAAGAGACCTTGGAGCACTGCCTCATCCTTTCTCCCATATGAGGACATATCATGAAAGGTTCATGATACTGAACCTTCACTGGACACTAAATCCTTTGGTGTCTTGTTCTTAGAACCCCAGCTTCCAGAAATGTAAGATATAAATATCTGTTGTTAATAAACTACCCAGTGTATAACAGTTTTGTTATTGCAGTCTGGATAGACTAAGTTACCTTCCTCAGAAACGTCATCCATAGCAATGCCTTAAATCAGCATATCTATGTTCTGTAAATGTACATGAAAGCCTACATTTTACTCTCAAGAATAAGGCTTCTGTGAGACTCTTATTTTCAATTGCTAAATTACAACTTGATGTCCTAAAATCTTATTACATTTAACACATATGGGAATAAACTTTTCTTCCTTTTCTCACACCCGAGATTCTTCTTTTGTAATCTCTATATTAATAGTTTCTTCTTATAATGCAGATGGGCAAAAGAGAAATTTTGGTATTTTCCTTTCTTATAGCTTTCATTTTCACTCATTTATTTACTAATCCATCCATCCACCTATCCATCCATCCATCCATCCATCCACCCATCATCCATTAGTTCATTAACTTACCAATTAAAAAACAAGTATTGATTTGCCAGCTATTATTTTAGCTCTGAGGGATATAGCAGCAAAAATTTAAAAAAAAAGTGGTTCTGGGTTCTGTCTTAATAGCACTTTCTCTTTTGTTGTTTTTTAAGATGATTTAAGGCAGAATTCTTTTAATTTTTTTTAAATGTTTTATTTATTTTTGAGACAGAGACAGAGCATGAGCAGGAGAGGGGCAGAGACAGGAGGAGACACACAATCCAAAGCAGGCTCCAGGCTTTGAGCTGTCATCACAGAGCCCAATACGGGGCTCCAACTCACAAACCGCGAGTTCATGACCTGAGTTGAAGTCAGAAGCTTAACTGACTGAGCCACCCAAGGGCCCCTCTTTGTTTTAATACTTTGATTATATCATCTTATTCTCTCCTGTTTTATAAGGTCTCTGTTGAGAAATCCATTGATAGGCTTACAGAGATTCTTTTTTAGGAAAGAGATGTGTTTTTATGGTTTGTTTTTGTTTCTCTTGCAGCTATTAAAGTTCATCATCTTTTGTTTTAGAGAGTTTCATTCTTATGTTTTTTTTTAATGTTTATTTATTTTTGAGAGACAAAGACAGACAGAGTGCGAACAGGGGAGGGGCAGAGAGAGAGGGAGACACAGAATCAGAAGCAGGCTTCAGGCTCTGAGCTGTCAGCGCAAGTGCTGATGTGGGGTTTGAACTTACCCTTCAGGAATGTGAGATTCTGACCTGAGATGAAGTCGGAAGCTCAACTGACTAAGCCACCCAGGTGCCCCTTATTCATGAACTTTCCACATCTCTCTCCAGGTTTAGAAAGTTCTCAGCCATTATTTCTATAAGTAGACTTTTATACCTCTTTCTGTTTGCTTCTCCTTCTGGGACTCCGAAGATGCATACATTATTTCTTTTGATGACATCTCATTAATATATAGGCTTTCTTCATTCCTTTTCATTATTTTTTCCTTTGCTCCATTGATTGGATAATTTCAGTTGATCTGTCTTCAAGCTCACTGATTCTCTCTTCTGCATGTTCAAGTCTTCTGTTGAAGGTCTCTATTAATTTTTTTGTTTAACATATTGTATTCTCAGCTCCAAAATTTGTTTGGTTCTTTATATTTTCTCTCTTTGTTGAATTTCTTAATTTGTTCTTTTGTTGATTATTTATATGTGTTCTCTTATAACTCTTTAAGCATTGTAGAGCAATTATTTTGAGTTCTTCATCAGGCAATTTTCGGTTCTTCATTTATTTGGGGCCGTTTCCTGGAGATTTACTGTGTGTGTGTGTGTGTGTGTGTGTGTGTGTGTGTGTGTTTTGGTTGAGACATGTTTCCTGATTCTTTCTGACCCCTGTAGCTGTGCACAGATATCTGTGCATTTGAAGAAGCAGTCACCTCTTCCTGAGTTTATACACTGACTTTGGTAAGGGAGGCCTTTTACCTATGGGTGGAGACATGCTGGATCATGCTATGACACTAATCTAGTGGTGTAGGGCACCGTGTGCAAGGGTGTGTGGTAACACTGGGTCCAAGGGGTCATAATGTCTCTTTAGCTCAACCGACTCTAGTCCATAGCATCAACAACTCTATAGTCCTTGAGTATACACTGTGGGGGCCCAGAGTGGTTGCAAGGGCAGCTGGGATCCTATGTGGTACATCCAAGTCTGTAAATAAAGCATTGGGACAAGGCAGCAGTGGTAGCTGGATCTGGTGGTGTCTATACAGTCAGCTGTAGGGGCCAACTGCAGGTGCCATGTAGTGGAAGGGGCTAGTTTTAGACATATTCATAGTGATAGGGGCTAGGGCAGATAGCAATGACCAGGGTCAACTATGGGCTCATTGGCAGTTGCAGGGAGCCTGACTGTCAGTGTGTTCTCCTTTGGCTGCCTACTCTTTCTCTGGGCATGCATACTACAATGGAAGCTGATGACAGGGATTGGATGGGAGTGTGCAGGTGCATAGATGGAGGGTCTAGCTCCAAAAAGAGGCATGGTGGTGGGGGTCAACCTGACAGCCTAGGCTGGTATGCTGTACTCACAGCTGTAGATGACTGAAATGACAACAAAACGGGCTCTCCAGCTCAGTAGGAGGGGGCAGGGGCTGTTCAGGCAGGGAGTCAAGTGTCTGGAATCTCACATTTGCACAGCCATAACAACAACAACAAAAAACTCAGTCATCATATCTTTTCTCATCTCAAAAAACTTCTAGTACCTTTCAAACATACTTGTAGAAAATTGAATTTATTAAGAATCTATCAAAACAATGGAAGTGAGATGAATTAGTGGCATGGACCATGATGTTAAGAGTGGAGATAGCAAAACAAGGCTGAATTGTGCATTTACTGTGAACAGCATTTGCTGATGATCTAGATGTAGATTTGAGAAAAAGATAGTAGTCCAATGCTTGATCACCAAATTGGAACAACCTGGAAAATAAAGCTCTCAATTACTGAAATTGGGGTAACTATAAGAACAGATTGTGGAGGCTTTCAAATAAAAAAAAATTCAGTTGAACATGTTAAATTTGAAGTGCTTATTAGAAATTAAAATGGAACTAAGTTTGTGGAGTTCAAGTGTTGGGGCCATGGTAGAGATATGGATTTGAATTTGGGAGAAATCCAGATCTAAATGATTTTTAAACCCTGAGACTTGAGAGTGCATCTGGATAGTAAGCGTACATAAAGAAGAGAAGAGACCACGAGGCCTGAGGCATTCAGTGTTCAGTGCTTGGAGAAATGAAGGAAAGAGTACGGATAGCCAAGATTGTCACTCTACTCGAACAAACTCCTAAGCATTCCTCTGAGAATATTATAATGTGTCCTCTCCAACCCCAGCTATCCTTATCTAATCCATTCACATCTGTAATCAGAACGATCTTCCTAAAGGTAGCTATAGTGAGTAATGTTCCATTTTCATTTAAAACCATTTGTTAGTTGTTTCACTAAAGCTCAAAGATCCTAGACTTCTTGACCTTCAAATCCCTGTGGGATGTGCCAGTGTCATCCGCACATACTCTTCCCCTTCCTACATGTACTACCTGCACTAGAGTAAACCCAGCATGTTCCCTCCAGTCTCCGTGTATTTGGTCTTACCCCTCTGCCTGGAAATTCACCCCACTTCGTCCCTTTATCAATTTAACTCCTATTCAGTACCATTTCTCTAGTTAAATGCGATATGCCCTGAGATTTGACCAGATCCCTTTCTTTCAGCCCTCATAGCTTCCTAGCCATTGCCTCAAAAGAAATTGAAAATTCTAGTTGTACTATTCCATATGTGTTGATTAGTAAATATCTGTCATGCTCATAAACTTCAGCAAGATAGGCTCCCTGTTTCTTTGACTCAATTTTTTGTCCAAGGCTTTGTACAGTGTCTGACACATGGAAATCGCTATTTATTAAATGAACTTTTGTACACAATATCTTGATCTCTAAAATGGGTGTTGGGCACCTGGGTGGCTCAGTCAGTTAAGTGTCCGACTCGATTTCTGCTCAGGTCCTGATCTCACGGTTTGTGGGTTCCAGTCCCACATCATGCTCAGTGCTAACAGCATAAAGCTTGCTTAAGATTATCTCTCCCTCTCTGTCTCTGACCCTCCCCCACTCACACATGCCTGTGCTGTCTCTTAAAATAAACTTTAAAAAAGTTAAAAAATAAAAAATAAATAAAATGGGTTTTCAGAGATGAGGATTAAATAATATGGAATGTGCAGACATCTTCTATAAGGAAAAAAACAAATATAAGTTATACTACAACTCATTTAATAATCCCTAGCTTACAATTCTACCCCTATCTGTAGAGCTTTCTGATATGTTAACATGGCGTATGAGAGAAACCTTAGGGAAATCATTCTTCATGTTCCACTTCATTGGCTACTAACTAATTCACTTACTCATAAAACTGAGGCTGGTGGACAGACAGTGTTAGCAAGTCAAGGTTGCCAGGCACAGGGGTCCCTGGGCTCATTTGCAGGGTCCCAGGAGCCTCCTTTTGTGTGCAGAGTTCATGATTTTAATCAAAAGATGACCCCTCTATTTTCTAACACATTATCCTGAACTATCTTCTACTGTGTCCATTTTTAAGACTCTTTTGCCTTTTCCTCATTCTGCATCTGCATGAGTTGCAAGCATTTCCTGCCTCTAGCAAGAGAAGACTGCTTCCTGAACCATTACCACATGTGGCAACATTTTCTCCTAGGGTGGTTAAGCCTTTTATCATTTCAGCTTGAGACAGAGGTAACTTAGAGCACAGGGTCTCTGGGTATCGGAAACATGATGGATGTTTTATTTGTCTTGATTGTACTTGGCCTCTATTTCAGGCATGCACCTAGTAGCCTTCCTTGTTGAAAATTGAGTCGAGTCACTAACACTCAACAGCAGTAGCTCAGATACAAACTGATCGCTGGCTTTTATTCCCTGCTTTTCCTCTCACTTAATTTCTATGTGACGAGTTCTTACATTTTCATTGAATGTGTTTCCTTCAATTCTTAAATATTTCCTGAAGACCCTCCATATCAATTTAAATCAGAATATGTTCTCTACCTTACAGTGATGCTATGTTTCTTTATCCTCATTTATATTGTTTAATTAAAATGCTGAATCATACTTATTTGCTTTGCAAACATCATCTCCAATTTTCCAATTGCTGCCATGTGAAATAAGAATCATTATCCTCATTTTACCTTTTGAGAAACTACATATCCAAGCAAACTTTATATCCATTTTTACATACGTCCAAAAGTTTCTTAAGAACATTAGAATCTGGAAATAAAGAGGTATAAAAAGATATATCCATTTTGATAACTGTTATATATATATTAAATAAATTATTCAACGCTTAATTTGCTAAGTCTAAATCAGGACAGGAATTTTAGAAGTATCTTGTGGTGTTTAAAATCCATAGGAAAGATGTAGGCTCATGTGTTTCGACGAGGTGCAAACTGCTATCTGTCTAATATGTTTGCAGAATCAGGTCTATGAAAATATTAGTTGTGAAACCACCATTTCTCACTAGTAAACGTCATTATAAATTTTAGGAGTAGCTGGTGAGTTGGAATCTAAACTTTCAATTTAACATTCTAACGTGAAGTGAAGAGGGTAGCTTTAAGAATTTATAGACATGTGGAGTCTGAAAAATCAGAAATTATGAATTGTTCATTAAGTGGTGTCAGTGCCCTATTTTGGAAAGTCACCCTCTGAAATGACACAAATCCAGGTATGTCATGATTTTCTAGAAAGTTTCTGGGTAGATATCTTTTTCTTTAATGTTCATTTATTTATTTTTGACAGAGAGCGTAAGTAGGGGAGGGGCAGAGAGGGAGAGAGACAGAGAGGGAAACACAGAATCCGAAGCAGCCTCCAGACTCTGGGCTGTCAGCACAGAGCCCGACGTGGGGCTCAAACCCACGCACTGTGAAATCATGACGGGAGCCAAAGTCGGATGCTCACCTGACTGAGCCACCCAGGGCCCCCTCTGGGTAGATATCCTTAAATAGCTATTGCATAATGGTGAATGAATGGTGGTAGAGTAATGAGTGATTTTGTTTACAACAGAGATCACTATCCTGAAAAAGGAAATAATTCTGTCATAATAATTTGTGATTAGGACAAACCTGGTTTTTGTAACAGCAAGTGCCCTATTTTTTGTGGGCATAAGCTTCCATGCAAAAAAGTACTGATATGGGATATTTTTATTTCTTTCAATTTAGGTTTTCTACTTCTTACACACAACATAATTAACAAGTGAGAATCTGCCCACATTACACCAGCGGAGAACAGAATAACAGAGCTTTAAACGTATTCAACACCTGAATTTTCAGTTAATAAAGGCATCCAAATGGTAAAATTCTACACTCTTCATCTTTCAGCCAATTAATTTACATGAGTTAAATTAACAGATCTTTAAAAAAAAACATCTTTTTCTGAACACACACCCTGCTTGTCGGTGCCAGTCTCACAGCTGAGAAGAACAACGGTTGTCGGTCACAAATTTTAAATGTGATAATTCATCTCAGGAAATCTTGTCCCTAATAACCTGCCCATAGTAATTTTAAAATTTGTTTGTTTGTTATGTTTGTTTTTACAGCTGACGATTTTTTCCCCCTGAGCGGTAAATCTTGAAAATTATGGGTGTTGGTACATCAACTAGGATTCAAGAAAATGTATATCATGGCTATACTGATATATTTATTCCTGGTTCCAAGATTTAAAGATTCTGGTTCAGGACTCTGAAGCACTAACAAACAAAATAAATGTGTGGAAACTATATTTTATTTCTTCTATTGTTGTTACCTAGTGGTATACGCAAGTGATTCCCAGGCGACTGGTTACTTTGACCCATAACCCTCACTGTTTACTTGTGATATATTCCAATGATAGGAACTTTTTTTTTTCTATTGCTATGGAGAAAAAATTCGATCTCTCCAATGGAGGCAAGAGTTCATCTTAGCTTGTAGGTGATTGGAAGCTATCATCAGGTGCTAACCTTTCTGTTGAGCAATCCTCCTTTTTATTTCCGTTGGCTTGCTCAGAGTCCTACTGGCTTGGGCCTCAGATCCACATAAAGTTCCTCGTATGAGGAATAATCATTCCCAGCAGTTTTAAAGTTACTGACTTTTTCACTTCAGAGACCACCCAAACTTTTTTTTTTCTTTTTTGAATCAGAGGTAGACGATAGCATATACCTAACATTCAGCATAATTCCATAATTCCCACGCGAGGAGGCATCAGACATTTCAAAACTAGAAGAAACAGACATAAATTGTTGTCCCGCGATTGCAAATTGATTGCACTCATTTTCTCTGCCTTTCTCCTTTTTTCATAAACTAAGGAAATAGCGAGGCTAATCTTGTGGTTGACTGAGATAAATGTCACTCCCCTGCTTAGAATCCTATTATCCCTTGTACTCAAGGGAGGGTTGTAATTTCTCGGCAATGCGTATAAGGTCATGAGTTTCTTTCTAGCCTCACTTCGTGCCACTCTCATCATTTCTCAGCAAACTCTCACAGTATTATACTTTCTAGTTACCCTGCTGTGAACAGCTTCCCAACTGTTTGACACTCTGTCTCCTGCCCTGAGATACCCACTTGATAGAGTATCCTCCTTTTCCATCTCCATGTCCGCTTGTCCAGGCGAGTGCCTCATCATTCTTTTGGAAGCAGCATTTTGGTGACCAGGCTGCCTCCTCAGAGAGGCCTAACCTGTCCTTCATAAGACTCAGTGGCAGGGCCCACAGGCCCTCACAACTCCCTGGTTCTCCTCCCTGACGTGCCTCCAGCAGCCAGAGCACACGCTCCTTCATGTTGTCTACATGTAATCTAGACCTCAATGATGTGTCCAACTTCCTGCTAGATAGAACTCCTCCAACAACTGCCTGATTAATTAAAAGTGTGAAATGCAAACATTCTAGACAGCATAGTGCACTATTTGCTGCCTCCAGTTGCTCATCAGCTACTCATTTTTTACCTCCTTTTAATCTGGTTGTCATTCCCACTTCTCTGAGCTCCATCTCTAAACAGTCTTTCTAAATGTCAATCTGGTTTTCCTCTTTGTCCCACCTTCTTTGACCTTACTGCGGAGAGCACCGCAATCAGTGGTTTCATTTCTATGAAAAATACTCCTTTCCCTCAATTTCATAACATACAGCTCTCCTTGATGCTTTTTCTTGAAATCCTTGTGCATAATGTACAGACATTCCCCAAGTTTCTCTTGGGGAGCATTCTCTTCATTAGCTTTCCAACAGGGACCTCGCTCAGGCCTTCAGCCTCAATGTTCACTGCTGTTCCCTGACCCTTAAATTATTCTTTGCAGTCTTACTTCTTTCTGGAGTTTTAGTCTGCATTTCCCAATTTTCAGTGATTCCCCAGATGTTTCTCCTTAAATGATCTGCTTCTTCAGATTCAACAGGCTTTTCAAAAACTCCCCCCACCACACTGAGACAAGTTCATCTTCTTAATATTTCAATTCTCAAAGCTGTGTGAAGTCGAAAGCTTTCTGACCTCGATGTTCTGTCTTCCCTTGTAACTCCTGAACTCCTAATCCCAATGGCTCTATTTCCTCAGGATTTCTCACAAGCTTATTCTCTTCCCTTCCTTCTAATACCACTGTAGTTAAAACATCAGGTGTCTTTTGCCCACATTAAAAAAGAAGAAAAAAATCCCCTCAATTTACCTGACATTTTCACTTTTATTTTTCATTATTACTCTGATAAAACTTTTATCCTTCTCAGAAATTGTATGTGACTTCCATTTGAGAATAACACTAAGTCATAACACCTAACCTAGCATTTCAAAGTCTTCAGACTTTGAGACAATCTTGTCTCAAGAAACCTGTGGTGATATAACTCTCATTATTGCCTTTCTCAGGTGCTTAATTGAGCCTAACTCATTCTCTCTAAATCCTGTCTGTTTCTGCATTTGAGATCTGTTTATGCCATTCACTCAAATTGATAATATGTTCACCATAGTCTCTGCTTATCTATATTCTAAATACCGAGTTTCGTAATTTTCCTTATAAAATCTTCTTAGCTTATTTTCAGATTATAGTCCACACTCATATTGCTCTTTGAGAAAAGAATTCATAACTGATTGCTTTTATTTACCCCCCTGGACACCTGGTCCTCCTTATATGAGTGCTCAGTAAATACTAGTTGATTTCATGTTGCTGCTAATGAAAATAGTATTGGATTTGGTTAACGGATTTGATTGGAAGAGTATGGCTGGTTGTGTATTTGGTATCATTATTAAGTGAGCTAAGAAACTAAATCTTAATCATTACCAAATAGGATTTAAGAGAAAAATGAAGACTAAATTTGTGAATAACATCAGAAGGTGCGGCCAAATCAGCTAACCATTTCTAAAATGTTTTTCTCACTTTGTTTACTTGGCATTTAATGAAATGTAGGAAGATAAATCACAATTTTCATGAATACTTTCTTAATTGTCTCAATAGTTAGTGTCAGTTTTTGAAAGGAGATGTTACTTTATCATTTTGTCTTTGGGATAAGCTAATTAGTTGTAAAATCCTAAAGATTCAAGTGAAGTCCCAAAATGTTAATTATTTTCACCTAAAGCACTAATTCCAACTCTTTGCTTAATATAGATTATGTACACTGATATATAATTAAAGAGAGAAAGTTTCTTTATTCTCTATTGTTGTATTTTTTAATATTCTCTATTATTATCAGCAGAATTCCTATTGAATGTATATAGTATCCATGTCTCTTTTTTTCTCTTCTTTTTAATTTTTTTATTTTTTTTCAAGTGTTTATTTAAATTCCAGTTAGTTAACATACAGTGTAATATTAGTTTGAGTTGTAGGATTTAGTGATTCATCACTTACATACAACACCCACTGCCCATCACAACAAGTGCCCTCCTTAATACCCATCACTCATTTAGTCCATCCCCCTGACCCCCCCCCAACCCCTCCCCCCCAGTAACCTTCAATTTGTTCTCTGTATTAAGAGTCTCTTTTCTGGTTTGCCTCTCTCTGTTTTTCACACCTATTTTCATCTGTTTTGTTTCTTAAATTCCACATATGAGTGAAATCATATGGTATTTGTATTTCTCTGACTGATTTATTTCCTTCAGCGAAATACACTCTAGCTCCATCCATGTCATTGCAAATGGCAAGATTCCATTCCTTTTTATGGCTGAGTAATATTCCATTGTGTATACACACCGCATCTTCTTTACCCACTCATCCTCAGTCATTTGACATTTGGCTCTTTCCATAATTTGGCTATTGTTGATAATGCTGCTATAAACATCCGGGTGCATGTGTACCTTCAAATCAGTACTTTTGTATGCTTTGGGTGAATACCCAGCAGTGCAATTGCTGGATCAAAGGGTAGTTCTATTGTGTTTGAGGAACCCCCATAGTGTTTTCCAGAGTGGCTGCACCGGTTTTCATCCCCACCAACCGTGCAAGAGGGTTTCCTTTTCTCCACATCCTCTCCAATATCTGTCATTTCTATCTGTTGTTGATTTTAGCCATTCTGACAAGTGTAAGGTGATACCTCATTGTGGTTTTGATTTGTATTTCCCTATCAGTGATTTGAGCATCTTTTCATATTTGTTAGCCACCTGTTTGTCTTCTTTGGAAAAATGTCTATTCATGTCTTCTTTCCATTTCTTAACTGGATTATTTGTTTTTTAGATGTTGAGTTTGATAAGTTCTTTATAGATTTTTGAGACTAACCCTTTATCTGATATATTATTTGCAAACATCTTTCATTTCAAAGGTTTCCTTTTAATTTTGTTAACTGTTTCCTTTGCTGTGCAGAATCTTTTAATCTTGATCAAGTCCCAATAGTTCATTTTTGCTGTTGTTTCGCTTGCCTCCAGAGACGTGTCTAATAAGAAGTTGGTATGGCCCAGGTCAAAAAGTTTACTGTGTGAGGCACCTGAGTGGCCCAGTCAGTTGAGCATATGACATCAGCTCAGGTCACGATCTCGAGGTTCATGAGTTTGAGCCCCACGTTGGGCTCTATGCTGACAGCTCAGAGTCTGGGGCCTGCTTAGGATTCTGTGCCTCCCTCTCTCTCTGCCCCTCCCCCACTCATACTTTGTGTGTCTTTCTCTCAAAAATAAATAAATGTTAAAAAATTAAAAAATATATATTTCTTGTGTTTTTCTCTAGA
The DNA here is from genome assembly GCF_022079265.1 of Lynx rufus. Taxonomy (NCBI): domain Eukaryota; kingdom Metazoa; phylum Chordata; class Mammalia; order Carnivora; family Felidae; genus Lynx; species Lynx rufus. The sequence continues at coordinate 37,730,397 of NW_025814824.1, read as the reverse complement.
ATTTTGATGGTCTCCTGTCTCACATTTAGGTATTTCACTAATTTTGAATTTATTTTTGTGTATGGTGTAAGAAAGTGGTCCAGGTTCACTCTTCTGCATGTTTCTGTGCTGTTTTCCCAAAGCTATTTGCTGAAGAGACTGTCTTTTCCTTTGGATATTCTTTCCTGCTTTGTCAAAGACTAGTTGACCAGATAGTTGTGGGTCCATTTCTGGGTTTTCTATTCTGTTCCATTAATCTATGTGTTTGTTTTTGTGCCAATGCCATACTGTCTTGAGGATTACACCTTTTTAATAAAGCTCAAAGTCTGGATTTGTGTTGCCTCCAGCTTTGCTTTTCTTTTTCAAGATTGCTTTGGCTATTCCAGATCTTTTGTGTTTTCAAAAAAAATTTCAGGATTATTTGTTCTAGCTTTGTGAAAAATGCTGGTGGTATTTTGATAGGGATTGCATTACATGTAGATTGGTTTGGGTAATATGTACATTTTAATAATATTTGTTCTATCATTCCATGAGGATGGAATGTTTTTCCATTTCTCTGTGTCATCTTCAATTTTTTTTTTTCATAAAAGTTCTGTAGTTTTCAGAATATAGATTTTTCCTCTTTGGTTAGGTTTTTTCCTAGGTATGTTATGGTTTTTGGTACAACTGTAAATGGGATCAATTCTTTGATTTCTCTTTCTGCTGCTTTATTATTGGTGTATAGAAATGCAGCTGATTTCTGTGCATTGACATTGTATCCTGCCACTGCTAAAATCATGTATCATTTCTAGCACATTTTTTGGTGAAGTCTTTCAGGTTTTCTGCATATAGTATAATGTCATCTGTGAATAGTTAAAGTTTGAGTTCTTCCTTGCTAAATTGAATGCCGAATTTCTTTTTGTTGTCTAATTGCTTAGGCTAGGACATCCAGCACTGTGTTAAATAACAATGGTGTGAGTGGACATTCCTGTCTTGTTTCTGACCATAGAGAAGAAGCTCTCAGTGTTTTCCCCCTTGAAGATGATATTAGCTATGGGTCTTTTGTATATGATTCTCGTGATGTTGAGGTGTGTTCCCTCTACCCCTACTTTCTGGAGGACTTTTAACAAGAATGGATGTTGTACTTTGTCTGCATTCATTGAGAGGATCATATAGTTCTTATCCTTTCTTTTATTAATGTGGTGTATCATGTTGATTCATTTGTGAGAATTTAACCATATCTGCAGCCAAGGAATAAATCCCACTTGATTGTGGCAAATGATTCTTTTAATGTACTGTTAAATTTGATTTTCTAGTATTTTATTAAAAACTTTTGCATACATGCTTATCAGGGATATTGGCCTGTAATTCTCTTTTTTAATGGAGCCTTTGTCTGGTTTTGGAATCAAGGTAATGCTGGCTTCATAGAATAAATTTGAAAATTTTATGCCCTTTTCAAATTTTTGGAACAGTTTGAAAAGAATAAGTATTAACTCTTCTGTAAAAGTTTGGTAGAATTCCCCTGGGAAGCCATCTGGACCTGGACTTTTTTATTTTGGGAGATTTTTAATTATCGACTCAATTTCTTTGCTGTTTATGGGTCTGTTCAAGTTTTCTATTTCTTCCTGTTTTAGTTTTGGTAGTTTGTATGTTTTTAGGATTTATCCATTTCTTCCAGATTGCCCAATTCCTTGGCATACAGTTTTTCACAATACTCCTTTATAATTGTTTGTATTTCTGTGGTGTTGGCAGTTATCTCTCCTCTCTCTTTTGTGATTGTATTTCTTTGGGTCCTTTCTCTTTTCCTTTTGATAATCTGGCTAGGGGATTATCAATTTTATTAATTCTTTCAAAGAACCAGATCCTGGTTTCATTGGTTTATTCTACTGTGTTGTTTTTAAATTTTGTTTCTATATCATTTATTCTACTCTAATCTTTATTATTTCCCCTCTTATGCTGGCTTTAAGTTTCATTTGTTCTTTTTCTAACTCCTTTAGGTGCAAGGGCTGGTTGTATATTTGAGATTTTTCTTGCTTCCAAGAAAAGCAAGATGTAGGCCTGTAATGCTGTATACTTACTTCCCTCTTATGACCACTTTTGCTGTATCCCAAAGGTTTGGGGCCATTGTGTTGTCAGTATCATTTCCTTGCATTTTAAAAAGTCTCTTCTTTAATTTCTTGGCTGATCCAGTCATTGTTTAATAGCAAGTTGTTAAACCTCCATGTATTTGTGGTATTTGCAAATATTTTCTTGTGGTTGACTTCAAGTTTCATAGTGTTGTCGTCAGATATGATGCATGATATGATCACAATCTTTTGTACTTGTTGGTGCCTGATTTGTGACCCAGTATGTGATCAGTTCTGGAGAATATACCATGTGCACTCAAAAAGAATGTGTATTCTGCTGCTTTAGAGTAAAATATTCTGAATGTATCTGTTAAGTCCATCTGGTCCAGTGTGTCATTCAAAACCATTGTTTCTTTGCTGATATTCTGTTTAGATGATCTGTCCATCAATGTAAGTGGGTGTTAAAGTCCCCAACATTAATTACATTATTATCAATGAGTTCCTTCATGTTTGTTATTGTTTTATATATTTGAGTAAAGTCAGGATGGGGTCATAAATACTGACAATTGTTAGATCTTCTTGTTGGATAGGCCCATTTATTATGATATATCACGGTTCTTCATCTTTTGATACAGTTTTCGTTTTAAAATCCAGTTTGTCTGATATAAGTATTGCTATGTTGGCTTTCTTTTGATGTCCATCTGTGTGGTAAATGACAATCTGTCCCCTTACTTTCAATCTACAGGTGACTTTAGATCTAAAACGTGTCTCTTGTGGGCAGCATATAGAGGGGTCTTGTTTTTTAATTCATTCCATCACCCTATGTCTTTTGATTAGGACATTTAGTCCACTTACATTCAGAGGAATTATTGATAGATATGTCACTAGTGCCATTTTATTACTACTTTTATCATTGTTTCTGCAGATTTTATCTGTTCCTTTCTAGTCTTTGTTGCTTTTGGTCTTTCTTTCCCACTCAAAAAGTCTCCTTTAATATTTCTTGCAAGGCTGGTTTGGTAGCTATGAACTGCTTTAGTTTTTGTTTGTCTGGGAAAACTTTTACCTCTCCTTCTATTCTGAATAACAGCCTTGCTGGATAGAGTATTCTTGGCTGCAAATTTTTGCCATTCAGCGTGTTGAAAATATCATGCCTCTCCTTTCTGCCCTGCCAAGTTTCTGTGGAGAGACCTACTAACCTTATTTGCCTTCCTTTCTAAGTTAGGGACTTCTTTTGTCTTGTTGCTTCTAGGATATCTTCTGTACCTTTATATGTTTCAAATTTAACCATGATATTTCTTAGTGTTGGTCTGTTTTTGCTGATTTTGGTCAGAGTTCTCTGTGACTCCTGGATTTGGATATTTGTTTTCTCTCCCAGATAATAAAGTTTCAGCTATAATTTCCTCAAATAAACTTTCTTCCCCCTTTTCCCTTTCTTCTTCTTTTGGGATCCCTATAATGCAAATGCCATTATGCTTGATGCAAGTGACTTATGCCACCACTGTTGGTGCTGTGTTGCTTACTGAGGTTAGTTTATGTGGAGGAGTGTGGGGGAGAAATGGCTTCCACCCCCTTCTTGTCCACAGAGAGGGTCGTTTGTGCCCACCGCTGTCCTGGCATGGCCCTTGAAGAAAGGAGAAACATCTCTCCCAGTGTGTCCCAGGGGATCCTCAGATCTCACCATCTGCTATATCTGCTTCCTTCCTTCTGCACAGGAGCACTGCAGCACCCTCAAGGCTCCACACCAGCCATGCCATGAACCTCTAAAATTCCAGTCTTTGAGCCTCCCTGCTTGTAAAAACTCACAAAAAATAGTCCCTCTTGTTTTCCCAGTCAATGGCTTTGGGGAAGTGTTTTCCTTGTGCTTTTTCCTTGTGCCCCTCCTCTCTCTCTCTCCTCTCTCTCTGTGACCAGGGTTCCCTTCCCTCCACAGCACTTTCCCTTTCTCTTCTAAATCATGTCTCTGCACCTCATGTGGGTCTTCCCTCTCTCTATTTGTGCAGTTTGTTCTGTCAGTCCTCAGATTGATTTCTTAGACATTCAGAATGCTTTCATATTTATCTACCTGTGTTCAAGGGATGGGGCAGGCCTAAGGTCCTCTTACTAGTCCACCATCTTAGCTCCTCTAAACCTCTATATTTTATTTATAATTGACAGCGCTTTCCCAATAATTATCTCTGATCCTCTTAACATTGTGAGATAAGGCTTACTATTATTTCCTCATGTTAAGGGAAGAAATGGCACTTAGATTCTGTGATGTATCTAAAATGACACAGGATCACTAAATGGTAGACACATTATGTATACAAATATCCATGACATTCTGCATCAAACTCTCCTTGCTTCTGTCACTTGGATCACTCGTATGCTCATATCCTACCCTTTCTTCTCACCTTGTTATTTGTTGTTGTCTTGAAAGTATAAAATGTAATTTATTTTCCATAGTTTCAACAATGATATACTCTCAAAGAGTTACAGGTGTTATTGTTCAGTACAGTGCACTTAATTTATAATCAAAGAGAAATTGACTCAAACTTCTACATTTCTATTTATGTCTTTAATAAAATTCTTAGGCAATTTACTCTATCTCACTTTGCTTCATATATAAAATGAGAATACCAATGCAAATCTGATACAATGGTGTTATTGTGATAACATAATAAACATGCCTAGTAGAGTTTCAGGTAAGCAGCAGGCATTTCATTAATGTTAGTTCTCTCTTTCTCCCTACTCTTGTTTTCAAGTAATACTTTGAGAAATATAATTGAAAAGAGTACAATTTGAAAAAGATAATATTTTGGTTAATATGCATGTATCATATAGGAAGTAATCTGTTTATCCTGGTCTTCTCCACATAGTATGTCTCTAGCTCTCATCTGGGGAAGTTCTTATCCATATAGATGAGCAGTCATATGCAGGTGAAACCTTTTTCTGACACAGCATCCACAAGAAAAGTATTTGAGTCTTCTGATAATTATGCATACGTGTGTGAGTTGGGATAGTGTTGATGGTGATATTTTCCTGGAAATTCCAGATATCAACTTAATCTCTATTCCCCAAAGCAAGGACAGATAAATTAGCCCATTGAAAAACTTAAATAGTTTTTTAGTCAGAGGTTCTAGTAATAACCATAATTTACAGAGTGACAGATAGAAGACTGGACATAATGCCCTAGTCCAACTCATTGCTGTTTACATCAGCTAGGATTTCAGGTTTCTACTTCGGATATGCCATATGAATGTCATACTTTTCCTGCCATCTTTTCAAACTCTAGAACTACTTCTCTTTTTAGCCTAGCAGCCAGCATATGGTAGGCACTGAAATGATAATTGTTACTCTGTGTCCCCTTGTACAGACGAGCAAATTGAGCTACAAAATTGTTAAGTCACTCATCTGCCTTGACCTGGATAGTTACATGATGTTATTTCTGCGATGTAAATTGAATTTTAGATAGTAATAGTCAAAGACTGGGCCTGCATCCTTCTTATTTCCCCCCTCATTCCACAATGTCCTTTTGATTTGAGTAAAGATTGAGTGCAGTAGAAAAGTCAGTGGAATCAGAAACAATTCTTTTCTGAACATTTAAGTCAGTTCCAACAGCCAACTATATTCTGTGTTAATTGAAAGAAGCCTAGTAATCAGTTTCTTAACAAGTATTTTTATCCAATTAACTCTCTTAAATATATATTTCCCATTAATGTGACACATAGATAAACTTCATAGCCACACGTAACATCATATTAATAGAGAATAAAGTGATAGAGGCTTGAGAAATTTATTTGGTGGCTTGTAGACAGTTTCTTTAAAAGTTGTAATACTTTGGGAATGATTGGAGAGTTTTTCATACATATATGTATGTATTTTCTATAAGAACAAAATGTCTCTATACAATTAATTTGAAATATTAATTTTAATTCTTCTGACCCATTCTCCTGTTTTTGATCCTTGTACTATTTGAGTTGTTCTTTGCTCAGGTAAAACAATATTGTAATTCATATAATCATTACGGCAATGACTGATACAATCTATTCTCTTTGTCTTGTCTAGTTTCTGGAGGAGGAAATAAATGGAAAAATAATTTAATGATTTGTTTAAGGTCTTAGGGTTCCAAAACATTGTTCTTATTTATGGGTGTGCATGGTCTTTACCTTTTAACATAACTGACAAATTTCATGTCCCTGTATAGAAACCCAATATATTGCATTACCTTTGGTATGTTCTTCTTCTCTTTAGAGATCTTTCATATATATATATATATATATATATATATATATATAGTCCACATTACATATAACTTTTATATAACATATATATATGTATATATATATATATATATATGATATGTATATAAGTGTAACATTCACAAATAATTTCCTACATGAAATTTGGGTTATATACAGAATTAAAGAACAATTTTTAATGAGTACACTACTTACTAGCATTATAATCTTTGTACAAAAGCGTATATGTATATATGTGGATACACAATATGTGCATATATATTTAGTTTTATTTTTTATTTTTCCACATTGTAATTTTGAACAGTTTTTCTTTAGGTGTCCACATGTCTAGATTTGTGTAACTACCGCAATTCACAGAACAGTACCATCACTCTAAATTGTGATCCTATAACAGCATACCCTCCACCAACATCTAACCCCTCTCTGTCACTGACTTGCACTCCAACACTATAGTTTGTCTCTTGGAGATTGTCATATAACTGGCACTACACACTAAGTAATCCTTTGAGACTGGCTTCCTGCATTCAGCATAACACCTTGAGGTTGATTCAAGTAGTATGTATCAATAGGTTTTGTTTTGTTTTGTTTTGCTGAGTAATAGTATTGTATGATGTACTATAGTTTTTAAATTCTATTTAATCAGTTAAGGACATTTGGGTTATTGCTTAAATAAAATCCAAATGTTCCAAATGAATAAAGATGGTATAAACATATGTATACAAGTATTTGTGTGAGCATTACCTTTTATTTCTCTGGGGTAAATAACTAGGCACGGGATTTATGGGCCATACTATCAGTGTTTAACTTTCTAGGAAATGCCATACTACTTTACAGAGTGATATACTCTTTTGTATTTCCAGCAGCAATGTATCAGAGCTCTGTAGTTTTGCCAGGAGTTTATATTGTCAGTGTGTTTGTGTGTGTGTCTCTCTATATAATATATATTTTGTATATATGTGTGTGTGTAAAATATATATTTTTGTTACATATATATATATATATATATATATATATATATATATTTAGCCTAGCTATTATGTGTGTAGTGGTATGAATGGTGAAAGGTGAGGAACATCTTTGAACAAAAATGTAACCTATTTTAATTTGTTTCCTATTCTATATAATGAAAGTTAGAACATTTGCACATGAAAAGATTATGTGGGAAATTTAATTGCTTCATAAATAAAAGGAATTAATTTTAACTGTTATTTACAATGGGCTATACACACAAATTTGACAACTTCAGTTATTTTTGCTGCAAAAACCTGAGAAAGCAATACATTTGAAATCCAATGATCGAATATACTTTGAAATAGTTGTTTTCTAGAAACAGTACTAACTTCTGTAATCTAAAAAGCAAAAATCTTATGCACCAAAAAGTGCATTTGTCAACTTTGCTAAGAAATAACAAATATGTAAAGAAGGAGGAAGGACAGTCCATGTTTTAAAACCCTATGTCTATTGGAGAACTAAGTATACTGTATATGTATACAAAAGTTTAGGGGATCATCTGAGGATATATGAACTATAGTAGGCTATTTCAGTATGTTCATAGTTTTGGAGATGGATCATTGTTCTTTGACTATTTTAAGAAAATCATGTAAAATATTTACTTTTAACTTTTTATATAATACAAATAATTTCAAAATACTCATTTTAGAACATTTTACCTTTTTCTTTGGATCACCCAAAGAAAAGGATGAATTTGTCTACCTAAAGGCCCAAAATGTGATTTGACGAACTTGAAGCAGTAGGCAAAATATCAGGCAATATAAATTATTACTATTACTGCAAAGTGGAATTCCCAGATTCCTCAGAATAAACTATTACAAATTCTACTCAGAGGAAAAAGTTCTATCTGATAAAAATGTGATTCAACTTCTTAAAGTTGTTGTACCATTTTTTATTTTAAAGTGCAATATGAACTTTAAGGTGCAGAACTTGTTTTGGTAACTAATATTTTTAAAATATAATGTAAAATGTCATAAACTATAATTTATTTGTTTCTGAATGAGTGTGGATTATGACAACTATTATAATACTACAAAAATATCCTAACTATAATTACACAACATGTAATTAGTATGGTCTTTTAAGCACAAACTATTTCTCCCTTGTAGTTTAAAGTTTTCTTCTTATTTTACAGATGGGCACATTTTCAGTGTGTTCAAATGCAAATAAAACAAAGTCAAACTATAATTTTTAACTTTTACAATGAGCTTTTGTCACTGTCATTAGCAGGCTTTTAATTTGGCAAGCAATCACAACTTATTATACACTTAAACTTCTGCATTTAAGCATTTAACCATATGTGTTTGGAACAGGGTATATTCATGAATTTCTGATGCACAATAGGTGTTAAAACTTGATTTGATGACATTTAGAATTTAAAAAGTCTGATATCACAAATCTTTTATTTATCGAGAAAAAAGTCCATTCCATTTTAGCTGTCAAAGGAAATATATTTAAAAATAATATTTAACCTATTCAAAGTATTAAGTTTCCTCAAGATGACACATGATATAAAAAATAACTTATAGGCTGTGGTACTAGTGATTTTTGGAATTAAAAATTATGTCACTCTACAGTTCATAGATATAATAATCCAAACTACATCAAAATATTCTTAGCTTATGAAATTGGGAGTTATCACTGATACAAACCTGCCATCATTTCATTTTGTAGACCTGCCTATGCATTTGTTGAACTCTGTCTAAAAATGGCAGATGGTTTATCTTACCCTTATAAGATCCTTTAATGAGGAAAGCCATTGGTTTGATTCTTCTCTTTGTAGCCTGGCAGGTGTCCCAATGTAACTAATGTTCCCTTTTGATTAAGTTTATTCCCATATTAAAATACACACACCATACAGCTTAAATTTTACTAAAAAATTCTTCAGTTCTCATTTATAATATTCATTTGTTGTGCTAAAAATAGACTCTGATTTGTTAGATTTTATGTTCCAATTTTTTGGTTCCAAATTTTTGGCCTGGTAAAAATTGTTAAATAATGCCAAGGAAAATGACCTACCCATTGTTTCTACTATGTCCCTCTTTCCCTTTTGGAGTTACTCATATGCCACTGACTCCACAATTCCTACTCCCTACCAACTAGAAAGATCAATCTCTTGTTAAAATTTCAGTAGAAACACTATGCAATCATGAGGTGAGAGGAGGATGGCTGCCATTCAGTAAGTCAGTTGAGTCAGATTTGGTTCTTAATGGGAGTGACAGTGATTGAAGTCTGATCCTTTTCATACCTGTAGCCTGAAGGGATTTTAGTGTAGAACAATAACAAGGATTTTGGGGTCATGCATAATGAAATTCATGCTTTATCTACACCACTTGTTAGCCATATAAGTTATAAATTGGCAAGGCATTTTTAAAAAATGAAATAATAAGTTGAAATATATGAAGTACTCCACGAATTAATTGACCAGATAGGAAATGTTCCTGACTTCTAAACTGTGACAACTAAAATTCTCCATAGAGTAATTCCCTATTTAGTGCCTATTTGGCCAAAAGAATCAGTCCATTAGATTGAAAATTCTTTTGGGCCATGAATCTTGTCATACTTATCTTTTTATCTGTAATGAAAAGTACCTATGGAAGAGAAAATGCTATCTTTTCGCTAAAGAAAATCTCCCTTCATTTTTTTTCAGTCATCCTTATAATGGAATGTCAACTCATATGTATAAAAACAAAATGCCAGTGGATTTGATAACTTTCTTTTCACCCCCAGGCAATTCATGGCCCATGGAGACAAAGCTAAGGAATTCTTGTTCCTCACTATACTTCCAGGCAATGATTACTACTTTCAGGTATCTCCTCACTGGTTTTCTCTAAGTAATAACCTGCAGCAAAATTATGACCATGTATTAGCCATTCTCAAGTGACTTTTATCATTCTAACAACCATAGCACATGAGCAGGGTACTGAGCTGTGTTTCAGTACTCTATAGGTATCTCTCAAAGAGTTGTCTTCTTTCAACCAACAGGCACAAGGATCCACAGGGTCTGGTCCACTGTTACCTCTCTTTTCATCTTCCCCTTACCTGCTCTGCTCCAGTCATCCTGATCTCCTGCCAGTTCCTGGGCCACAAGCCTGGAAAGCAATTCCTGTGGGTCTGGACTGTGCACTTGCTCTTTTCCCTCATTTCCTTCAGGTTTTCATTCAAATGTGACAATCTCAGTGAAGACATCCCTGACTAGCAATTTAAAATGTCTACCCTTACTACATTCCTCGTTTCTTCCCCTGTGTTGCCTTTCTCCTTAACACCTATCATTATCAAGTGCATCACGTATTTTGCTTACTGATTTTGTTTGTTTGCTTGCCTGTATACCCTACCCTGTACGGATGTAAGCCCCATGAGGGCAGGAGGTAGTTCCCATTTTTCTTCACTGTAATAACTCCAGGGTTTTAGATCAAACTGTTTTCCAGCATGGCTTTGTGTCCTAATTTGTAACTGGTTTATAACATATAGTTATGTAAAGCAAAATCTTAATTTATCTAGGCACACATTAAAATCACCCTACCTTAGATGGTCAATATATTAGTTAAATTGGTCAAGTTTAGACACCCAGTAGGTGTGTTGATATTACTTCAGGTCATTTGATTATATATCCTACAAATATTTTCCAGGCTGACATGATTCTAGTTGTATTCTGAGATAAAACTTGATAAGTAATTCAACTGTACATCATGGAAGAAGAAAAAATCATGAAGTTTTGGTTTTGAGCCTGAAATTCCTCAGTTTGCTTCTTTATGAAGTGGTCTTAATTCAGGTACTTTCCCTATTTGGGCCCCACATATTTTATGTGACCATGTTCACAGCACCATAATCACTACTCAGTGATAAGATAGTATTAGAACAAAGGTTTGTCAGGCTGTATGATGACCACAATTAAATACTTGTCAAACTTATTTGGATTTGGATGCAGGAGATGCAATATTATGGAGGTTATCCCAAGGGGATCCATGGAAAGGCTCTAGGAGCAAGAGCATCTGTGAACCCCTGAAGTATTATACAAAACTTTAAACTTTGAAGTTGAATTATTGTATGTGGGTAAATCTTCTCATATAATATTTTCTTTAACCTTGTCTTCTAAAGTCATCATATTTTCCTTTTCATCCTAAATGCCTCATTTAAAACATTGTTTCTTTTATATATTAAAATTGACCATAGCTAAGTGAACATACAAATTCTTCACACGATGAAAAGCAACACTGCATAGGGTAACTTTTGCTCTCCTATTTTTTTCTAGGAGTACTTGGTGGTATTAACCAGTACAAAAGAATTATTCTCCCAAGTCAGGTAGGAGATAGTGACATATATATATATATATATATATATATATATATATATATATATATATATATAGGTTTTCTTAGCGTTTGTGTATCAGGAATCCCAATGTTTGGTTGCCAAAAACAAAACCAGTGTTGTAGTTATTAGTATTACTATCAATTCCATACTCAGTCCTCCATCCATCTTCAAATTAGTTAAGGAACAGATAGAACTTCAGCAGGATCTTTAAAACATCTAAATGCATATTATCTGTCTATACTGCATGACATAGCTTAGTCATTTTGGCTCAGTCACAGACATTGTTGGCAGAAAACTAGGCAATCAATACAAAACTGCTGATGGGTCATGTTTCTATACATAAACAGAAATCAACAGAAAAGCAAACCTTGGAAACATCTGTATTGCAAAATGCTATATTTTCTCATTCTCCTATTGAAATATCCTTGAATATACAGAAAAAAATGATCAGACTTATGAATTACCTGTATACGTATATCAGATCGCTCAAATTAATGTATGGTAACTTAGTTTTCAGGCCGAGATCTTTGAAAGAGGCCAACATGGCTGCACTCATTCTTGTCATGGAGGGTAACTGTTTTAGTCATGGTATTTTTTAAGTCAAGAACACAGACCACATAACTAGCTCAGGAAAAGGTTAGCACAGAGATACAAGGTATGTATTAGAATCTAAGAAAAAGAGCCGCAAAACAAGTGTCTTCAGAAGTAGCCAAAGGCTGAAGACCCAGCACTGATGTCAAAGGGAGGATTATATGGCATTGGCTTATACCTCACCTACTACAAAATATCCCCAAATCTACCATTTAGGGTACAGTATGCTTACTGTGCAATCTCAGCTGCAAGAGAATATACAGAATTAAAAGCAGTCTGGATATGTTCCAAATGTTTAGAGGCACGGTTGTAACATTTTTAAATGTGTTAGGTCCATGAGTCCTAACAACAACTCTATGAAGTAGGTCCCAAGATTATCGCCATTTTACAAATGAGAGATGAGAAGAGAGAGTTTGAGTGGCTTTCCAGCTAGACAGCAGCGCTGGGATTTGAAACTAGGTTGGTCAAATTACCACCAGAATGATCTGTAGGCAAGAAGCAACTGAATTTTACTGTTAAGTAGCCTAGATTTTTGAAATCCTTTTGGCAATGTCTACTGTCAGTTTCAAGTTTCCTGTCCTGTTTCTCAGCTCTCTGAAGCTCCCTCTTCCTTCTCTGATTCTTTCCCATCTCTAATTTCTAACTCCTTTTTATCAGGAATAAAAGTAAAAAACACCCCCTAAAAATGTTGTCCCAAAGTATTAGGTAGAGAAACTCAGCTTTCTCTATTTTGTACTATCAAACTTAGTTGTAAAAATCTCTGTTTTAATATTCATTAACTAGGCTGAAGCTTAAAATTAATTCTTATAAAAATACCATCCACCTATTTAAGTTTTTAGCAACATTTTCAAAGGCTATGCTTGTAAAATATTCCATTTTCTATAATCCATTTGTTCATAGACTGATTCTGCTCTTTTTCTCTCCACATTTTAGGCTTCCAGTTTTTTAGTCATGTTTTGTTTGAGTCTCATGGCTAATTAATGGAATCCCAACCCTTGAGGTTTTAAAAGCCACAGGCTTTCCTATCTACCTGTGAAAGAAATCTCACAAGATAAAAATGAGAAATTACCTCTTCTCCCCATATAGATGCAGAAAGTTGATTTGATATCATAAAACTATTCTTGTAGAAGTTATTTCTAACAACAGTCTCCTGACACACCCAAAATATAAAGATTATACCTTTGTTTCATGGGTAATTTTTAATTCCTCCCAAGAAGTCTATAATTTGTCTTGGTTTACTTAGTAATATGTTGCCCTATTAAAAATTAAAATCTCTATTTCATGAGCAATTTAAGAAGTTATGAGATTTGTTTTTTTAAATCAGAAGTAGATGACTGACACTTTTTTCTTTTTCATGGAAAGAGACAAAAACAATGAAAATTTGTGATTATGTATTTTTCATATATAAAAAGACGTTGATAGTCTAATCCTATTTATTTATTTATTTATTTATTTATTTGGGAGAGAGAGAGAGAGCAAACAGGAGAGAGGGTCAGAGGGAGAGAGAGAGAATCCCAAGCAGTCTCTAAGCTCAGTGCAGAGCCTGACGTAGGGCTTGATCTCAAGACCCTGGAATCATGATCTGAACAGAAATCAAGAGTCAGACACTCAACCGACTGAGCCACCCAGGCACTTTAGGCTAATCCTAATTAAATGAATCAGATATAATATGGATATTTGCAATACACACACACACACACACACACACACACACATGCTCACACTCACATATACTTTCCACGTATATTTGCATTTTATATATTTATATATGTATTTTTCTAGCTACATTGGTTATTCATGTTTATAAATGACTAGTTTAATTAGTATTGATAATTTAAATGTATTTGTTCATTCACAGATGATAATCTCTGTTCCCCTGACAAAAAAATGCAGATTCCTATGAAAACTTGATATCCATTGCTGGGCGTGTGGCAAAGCAAATTTTCTATTAGTAGGTTATATTCTGGGTGTGGAGTTTCTTTGCTCTAACAGTGGTTTTTATTGCTTAAGGCATTGCACTTCTCCCATTTCAAAATTGACACTTTTTGGAAGCGGCTTGTAGCTTTATCCCTTTAGAAAACACTGGGCACTAGCCATCCTGAGAGGAGAGACAGTGTCGGTCATGCCACACACAGCCTTTCATTCAATTAACTAATTGTACCACTATTCCAGTGCTCATTTCCTACCTTAGACCTTGACTTATTCTGGCCACTGTTCAGGCTGTAAACTACTTTATTCTGAGGTCTTTTCTTTGGCTGACACAGGGCTGTTAATTAATCAGTTTTATTGAATTTTACATTCAATCTGATTTCTCGAGTTTTATGCATGGAGAAATTCTCATGCCTAAAGTTCTCATAATAATCTTCACAACTCTTTAGCACTATAGTGAATTATTAAATTTCTTTTCTAATTTAAGTCTGAGGAGGAGCACAGCTCTCTATTTAGCCAGGCATCATAAATTGGAAATGTTTATAAAACTGGAGAAAGTTGTAATAATTGTGTTTGTGAAAGGAAAGGAATATCACTATATAAGATTCTTATGGAAAATCACTAATACAACAAAATTAAAATATAATCAATTTAGCCTACATTATGTAATTGAAATTACAAATATAAATGGACACCAGCTGCTAAAGGTAATGTTAAGGCTTTAAAAAGACAATATTAATGGGGCCGATTTCCTTTTAAATTGCTTTTATAAGATTTCGTTTTAAGTTGATATATTTATGGTTTCTGCACTTTACAAACTCAATAAACATCTTTCTAGATTATGATTTGATGTAACAATTTACTGAATAAATGTATTTCATATTCCATATTCTGAGTGCTTTCTCTCTAAGGAATCTAAATCGTATTTACAGAAGTACAACTAATTTTCAAAGTGTTCCTTCGAGGAAGAGAAATAGGTAGGAAACAAAAAAAAAAAAGGTTAGAGAAGCAAATCTCATGGCAAAGACCTAATAGAGAAATAACATTTAAAGACATGGTTCCACATTCTACATTTATGCGACATGGGACCTAAGGGATTTCATTTTATTTTTATCTGAAATTAATAATCCATATTAATTAGTGATATCCCTGATATGCCTATTATTTAGGCATAATATAAGGATAAAAAATATATAAAATCTTGAGGGACCACTAGGCTTTAATTTACCAAACACCATTTATAATAATTTGCTCCCTGTGTGAAATATAAATACCTGGGAATAGACTTAACTTTCTTAAGAATAAGTAATAGAATTGCAATCATTTCTTCAGATTGTAACCTATTTATTGGAGTTATATTTTGTGCTCGGCCTTGTGCATATAGCTAGGATCACAGGCATGGGGTCAAGAATCCTTGAAACTCCCTGTAAGGGGACAAAGTCTTAGATTAGAAATGACCTCTGTAGGACTGCTAAAACCTGCATAACTCTTGCGTTCTTCTGGTTCACCCATCTGCAAATAACCAAGCATTCTGTGAATGTCATCAAGCTAGAGTAGAGCAGAGACTATGTTATTTCTGCCAAAGCTTTTTTGTTTTAGTGACAAAAATAATTCATTAATTACACTGCTTACTTCAGTTCAATAATAGTGGAAAGTAAAAGTTAATTGCCCAAGTGGATTTTAATATGTAAACAAATAGAATTATTCCTTATTAAGGTCACATTCTAAAAGGTGTATTTATTTTTTATTTAACAATATATAATAGAAACTACAATGTTGGTAGTGCTCCTCTGTACAAATACTTTTCAATAAAAATATGTTTTTCTCAGAGCCCTGTGAAGACGACAATGTAAGGCATATCAATAACAACAACAAAAATGACATATGTTGAATATCAATGGACCAGCCATATTTAGCTATTATATAATGTTATTATATAATAATAAATTATTATTACAAAAATAATAATTTGTGATACCAAGGAAACCAATATATTGAGAAAAAGAAAAAAAAAAGAATCTAAACCAGTTAATCCAAAATATATTTTTTAAATGCTTTCATCAAGTTATTCAGAATTAACAAATGTTTTGAGAAAGGGAAAAGAGCTAAACCTTGGATGCAGGGAATGGCTTCCAGATGAAATAAGTTTATATTTCTAAATGTTAGTTTAGAAATTCATCGAGTTTGAATTCTAAATGGAAGTTTTGATAGGTAAAAAGAAGGATGGATGTACTATGTAAAATAAAACGAACAATCACAATTCTTCTCCAGACCACTTAGATTGCTATGCTTCTAAATCTCTGATCTGCCCTCCCATCTCTCTCCCTTTATTCATTCGGTTATAATTGTTTCAAGCAAATCATATTTGGGTGAGACTATCAATCCCTTTTCCCCTTTCCATGAACCTTTTTTTTCCCCAAAAATAGAAGAATTACCAGTCACCACCCCTTCTATCTCCTTTACTCTAAGACTCCTGACAACACGTTCACAACTGCCCAGTTCTTACCCTTTGTCTTGTCTTGACTAAACCCTGGTCAGGCTACTTACTGTCCTTTCAGTTGGTATCTGTCTTTTGGAAGCTTTATTTTCAAATGTGCTAAGCTGGGAGCTCATAAATATATTCCAGTCTCACAACAGACAGGATCCTATGTCTACTCTCCTTACTAACTGACACCCTGAGGAATTTAACATTTCCTAGTTTAATGCTCGTGAATATGAAAAGGTCAGCTGGAAACAAGGTAGATATTTTATCTGTCTTGATGTTACTTTGGAGTTCCCACACAGCCACTTGGCTCCCTTACCCCAAATTCATTGTTTGGTCTCTATAACATTACTAATGGTGAAAGGAAGAAACTAAATCTATTCCTCTACAACACTGGTAGGAAAAATTTCATTCTGCTTTGGAACAAGAGGTGCTGTCTTGTACCATCTGTCAAAACATAATTGGGATAAAGCTGGAAATGTGGGACAAGGGAGAGACATTTGCTTCATTGGCAATAAGATTTCCTTCATTTTTTTCTTTTCAGTTTTTTTTTTGTCTTCTCTAAATTTTTATTATTTATTTTAGTTATTATTTTTTCCAGTGTATAATGTTATATTAATTTCAGGCGTACAATATACTGATTCAAAAATTTCATATTACTAGTGCTCATCAAGATAAGTGTACTTTTAATCCCTTTACTTATTTCACCCATCCCTCCACCCACCTCCACTCTGGTAATCGTCAGTTTGTTGTCCATCTTTAAGGGTCTGTTTTTTGGTTTGTCTCTTTCTCTTTGTTTTCCCTTTGGTCATTTGTTTTGCTTCTTAAATTCCACATATGGGTAAAATCGTATGCTATTCGTCTTTCTCTGACTTATTCTGCTTAGCATTTTACTCATTAGATCCATCCGTACTGTTGCAAACAGCAAGATCTCATTCAGTTTTATGGCTGAAGAATACCTCACTGTATATATCTACCACATTTTCTTTATCCATTCCTCTACCAGTGGCCACCTGGGCAGCTTCCATGGTTTGACTATTGAAAATAGTGCCGCAATAAATACAGGGGTGCACCTATCACTTCAAATTAGTGGTTGTGTATTCTTTGTGTAAATACCCAGTAGTGCTATTACTGGGTGATAGGGTAGTTCTATTTTTCAATTTTTGAGGCACCTCCATACTATTTTCCATACTGGCCGCTCCAGTTTGCATTTGGCCAACATTGCACAAGGGTTCATTTTTTCTCCACATCTTCGCCAACACTTCTTGTTTCTCAAGTTTTTAATTTTAGCCATTCTGGCTGGTACTCAGTGACACGTCATTGTGCTTTATATTTGCATTTCCCTGGTGCTGAGTAATAATGAACATCTTTTCATGTGTTTGTTGATCATCTTGTATGTCTTCTTTGGAGA
Source organism: Lynx rufus (assembly GCF_022079265.1). Classification (NCBI taxonomy): domain Eukaryota; kingdom Metazoa; phylum Chordata; class Mammalia; order Carnivora; family Felidae; genus Lynx; species Lynx rufus. The sequence continues at coordinate 37,712,397 of NW_025814824.1, read as the reverse complement.
AATGTCTGTTCATGTCTTCTGTCCAGTTTTTAATTGGCTTAATTGTTTTTTGGGTATTGAGATTTACAGGTTTTTTATATATTTTGGATACTTACCATTCATCAGCTATGTCATTTGAAAATGCCTTCTACATTCAGTAGGTTGTCTTTTAGTTGTGTTGGTTGTTTCCATTGCTGTGCAGCTTTTATTTTTATGTTGCTCCAATAGTTTCTTTTGCTTTTGTTTCCCTTGCCTTAAAGACATATCTAGAAAGATGTTATCATGACTGGTGTCAGAAAAACTATTGTCTGTGTTCTTTTATAGGATTTTTATGGCTTTAGGTCTCACATTGAGGTCCATAAGCCATTTTGAATTTATTTTTATGTATGACATAAGAAAGTGGCCCAGTTTCACTCATTGCGTATCACCATCCAGTTTTCCCAACATGATTTATTGAAGATACTGCCTTTTTTCTATTGCATATTATGGTTTTCTTTCTCAAAGATTAATTATATAATTGTGGGTTTATTTTGGGGCTTTCTATTCTGTTCTATGGATCTGAATGTCTATTTTTGTGTCCATACTGTACTGTTTTGATTACTACAGCTTTGTAATAGAACTTGAAGTCTGGAATTGTGTTGCCTACATCTTTGCCTTTCTTTTTCAAGATTGCTTTGGACATTCATGGTCTTTGTGGTTCCATATACATGTGAGAATTGTTTATTCTAGTTCTGTGAAAAATGCTTTTGGTATTTTGATAGGGATTGCATTGTATCTGTAGATTGCTTTGGGTAATTAGCATTTTAACAATATTTGTTCTTTCAGTCCATGAGCATAGAATGCCTTTAGTTCTTTGGTCATCTTCAATTTCTTTCATCAACATAATTTTCAGAATACAGGTATTTTAATTAAGTTTATTCCTAGCTATTTTATTATTTTGAGTTCAATTATAAATGGGATCTTTTAAATTTCTCTTTCTTCTGCTTTATTATTAGTGTATAAAAATGAAATCAATTCTGTACATTTAATTTGTATCCTGTACCTTCCTGAATTCATTTATCTGTTCTAGTAGTATTTTGGTGACTTCTTCAGGGTTTTCTATCTTTCTTTTTGGGGGGGATTTCTATATATATACTATTAAGTCATCTGTAAATATTAAACGTTGTACTTCCTCCTTACCAGTTTGGATGCCTTTTATTCCTTTATCTTGTCTGATTGCTGTGGCTAGGACTTTTAATACTATTTTGATTAAACATAGAGAGACTGGACATCCTTGTCTGACCCTGTTCTTAGGGGAAAAGTTCCCAGTTTTTTCCCCATTGAAGAAGGTATTCGCTGTGGGTTTTTCATATAAGGTCTTTATTATGTGAATTATGTTCCCTCTAAAGAGAACTTGGTTGAGAGATTTTATCATGAATGGATGTTGTACTTTGTCAAATGCTTTTTCTGCATCTACTGAATGATCATATGTTTGTTTTTTTTTTAAATTCAAGTTTATTTTATTTATTTATTTTTTAATGTTTTTATTTCTTTTTGAGACAGGGAGAGACAGAGCATGAGCAGGGGAGGGGCAGAGAGAGAGAGGGAGACACAGAATCCGAAGTAAGCTCCAGCCTCTGAGCTGTTAGCACAGAGCCTGAGGCGGGGCTCAAACTCCCGGACTGTGAGATCATGACCTGAGCGGAAGTTGGACACTTAACTGACTGAGCCACCAAGGTGCCCCTAATTTTTTTAATCTTGTTTTATTTTTGAGAGAGATATAGTGTGTGAGTGGGGGAGGGAGAGAGAGACAGGGAGACACAGAATCTGAAGCAGACTCCAGGCTCTGAGCTGTCAGCACAGAGACCAATGGGAGGCTCAAACCCATGAACTGTGAGATCAAAACCTGAGCTGAAGTCGGATGCTTAACTGACTGAGTCACGCAGGCACCCTGATCATATGGTTTTTATCCTTTTCTTATTGATGTGATGTATCATATTGATTGATTTATGGATATTGAACTATCCTTGCATTCTGGGAATAAATCCTCCTTGATGGTAGTGAATGATTTTTTTTAATGTATTGTTGGATTAAGTTTGCCAATATTTTGTTGAGGATTTTTACATATTTGTTCATCAGAGACATTGGCTTGTTCTCCTTTTTTGTGGTATCTTTATCTGGTTTTAGTATGAGGGTAACGTTGGCCTCATAGGATGAATTTAGAAGTTTTCATTCTTCTTCTGTTTTCTGCAAAATATTGAGAATACGTATTAACCTTCAAATGTTTGGTAGAATTCACCTGTGAAGCCATCTGGCCCTGGACTTTCATTTGTTGGAATTTTTTGATTAGTGATATAATTTCATTGCTGGTTATCAGTCTGTTCAAATTTTCTGTTTCTTCCTGATTCAGTTTTGGGAAGGTATATGCTTCTAGGAATTTATCCATTTCCCTTAGGTTGTCCAATTTGTTGGCATATAATTTTATAATATTCTCCTACACTTGTTCATATTTCTGTGGTGTTGTTGGTTTTCCTCTTTCATTTGTGATTTTGTTTATTTAAATTCTCCCTCAAGAATTCGTATCCATTTGACTTAGTTTTCTTGCTGTGGTTTTGCCCTGTCCTTTTATTTGAGACACATTCCTCTGTCTCCTCATTTTGTCTACCTCTCTGAGTCTGTTGCTGTGTGTTAGGAAAGTCAACTTCATCTCCTGCTCTTGAAAATAATGGCCTTATGAAGAAGAGCCCCTCAGTGCCCTGCAGTGCAATATCCCTATTCACCAGAACCTGATGCCTCAGGGGCGTCTCCTGTGTGTGTTGCATGCAGCCTGCTGTTGTGTCTTGGCTGTTTCTTCCTTCAGTCCAGTCATCTGCAGTGATTCTCTTTGCTTATTGTGGCTATCTGTTGGTCCTCTTGTTGTTAGTGGACCATTCTGGGGCCACCCTGGGCTTGAGATTAGTCTGACTAGGCTTTTGCTGGAGATCCAGTAGCACCAAATTGCAGGGTGCTTTCCTTGTGTTGTCCTTTCAGAAGTTTTCATTGGTGGGCAGGGCCTACAAGTCTACCAACTAGTCCCCAGCCCACTGCTGGGTTTCAGTCTGACTGCTGTGTGTGCGTATCTTCCCCTCTCGCCAAGGCAGGAGTCACTCTGGAGTGGTGTTGGCCCCTGTTGGCTTCATTGCACACTGCCAGGCTTGTGGCCAGGGTTTGGATGGCCTCCAGCCAAAAAGCATTTTGGAGGGGGTGGGACGTAGAGTGCCTGCAGGATCTGCACACTGGTGAGAGGGGACATGCGGTCATTGCAGGGACCAGGCTGGTCAGGACCAGTCACACAATTTTAACAAGATGCCTGCCTCCTCTGCAAAAGGAGACCTTGTGCTGCTGCTTCCAGAATCAGGGCCGGCCAGGGCCGATCTGCAAAGTGCGTGCAGAGGGGTGTCCAGTGTTAACAAGGTGCAGGCTGGACTTCCACGGGAGGGCCCTGCCACTGATGCTTGGAACGAGGCCCTGGAAAGCACATGGGTCAGGAGAGGTGGGTTGGCAAGGTTTATGCTGGTCTTCTGGGGAGGGGACCTGCAGTGTGAGGACTGAGGCAAGCATGACTGGAAAGGGCGACTCCACTGAAGCAGGGGGCAGTCTGGGAGCAGGGTTTGGTTTAAGTAAGTTAGGTAGTGAGGGTGGGGGCTAAGCTGGCTCCCACAGGTGGCCCTGTGTTCATGTGGTGGAGATAGGAGAAGGAAATGGTGCCTGCTGGCTCCTTTGCCCCTAGAAGACTCTTTCGGTGATCTCTGTCCCTCTGGGATATGCTCTGAGAAGAGTAAACACCCTCCTTCCTGTATGCCTCAGGTGTTTTTCAAACTGGACTTCTGTGCTGTATCTCCTCAGGCTATTTGTTGTGCTGTCTCTTTAAGTGGGAAGACTCAGTTTCCTATCACCCTCCAGGCTTTCCCACCATGTCTTTCCTCTTTTACCCTCTTCAGTGTGGCTTCTCCTGTACCTTTCATTGTGGAGTTTGTTCTGGCAGTCTTCAGGTCATTTTCTGCGTTATTTACGCTGATGTGAGTGTTATCTAGTTGTATCGTGGGATGAGGTAAGCTCTGAGAGTAGAGCCTAAAGTAGGTAAATCTGAGAGTAGGTAAGCTCCTACTCTGCCATCTTCCCAGTCTCTTTTTATTTTTTTTTCAGTTTTATTGAGATGTAATTGTCATACAGCATGTATAAGCTTGTGTACAGCATAATGATTTGACTTGCGTATATTATAAAATGATCGCCACAATGAAATTAGTTAACAGGCATCATGTCATACAGTTCTTGTGATGAGAACTCCTAGAATATACTCTCTTTACGGCTTTCACATACTCCATACAGCAATATTAGCTATAGTCATTATGCGGTACATTGCATCCTTACTACTTACTGATCTTATAACTCGAATTTTGTATCTGTTGGCCACCTTCCTGTAATACCCTCATCTCTCTGCCTCTAATAACTACAAATCTGATCTTTTTGTAAGTTTTTTATTTTTTTATATTCCACATAAAAGTGAGATAATACAGTATTTGCCTTTCTTTCTCGGTTTTATTTCACTTTGCATAAAACCTACAAGTCCCAACCATGTTGGCCCAAATGGCAGGATTTCCCTCTTTATTTTTTATGGCTGAAGGATATTCCATTGTACATATGAACAGCTTCTTAACCCATTCGTCCATTGATGGATGCTTATGTCGTTTCCATGTTTTGGCTATTATAAATAATGCTGTGATACACATGGGGATACAGATATCTTTTCAACACAGTGTTTTCATTTCCTTTGGATATATCTCCAGAAGTGGAATTGCTGGATCATATGGTAGTTCTACAATGGCAAAACACTCTGTCTTCTATATCGTTGTAATCAGTGATTGTCACAGTGAATGTAGGTGACCAATGTAGATTTATCAAAGGTAAACCTCCACAAATTATTTTATTTTTATTCTATGCCTGGCTCAGTTAGCGTATGAATTTTTCAATTGCTACAAAATGAAGGAGTCCAAAGCTTACTTGCTGTGAACAACAAAATTTATTGTTTCTTATTATTGTGTGTGTTGGTTGAGTGGTTTCTTTGCTGATTTCACCAGGGTTCATTTATACAGGTGTATTAAGCTGGAGGATTTGCTGGACTGGAAAGTTCGATATGGCCTTATTTCCATGTCTAGAAATAGCACACTAGCTGTCACCTGGTGTGCTTCTATATTTTCTGCAAGATAATGGTTGCTTATTTTAAATAGTACTCCCGTCAAGGCCTATTTGTCTCTGACTGTTCAATTATACATCTTTATTCTTTTTTTTTTAACGTTTTTTTTCATTTATTTCTTGAGACAGGGAGAGACAGAGCATGAATGGGGGAGGGTCAGAGAGAGGGAGACACAGAATCCGAAACAGGCTCCAGGCTCCCAGCTGTCAGCACAGAACCCGACTCGGGGCTCGAACTTACGGACTGCGAGATCATGACCTGAGCCGAAGTCGGCCGCTTAACCGACTGAGCCACCCAGGCGCCCCACATCTTTATTCTTAATGCACATTGTATTCCACAGATCAAAGTTATTTCTGGGAGACCTGGGTTAAGCAATCTGACTCTTGATTTCAGCACAGGTCGTGATCTTACGGTTCGTGGGTTCGAGTCTCACATGGGGTTCTGTGCTGATGGTGTGGAGCCTGCTTGGGATTCTCTCTCTCTCTCCCTTTCTTTCTGCTCTCTCTCCTCCCCTGCTGTCTTTCTTTCTCAAAATGAATGAATAAACCTAAAAAAAAGTTATTCCCTTTTTTTTACCTACTGTCTTTATATACTATCTTGTTTTATTTACATAGAAGGTGTTTTTATCCTGTTAGTTGGAATGAGTAGCATCATTATAAGTTTCTTACCTGAGAATATATTGCTCAACTATCCTGGGCATATTCACTTTGATTTATTTACATTGTATTTTAACCGCAGTCTCCTGCTTGTCATCACCTCGCCCATATCACTATTCTTAAGTTTTCCCAGTTCTCACCAAAATCCATTTATCTCTCTTTTCTATATACCAGCATAGGCATGTGTGTATGCACATATGCAATCTCTCTCTCTCTCCTCTCTCTTTCCCATTTCCCTTTTTCCTCTCTCTAATCAATGAAAGAGAAGAAACTCATAAAATGTGGGGTCATATTCTAAAACATTATTTCTATTTGATTTTAGGTAAGTTACATAAACTCATTAAGACCTCATTCTCTCATCCTAAATAGCCATGTAGAATTATACTTATTTTACTGGGTCTTGTGAGATAAGCATTAGAAAAAGTTAAGTTTTAAAAACTTTAAAGGGCTATAGAATGCTTAATTTGATTATGTGGGCATAATTATATGAAATATGTAATATCTACACATAATTACATTTTCAAAGTTATTCCCTTCTCAATTAAGAATAAACAGTTTTACAACTTACCTAGTTCTTTTGTTTAAAAAGTTAGGCTGCAATACATTGCAATTTCTTATTTAGTTTCTCCAGTTAAATTTAACTTCACTGTATTTGACTAGACAATTAGTAATTATAGAAGACACTAGGCATACTGTAAATCATCATGACAGGCATAGGTAGGGTTTTTATGTGTGCTTGTTTTCTTTCTTTCTCTTTTATTGAAACAATGCAATCCTCAAAATTTGTCTGTGACACGTTTGGTAACATATTTAGAGTGAAATTCATTTTCTCCTGTGCCCTTCGTGAAACTCTATTAGTATAAAAATAGCAATTTTTAGTTTTACTGTTTACCTCTTTGCAGAATGAAAGAATAACCCGAATTGTGAAAAATGTAAATCTGTCTTCAAATGATCAGACCACATGTTACATTGCAGTGGAGGTGGTACATTAAAAATAACATTCTTCTCTCTCTTTTCCTCCTTTCTTTTTCTAATATTGTGTGTGTGTTAAAATATATATTATATATAGTTATCTTTTTCTAATTATATATAATTAGATATATATGTATACGTCCTCCTTTCTTTCTCTTCCTTCTTCTTTTGACTTATAGCATGAGGTAGGAACCCTCAATGAGCTATAGCAGATGAAACGTTTTCTCAGGGCCTCTGTCCTATCCAGTGATTGTCCCGTCATTCAACAATTCGGTTCTACAATTGTAACTCACATAAATGCCAATTCTTCTGATTCTCAGTGCCAAACTCCAAGTGTCTGTGTCTGCACATACATGTGCGTGCCATATTACATGTGCCTGGCTGTCAGTTAGAGGGAGTGGCAAGGGTGATAAATCTAAAGCACAAACTTTGTTTACGCTATCTAGCTGCTAATAGATTTAAAAAATCCAACCACAAGGAGAGAAAAAAGGTTTCCCTTCAGACTAATGGTCTTATTGATTTAGAAAATTTATGTTTTGTAAGGCATTCAAGAATTTTTTGGAGAAAACTTTGTCTTTTTCCTCTTCCTTAGCTATTACTGCTTTTATAAAACACTACTATAACACTTTAATGCCCTAATTTTCTCTCTTAAAATGGATGGCTGATGCTTTTTTAATGAATTTCACTTCTGTTAGTGTTGTTTATTTTATCACATCAGGTGACACCTACTTCACAGAATACTTTTTTTATACTGACTTTATTTGGAAGAGATGTTAGAAAGTGAGAAATCTCAATTGCTTTAGAATTCACGGAACAGGTTGTTTAAATTTCATTTAAAATGAACTTAAGTTAATGCTCTTTCATACTAAAGACTAATAATAATCACCCAACCTTACTTATACTCACAGTATGCCGGCAAATGTACAGATGCTTTAAATTTAATTTTCCACTTGTAAAAATATAAATCCTATGATGGGATATTATGCAACATAAAGCTTCATATCAACGTTTAAAATGCTATACATTTTACAAAATAATCAGGTCTTAGCAATACAATATGAACAAAATCTGCAACTGATCAAAATAATTGCTACCAAGATACTTCAAAATTTAACTATGAAATGCATATGTAAAATAAATTATTCAATTATACTTTTTGAAATAAGTGAATATAGTGGTTGTATACCTGCCGATGCTAAATACAAACTGGGAAATATTTAGGACAGCATAAATAAGAAATATGGCCGTGAATTTTTATTTTTAATGTATTTTCACATTATCTAAATGTACAATAACCACATTATATATTATGCTATTTCTTTGATTTCCAACAAAGATTTACCATTTCTACTATAATCATAAATCATAATTCCATCTAAACTGTGGGCGGTTCACATGCAATTTTTAAAGAAAAACATTTTTATTGAAAGCACACAATTCATAAGTGTACTGGTGGCTACATTTTCAAAATGTGAATATACCCAAGAAACCACAGTCCATAGTGAAAATAGAATGTGATTTTGTTACATTTACTTCAAAGTGCAAAATATTTTTATGCTATCATAAAATAGTATTTAAAATTTTTATTTGTTATATTTCCTCTCTGGTAAAATTGACTTTTGAAAATTAACCTTATGCCTAAGAAGTCTTCGGCAAAATTACTTACTAATTGTGAGAGTTTATCTACAGATTCTATTGGATTTCCTATGTACACATTAGACCTGTAAATTTTTTAAAAATCACTTTTGGAATTACCTTATGAGGCATTTTCACAAAATTTGAGAATGTATTAATTCATTAAATCAGATTTAGGGAAATTGGAGGAACAAGATTGGAGTCATAAGAGAGAAGAGCAATTCCAAGGTGATAATATCTTCTAGAAAAAAAAAAACTGACAATGGACAGGGAGATGAAAATGGGCAGAGAAAACTCAAAATTATTTTCAGAAAAAATATTTATGCCATATGAAAGATCTTCAGTTCAAATGAACAAGTATTGAGACCACAGGCATATATCATTAAGAACCTATCAAAGAAGGTATGGCATATTTAACATGTTAATATGCTTGTTTTTGTAAATAATAGTTTGAAGTATTTAAGGCCTATTGTGAGGAAGTAACAAATTCTCCTCCCGCGAGTTTCCTTTTTCTTGTACCTCCTTTTTCCTCTTTTTCATTCTTTAGCGGTTACCACCTTTTCTTGTAACTGCTGGCACTTCATTTGCTTTTGCTTTGTTTCCACAATTGCAGCCTCTACTCCGATGATTGATTACACAGAATGCACACTCAGCTTTCAAATGCCATGAAAACTGTGATGAAAAATGAAGAAAATAAGCCACCACTGCTCTTGGTAAGAAGAAAAAACAATCCATATTCACTTTCATGTAGGCTTCATGGCCATTTAAATGATCTTTTTGCTTTCACAAAATTCAGCTGAGAACAAGATAGTTTGTTCATTTAGATAATTATGCCAATATGTTCTCTTTGAAAATAACTGCATTAATTGCATTGAAATAATCTCATTTTAACTATTGATGATAACTAACTGGCATAATATCGCAAAAAGCAGAGGATTTTGATTTTATAATCAATTCAATATGAAAGAAGCATGATATGTATAAAAGATACTTTTTTTTTTTTTTCTTGAGAAGGTGAGAACTTTACAATGAAAGGATTCTTCTTATGGTCAGAGATCACCTGGAATTGTTGACTTACCATATTTTGATGTGCTATATCATTCAGGAATAGATTTCATTTTTAGTTTCATTAGTATCAACCTGATGATAGGATATTTTTCATACATTAGGAGCGTGGGAAATTGTTAGACGCTAAGAATTCATCTTCTATCATCGTCTCTCATCCTTTGGAAGAACTATTTGAAGTCATATTTCATAAAATTCCTCACAAAAGGCCTGCAATGTCTAGTTGCAGATGGCATTAATCAGCTCCATTACACATTCTTTATCAATTTTTTATCCTTTGTGCTTCACTTCCCACTCTCTCATTCTATCTTCTTGGGATCACCTCCTAAATTAATGTCCTGTCCCCAAGTCCCTGCCTCAGGCTCAGCATTTGAGGAATCCAAATGAAGATACCTACAAACAAGATGTGTGAAAACTCATCAAATTGCTTTTCTCCATCAGTGAAAATGATCATAATTTTTTTTCTTGAATATCAGTGATGGATTTTCTGTTGCAAATCATGAATTCCAATAAATTATTTTTCTTCTATCATATAAGATTTGATTAACTGTAACTTATAATTTAAGATTTTTTTATTATGTGTATACTATTACTATTAAGTTACTATTGAGTTATAATAGTTTTGACTTGTTTTTGTTTTTCTATGAAACTAAAAGATTTTCAAGTATGCAAAATACAATTTAGATATAGAAAACAAAATATTAATTGTTTTCAGCACATCTCTTTGAATTTTGTTATATCAAATAGGTAAGTTTTAAATAAGGAATATAGGTGATGGGAACGTCCAACTTTGGCTTAGCTCATGAGTTCACAGCTCGAATGTTCCAGTCCCCACATCGTGCTTTGTGCTGACAGCGCAGAGCCTGCTTGGATTTTCTGTCTTCTTCTCTCTCTGTTCCTCCCCCAGTCATGTTCTCTCTCCCTCTTTCTCTCAAACAATAAGTAAATAAATAAACAAACAAACATTTAAAAAATTTAAAAAAAAAGAATATAGGTGGTGAACATAATAGAATATCTGAATCAGCTTTGCCAAACATTACATCAATATACATTATATGACAAACCACAAAAGCCTTTTCTCTTAAAACACACAACAAAACAAACAAACAAGCAAAAACTTGTCTCTGGGTCCAAAAAAACAACTCAGTAAACACATAAACATTACTATACAGTATGATAAAAAAAATTAAAGTACAAATAAAATGGTGGCTTATTGAAAACAAAATGTTTGTAACATCTGTGACTCCAAACTGACATCTGTAAATTCAGAGATTACAAATCACGGGGCGCCTGGATGGCTCAGTCGGTTAACCATCTGAATCTTGGTTTCAGCTCAGGTCACGATCTCACGGTTTCATGAGTTTGGTGTGCAGCTTGCTGGGGATTCCCTCTCCCTCTTGATCTGCTCCTCCCCCACTCACACTGTCTCTCTCTCTCTCTCTCAAAATAAATAAATAAACTTAAAAAATGTTAAAAAAAACAAAGACAAGAACTTGCAAATCATAAAAAAGAAAGAAGAATACTCATAAAAATGTATCAACAAACTCTTGATAAGATAAAATTTTCCAATAATAAATTTAAAAATGTTAACATTCAAAAGTGATAATTTGTTTAAAAATTAAAGTAATTATAAATTACATTTTCCTGGAGCACCTGGGTGGTTCAGTCAGTTGAGCTTCCAACTTCAGCTCAGGTCGTGACCTTGTGGTTCATGGGTCGGAGCCCCACATCAGGCTCTGTGCTGACATCTCAGAGCCTAGAACCTGCTCTGGATTCTATATCTCCCTCTCCCTCTCTCTCTCTGACTTTCCCTCCCTCTCCCTCTCTCTCTCTCTCTCTCAAAAATAAACATTAAAATTTTTTTAAATAGATAAATTACATTTCCCTATTGAGGAAACAAAGATTACTTATCTTTCTATGTATATAATTTATAATCATACATCAAGAAATCGGCAATTGTAAGAAACCTGTAATTATACATTTTCATAAGTTTTTGAGCTTACTCTGCCAATATAAAATAAGTGATAACAACATTCATATGTTTATTAATAATTAAATTTTAGTAATTCATTCTATAAGCATAATAAATGATGACTAAAATATTTTGTACTATTTGTAAAAGTGAAAATTTGGAAATAGACATGTTAAATAGGTAACTTATAAAACTAGGAAGTAATGAATAGAGGTCAATTAAGCTATGCTTTTTGTAAGAGTTTTTGAAGATGTGAGGAAATGTTTTGTGTGTGTGTGTGTTTGTTTTTTAGAGAGCATGTACACACAGGGGAGGGGACAGAGGGAGAGAGTGAGAGAAAGAGAATCTTAAGCAGGCTCCACACTCAGCATGGAGCCTGATGTGGGCCTCAACCCCATGACCACGGTATCATGACCTGAACTGAAATCAAGAGTTGGATGCTCAATGACTGAGCCAGCCAGGCACCCAAGGAAGTGATTTTTTAATTTTTTTTAATATTTACTTTTGAGAGACAGAGTGAGAGAGAGAGAGAGAGAATGGGAGCAGGGGAGGGGCAGAGAGAGAAGGAGACACAGAATCCAAAGCAAGCTCCAGGCTCTGAGCTGTCAGCACAGAGCCCAACGTGGGGCCCAAACCCCCAAACCGTGAGATCATGACCTGAGCCGAAGTCGGATGCTTAACCGACTGAGACACCCAGGTGCCCCAGGAAAGTGATTTTTGAATAGAAAGGGAGAGAGAGAAGAGAAAAGAGAAAAAAAAAAATTCCCAATTTAATGAGACTATTTAGACTAATAGAAACTGCAGACATACAAATTTAAATGCAATTAATGTCTAATTACTTGGAATATCATAATAAGTTTAATTTTATTCTGCTTTTTTAGGATTTTTTAAAATGAAAACATATAACATCTTATCCACAAAAAATATTATTAAAAATGAAATACAGCAAAAGAAATTCCCCTTGTTGTATTTCATTTTGTTTGATTTCTGGATTATTTTGTAATTTATGGCTTTTATTTTATTTCTATATATCCACTATAATGCAGGAACTATTTTTTAAAAAATAGAATCAAAAGCCTTTGTATCTCAAGCAAAAATAGCTCTTGGAATCAGCAAGCTGAGGTGTCTTCTTTCCAGGAAATGCATCTAGAGAAAGGAAATCTAAATAACCATAAATATACATTGATGGAAGCTTTACTTTGACTGAAAACATGGATGGATTTCATAAGCTTCTTATGTAAATAAAGACTTTCTATTCAAGTTATTTGATTTCTTTTTTCATTTTCTTTCACTCATATAAACAAAAGCTTTTTGTCAAATAATGTCATTCATGCCGGTTTGCACTAATCAAATGAATAATTGATACTTATGTTACGCCACAGGGAGTTTCCTTCTTGGCTTGTGTTATTTTACACAAGGATGAAGGATCTTGTGAGGCAATTGAATCAGCTATTTGCTGCCTTGTCTCTCATATTAGCTATTTTACATAAATTGTGTTTATTGGGGAGTTATAAATGGCACCCTGCTATCTTCATGAAAAAAAATCAACATTTTCAAACGTTTTTTACATTCCCAACAGAGAGCAGAAATCAAAACACGGATGAACAACTAAAGCAGGGTGCTTTAAAAACAATATATTAGAAATGATGTCTGTTTTGAAATTTCAATGTCAGTCTTTTGCTACCACAGAACTATATTCTTCTTTATTTACCATAATTACCTGCAAAGCAGGTAAATTATAGATCCCATCTTTAAATCCCAACATTATCCATCTACAAATGATTTACTGACATTGCTTTACACTATACATCTACCCAATACCAGGAAAATATTTTTGTTTCTACATTTACATGCTTATGAGTTCTCCATTACTTTTTGAATTTGAAAATCAAATATGTCAAAATAATTTTGGATATCTAAAAGTAGTTAATATAACATAAGTATCAAAAAGCAGTGAATGTAGGGGCACCTGGGTAACTCAGTAGGTTAAGAGTCCAACCCCTGCTCAGGTCACAATCTTAGGGTTTGTGAGATCGAGCCCCACACAGGGCTCTGTGCTGACAGCTCGGAGCCTGGAACTTGCTTCCGATTCTGTGTTTCCCTCTCTCTCTGCCCATCTGCAGCTCACATTCTGCCTCTCTCTCTCAAAAATAAATAAACATTAAAAAAAAAAAAAGTTAAAATGGAGTCCTTTGAGCTTTTGTACCTCAACTTGAACTCAGATTGTCTACGATACTCCCAGAGCTCTTGAGAAGTACAAGGCAAGTGGGAAAATTGAACAAGGGAAAGGCAACTTCTGAATATATCTCTTGGTAATTTTAGCATAAATCTATGGTGACACACTGTGAACATCATTGCTCGTTTTGTATGTCATTCCATATACAAAAGCCCATTCTTTCCTGCTCATGGCTCAGATTATATTTCTTTCTCTTCTTGTTATTCCTTGCTAGCTTTTCTTAAAATTATTTAATCCAAGGAAACTTTTAAGATGACATTATGCACCCACAAGAGGAGCTTGTGAAATGAAGCATCATGAGGTTATATTTCTTAGTGAAAACAAGTCTTATGTAAATTTCTTTGTGCAAAAATATATTTCAAAATATAATACCATTTTTAAAGTAGTTATGAAAGAACAAAGCTTAAAAATAAATCAGGAAACAGCCAAACTCTCTTTAAAATGCCTATAATCTTTGACCTTGTCACCAACCATGTATAGCTTTCAGTTTGTCCACCTCCTTGTCAGCACTGGTTATTATCAGTTTTATCATATTTTTTTAAATATTCTAATGAGTAGGTAGGTACCAGTATCTCATTTTTCCTTCAGTTTGCATTGCTTTAGTAAGACACGATGTTAAGAATATTTTCATATGTTTATTGGCCACCCATAATGTATATCCTCTTTGTCAAAATGTCTTTTCCTATTTTTTGTAATTTATCTGTTTATATCATCTTACTGTTGATTTCAACAGTTATTTACATACTCTGGATTTATAGGCTTAGTCATATATGTGATTTATATATATTTTCTCCTCGTCTTCACTTTATCTCTTCATTCTCTTAACTGTGTGGTGATACAAAAGTTTTTAATTTTGATAAGATTCAAATTATCATTTTTTTTCTTTCATGCATCATGTTTTTGGTGACATAATTAGATACTCTTTGCTAAATCTAAAGGCACACATATTTTCTTTTATGTTTCATTCTTCCACATTGAGATTCAAGCTTTGCATCTGGAGGTTCAATTGTTTCTACCCCTTTTGTTGAAAAGACTATCATTTTCTAATTAAATCTAGCCACTTTGTGCCTTCATTGTAAATGAATAATTAAATACAATAAATTATACAATGAGTATTTGCAGGGGTTTACTTTTGGCCTCTTTATTCTGATCCATTTATTGAAATTTCTGTTCTTTCCACTAAGGGGTGGATTGCTTCCTTTTATTATTAATTAATTAATTAATTTATTATTTATTTATTTATTTTTGTGAAACGGTGATCGTTAAATTACCTATGTTAAAATAGAAACTGAAGCGTATTCAAAGTTTTGAGAGTTTATTTGAGCAAAAATGAATTCAAATCAGGCAGCACCAAAGCAGAAGTAGTTAGCAATGGTCCACCCCAAGGAGCTGGAGAAAGACTTTTGTAGGGAAGAGGCAAAAAGCAAAGCAAGGAAATTATTTGATTGGCTGCAGCTTAAAGCCTAGTTGGCTGATTGTGACTGGTTATCTATCCTTAGGTTTTAACTTCATAACCAAGAAGCATTGACCGGTTTAGATTTTATTTGCTTCCATAGGCTGCTATGGCATTAGAGGCATCTCAGTGTAGTGATCTCCATGTTTAATTGATTTAACATGTACCTTACATTGTGAGGATCAAAGGAATTAATACATGCGAAGAACTTCTGATCAGGGGCTAGCATGTAGTGAATGCACTTTATGTGCTAGTCTCTCAAAACATCTGACTTCAAATCAGCAGGCTGTCTCTCCATGTTTCCTTTATGCTCTGGAATTTCCAGAGGGCTGTTTTCCAGGTAACTAGAGGATAAGCATAAAAGTAATCACATATATGTTAAAAAAATTATTAGAAAAATATGTTGCTAACATTTGTTTTAATTGGCAAGGTGGCTAGAAGCTCCTTGCAATATTTCTCAGAAAGCAAGAGTTTCTCAAAGTACACTGTGGGAAATGCTCTTCTAGCAGTTATGGTACATAAAAACAATCAGCTTCCAAAAGTCTTGCTGCACAGCATTAAAAAAGAAAGAAAGAAAGATACAGACCTCATTCCTTTTTTCTGTCTATAGAAAATGTTTCTTTGGGGATACACAGTGTTTGGCGTTCAGTTGCATCTGGAGAGAACCCAGTTCTAAACCTAACTTGAATTTTCTTTTGAATATAAAAGGGCCATTTAATTTACATTTTTTCACATTTCTGTGTTTCTCAGCACACCGGGTTTCCATTCATCAAAGTAGGACAATTTTTCCTGTTGACCATAGCAGAAAACAAGTGTCGCTTCTCCTGTTGTCGTTTCTATTACCTGTCTCTAATCTCTCTTCCGCACAGCCCTCAAACATTATCAGTCTTAGAAGAGAGTAAATTGAAAAATCAAAGAATGATTTTTAAATCTGTGCACAGCTGCACTAAAAACCGAATTCCAAAGAGGGGTCCCCCTGCGCTTTTTTTTTTTTTTCTCTGTCATGAGGTTTGGCGATAAAAGCATGCCTGTGAGGGACAAAGGGACTGGAGCTCTCAGCAAGGAGAGCTCTCTATTCAGATCGAACACAGACCTTTGGGTGATTGACAGGGGCTCCCACATCCCCTCTGTTCTCTGGCATCAGGCACACCCTGAAGCAAGGCCCTCTGTGGGTTTTCTGGGCAGCGTTCCCTCAGCAAGGATTTTTAGGACGCCTCAGTGAGTCCACAGTTGGCTCTGCAATGCTAAAAATCTTGGTAAAAAATGATGCTGTTGGTAACTATTCCCTTTCATTATTCCAGAAAATTAATTTATGTACAGTTAACAATAAACAAGCATCATCTTCCATTATTCTTGTGAAGAATTTTCGTATTAAGTTTTCTTATTAAGAATTTACAGGGCACCTGGGTGGCTCAGTCAGTTAAGCGGCCGACTTCGGCTCAGGTCATGATCTCAGGGTCCATGAGTTCGAGCCCTGCGCGTTGGGCTCTGTGCTGACAGCTCAGAGCCTGAAGCCTGTTTCGGTTCCGTGTCTCCCTCTCTCTCTGACCCTCCCCCGTTCATGCTCTGTCTCTCTCTGTCTCAAAAATAAATAAACGTTAAAAAAAATAAAAAAAAAAAGAATTTTCACAGGGGGCACCCGGGTGGCTCAGTCAGTTGAGCGACCAAGAGTTGACTTCTGCTCAGGTCATGATCTCACAGTTGTGACATGGAACCTGGAGTGCGGCCCCATGCTGGACACCTGGCGCCTGGTTCACACGCACGCTCTCAGGTCTCTCTCTCAAAATACAAAAAGGGAAAAGAATTAAAAGAATATTTAAAAATAACTTATCTGTGAACATTGTATTCTAATATTCATGGTTCCACTGCGGCAAATACCAGTGAGAAAAATCTCTAGAATATGGAATTAGTAACTCAGGTTTCAAAAGGTTAAAAATATTTATGTAACCTCTTACAGGGCATATTGATATTTATTTATTGTGATACAGAAAAACACCTGAAGCTGTACATGTAAACGTGCCACAGGCCACTTAGAAACTGAGAATGTGTGAAAGTAAGTGCACTACGGAGATGGGGGTGTTAAGAGCATTTTTGAAGATGAAACAATATAATACAAAAAAAACAAAAAACAAAAAACAAAACAGTGGTTTTTTTTTAGAGACTCTAGATTATTTTTTAAAGAAAACACCACATGAAAGAACGAATACCTCAAAGCATTTTTTCTTTTTTATTTAAGGGAAAGAATCTCAAGTAGGCTCCACGCTGAGTGTGGAGCCCAAAACAGGGCTCAATCCCATGACCCTGGGATCATGACCTGAGCTGAAATCAAGAGCTACCCAAGGGCCCCTCAAAGCAATTTTTCAGGTATAATTTTATTGAGGTATAATTAACATACAAAAACAACATACCCTTTATTGAGGTATAATTAACATACAAAAATAACATACCCTTTATTGAGGTATAATTAACATACAAAAAGCTGTTTATATTTAATGTGTACAACTTGATGAGTTTAGAGCAAGAGTTTAGAGCAAGAGCTGATCTGTGAAACCATCACCGCAATTTACGTCATAAACATATCCATCAACTCCAAAAGTTTCCTCTCACCCTGAAAGCAATTTTTAGATACATGGCGGGTATTTTAGGTATACTCTTTTCTTGCATATGAACATGTACGCACACAGTGCACGGCCATTCCATGTATCTATAAAATAATTTACCTATCCAGTGTACCTAATGTATTGATAACTTCAACACATAATAAACTGAGGGACAAAAGTCAAGATGAATGGTTTCAAAAGGTGCCTTAATGGGTAAAGATATCAGTATTTACTTTTATTAATTACTCGTGTTCCATAAACTCTGAGTGTGATGATGACAGAAACAGAAGACTAACATTGCTTTTTGGGGAATAAATTACCATATAAATTACCTATATTTCTGTTATTTTGTGTGTTGAGTTGAATTGTGTCCTTTAAAATGATATGTTGAAGGGTGCCTGAATGGCTCAGTCACACATCTGACTCCTGATTTCTGCTCCGGTCATGATCTCATGGTTGGTGAGTTCCAGCCCCACCTTGGGCTTTTCACTGACAGTGATGAGCCTGCTTGGGACTCTTTCTCTCTCTCCTTCTCTTTCTGCTCCTCCCCTAGTTGTGCTCTCTCAAAATACATACATACATACATACGCATATAATAAATAAAATGATATGTTGCAATCCTAATCTCTGCATCTATGAAAATGCCTTTACTTGGAAATAGGGTATTTGCAGATGTAATCAAGTTAAGATGAGGCCATGTTGCACTAGTGTGGGCCCTAAATCCAACCATAGTATCCATGTAAGAGACCCAGAGATACAGGCACACATGTGAAGGTAAACAGAGAATGTGGTGATGTGTCTTTAAGCCAAGGAATGTCAACTATTGCCAGCAACTACCAAATGCTAGGAGAAATGAAACAGATTCTCCTTCAGAGCGAACACCTTGATTGAAATTTTCTGGTCTCCAGAACTGTGAGAGAATAGATTTCTGTTGTGTGAAGCCATCTAGTTTGTGGGATATTGTTATAGAAACCCATGGAAACTAATATACTGCCTTTTAACTAATATACTATAGAAGGAGAATCTACCAAACATAATAAAGAAAATTAAAAATAACTGAAATTGCAAAATCCAGAGGGAACTGTAGCATTTATCTATCATTGTTAACATTTTCTTTAGCTTTATATATGTTTTGTATGTTTAACATGTTTGTAGTAGTCAAGTTTATTAATAATTTCCTTTGCAATTTATTGATATTTGTACAATAATAAAAGGACTTTCCAATTATATATAACATATATATATTATATGCCAATATATAATATATATTTCCCAATATATAATTTATATTTCCAAAAAAAATAATTCACTTAAATACTCTTAATGTTTCATTTTTATATTTAAATATGACATGTCTTTCCTCTCTGCCCTTTTCTCCCTTCCTTCCTTCCTTCCCTCCTTCTTTTCTTCCTCACTTTCTGTAGTATAATGAGAAAAGTCGAGCTTTATGATTCAAACAACCAACAAAAAGTCTCAATATTACCTTCAATAGTGCATCTTTTCCCAAATGATTTAAACTGCCACGTTTATTATACATTACATTATATATGCCAATAACTTCCTTTTTTTGCTTCGTATTCCATTTCATTGATCTTCCTTTCTGTTTCTGAAAGATTGTCATATTCCTTTCAATATAAATATGTAATATTTACATATTTGGAGTATTTAATTTACTCATTATCACCTTTTTTGGTTCAGATTTTGTTATTCTATTAAATGTAATATTTCAAATAAAATTTGGAATCACTTTTTTAAAAAATCATTATTAATTTTAATAATATATTTAGCTTATATAATCAGAAAAATACCAATAACAATTATTATATTATATTCCAGCATACATGTTCTAAAATTTGTATGATCTATCTATCTATCCACCTACATACGATTTTTTTTTTTTTTAGGAGAGAGTGTGAGTGGGGGGCCCAGGGTCAGAGAGAGAGATGGAGAGAGAGAATCTCAACCAAACTACACTTTGTCAACCCAGGGCCCCATGTGCAGCTGGTCTCATGAACAGTGAGATCATGACCTGAGCTGAAATCAAGAGTTGATGTTTAACTGACTGAACCACGCTCAGTTCTTAGCAAGAAAAACTTAACATGAGAAAAGTTAATTATTCATACAATCATATATAATCTCATTCCAATCTTACTCTTTAGTTAACTGAATTCATATCATATATACACTGTTTTCCTCAGTGGTTACATCATCCACCTGCACCTACTCCAATCATGTCAACACAGCCTCACATCTCTACACACAGATGAGCCATGATAATTACCAAAAATGTTTGTCTTTTCTCAAAACTATCTACATAATTGTCATCATAAATTTTCTAGAAAGTGAATAGCTTACCTTTTTTTATTCACTTACAACCACAGTTTAATGTCTGACCGGTACCAGTATTCCATTTACAGATTAACAAAATCTTTCACCATTCTTGTCTTTTTAAACATTTCAATTTGGTTTTGTTTATGTTCAGTTTTTCACTAGTATAAACAACACTGCAGTAAGTATCCTTGTAGATAAATCTTACTGTACATCCTTCTTTCTTTCTTTTTTTCTTTTTAAATTTTTACCTAAATTCTAGTTAGTTAACAACATCATTTACATTTTTAAATTCCTTTCCTAATTTGGCTAAGGTACCTTTTTGCAGTTTGCTTCAAATTTATTTCTCTCTTGTCCATTTTGTTTCCATTTCTTGGAACAATGTAACAATAAATATGAATTTATTTAACTACTTTGTAATTGAATGATCTCTACTTTTGAAATATATTTCCATTTTCAAGATATTGCAAAGTAACTCTAATTATCTTTGATTACTCTTTAAACGGAGCATCTATTCATTTCTTATCAATTTTAAAAATATTTTCCTTTTTGTAATATCAATTCATCTCTGTCATTTTTATTATATTCATTATTCGTTTATGTTATAAGTTCCTTAAGTAATTTGGATAATATAGAAATTTTGTCTGCTGTGATACAATATTTTTGTTCTGTTTTTGCTCATTGATATTATTTATATCTATTCTCATCAATATCTATTTTTTAATAGTTTCTTGATTTTTAGTCTTGATTAGAAAAGGCTTTCTATACTCAAAATAATTCACACGGTGTCTGATTTCCTTGTAACATCTTCATGCTCTTTAAGAATATTTAAATATTTTATTCACCTGGATTTTAATTTTCACTATGATGAAGACAAGGAATTCATTTTTCTTCCTTCCTGTTGAATATCATGTGTCCGCTATCATTTATGAAAATGTCCATAATCTCTGCTGAATCAAACTTGCCGTATTCCTCTATATTAATATGTCATATTTGGAAATTTAGTTCTGGCTTCTCTATTCAGTTTCATTGATTTGTATATTCCTACATGAGTCCTAACTTAATTTGATTAGTGTCCACTCTCTATATTTTAATATCTTCTTCTTAAAAATATTTTTTTATAAGTAGGCTCCATGTCCAATATGGGTCTTGAACTCACAACCCTGAGATCAAGAGTCACATGCTCTACTGGCTGAGCCATCCAGGTGCTCCTATATTTAATATCTTTTTAAGGAAATTGTCCACTGAACGGTTTAGTAGCATTGTTGTTTAAATTTATTTAATCCCCAATTTTTGTTGTGGATACTTCTGCTACACTCTATCACTTTCCTTTGGCCCAACTTTAATTCCAGCAGCATCTACATTAGATAATCCTTGGGAATTTAAACTTACCTGTCACTGTCAGACCCTAGACAAAGTCAAGGTCTTGTCCAAGGTTTTTCCATTTTCATCTCCTGGTGTTTTGCAACACCCACAGCCTATTTGACTCAAGTTCTGTGCAGTCCTGAAATTGTGTCCCTCAGATCCATCCTCAAAGATTAAGGGAATAAAGATGGTTTAATACTCAAAGAATAGGGTTTTATATAGAATAAAGAAGGTTTACTCAAAGATTAAAGATGGTTTTATACATAAAGAATAAGGAAATAGTTTTATACTACCAAAATACTATCAAATACCATCAAATGCTTATATTAATTGAGAACTTACATTTTTATGATGATATCTAAGTATTTTCTATAAATAACTTTACATTTGGTTTCAGGTATTATTTTATATCTACCAATGGCTTTATAATTGTTGCATATAGATACTGTCTTATCTGAGTATCTCTTCTTAAGTATTTTCTTTGTTTTTTTTTTCTGTAAGTTTTTTTTTTTTTAACATTTACTTATTTTTGACAGACAGAGTGACAGAGCAAGAGTCAGGGAGACAGGATCCCAAGCAGGCTCCAAGCTCCAAGCTGTTAGCATAGAGCCAGATGCGGGGCTAAAGCCCACAAGCCATGAGATCATGACCAGAGCCTAAGTCAAACACTTAACCAACTGAGTCAGCCAGGCACCCCACTTCTTAAGTATTTTCAAGTATTTTATTGTATTATTTCGTTGTTGCTAGTGGAATATTTTTATCCATTTCATTCCTAATATTTAGGTTAAAATTAAGGCAAATTTTCTTCATTCTAGCAACCCTAACCTGGGAATTTTCTAGGTTTTCATCTTTTAATTTAGCAAAACAGAGATTTTATATTTTCTGAAGTTGATATCGGTCACTTTGTTTCAACTTTTATTTGCCAAATTCTCCAAGGACGTGTTAAACCATAAAGATGATAGTAGGCATACTGGCCTGGATAATTATTTTAAACAAAGCAGTTTATTGTGTAACCATTGTGCATATTACTTCCTTTGGGCTATTGGTGCCTGTCTTTGTTATACTTGCCTAATTGCCTTCTGGTCCAGCGATATTTAGGGGTTTGTTTTAGACTGCTCTGTTGAATTTTATCACATACTCTTACGATGCAATGATTTTTTTCCTCTCCTTTATTTTTGATATAATTAATTCACTGAGAAGGAGTTGGCCTACTAAGAATATTGGTATGCTTTTCTTTTCAAAGACTCCATAAAATACGAGACAGAGCCACGTATCATAAAGTTTGGGTACTTTTTTGAAGGTTATAGTTTGTGTTCTAAACCAGAAAGTTATAGATGGGATTATTTACCTCATGGCCAATATGCATGGACCTGAAAGCCAAGGGATAGAAGTAGAATTGGCTTTTTTCACCATTACAGCTAATGACCCATTTCTACGTTGTTTCTTCTCCTCATGAATCTTTAGACTTTGTTCATCCAGAGGCCTTTATACTCAGGAAGATGTTTAATTAGTAGACAAAACAATGGTTCCACAGAACTGAACATTGAGGTCTGCTCCTCCCAAATATAGATACCTCATGTCATTAAACAAACAGGGCACAATGAAGGTTACTACATTATCTGGGATAATGAATGACTATCAAGGGAAGGGGTTTTGGGAGTAGGAATATATCTGGAGTCTAGGGAACTATTTGTGATAACTCTGAGTACTGCCATAACCAGTGGTAAAAATTAATAAGTAACTACACTCAACTCAAATTGATACTCAACATTCAGATATTTCATATATAATCATTTGAGTTGCACCATCAGTTAAAAATTACTGATTGACTGAAGGAGCTATTTCAGAACTTAGGGCACATGAAATAAGCGGTAAGAGACCATTATAAATAAGATTATGACAAAATACAAAAATAAAGAATATAATAGTTATTCATATGTGTGTGTTGTGTGTGTATTTTTACTTTGCTGTGTTTGTATATATTTTGTATATAAAGCAATTATCTTTTTCTCCTGTTATTCCTTTCACCAGTTAATTTATATAAAGATTGTTATTGGTGACTAATTATATAACTTATCTTTTAAATTATAGAATATGTAGTGGGGGATTGTAGTTAGCCAGAAGAATAACCCTCACGCAGAAAGAATAACAAAGGTTGATATAACTTTGCTCATCCATTTTGGGGAGAGATTGAGCAATTTCTTTTTCTTGAGCAAAAGATGCATTATGTTGTTTCTATTGTTATTCTCATGTTAAAATTTTGGGGTAAGTAGGTTAGTATATTTAAATGTTGAGTAGACAATGGCTTTACTATAATTCAAACAATCAATTAACATTTAGTACCCATTTCTACTTCTTTCTCATAAGTTTTCATGTAGACCAGAGACTGAATAGGTAAAACAAAATGTCTCATCCTCCTTTGCAACATATTTGAATGCAAATAAATGTCCATTAAATGCATTCACTTGCCAAATTTGTGCAACAGGCTTTGCTTTATGGTGCTTTCTCTATTTGCGTTCTTGCAAAGGTTGGGGAAACTTGTCTGTTGGCAGAACACCTTCAATGTCAAGAGCAGCTAGACCCAAAGATGGTATCACCTAAGTCATTTGCAAAAGGCAACAGCATCATGCATAGTCTCCTGAGCCCCACTCCTATCCAACCCTTTTCCTTAAACCTACTTCCCTGAATTAAATCCCATATCCTTAAACATGCAAAAAGTTATTTTTGTTTTTGTTTGATTGTTTGCTTTTGCAATGGTACAGACTCATGGGAGATAAATTTGGCAAAAGGAAGACTAAAAAAATAAATATTTACAAAATATTTTAATTCATTAGAGGAAGACAAGGGGGAGGAATTCAATGGCAATGGATGGAGAAAAATGTATCTTGTGAGGGGAAATAGTTGAAATATTGCTTACAATAAAAATAAAACTCTATACATCTGATTAAAAGCGTTAGAGAAAGGACAGAAGCTATAAATTGAATTAAAACTGGTAGATCTTGGGAAACCTGGGTGGCTCAGGCGGCTGAGCATCTGACTTCAGTTTGTGTCATGACCTTATGGTTTGTGAGTTCAAGCCCCACATTGGAATTGCTGTGTCAGCAAGCTTTGAATCTTCTGTCCCTCTCTCTCTCTCTCTCTCTGCCCCTCCCTAACATGTGTGTGCACTTTTCTGCTCTCTCTCTGTCTCAAAAATAAATAAACATTTAAAAAAAACCTGGTAAACCTCAAATTTATTCACAGAAAAAGTGAAAGAATTAGTGCTCATTTTTGTCTTACGGTTGAGATGATTCTGGCATTTGATCTTCCAGGTCACTTATTTGAATCTCAGTAGAGACTATTTTAGATCTGGAGGTTTGCTACTAAAATATTGCATTAAGAACACATTTTTTTCTGCTTTTCAAATTATTTAATATTGGATTTATTTAAGTAAATGCATTGGAGTTGTTCGGTTTGATCCTTTCATCTCCAAGTGCGTGATAGCTAATTGAATGAAAAGTGTAGCAAAGTGAAATTTGAGTATTAAGATTGATTCACTTGTAGAAAGATGCCAGTCCATCTCATATTAATGCATAAAAGCCAGTTTATGTATTAATATACAATCTCTTTCCTTTTCTTAGAGGATTTACTTTTTAAAAAATTAATTGTAATTTTTTTTTCTCTGTCCCTTTGAGATAGAAATCATTTTAAAAGCCTCCTTCCAGTTTTACAACCCGGGATTGCCTTTCTCAAGTACTGAGAGATGTCTCTTTGAAATGTAATAAACAAAGGAGATAGTGCCCCTATCTCAGGGTCTTGATGGGAGGGTAGGATCCTAACTTCGGTGGATGCCTTGTTACAGGCTATAAACTGATCTCTAATTGTGAAGTTTGCTGGTCTTTTGGGAAAGACCAATTGACAAACACAGGTGGCCTAGGATCGTCCTGCTCCAGCTATTAAAAATATCCCACAAGGCACTGGGGTGGTTCAATAAGTTGTGCATCCCACTTTTTTATTTTAAATTTATTTATTTATTTGTTGGTTTGTTTATTTATTTATTTTTGAGTGAAAGAGAGAGCACGTGCAGGAGGGGCAGAGAGAGAGAGATAGGGAAAGAGAGAATCCCAAGCAGGCTCCAGGCTGTCAGCATGGGGCTTGAACTCACAGAACTGTGAGATCGTGACTTGAGCCAAAATCAAGAGTCCGAGGTTAACCGAGTCATGCAGATACCCCTGAGTGTTCCACTCTTGATTTCAGCTCGGGTCATGATCCCAGGGTCTTGGGATCAAGTCCTGTGTTGGGCTCTGCACTAAGCATGGAGCCTGCTTGAGATTATTTCTCTCTTTCCCTCTACCCAGCTCCCCTGTTCTCAATCTCTCTCTCTCAAAAAAAAAAAAAAAATTCCAGGCTTTAGTTTCAATAGAGTTCAAGTCAACTGGTATTCTGGATTCTCTGCCATATTATAATACTTTTGAGTAAAGTCTTTGCTTCCATTTTGCTCTGACAGAGGATATTTATTAACAGGTATTAATGCTAATTACAGTTATAGATGTTCCATTTCTAAACACTATGGAAATGAGTTAAAAGAAAATTACTTCTTCCTTCTATGTTTTGTGTATTCCTAGAAAAATATTGAAACCTTTGTTTTTTTGGCCAATATTTATTCTATTTTTTTTAATAGTGCACTGAATAAGCTGGTCTTGATAAAATATGAGCTAAAGCAAATTTATTCAGTTTTACAGTTGATCCTTTCAACTTGCTTCTTTGACTTGCTTTTTTCCTTCTTTTTAACATCTGGATGAAATCTTGAGCTTTTGCAATAAGTCCCAAGTAATAAACAAATCCAGCTTACTCTCAAAATCATTTACTGTCATCCCTCACCCAAGTTAATGCTACTTTAGGCTCGAAGGTGGAAGTGAGTGCAGAAGAAAGAATGGTCTCTTCTCTTGTCCTCTTTGCTTCCTTCCCTCTTGAAAGCTTCTGTCTGTAGCACCTCTGGGGTTAGGCCTAATGGGGAAGTCTCTATAAGACTAGAGGAGATGCAGACTGGCAGATCATGGGCACCAAAGATGATGCTTTCTCTCACAAGGTACTGTTTTGGGTTCCTCATAAATCTCTTTTCTGAGCACTTTGGACTATACTTCCCTGATAAGGCCAATGCCTCCTCATCTTTACCTTATGATCTCTTCTTTACAGTCTCTGTCTTCTAGTGGTCTAGTGATCTCAATGCGTTTTTTTTTTTGTTTGTTTGTTTTTTGTTTTTTTTGTTTTTTTTTTTTGAGGGTGGATCCTTGTAAAATAACTCACATCCAGATCCCTTCTTCAGGGTCTGAATCAGGTTCACATAAGGCATGCAATTGTTTTGGGACGACCAAACTTGAAACATGCAGGTAGTTTTCAAGGTAACTCCCTTTCCTTTTCTGCCAGCCAACATCTTAATTTTAGATTATTTACTTGTAAATTAATAGCAAACCCTAAATGCATATTAAACTGTAGAAAAATGGAACTGTTCCTTAGGTTTAGGCTTGCTTCTGATACTCCAAGCCAAAAGTTATAATTACTATCTTCTTATGAAGATTTTGCCAGTGTAAGTATGGATTTTGGTGAGTAAATGGGTAGATAGATGATATTCTATATATTTTATTTTTCTTATCAGTTTTATTAATTTACAACACGATGTAACTCTCTTCCATTACTATTTTATGTCTTCCAGTTTGTTTTGGCATTTTTCCTAAGTTTTATACATGTTACATTATTTCACTAGGAAAAACATGCACTCATGCATTTTCCGTCCATCATTCAGTACCCACTATTCTCATATTTGATATAATTGGTGTTTGTAATGTTATTGAATGCTGCTTTCTCTGTATTTAGCTTTAAATGATATCACTACATTTATCTCTTCTCTGCCTTTTGTGTGTTTTCCTGTTAAACCTTTACCTGTTGTTTCACTTCCCAACATTATACTTCACTCTCTCGTAGTGATCCTTTAGACCCTAGGATTCAGGATCGGGGTTTTGTTCTTATATATGTTTGTTAGCCAAGCCAAGCACATCTGAGATTGTTCTGTTGCTCATGCTCATGGACAACATTGTTGAAGCATAACTGAAACTGATTACAGTTTTTTACCATCTGCATTTAGAATCATCCTTTGGTGATTTTGCCTTGAGTGTTTACCAGAAGTCTGTTGGTCAAGTGAAGCTATTGTTTCTTTTTTCTATTTAGCCAATTTGAGTCTTCTTGGATGTTTATAGATTTTTTTTTCCTTTGTGCTTGAACTTCAATGTCTTAATTAAAAGATGTTTTTAGCATTCATTAGTGTTACTTTATTTTGGTCAACCTTTAAAAAATTGTATCTTAAATTATTTTGTATAGTATTTTTTGTTGCCTTTTATAAACATTACATATCTAAATATTTGCTGTCTAAAGTTTGTCTCACATATTATCATTGACAGGTTCTATATTTGCTCATGTATCTTTGCTGTTTAATTTCAATGGTATTTGCAAAGTAAAACTCCAAGTTGATAATTAACTCTTTCTTTGTCTCCACATTGCTTTCTTTCTATGGCATTAATTTAGTTTATGAAATAAGATAGAGTTATTAGAAACTTTTCTTATATTAGGCATAAAATATCACTCATAATAGAGTATAATATATAATAAAATTCCAATTCTAAGTTTTTTAATGAGGAAAAGAAACCCAAATTACATTTTAAATTTTAAGACTTCACCCCACATGCATTTGCTATCTACATAAAATTAATCCAATAAAATATAATTTCTTACCATATCAGACTTTTTATACTCACTATTTAAAATTGATATGGAAGTGAGAAATTAATTAGATATGTTATAATAGCTTCCTTACTTTTTCTGAATCTTTTTATAGCCCAGAACTAAATATGATATCTATTTACAGGGATTAGTTCACAGAATACATTTTATTACCTTTAACTTATATTTATCTTCAGAAAACATTGAGATTTTCATTAAGTAAAAACTCAAGGATTATGCAAATATTGAGACCATGTAGAAGATAAACGGGAGTAGTCAAGAAACTGAAAAACAAAAATCGCCTAGATAGAATTAGAGATACATTGTAACTATCCAGCAGCACACCATTTAAATGAATCCTAGGTAAGCCTTAAGTAAAGCCAGTCGAAGATGTGTGCTGTTTCATGATTGCCATAATGCTCATAGTTTATTTAAGTCTTTTTAAAGTTCCAACATAGTGGTGCCTGGGTGGCTTAGTACGTTGAGCATCCAACTCTTGATTTTGGCTCAGGTCATGATCCTAAGGTCATGGGAAAAAGCCCCACGAGATATTCTCTGTCTCTCTCTGTCTCTCTCTGTCTCTCTTTCTGCTCCTCCAGTTGGGCTCATGCTCTCTCTCTAAAATTTAAAAAAAAAGTAAAAAAAAATAGTTGCATTCTTTTATAGTTTAGTATGAAAATCATGTGGCTTTTCTAGCATACATACGAAGAATTTAGAGTGTTTGGTGACACGACATTTTCTCCAAATGGCATGCAAATGACAGGGATACTTCATTGTCCACAATGAGCCTTGTGTGGAATATTGGGGAGTGCACTGAACAGGGTGAAAGGATTTATAAAGCAATGAGGAAGAAGAAAATGTTTCAATATGATTCAGCTTTTACCAATATGCTATATACCCAAAGCTAACATCTTTACTTTGATCTATAGAAAGAGGTTGAAAGACCTACAAACGACGATTTGTTAGGAACTACAACAAGAAAACATTAACTCCAAAAACTAGGAAATATATACTAACTTGTGGTTCCAAAATATTGTCTTCACATCCATTCCTATAAATTATTAGAAACTCTCTCCTCCAGGAGAAGTAGGTGTCTTATAATGTGCTTTGCAGACACAAGTCAAGTGAAACCAAGAAGTCAAATAGATCAATCAAAATTACAAAACTAACATGTGTTGTGGCTCCAAGTGGAAGTTAGTTGTTGTTTTTTTTTATTCTAAATGTGATGGCCCCTCCACTAAAGTATACTATCTTGCTAGTATATTTCCGATTTAATAGTTTCTTTTTAATGCTTATTTATTTTTGAGAGAGACAGAGACAGAATGCAAGTGAGTTAGGGGCAGAGAGAGGGAGACACAGAATCCGAAGCGAAGCAGACTCCAGGCTCCAAGCTGTCAGCACAGAGCCAGATGCGGGGCTCGAACTCACGAGCTGTGAGATCATGACCTGAGCCGAAGTCGGACGCTCAACCGACTGAGCCACCCAGGCGCCCCCGATTTAATAGTTTTTAATCACTTATTTTAGATAAAATTTAACTTCTATTACAATGAAAAACATTTATCTTTTTGAATGACGTATAAGTAAAGAAAGTTATGATGGATAATTTGCTCCACAGGGAATTCTGTACCTAGATATGTCTTTAAGTTCATTTAATATGAATTTAAGTTACATGAAAATTAGCCAAAAATAACTGAAACATAATTTACTAAGAGAAGATCAATAGTTTAAAACCATAGGGAAAGAAAGTCTAAGACTATGGATTTTAAAGTTAAATGCAATAAAGCCAAATTCTATTTTAAAATTTTCATGGAACCAGAACAAATTAAGTCTATAAAAAGATGCATTCTGAAAGTGAATTTTTTAATTTGGTTTTGGAAATATTCAAAAATTGAGCACCAAATTCTATATAGTTTTATTATGATTTTTATTTCATGGAAACAAGTGATTAGAGGACTATTTGATTTTATGGAGAGAAATTTTAGAGCAAATAGACAATTTTGAGAACTGTAGTCTAATGTACAAAGAAAAAGTACACGAAGATGTGCCTCAGGCCTACATCGAGTGGTAGTCCTTTGATTTTTATTATTTATTTGTTAAAAAAATTGTTTTTAATGTTTATTTGTTTTTGAGAGAGACAGAGTGTGAGCAGGGGAGTAGCAGAGAGAGAGGGAGACACAGAATCTGAAGCAAGGTTTTGATTTTTATTACTTGTTTATTTTATTAAAAAATAGTTTCTTGCTCTAAATTAGCCTTACAGCCAGAAAAAAGAATCAAAATCTTGTGCATTTTGTATTTGTCCTCCATCAGTATCTTCCATAAAATCTGATGGTGTTTGAAAATCTGTTTATTTGCAGTGAAAAGGGATGTAATATGCTTGTGCCACACTATGGTATATGGATTAATGTGAGCCCAAGACAATCGAGACCTAGCAGATTTAAGAAAACGTTTACGTCTCCCTCAACTAGCTAAAAGAATCTAGACTGGTGATCTGACCCAGAAAGAGAGCTATTACCAGAAATAAAATTTTGGCTCAATGACCTATCTGTATGGCAAGGCAAACATTGAATGACCAAACGTGTGCTGTTCTCATTGCCCTGTAAATTATCACCTTCCCCTATCTCATTCCTTAGCTTAGGATGCCATATAAGCCTCACCTGCCTGACTTGTCCTTGGATCTCTTATTTTTATGGGGCTACCACACATAAGGAATTAAATTTGTTTTTCTCCAGTTAATCTGTCTCCTGTCATTGTAACCATTAGGCCAGCCAAAGAACTTAGAAGTGTAGGATTTTTTTCTTCACCTCTAGCCGTTTAGGGTGACAAACTCAATCCAGAATGAATGTGTGACACAAACTATGTTCTTTTACCCCTTATACCACCGTCACTAATAAAGTATGGCCAAATATTTTGTTGCTGATACATGAGATCAGGCTGTTTGCTAGCCAATATCTGTGTGATCAAAATTGCTAGCTGAGGTTAAAAAATAATGTTCCTATGTAAGCATCTCTAAGTCAAGAATGTGGACTTGTGTGGAACAACTGTATTAACTTTTTCAAAAAGTGTCATACTTGCAGAAATACTTCCAAAAGAATTTCAGATGATTGTGTTTACAGCATCAGAAATAAGGAAGAGTAAATTTCCTTCCAGTTAAACTGATTCTTTCAGTCTTCTTCCATCAAAATATAGGGGAGGTGGGTTGGAGGTATGAGCAAAATGGGTAAAAGGAAGTGGGAGGTACAGACTTTCAGTTATGAAATTAATAAGGCACAGTTGAAAGGTACAGCATAGGGAATATAGTC
The DNA here is from genome assembly GCF_022079265.1 of Lynx rufus. Classification (NCBI taxonomy): domain Eukaryota; kingdom Metazoa; phylum Chordata; class Mammalia; order Carnivora; family Felidae; genus Lynx; species Lynx rufus. The sequence continues at coordinate 37,680,872 of NW_025814824.1, read as the reverse complement.
ACTGGTATTATTATAGTGTCATATGGTGACAGGTAGTAGCTACACTTATGGTGATCATAGCATAATATGTAGGGTTGCTTAATTACTGTTATACACCTAAAACTCATGTAAAATTGTGTGTCAATTATACTTCAAAAAGAGTCTATATTAAGCTTTCTATCTTTTTTTTTTCTAGATAGAGAGCACATGAGCAGGGGAGAGGGGCAGAGAGAGAGAGAAGAGACAGAGAGAGAGGGAAGAAAATCTTAAGCAGGCTCCACACTCAGCACAGAATCCGACGTGGGGTCAATTGTAGACCCTGGTATCATGACCTGAGCTGAAATCAAGAGTCAGATGCCCAACTGAATGAAGTTTAAGCAGGTTGATGTAGTGAAAACACATAGGGCAAAATGAAGAAAAGAACGAAAGTACAGTTAAGAGAGAAAAGACAAAGTGGTTAAAGAAGAAAGGTGTTTGAATGCATCATAGGTCTATTTGAATAAAAGATGATTGGCCAAGGGGTGAAGAGCAAATGTGACATCAAAAATCTGCTTAGGCAGTCTTGGAAAAATGATTTAGTCTTGAGTCTCAATTTGCATATCTATAAAATGTTGTTATAAGAGCTATCGCAGAATTGTTATCTCATTTGAGTAAATAACTCATGGGAGTTCTTTTCACAATTCCTGGCATATGGTAAATACAAAATGAAAGTTACTAGTATAGTTATCATTATTGTCTTTGTATTATCATTCCCTATCACTGTTATTTTCACTCCTATACTTAGGTAAATTTGCATTATACATATTCTGAGACCATCAGCATGGTATTTTTTTTTTTACCCATAATTAGAGTTGTCTCAATATCCAAAATCACTAATCTGTGATTAGTGAAGGGAAAGAAATAACTCAGTGATAAGCCTGCCATAAAATTAAGGGTCTTTGTTTATATTTTGTTTCCCCTAAATGTTATTATTTATTTTATTCTGAATCAGAAGCAGGAAACAGGGCTCCCCTAATCTGGAAGCTTCTCACTGTGTAGCAAGCTAAGGGTTTAAAAATTACTGTTGGCAGGATACCAGGAGGCAAACCCTTAGAGAAAATTACTTTTAAGAGGTGCTGTTTTCTCTCTACTTTGATGTGCATATTTCTTTGCCAGATGGTAGTATTCCCGTAGGGAATTACTTTAAGCAATAGGCTTCTACTTACAAAATTTCTCCCTTGGAAACCAATGGATCTTTTCTGGTTGAGTAATTCCATTGAGAAGAAAAGGATAAAAACAGTCTTGAATTTAAGTGCACTTAAACTCACATTTTGCGTGGGTGTGTGTAAGTGTGGCAGGCACTCAAATATATAGGCACCTTTAATTTCTGGAAAATTGTTATTTTTTTAAATAAAATTCAAAAAAAGTCTATGAATTATTTTATTTGTTGATATTTGCTGATATTACTGATTATGAAAATTTACTGATTTTAAAAATTATTTCAAAAATCCATAAATGATTAAAATATGATGCAATAGTGAAACAAAGAATAGTTGATGAATCACAGAAGGAATAAAATGATGTATATATACGTGTATATATTCTTATAGAATACACATACACACACACACACACACACACACACACACACATAGGTTTTGGAATATAGGAAAAGGGAATACATGGTTTGGGGATCAAATAGTAAGAATTGTTTCAAAACTGGTTGATTTACCTCTATTAGATAGACCAGCCATAAACATTTTTTTCTATTCAGTATGTAGAGGAGGAAAAATTATTTTTCCTATATGCTTTTGGGTTCTTGGCTGAAACCAATCCCTGTGAAAAGACAGATCAAGAGGAGAAAAAGAAACAGAAGTTTAATAACATGTATCCCTCCTTTATATATCAGAGATATCCAGGAAAACTGACTCCCTCAAGTAGCCCAAGTGACACTACCTTATGGAATGTCTTTAGCTAAAGACAAAAGAATCTTCTTTCGTTGGCATAGGAGAGACAGTTATTGGAGGTTATTAGGCAAAACAGAGTAAACAACGGCATGGTTGATATACAGATTTAAGTCCTTGCCTTCTCCACTGATAAATAACTAGATTTCGTCATCTCCCTCTTCCAAACACCTGGAGAGAGACACCCTTACAAATGGAGATTTTGCTGTAAAAGTAAATTTCTTTTACTAAAGGATAATTGATTTGCAGAGCTTTCTCTGTGTATGCAGTTTCTTGAAAATAACCAGCTCGAGATAATCCTATGCCAAAGAGGCATACTTTGGGGTGGCAAATTCTGCTCCCCTAAACTGGAAAAGCTGGAAGCAGGATATCATAATGCCTCTTCTGCAATAAAGAAAGCCCCTATAGTATACTCCACAATGAGGGGCTAAAAGTCCCTCTCAGAGTGTCCATCAAATCTGTGTTCACTTCCTTTGTTATGGGTACCAAAGAAGGCTGCATTTCACAATCTTTTATAATTAAGTTTGGGTCATCTGACTGGGTTCTGACAAATACGATGTGGATGGAACTGGTGGGTGTTACAGAATGAGGCTGGCTGAGAAACACTTTTCATGATTTTTCCATCCCTCCCTTTCACAACTACAAAAACAATGGCAGGATGATGCCTCAATGCAAACAGAACCCGAATAGCTGAGTCACACTTAATATAGAGCTGTCTGTGAGTTAGTCTGACCCAAACTGGACCAAGATATATGCAGGATGTAAATTTAAAGAACGCCAAGTATTTGAGATTTTGGGGGTATTTCTTGTATCTGTTGGTGTTAATTACCCATAGCTCCCATCACACCCTTACCTTTCCTGTCCACCACTTTCTAAACATTTACCCCACTCCATGTTTCTACCTTAGTAACTATCCTCTGACATTATATCAGTTTGCTTGTTTGTTGTTTGTATCTCTTTTTAGCAGCAAGATCCATGAGAGCATTATGTTTGTCATTTGTCATGTGTCTGGAGCGGAAGGTTTCTCCCCTTTCAAGGTCTCTCTAGCTGGACTAAGAAACAAATTGACATGAGGCAGATTAACAGGAGAAAGCAAATTTAATGTCATAAATACCGGGAATCCACACAGACATGAAATTCCAAAGACAGGCAAAATGAGGTATACATGTCGCTCTGAACTAAGAAAGGGGTAAGGGGCTGCAAAGGAAAGGGATGCACTTCACAGGAAAAGAATAAGAGCAGATGTTTAGTAAGTAGATGTTTGCCTGCCATGTAGATGGATCACTCGGATAAAATTTATCTCTGGTAATAACCCTTCTTCTGGGAAAGACACACAATTTAGATTCTTCTCCGTGGTTAAGGGAAGGGCAAAAGTTTCTCTCGAGCCTGCTGTGTCTCGATTGCCTTCAGCTCAAAATACTCTACAGGCAAAAGCGGCATATTTTGGGACAACCTGGTCCAAACCCTACACATGTAAACTGCTGCTCAGGAACACCTAGAACAGTGCTAGTCTATAGCAAGAACTCAGTCAATGACTTGCTGATCACCTAAATTATTTTATTTCCCACAGAGTGGAATAACTACTGTTATTAACATCTCTTTTGTACAAATAAGAAAACTAAGACTTAAGAGGTTCAAGTAAATTACCCAAGGTTATGTAAGTCATAAGCAAAAGAAATTACATTAATACTCTTTAATCACTGCACTGTATTTTAGTTTGATGAAATTAAATGCAAGGACACTGAGGTAGTGAAAAGCAGTAGAATATATTTATACCATTAAGGAAGAGAGAAAAATTTTACCCCATAGAAGCAGAGAAAACCAAAGACTGGGGATTTTTGGTGTGAGGGAAGCAGTCCTACTGTTCTGAACAGTCCCTAAGAGAATTAATGCATTAGAATAGTGCTAGTAAATTATATTCATAATGAGTATACTAACTCAGAGACCTTAGATATCACAGCAATTCTAAAATATCATTCTACAGATGAGTAAATCAAAGTCCAGTATGGTTAAGCAACTTACTAGAGGGTCATTGTAAATTCTATGTTAGAACTGAAATCAGTTACAATTTCCAATACAGTGCTATTTGCTGTTTGAAACAATACACACACACACACACACACACACACACACACACTTTTCTAAAGATTTCTGTCAAAATTCATTGAAGAATTTAAAATTATTTGAATAATTTACTAATAGGATATTGTTGTACAAATTGGATATGACAATTCTCTCATTGCAGAGATTTTCAAATTAGAGAAAAGGGGACTATATGCTACGTGTTATATTCTTCATAGGTTCTGTAGTATATATTACTACATATTCTATGTAATATGGAATCTCAGTAAATCAGAAAATAATCTTTCTAATTTCTGTCAAATATACAAGAAATAAAAGGATATATATATGTATATATATGTATATACACACACACACACACACACACACATATATATATATATATACATATATATATAGTAAACATTTATGTATGCTTAACATAGTCCTGTGTAAAACTACGGAGATTTTAATCATTATGCACCAATGTTATCATAGAGGAAAGAACCAAGAAATGGAGATTCTGAGTAAAAGAAATTAGAGTAGTAGCTAACCTTTATTGGGTGCCTGTGACATGATAGTCACTAAGTACTTGTTTAACTTCTATAATTCTCTAAACAATTTAAAGTGGTGGATAATTATATTGTCTCCTAATTTTAAGAAGAAAAACTGAGGAATTAAGAGATTAAAAACATATACAAGATCACATAGCTAAACCATGGCAGAGTGAGGCTATAAACCCACGAAGTCATGGCAAAGTGAGGCTATAAACCCACGAAGTCTTCTCTAGGGCCTATTCTATAAATCTATAAATCATATCTTATAAATCTATAAGTGAAGTTACACCTTCACTTAAAGGGCAATGTCATTCAAGTTGGTTTTGTTTTGGTGTACAGATTACTTTTTGCCAACTGAGTCTACATTCTTTCTTCTCTCAAACTCGAATAATTGTTCCTACTTTGTAAAGGCAATCCTTGCTAGCGAGCTGAGGGATTTTGTGTTTGCCAAGTCTTAAATCTCCTGCTCTTTGTCTATGAAAGGAACATATGTACAAAACTATAAGTATGTACATTTTTCCTTTCAGCAGTGAGCAAGATATTCAGAACTTTGCAGTTAAACAAAACCTTATTTTTATTAAGTAAAAATGAGCTCCTTATCTAACCACTCCCCCAACCCTCAGCTGTTTTCTCTAGTTTGTGTCAAAATGCTGAAGAATGATGACTCCTTCAATCTTAGAAGGCATAGATATATCGTAGTCCATTCAAAGTCAATTTCTGTGGACACATCCCTATAAATGCTTCCAAAAGAAGGAATGATCAGATCCTTATTTTATAATAGAAAATTTCAGACTTTTAAAAGTGTAAATCATGTTGAAGCCTATATGTTATATTGTGACAAATTCATAAACACGTGTTTTTAATAAATCAAAATTCATGAGAAAGATCCTTTCTATGTGCAAATCACCGCGATTATTTATATTCTATTCTAATTAAATCCCTGACTTGTCTAATCTATTGTACCTTTAAAAAAATTTTCTGGTCTTGACTGATTGCTTTGATTTAATGATGCACTAAAAATGATAACCTATGATTTGAAAATCACTTATCTAAATGGATGCCAGTGATAATGTCTGATTATTTTTTTTTCCTTTTTGCACTTGGGTAATTGAAAGGTGGCTTCCTCTATTTTTTTTAATAGAAATATCACAATGTAGTCAACACATATAATTTCTTTGGACAGAAGAACTGGAAATATATAGATGTTTTGTTTGTTGACTTGTCTGTTTAGATCAATTCATATTTATTCTTTTGTTGTAACTTGAATAATTTTCTTTCAGGGTTCAACCTTCAGAACCTTGTAATAACATTGTCAGTGTAGCTCCCAGAAGAATCAGTTTATTGAGTGGTGATTTTTGAGAGCTTTTCGTAATAAAGGGACTATTCATAGATATATGGGCTAGGTTATTGGAATTAGCTAAGGATGTTGAGCCACCCTGGTGATAGCAATAGCCTATATTAGTCTGAGGTTGGGGTTTCTAAGGGTGGAATTGAAGCCTCACTAAGTTTAGGGATCACACAAGTGGAGCTCCCACACAGAATCTGTCCTCACAGACGGACAAACCTCTGTCGGAACCACTTCAGAGAAAGAAAGTTGGGAAAAACACCCAGGATTACTCTTTTCCTCATCTTTGATATCCTGCCAGCACCTTCAATAGGCCAAACCCAAGGGAAAGCCAGATGGTGATGGAGCCTGAGTAATGCGGTCCGTAGATAATCTCCTGAAGGATAGTGTAGGATCAAGAGAGATGGAACATGGATCTAAGGGGCAGATGGAGAATACAATTATTATAATTTAATTTTTTAAAATGAAATAAAGATTATTAAGTTGTAAATAACAAAGGTGTCCTAAGGGTCTCCTGGAACTCCCACTTGCAGTGTTTTGTCGTGATTACACGAGAGTTTAAAACTAGTTTTGAATACTGGGGCGCCTGGGTGGCTCGGTTGGTTGGGCTTCTGACTTCGGCTCAGATCATGATCTAACGGTCCGTGAGTTCGAGCCCCGCGTCAGGCTCTGTGCTGACAGCTCAGAGCCTGGAGCCTGCTTCAGATTCTGTGTGTGTCTCTCTCTCTGCCCCTCCCCTACTCATGCTCTGTCTCTCTCTGTCTCAAAAGTAAATAAAAACATTTAAAAATAAATAAATAAAACTAGTTTTGAATAGCTCCTGACTCATTGTACACATACACACGCACACAATATTCTATTCACCTCCCTTATTTTACCATCTTTCGGAAAGAAAAGTGACTTGAGATCGTACATGTTTTCTCATGTGTGGATCCAAGCAGTCAAGACTAATCAAGGTAAAGGTGAAGTTCAAACCCCCTAGCCCACAGACACACCGTTCATCTTTAATAGGAAGCATCACATTTGCTCTATTACTAGAGACTCTTGGGAGGGAGAATAAAGGTTAACGTGTTGGCAGACTTGTCAAGTGGTTTCTGGAACAAAGTAAGGGGGAAAAACAACCCAAGGCTTTGTCTTTTTTTCCAAGTTAACTATTGCATCCTATACTACTCTAACCTAATGTAACTATTAAAAAAATAGGTAGCATTTTATTATTTTTTTCACCTACCTAAGGAGCACAGGATGTACAGTACATGTAAATAAAAGCTCAAATGTAAAAATTGCTGAGGTTCTGAGAATTTTTAAAAATTAGAAAATTGTGTCTTACTGTTTTTAATATTAGAACATATAGGACATTTGAAGCATGAAATGTTTGCATAATTTTGTTACTGTGAATTTGTAGTATCTTTCTGAATTTAATTGTGATGGAATTAGTTTTATTAGACACAGCTGCTCAGAAGTCCTAGGTGCGTAGTAATACTCTCTATGATTTCAATTCTATTTGTCTAAGAACATCTTCAGCCTTTTTAACTGTTTCCATGATGCCCTCATTCTTCTTCCATATATGACACACCTCTAATGGAAATGACTAAAAGAAAAAAACAATATAGACCCTATATTCCATCACTGTCCTGGGAATTAGCTCTATCACCACATGCAAAGGTAGATAAAACCAAAGCTCTCAGAGTTACAGAACTGCTTTCACTTTTAGAATAATCAGGTTTAATTGGTGGATAAAAATTATTTTTTCTTCTTAGTATTTAAAAAAATTTTAATGCTTATGTATTTTTGAGAGAGGGGAAGGGGGCAGAGAGAGAGGGAGACAAGAATTTGAAGCAGACTCCAGGCTCTGAGCTGTCAGCACAGAGCCCGATGCGGGGCTCGAACTCACAAGCTGTGAAATCAGGACCTGAGCCAAAGCCAGACACTTAACCGACTCAGTCACCTAGGTGCCCCTCTTAGTATTTTAACATTGCTTTAGCAATGTTCCCTTGAATACCTTCTCCGAAATTCTATAGCTATGGAAAATTAAATTCTACATTGGATAGTTTATAGGAATAACAGTTTGAGATTTTCTTCCTTCCTCCCTCCCTTTCTTTCTTTCTTTCTTTCTTTCTTTCTTTCTTTCTTTCTTCTTTCTTTTTCTTCCATTCTTTGTTATTGGTATTTTTCTATTCCCTTTTTAAGAAAGTAATTAAGATCAGTTCTCAGTTTTAGTTCATTGCGTGATGTCAGAGGAAGTAGGGGTGGTATTTATTGGCCTGTGTATTTTAGGATAAATAAATAGACATTTTCAAGTACTTAGACAACAATCTTCACCCAGTGGGCTTTTGTTGTTGTTAAGGAAAATGTCAAGTAAATAGAGCCACCTTAAATGGTTTGATATTTCTAAAGATTAAGGTGTTTGGTTGTTTGGGGGCTTCTGCATGTGGCAGAAGATATGGAACATTCCCAGATGCATCTCTTCAAAAGTCGTGTGAGCTTATGGTGTATACAGTAGATCTGTAGGAGACCTGCCCTACAGTTCTTGAAAAGTATCAGGGGATTGTTACTCAGAGACAATGTAGAGTCATAGAATGAGTGTTGGTAATGACAATAATAATGACTGGAATTGACAAAGGATATGGCTCCTCCCAGTTTTCTAGCTCCTTGTAAACTCCTATGGACATACATTGGAAACTTTACAAGCAACTGAATTTGTAGTTATCATCGATCATGGATAGTAGAGGATAGAAGAAGATAAAATTGTCTAAGAGAAATGAATATATATATATGTGTATATATATGTATATATACATATATATATATATATATATATATACTCAATAATGATTTAGAAGGTCCAACAAAAATATGATCTCATTGATGCAGCTTATTATTTTTGTAGCAAAATGCAAATTTTTTCTTCATGTAAATTTGGCCAGAGTTCATCTTTCTTTCCTTTTCTTTCCTTTTCCTTTCTTTCCTTTCCTTTCCTTTCCTTTCCTTTCCTTTCCTTTCCTTTTTTTCCTTTTCTTTTTTTTTTGAGTACAGTTATACAATGTTACATTAGTCTAAGGTGTACAACTTAGTAACTTGGCAAGTTTATACATTATGCTATGTTCATCACAAGTACAACTACTATCTGTTCCATTCCATTGCTGTTATAATATCAGTAACTGTATTCCTTATGTTCTGATTTTTATAACTTGAAATCCGTATCTCCCTCTTCCCTTTACCCATTTTGTTCAACTCCCCACCCCTCTCTGTTTTAACAGCCATTAGTTGTTCTCAGTATTCATAGTTATGATTCTGCTTTGTGTGTATTCATTCATTTTTTAAGGTTTCATTTATGAGTAGAATCATATGGTATTTGTCTTTCTCAGTTTGACTTATTTCACTTAGCCTAATACTCTGTAGGTCCATCCATGTGGTCTCAAATGGCATATTTAATCTTTTTTATGACTGTGTAATGTTCCATTGCATATATATACCATATTTTCCTTATCCATTCATCTACTGATGGAAACTTATGTTGCTTCTATGTCTTGGCTATTGTAAATGATGCTACAACAAGCATATATCTTTTCAAGTTAGTAGTATTGTTTCCCCGGGTAAATACACAGGAATGATGGAACCGTATGGTATTTCTATTTTTTAAATATTTATTTATTTAATTTTGAGAAAGAGAGATAGTGAAAGCAGATGAGGGGCACAAAGAGAGGGAGACAGCAAGCTCCATGCTGTCACCACAGAGACCAACACGGGCTCAAACTCATGAACTGTGAGATCATGACCCGAGCCAAAGTCAGAAGCTTAACAGACTGAGCCACCCAGGTAAACTGGCATTTCTATGTTTAATTTTTTGAGAAACTTCCATATTGTTTTCCACAGTGGCTGTACCAATTTACATTCCAACCAACAGTACATGAGGGTTCCTTTTCTCCACCTCTTTGTCAACACTTGTTATTCCTTGTCTTCTTGATTTTAGTCATTCTGACGGGCACAAGGTATATCAATGTGATATTGCTTTGCATTTCACTGATGATTAGTGATGTTGAGCATCTTTTCATTTGTCTTTTGGCCATCTGTATGTCATTTTTGGGGAATTCATGTTTTCTGCCCATTTTTTAAATTAAATCTTTTTTTTATTGAGTTGTAGGGGGTTCTTCATATATTTCATATATTAACTTCTTATCAGATATATCATTTGCAAATATCTTCTCCCATTCAGTAAATTGTCTTTTTTGTTTTATTGATGATTACTTTTGCTATGCAGAAGCTTTTCTTTTTTTTTATTAAGTCCCAAAAGTTTATTTTGTTTTCCCCCTCCCTTGCCTTAGGAGGCATATCTAGCAAAATATTGCTGTGTCTGTTGTCAGAGAAATTACTGCTTGTGTCCTTTTATAGTATATTTTTGTTTCAAGTCTCACATTTAAGACTTTAATCCATTTTGAGGTTTTTTTTGTGTGTGTGTACAATGTTACAAAGTAGTCCAGTTTCATTCTTTCACATGTAGCTGTCCAGTTTTCCCAGAAAAATTTATTGAATAGACTGTCTTTTCCACATTTTATATTCTTGTCTCCTTTGTCATAGATTAACTAATGATATGTATGTCTCTGGGCTCTCTATACTGTTCTATGGGTATATATGTCTATTCTTGTGCCAGTGCTTACTGTTTTGATTACTACAGCTTTGAAGTAGAACTTGAAATCTGAAATTGTGACATACCCAGCTTTGTTCTTTCTTTTCAGGATTGCTTTGGTGGACTCTTTAGGATTTTTCTATGTATAGTATCATGTTGTCTGAGAATAGTGACAACTTCTTTACTATTGTGGATGTCTTTTATCTATTTTTCTTGCCTGATTACTGTGGCTATTACTTCCAGTACTATATTGAATAAAAAGAGGTGTCTTCTTCTTTGTCTTGTTCTTGACCTTAGAGGAAAAATGCTCAGTTTTTCACCATTGAAGATGATGTTAGCAGTGGGTTATTCATATATGATCTTTATTATGTTAAGATATGTTTCTTCTAACCCAATTTTATTGAAAGCTTTTCTCAGGAATGGGTGCTAAATCTTTTCAAATGCTTTTCCTGCATATTGAAGCAATCATATGATTTTTATTGTTTATTTGTGGACATGGTGACATTGATTTGCAAATATTGAACCATCTGTGCATCCCAGGAATAAATCCCACCATATCATGGTGAATGGTCTCTTAATGCATTGTTGTAGGTGCTTTGCTAATCTCTTGTTGAGGATTTTTGCATATATGTTCATCAGGCATATTGGCCTGTACTTTTCGTTTTTTTGTTATGTTTTTGTCTGGTTGTGATATCAACACAATGCTGGCCTCACGTGAAGTATTTGGAAGCTTTCTTTCCTCTTATATTTTATGGAATAGTTTGAGAAGGGTATGTATTAACTCTTCTTTAATCGCCTAGTAGGATGAATTCACTTGTGAATCCATTTAGTCCTGGAATTTTATATTTTATTTTGGTAGTTTTTTGGATTACTGATTTAATTTTGTTACTTATAATTGGTCTATTCAGATTTAATTTTTCTTCCTGGTTCAGTTTTGGATAATGGCATGTTTCTAGGAATTTACCCATTTCTTGTAGGCTGTCTAGTCTGTTGGCATATAATTTTTCTTAGTATTTTCTAATAATCCTGTGTATATCTGTGGTATCTGTTGTTACTTCTCTCTGTTTCTGATTTTAATTATTTAAGTCCTTTTCTCTTTTTTTCTTGAAGAACCTGGATAAGGGTTCATATTTTCAAATCTTTTCAAAGAACCAACTCTTGGTTTTATTGATTTTTCTATTGCTTTTTTAGTCTCTGCCTCATTTATTTCTGCTCTGATCATTATTATTTCCTTTCTTCTTCTCATCTGGCATTTTTTAATTCTTTTTCTAGTTCTTTTAGGCATAGGGTTGGATTGTTTACTTGAGGTTTTTTTCTTGTTTCTTGAGTAGGACAGTATTGCTATCTACTTCTCTCTTAGAACGACTTTCACTGTGTACCAGAGATTTTGGACCATTGTTTTTTCATTTTCATTTGTCTCTATGTATTTTTTTTTACTTTTTCTTCAATTGTTTTCTTGATCTATTTGTTGTTTACTATATTGTTTAATCTCTACGTGTTCATGTTTTTTTCCCCAAGTGTGTGTGTGTGTGTGTGTGTGTGTGTGTATATATAATTTATTTCTAGTTTCATACTGTTGTGCTTAGAAAAAATGCACGGTATGATTTCAGTCTTCTTAAATTTATTGAGACTTATTTTATGGCCTATTTTGTCATCTATTCTGGAGAATATTCCATGTGCACTTGAAAAGAATGTGTAGTCTGTTGTTTATGGACAAAATGTTCTGTACATATACCTGTTATATCATTTGATCTGAAATATCATTCAAAGACATTGTTTCCTTATTGATTTTCTGTCTTGATGATCTATCCATTGGCGTAAATAGTGTTAAAGTCTTCTACTATTGTATTACCATCAATTTCATTCTTTATGTCTGTTAATATTTGCTTTATGTATTAAGATGCTTCAGTGTTGGGTGTGTAGGTATTTTCAATTGTTAGATCCTCTTGTTGAATTGATCCCTTTATCATTCTGTAATACCCTTATTTGTCTCTTGTTGGAGTCTTTGTTTTAAACATCTATTTCATCTATGTATTGCTACACTGGCTTTTTTTCTCTTCCATTTATATAGCTAATGTTTTTCCATCCCTTCACTTTCATCTTTAGGTGCCCAAAGGTCTGATTTAAGTCTTTTGTAAGCAACATTTAGAAGGTTCTTAAGTGTTTTTTTTTTTTTAATTGTTGTTGCTGTTTGTTTGTTTCTTTTAATTCATTCCACCACTCTATGTCTTTTGTTTGGAACATTTGGGCTATTTACATTTTACATTTAAAATAATTGTTGATAGGTATATACTTACTGCCACTTAAAAAAATTACTTTCTGATTATTTTTGTAGTTCCTTGTTTCTTCTCTTGTTCTCTTTCTTTGTGATTGATGTGTATCAATAGTGTTTTGTTTGGCTTTCTTTTTCATTATTTTTTAATGTATCTATCATAAGTGGCTACCCTGAGGTTCATATATAGCATCCTAAGTAGATAGCAGTCCATATTAATTTGATGGTCATTTAAATTAAAACTCATTAAAAACAAAAATATTTTTCTTTTTCTTTTTCCCATTATCTTCCTTTTATACTCTTTTCTCCACATTTTATTTATATGTTATCATATTTTATATCTTTTTATTCATATTTTTCTTATTTCCAATTATGCCATTTCTTTTCCCCTTAAAGAATTCCTTTAACAATTCTTGTAAGACTGATTATTGGTGATAAATTCTTTTATTTTTTGTTTGTCTGGGAAACTCATTATCTCTCCTTCAAATGTAAATGATAACCTTGCTAGGTAGAGTATTCTTCATGTAGTTTTGTTGTTGTTGTTGTTGTTTCCTTTTAGGAATTGAATATATCATACCACTCCCTTCTGGCTTGCAATGTTTCTGTGAAAAATCAGCTATTAGTTTTATAAGTTTTCCCTTGTAGGTAACTGTTTCTCTCTCGCTGCTTTTAGGATTCTCTCTTTGATCTCAAAGCTCTAACATTTTAGTTATGTGCTGTGGTGTGAACTTCTTTGGGTTCATCTTGTTTGGAACTCTCTGTGCTATGTTTATTTCCTTCCTTAGGTTAGGGATGTTTCCAGTTATTATTTCTTCAAATAAGTTTTCTACATCTCTTTCTCTCTCTTCTTCTTCTGGGACCCTACAATTTGAATGTTTGTTCACTTAATTCTGTTGAAGAAATCTCTTAATCTATCCTCATTTTTAAAAATTCTTTTCTCTTTTTTGCTGTTCAGTCTGTTTTCCATTATCCTGTCTTCCAGATCACTAATACATTCTGCATCTTCTAATCTACAGTTGATTTTCTCCTGTGTGCTCTTTATTGCAGTTATTGTATCTTCAGCTCTGATTTTTTTAAATATTTTTTATTTCTTTATTGAAGGTCTCACTGAGTTCTTCCATTCCTTTATCCAGCCCAGTGAGAATCTTTACAATAATTACTTTAAATTCCTTACCAGGCATATTGCTGGTTTGTCTTTCTTTCTTTCTTTCTTTCTTTCTTTCTTTCTTTCTTTCTCTGTTTCATTTAGTTATTTCACTGACTTTTTTCTTGTTCTTTAATTTAGAGCATATTCCTCTGTCTCCTCATTTTGCTTGACTTTCTTTGTGTGTTTCTATGGATTAGGTGAAATGGCTACTTCTCCTTAAGTTGGAGAAATGGTCTTGTGATAGTGACCCCTATGTAGATTCTGTGTGCTTGATGAGTTTTGCTGGCTAGCTGGAAATTGGCTATGTATGCTAGTTACTCTTATAAACCATGGCTTTTTACAGAGAGAATAAGAAAATAATAATAACAATAATGCAAGAAAAAATAAAATAATAAAATAAAAGAAAAGAAAACAGAAAAGAAAATAAAAACAAGGAAAAAAAGAATAGAAAAAAGAGAAGAAAGAAAAGAACAAAACAAAAAAGAAAAAATAAAAGCAAAAGAAAGACATTTAAAAAAGTTAAAAAAATCAAACAGCAATAAAACACACACACACACACACACACACACACATACATACATACACACACAAACACAAAACCGCAGCTTGTTTTCTGTGCCCTAGCACCATAGTTTGGTTGATGTGGGCTTGTGGATTCTGGGCTCACTGAGATCACAAAGTCACTGTGAGCTGGACTTTGCTCCAGTCTGGGCTTTTAAGGTCGATGGGGAGAGAATGTTCCTGCAGTTATTTGTCCCTTTTATTTTATTTTATTTTAATTTTTAATTTATTTATTTTGGGGGGGAGGGGCAGAGAATGAGGGAAAGAGAGAATCACAAGCAGTCTCCCCACTGTCAGCACAGAGCCAACTCATGAACTGTGAGATCATGACCTGAACTAAAGTCAAGAGTTGGAGTCTCAGCTGACTGAGCCACCAGGCACCCCTCTTTGTGCCTTTTAAATTGTAGTTATTTTTCTGTACTCTTATATGACCAGGGCTGGAGTGGGCTTCAGGACCCTGGTCTTGCTGAGGTTACAAGCTTCTTATGATGATCAAACCCACCAGTTATGGAGTTGAGAACCACCCTAAGGAGTTTGAGCCCCACATGGGGCTCTGTGCTGACAGCTCAGAGCCTGGAGCCTGCCTAAGATTCAGTGTGTGTGTCTCTCTCTCTCTGCCCTTTGCCGCTCTCTCTCTCTCTCTCTCTCAAAAAATAAATAAATAAATTAGTTAATTAATTAAAAATAAATAAATAAATAATAAATATTAAAAATGTTTAAGAGAAACAGAGGAAGGAATTTTGCAAAATATAGTAATGAATACTGAGATTAAATGATTTAATTTCAGGTGACACAGCTGATATGGGAGACTTGACTCTATTAGGATATTTCTTATTACATCATGTTTACCTTTCTATAAAGAGATGCTATACTCTATTTTAAAGCTCCTGCTCTATTTTAGTGCAAAATTGGTTTAGTTTTTCTCCCCATTCCCTTATTTGTTACTCTCCACCTCCATAAATGGGAAGATAATGGTACATATACCACAAGTTTGGATCAATATACTAAAATAGCAATGATAACTCTGGGCTCTTGGTGTGGTCAGACTTAACAAAATTTGCACTGTATTTTCAGGTAAGCAGCCCAACTCCTTCATCAGTGACATCTGGGAACATAAGACTGATAGAGCTGTGTGAATCTGACTTTCTAGAATTGGGAAGTAAGATGTAACTCTGTATTGTCATATCTATTACAAATGAACAGAGTTGTGGGTATAGGCAGAGGTAAAGAGATGTCAGTTCCAAGGAGGTTTCCCAGAGGGAGACAATGTGTGAGCTGAGATTTGAAGGATGATTTGGAGGTAGAAAAACATGAGAAGAACATGAGAACACATGTAATGCCATACTGCTGAAGTGCCAAGTACTAAGGGAAGGTGAATTTGGAGAGGGAAAGAAGCAGCATCTAGACAATGTTTATTATTAAACAAAATCATCCAGATGCCATCTCGTAATTCAGTTGTTAGAATGTCTGGATACACATTAGAATTATCCAGGGAGATTGTCACGATTCACATGCTCAAATATTACTCCTTACTACTCACAAAAGACTACTGGGGGGTGTAGTCTAAGCATGATTATCTGTTAACATTTCCCAACGTAATTCTGTTGTGTGATCAGTCCTGACAACTACTGTTGTATATTATGGGGGGAAATTACAGATCTTTATATCTCCTATCGGGAAAAGCAAGAGAGAAGGGGAAATCAAGTGCTGTTGGAGGCGTGGAGGTGGGGACATGTGAGGATGCTCTGTGGGCTTGCCCTTGGCTAATAGTAAGGAACAAAGTGATCCCAGATGCTTACGGGTAGTGGGTACTGAGATTTGAAATGGAGGTATATAACAAAAATGTGTTATTAATTTTATTTTGTCAAGTGTCAACCTTGGTGTTTGTGTCCTATACAAAAAAGTTAAAGGCAGTGTAATAAATCAATCAGTCCAGCTTAGCCAAGGGATATTTGAGGGAAAAAGAGAATATCCAAAGGGATCGACTAGGAGACAATTAGAGATTTGAAACTGGAAAACAACAAAGTTCAGGACTCAAGCAGCTTTGAGAGTCTTCAGCACAGAGGTGATGTTGAAAAACTGAAGTTGATGAATTTAGCAACGTAAGGGACAAAAAATACATATATACTAATAAAGTGAAGTTCACAGCTGAGGTGGAAAAGCTGGTAATGAGGCAATAAGAAAACTAGAAATAACAGAGGCAGTCAGAGAAATACATAGAAAAGAGTACAATAATACTCTGTAAATTTCTATTGGGGGTTTATTCACCCATCTATTCTCTCATTCATGACTTGTTCAATTAATAAATTATATTCAACTGGGTTTGATGTTCATCTTCAATGTTCTGATATTTAAATTAATATGATATCTATTCAGGAATTATTAAATCAACCAGTGGTCAATTGAATAAAGTCACTGAGCATTAGATTCAGATAAAAAATGAGTCAAGGCAAATGAATGTTGTAACAAGGAAATCCTAGAAAATTTATTAGAGCAACTTCAGCTGAGAGTGGAGGAGAAGAGGTGTAGCGCGTGAGGATAAATGTTGAGTGACTGGACAAAAATTTAAGGCAATGGGAGTAATTACAGATTTAAAGAGACAAATAATATTTAAAAAATGAATAAATAATAGCAGAGTGAAATTACCAGATAAAATGACTGTAAATTCAAGAAGTATTTTAACAATGTCAATTACTCCAACCTGTGAACACAGGGTGTCTTTCCATTTATGTGTGTCTGTTTTAATTTGTTTCATCAGGGGCGCCTGGGTGGCGCAGTCGGTTAAGCGTCCGACTTCAGCCAGGTCACGATCTCGCGGTCCGTGAGTTCGAGCCCCGCGTCGGGCTCTGGGCTGATGGCTCGGAGCCTGGAGCCTGTTTCCGATTCTGTGTCTCCCTCTCTCTCTGCCCCTCCCCCGTTCATGCTCTGTCTCTCTCTGTCCCAAAAATAAATAAACGTTGAAAAAAAAAAAGAATTTAATTTGTTTCATCAATGTTTTATATTTTTCAGTGCTTACATTTTTTTACCTCCTTTGTAAATTTTAATCTTTTTGTTTTTTTTAATTTTTTACAGAGAGACAGCGTGAGTGAGGTAGACGGGCAGAGGGAAAGAAAGAGAATATTAAGCAGACTCCATGCTCAGCATGGAACCACAAGTGGGACTGGATCCCATGATCCTGGGATCATGACCTGAGGTGAAATCAAGAGTTGGGTGCTCAACAGATTTCCCTAAATTTTATTTCTGAGAATTTTATTCTATTTGCCATAATTAAATTTATTTATTTATTTAATTTCCTTTTCAGATAATTCAGTCCTTCTCCAAATCTTCCAAAAAAATAGAAGAGGGAACACTGAAAGTTATCCTCTGGATCAGAGTTACCCTGACATACAAGTCAGCAAAGGGAACAAAAACAAAACAAAACAAAACACGCAAATACACACACACACGTGAACACACACACACACGCACACACACACACACAACAAAACAAGACAAAAAACTATAGGCAATATTGCTGAAGAGCATGGATAAAAAATTCTTAACAAAATATTAACAGACTGAATCTAAGGGCATATTAAGAGGATTATACACAAAGGCCAAGTGAGATTTGTTCATTGGGTGTAAGAATGGTTCAACATATACATATCAATCAATATGATATACCACATTTAGAGAATGTAGGCTAAAAATCACATTATAATCTCAATAGCTTCAGAAAAAGCATGTGACAAAGTTAAACACCTTTTTATGATAAAGGCTCTATATATTCGTTATGGAAGGAACTTAATATTAATATAGGTCATGTATACAAAGCCCACAGCGAACATCATACTAAATGGTAAAATGAAAATTGTTTCTTTAACATCTGGAGGAGGGTACCTACTTCAGCTTGTATTCAACAGAGTACTGTGAGTCCTAGCCAAAACAATTAGGTGAGAAAAGGAAATAAAGGACATCCGAATTAGAAAGCAAGAAGTAAAATTACATCCCTTTGCAGATGATGTAATCTTATATGAAGAAAATCCCAAACTTTACAGAAATAAATAAGTGTATAAATTTAGCACAGTTGCAAGATGAAAAATTAATGTTCAAAAATCAGTGGCATTTTTACTCACTGACATCATCTTTTAATATGATTATTTAACATACTGAAAATTTTGTCTTTCAGAAAATTGACATAATTTCCATTCTCTTCAAGTGCTTTCCTTCATATTCTCATGTAATATATGCTGTTCCAGTAAAGTATGTGTCACCATTACTTCTCAAAATACTAAAGGACTAATTGATTAACACTATTTTCTTATGATCATTATATCCATGTCTAAAATTGTTCCTTTTTCTGATGAGTTTCTCAAGTGGATGGGGATGTCACAGAGTTTTTTGTTTTTGTTTTTTTGTCTAAAATCTGTTCTTTTTTTATTTAAAAACAATTTTAATGTTTATTTATTTCTGAGACAGAGAGAGACAGAGCATGAGTGGGGGAGGGGCAGAGAGAGAGAGAGAGGGAGACACAGAATTGGAAGCAGGCTCCAGGCTCTGAGCTGCCACCACAGAGCCCGACACGGGGCTTGAACTCACAAACCATGAGATCATGACCTGAGCCAAAGTCAGTTGCTCAACCAACTGAGCCACCCAGGCGCCCCTGTCTAAAATCTGTTCTAATACAAATTAATATTTGTTAAGTATTTGTTGTTAATATTTGTTGTCTTTTACTAACATTAACTGAGATAAAGCTTTAAGCCACCTAAATAAGATAAGAATATTTGTCTCATTTTAAAGATAGGAAACTGTTCTGAGAGGCTGTGATTATTCTATAAGGTACAAGATTAGTAAATAATAAACTAGGCTTCCTATCTAAGTCAGTTATGTTACAAAGCCCACTTTTATGGAACTCTGTAAAGTTTAATATACTGCATGTGAAATATTATTATCAAAATCCTATTATTATGATTGGTGTTGTTACTCCTTAATTATGGAATTTGGGTGAATATAGCCATTATCTAATTGGTAATATTTAAAATGAATCTCTTTTTTAAAAGAAAATCTCTAAGGAATTGTATCAATTTTAATAATTTCTGTCAAAATTATAATAAATATGCATTTTTATACAAAATGATCTTTTATGATAAGGAAACATCGAATGTGATTACATTTAAAAGAAGCCAATTCCTGCTTTCAAATAGTGGCATACAGAACACTCACCTTACACTTAGTTAAGACATTGGTTTTACAAATGTAGCATCTGCAAAACAATTAAATCTGCATATCAATTAAAACTGCACATGCTCCTAGAGATGAAGTTTAATTAAATCATCAAAACATGGCACCCTGCAAAGCACAGGGTGTTGTCAGCTTCCCAGTGACCCAGACATTTTTAAGTTAATTCCTGAGTAATGGATGGCATTGCCCATAAAACCACAAAACATTTAGATAACAGAGAATAAGAAAAAGACACTTGCACCAGAGCAGTTTGGCATCCATAGGGCATGGTCATCACAGTTTCTCTATTGATTCTAAGTAGAAGAAAACCAGAGAACCTATTCAATGAAGGGTTATCATTTATATTTCAATCTATAAAGACAAATGGATAAACATTGTAAAAGCTCATTATACTTATTTAATGTAAGCAAGATAGGTTTATTTAATTGAAGCAAAACATATTGGTGGGCTGCTCATCAGGTTTATGTAATTATTATAAATTGAATAGTGACAAGATGCTTAAATAGGAAAACAATACTAAGAATTCTTCAGGCCCTCAGTTGGATGAAGGATAATGATGGAAATTCAGGAGCAGGTGGGGCTGAGGCCAAGAGAAAGTCCAGCTATGGCCAGCCCCAAGATTAGTAGTCATTAGACCCAAAGCTGGGACAATTTTTACCATCCTAAGGTCAGGCATCAAATTCAAAGAAGGTAATATCTTCTGGCTGGTAATTGACAGGATTGTGTTTCATATATATCTTTGTTGTGAGGAATTGTCTAAATTCCAGATAATGGTTCTGGTTGCAGTGTCCATTCCACTGTCTTGGAGGAGAGGATTGGCGGAGGCAAAGCAAGTGGCCACAGCCTTGTTAGGGAGCTAAGAGGCCATTGATGAGAATTTCCTGTGACACTATGTACAGTGTGTGGTCATATGACTAACTCCTCAGTCACCCAAATGGAAGGAACAGGGACCTAGAATAAGCTGTCTGTGTTGATCAGGATTGGTTCAGGAAATTTGGCAGGATGTGCCTATGGGTGATAGGCATTGGGAATGTACTAAGCATGGCTTGGAATTCAAACAGCCTACATAAATATTTTCTAAACCCTTTTCCTCCTGTGGTAGTGTAGTATCAGTGACAACACAGAGAATTTGAAATCAAGAATATCTAGGTTTGAGTACAGATTGCTCTGCTTGGTGCTCCTGGGTGGCTCGGTCGGTAAAGTGCCTGACTCTTTGATTTCGACTCAGGTCATGACCTCACGGTTTCATGAAATTAAGCCCCACATCAGGCTCTGTGCTGACAGTGCAGAGCCTGCTTGGGATTCTCTCTCTCCCTCTCTCTGCCCCTCTCCCACTCACACTCTCTGTTTCTCTCAAAATAAACTTAAAACAAAGAAACAAACAAACAAAGCCCAAATTGCTCTGCTCATCTACTAACTGTGGCACCAGTTCATAATCTAGTACGTGGTAAGCACACAAGAAATAGTGAATATTTTGATTTTTTTTCTCTATAGCATCTTTAAGACGTAGTCTATATTATATTTTTTCTTCTACACTCAGCCCTCAACATACTGCTTAGCACTTAGTGGCAGTTAATGAATGTTCAATGCATGTTTTGTGGCACACCCTGTGAAATTTAGAATAGAGAAATTCTTAGCACCATAAAGCAATACAGTCATCATAAATCACTTGGAAAGTCTTTCACCCAAATCTACCATTACAGAGTACGATGAAGAGAGGTGTTATAAAATCGAATGTGCTTCAGTGTCTTCCCACATGAAGAGAATCATATCTTATTTGTGCTAGGCTGAAACCCACTCATTTCACAGATGGATGTTATTGGGTTCAGACATATGACATCACCTGGTTTAAGTCACACAACTAGTCCTTGTGATAGGTAGGATTGCATAACAAGTTTCTTAAAAGCCATATCTATTTGCACTAGACATGTGATTTTTGTCGGAAGTCAAAATTAGGTTATTGAGTCACAATTGGTGGGGCTTTCCCTCAGACTTGTTCCTAGGAACAGTAAAACACCATCCCAAAGGAACATGGTTCTATTGTGGATAAGTGTAGAATTAAATTTGATTTGGCTCTTTGGACTCAGGACCGCCTCTTTATAAGCCACCAGTTGACCTCCTCACCATACTGAAACAATTCGCCAGTGTAGGCCCATGATCTCAGAAAACGTCAAGCGAGATTTAGTTTGATACCTGTCCGGAATGCAGCATGAGCAAAGCAGTTTGTAAGTTTCTAAAAGTTTTTGAAGAAAAGACTTCTGCCAATGAACCACAGATACCTCCAGGCTGAAACACACCGTTTTTCTTTCACGGTATTCAAAGACACAGAGGAAAAAAAAAATACTTAAATCTGAATGAAAGTGTTGAAAGGAATGCACTTAGGGCATAATTACGAAGATTAGGCAAACCATTCTTCGGTAGTTGCTGTGTGTCTCTAGACTGTGCTTATTGTAATTTTACTCACTGTTTTGTCAGAAGGAAGAAGCATATTGTGATGGCACTGGGTAACTGGTAGCACCATTTATGTGTCTTCAGTGCTTGCAGATTTAGCCCTTTGGTTCTCATTATAGATGAAACGAATTATCCTGAAACTACTCTGTGGGGCACGATTCATACCAAGTAATGTTTAGTGAAAATCATGCTTTGGCTCTTGATATACTTATTTACATTTCCCAGCATTTGGAGTAACCCGACTGTGGTTGTTCAAAATATTTATCTCTGTATTAAATTCTTTTACTTCAGAAATAGTTAAAACATGGGAATTGGTCAAGCAGTTCAAGTGCCGTCTGTATAAGATTATACTCGTTTGGCCGAGTTATTTTAAAATAAAATTATCTTAAAACATATTCAAATTATGGGCTTTAAATGTTTCTAAACTAAAGTATTCCTTACAAAGAAAGAATCCTCCAGAGATGGTTGAGACAGGGGTTTTCAATAATTCTCTTGAAAGTATTAAGTAGGATGACATTGAAAGAGAACAGTGGACTGGAAGCCAATTTATCTAAATTTGACTCCTGGTTCCTTCCTTATATGTGACCCTTAGCATGTATTCTCTGAATGAACATGGGGAAAATAATCCCTACTCCTTGTAAGAGTTAAACGTGCCCTTTAAAAATCCCACAGCTGATGAAGAATTGGTACCTCTTAGTATCAGTGCAAAAAATGTGTTATTATACACTCTGCATGTGTTCTCACAATAGCATGCTGCTGATAAACATACAAGATATTAAGACTCTTTTTACTTATCTTTGGTTATATTTGACAATTTATTTTTAAAAATGGTGAAAACATTTGAGCCTGGGTGACTCAGCTAGTTAAACATCTGATTCTTGATTTCAGCTCAAGTCATGATCTCACGATCTGTGAGTTTGAGCCCCTCATCAGGCTCTGTGCTGACAGTGTGAAGCCTGTTTGGGATTTTCTGTCTCCCTCTCTCTCTCTGCCCCACCGCTGTTCTCTCTCTCTGTCTCTCTCCCTCCCTGTCTCTCAAAAAATAAATAAATAAACATTTTTTTTTAAAGGAAACACTTTCTTGAAAACATAAATAAGAATTTGGGAAACATTTGGAAATTCGTTTGGATATTCCACATCCTTCAGACAAGAAAAAATATCTCAGGAGATAATTTATTCATTGATTGTAGTTAGTAATGTTCTCAGTTAAATCCTTTGTTACCTCTCTTTCATTCTGAGGCAAGTGGTGTTTAAAATGATTAAACAACTTTTTAATGCTTCAGAATTAGCATTGAATAATGGTAAAACTGAATCACCAGATTCAATCCCAAAACTAATGCATATAAATATCAAATGTCATACATGTGAAATTAAATATCTTCGGAAAATAATTTCCACTTTTGAAAAATTTTCTTTTTTTTATCTTGAAGGAAAAATATTTGTTTTACTTGGATTTCTTCAGTCTAAGTATAGAAGTTTTGATTTACACTTGACATCAGAAGACCTTGAAATGATGGTTGATTTCACTGCTCAAATTATGTAATGTTGCGTTATCTACATAAACTCCCTCATTCTCAGTTCATTACCTCTAACGTGAATAAAATAACACCTTTATTATGAAAAAAATATTGAATGCCTCAATGATTGGAGGTGAGAGGTTAGAGAAAGGGCAGGCAGAGAAGGGATGGGAGAGTGGACTGGAATCAGATTTTGCAGAATTTGGTCAAGACTAGAGTTTGGGGTTTCTCCTACTTAGCCCTTAGAAACCATAAGATATTCTCATGGCTCTGACAACATGTGAGTAGTGAAGGGAACTGAGAGAGGAAGGAGAGAGCAATTAGATTGAGACAACAGTTTAGGTGAAATAGCAAGATTTGAAACAGCTACGGCAGCAGATGGTAAGTCACCTTTTGATGTGGGCATGAGAGAATCAACAAGGAAATTGGAAGCACTTAATGACCAGTGGTGCATATGAGGGGCGATGGATGAATCACAGACAACTTTGGTGTATAATCCAGGGAATCAATAGAAGGAAAAAAAAAAGGAGGAATAATTGGAGAATAAGAGCAAGCGTTTGATCTTGATCAAAGTTTCTGGTGGTGATGGATATGTATGTGTTATAGTCTCCCTCTTGTTGAACATTCCGTCCTGGTCCTCAGGACTCAGGGCAGATATGGAGATACTGATTTGGGAACCATCAACATAAAAATGATACTTGAAAGTATGAGGCAGATGACATTTCTCAAAGATTCTGATAACAGGGCAAAGGGTAACAACTTGAATAATATTTACATAGATGTATACAGTCATGAAGAAGAGTTTAGCAAGGAAACTGGGCAGAAGTGAACACAGAGATAAATGGAAAATCAAGATTATTTTCTTTCATAACAGAAGCCAACAAACAACAACTATGAAGCAGTTGTAAATAGTCTAGAGGAATGGAGGAGAAAGAATTGGAAAGGTCAACAGTGAGTTTCCAAAATAGTGTCATTGTGGAAGACTTCTAATGGGTAGGAAACTGGCGTCCCCCACATTTTCTTTTTTAATCATTTTATTTATGAATGTTTACAAACATTTACAAAGGTAGAGAGAGTGAGCAACTACCAACACCTTGCCACAGTTTAACCTCTTCTTTGAAAAAGGTTGGAATCTTTAAAACAAAAACATTTTAAAAATTATATTAGTAATAGATCCCCCTCTCACTTATTACCTCTTTATTTGAACTAGAGAAACCGCTGGAAATATTACTCTTCCCTCTTTAATTCTTTCTTAGCACTATCCACATCAACAAATAAGCAAACACCCATCTTTTCATTATTGGTTGAAACCCTTATTATTCTGACCACTACTGAAAGTGGATTAGGAAGCATCTCTTTTGATATAATATACAGTACAAATACACATTTATCATTTTGTAATCGTTTTGAACCAGATAATAGAAAAAAATATGTTCAGGCTATTGATTTACGCATCTAATAGATCTTCATTCAGATCCTTTAAGCTTTAGCGAGAAATTACATGTGTTACAATCAGATTAAAAAAAAAAACTATCAAGAAGCTTCATGTTTTACTTATATAAAATACTAAACTGACCTTCATGGTTCAGCTATTCTCTTTAATGATTTTTTGCTCTGCACATTTTTAAGGCATAAATATCACATACTGTTTGTTTTGTTTTTCTTTTTTCAAAGCTAAGCAGCTTTATCAAGCATAGCTAATTCCCACGTCCTAATTCAAAAGATAATGAGAATCACCTAAAGCTACTGAGACAGTCACCCAAGAATGTGCAGTACACTGATACGCGCATTCTTCAACTTCAGTCATACATAAGAGCAATATCTACATATTCACACGGCAACCAAGCATATTATATGAATATGAAACATTTTTAAAAAGTGAAGGCTTAGATCTCACCAACCAAGCTTTAAACGATGACAGATTTTCACAGAAAATAAAAGGCTTAAAGCTGACACTTCTTGGTACTATAAAAAAAAAATCCATTGTTGAATGATATATCAGCAGACAAAAGAATGGAGTTGGACGGAAGTGTTTTGCATCTGTGTGACATTCAGTTTTTGACCAAAGAAAGTGCA
This sequence comes from Lynx rufus, assembly GCF_022079265.1. Taxonomy (NCBI): domain Eukaryota; kingdom Metazoa; phylum Chordata; class Mammalia; order Carnivora; family Felidae; genus Lynx; species Lynx rufus. The sequence continues at coordinate 37,655,119 of NW_025814824.1, read as the reverse complement.
TAGTAGAAAGTAGGGTTGATTCTAAGTGTAGGCTCAGGGAGAGATTTCCAGAGATTATCAGAGGATAGAAATACATAATCTCAAAAAAAAAGCCATTTGTCTCCTAATGCCAAGTGACAATCATGAGCTCTTTGAACATTTAAAAATTAAAAAATCCTGGGATTTCTACATTGTCGAAAAAAAATCATTGATCAATAATACTTCTCCCAGGATGACATTTGATATATTAAAGTAGGCTGTAATCTTGATTTTTGTATGCCATATATAATCCGCTTGGCTTTTCACTTGGAATCATTGTCAAATTTTATCACAGTTTCTAGATCATCTCTTCCAAACTTGTAGGAAGCCACCATTTATATGTCTCTTCCCTTCATTCCATATTCTATGACAGAAAAAAGGAATATCTTTAAAGCCAGTCTAATCTCTGTCTCAGACTATTCCCATATTGCTTACCTTCTTTTATTTCAATGGCTTTTCTCCTTTAGGCCAGAACATCACTTCCAATGGATTTTCCAAAAGCCTAACTCAATGAAGCCTTGTAGGATTTTATAAGAACCACTAGTTATTTTTATGATCCAGCAGAACAAAATTGTTTATAGATCCAAAAACACACCATCACAAAGATTTCATCAATAAGATCCCCATCTCTGTATCATATACAAAATTTAATGTCCCCCTCTTTAGCTTATTTTAACAAACTTTGAAATCTTTTATGTGCCACATCTCTGTCCTTGCACTTAGGAAAGTACCTGGTATAGAGTAGATATTTAATACATGTTTGTTGACTTGCATATTGCATTGATTTGTTACAGATATGGGATTGGCACATGCTTCTTTATGTCAAATCCTGTTTATATTGTTTCTAATTGCAAAAAAAATGCAGAAACAATGAAGTGTGTTTTTAAATAGCACAGCAGATATGTAACTTGTTGATAAACCAAGACAATGATGGTCAAACTTGAAAGGAATACCATTTGTGATTCAAAGTATTTGAATAATAAAGATTTATATTAGCTACAGATATTTATATTTTTATTTTTATACCATAAATGAAAAATTTACCCTTTCATTCACTCTTATATATAGAAAATTTGTATTTGTGCTTGATGAAATTTTCAATATGAATACAGTAAAAACTTGAAAAAGTTTATAAATCTTGGAAATGTAAGATAAGGCTTGATCACATGTTCACATAACAAATGGGATCTGTTAGATATATAGATTTTTTAAATCAGGATTATATTATTTCTATTACCTATTATAAAAGTAATTTAATCTATATTATGGTACCAATAATAACTATGTGTTATATATTATATAATGAAGGAATATCAGTAAGATAAGCCTAGTATGCAATGGTGACCAAATATAATTTATATACATTTGATATAATATTTATATAATGAAATATAGCAATGTTTACTTAAAGAACAGTAATCATGTACACAGACACTATTCTAAGTACTTCATATTTTTTAATATATATGATTCTCATGAATACAATGTGGAGTATATTCTAGTCCTATGATTTTACATCCCAGGAAGATAAGGTCTATAAATATGTATAAATGCAGAGTAATAAGTAGTCCAACCAAATTTTCGCTTTGTTCTTGAACCTAGGAACGTACCTACTTAATTCTCATCATGTTAATGAATCGTTGGAATATATATTCTAAAAAAAATGGACAAATACACTTTTTATAGGGTGATAGCTAGACAATCAAGGATGCTGTGAAATGATTATAAAAGACTGAATTTAGGTATTACATAATCCATAGACATGTAATCAATGCTATAATCTTTGTCGATAGCTATTGGATATGATGTTGAATATAGCAAGGTAATATGATATGAACAATTTGGAAAATAATACTTTCGATGAGATTAAGTTTCCCAGGAATTTTATTAGTCAAAATGGGTTAACAATGGGATTCCTAAAGAGGAATTGAAATTGATGCTTGACATAAAATTTTACTAGAATGCAATTATTTATTTTAGTGAAGGTTAAAGAATGAAATAGCTTTCTTTGATTTAGAAAACATATAAAGGACAAATGTAGATATATTTTCAATTACATGCTATCATATTAAGAATAACTAGAATTATTTCATCAATAAACACTTAGATTACATATAACAAGAGCTGTATTTGGTATGACAGTTTAATACAGAAAACATTCACATACTCGTATTTTGAATATTTGGATTTCTGATCCAGTATGTTCTAAAAATGAATAGTAGAGGGGAGCCTGGGTGGCTCAGTTGATTAAACGTCTGACTTCAGCTAGTGTCATGATCTCGTGGCTTGTGAGTTCAAGCCCCACGTCCGGCTCTGTGCTGACATCTCACAACCTGGAGACTACTCTGGATTCCGTGTTTCCCTCTCTCTCTCTGTGCCCCTCCCCCTTGCTCATGCTCTGTCTCTCTCTGTCTCTCAAAAATAAATAAATATTTTCAAAAATTTTAAAAAAATGAATAATAGAATGTTTAGTATTGGACGAGTTGTAATTACTCAATTTTTGCAGCTCTCATGTTGGTTTAATACTTTTTTCTTTTCTTTTTTTTTTTTTTTTTTTTTTTTCACAAATGAGGAAACTGACCCAGAGTGGGTGAACCAAGAATATAATGGGCTTCTTCTGATTTCTTTTTTTTTTTTAATTTTTTTTAATGTTTATTTTTGAGAGAGGGACAGAGACCAACAGAGCATGAGCAGGGAGGGGAAGAGAGAGAGGGAGACACAGAATGTGAAGCAGCCTGCAGGCTCTGACCTGTCAGCACAGAGCCCAACACGGGGCTCGAACTCATGCGCTATGAGATCATGACCTGACCCAAAGTCGGACACTTAACGGATGCCACCTAGATGCCCCCTGATTTCTAATGTAGTACATTCAGCAACACTATGTTTAGGGACAGACTGGTTTCATGCAAAGACAGGAAAAGATTGTCTCTTGGAGACTGAAAGGCGAGAATTAATTCAGTTGTATACTACACAGTTAATAAGACCTTAGCTATAATGGATCCTGAATCAGTGACTTACACAATTTAGATTGATTAAAATAGTTGAAGAGATGAAAGAATACAATGTTAATTTTCAGTTAGTTGGATAATATTTATTTTGTTGAAAAAATAATTTTTACTTGTATGTTACTTTCCTTTAAATACATTTTAAAACTACATATATGTGAAAATCCCAAATTTGGTGTCCAATTCTTAATTGTTCATTTAATTGCAAATTCTCATTTTCATTCCTTTCTGTGTAGTCATTTTAATGTAAAGGTCCTTGATAGTTGTGTTTAATAAAAGAGCTTTTACATAGGTTTTGTACACAAGGGTTGTTCTGTATTCATTTTGATGTCACTGACTTATAATAATGTTGTTATGCATGTTTTTAATAACTTTGTTATTATGCACCTGCTGTACAGCTTTCCAATTAGTTGCTTTAGACTTACTGTAGCTTTTCCACCTCTGTTTTGATTGATAACTCATGGTACAATTTCCCTATAATAATGTACGTGTAATGTCTTAGAGTATATTATAATCCTACTTCAAATATTTTTCTTCACTATCAAATGTATCGCTGTACTTGGACAAGTAAGATTTACTGAGTAAATAAGCTAGCAATCAGCCCTAAAGATGCAAGTTATATAATAAAATGAAGACTCTATTTGTCCAGTAATCTGTGTGAGTACATGCATATAGGCAAAACTTTCCTCTTATTATGAGTGAAAACTGTATTTCTATTCATAAAAGTACAACTTTATTATTTTGAAAATGACTTTATACTCTGAGTTTTATACAGTTGTGGAGCCAACTTTTAAAAGTTGTATTCCACATTAGCATTTTTTAAAGTTTGAAAAGCTACTAAATATTATATATAACAACCTCTTTTGTATCACATAATCACATGCTTTTATAATTAGTAAAGACTATTTCTTATGCCATGTTATTGATAGAATATAGTTCATGCCTGAACTTTATTACACATTGAAGTGACTAATATTAGTCAATTAGTGACATTGAAGAGTGTTATTGTAATGGTAGTATTTTTTTAGTGATGAATTATTCCTTCTTATGCTCTCTAATAGTTAAGCAGTCTGACTTGCAGATTTTTTTTCATAAATAACAAAAGCCTCATGAAACAACATTAGGTGATATTACGCTTGTTAAAAATAACTCTTTCAAGTCCATATTTGCTCCAGGGGGACAGCATATTGAATTTTGTAAAACAGAATAACCAGGTTTTTCCCCACTATATTTCATCAATTAAATGTTCCACTAATATCACAGATTATTTTTCTTAGTACTTTCATTCATAGTTAATAACTAAACTATGCATATGGTAGGAAGTGATTAGATAAGATAGCAACAAGAATGCCCATCATCTGTCAAAAATGAAGTGCCAGGTAATCAGTGTGTTTTGTGTTGGCTATGTGTAGCTGATGAAATAAATAGAAGATGTGACATGATGTCTCTTTCATCTATAAACGTATCAGCTCAGAGGTTATGCTTCATTAGCTTCAAATGTAGCGTGCATAATAAAGGAAGAAGGCAAAGCAGTGCTTTGATTCATTGTGAAAAAGCCAATCAGACCCACTTTCATGTGACAGTTTATTAAATACATTGAATACTGGAAAATATTCCAAGTAGAACAGAATCATAACCCTGTGTTTGGCACCTGATTGAAAGTACAGATGACTGGGCTGTGCCTCCATTTTGTGTGATTACAAATTAAATGGCAAAAGATAGGCAGTATTCCTGCATTTAAGGACTTTTAATTTTTCTCGTTTTCTTTTTTCTCTCTCTTTCTCTGTCTTTCTTTCTTCCTTCCTTTCTTTCTTTCTCTCTTTCTTTCTTTTTCTTTCTTTCAATAGTTAATTGAATCTCAAAAAGTGACAGAAAAATGACTTCATTGAAAAATACATGATGATGGTCAAGTTGAATGTGTGAGACATACCTGGAGAAAACTTGGTTCCAGCTATATTCATCTTTGATATACTTGAGGATCCTTTGCAAAGATCCTATCTTTAGGGCATGTCTCTTTTTCTATGGGTCAATGATTAGTTCATTGCTTCATTCATTTATTCATCACTCCTCTCAAAACAATCAACAAATTATTTTATTATGCTATGTTTTATGATGGATTCTCTAAGCCTTAGAATCTAAAATATAAACATGTCCATTACCTTAAGGAAATTATAGTCTATAGTAATGTTTAACACTTTTTGTGACTTGTAATTTCCTACTGTAAAAAAAATGCCAAGCTCCCCTCCTCACCCACATACCTCCACTTTAAAATAAGTGAAATATATATTACTTTCTTTGACTAGGTTAGTTGCTCCTGAATTGCACTCCATTATTATCAACTATATCCTTAACTGTAAAATTTATCAGACTATGGAATAATTTCTTGTTACTTATAATTTTTTTTCACTAGGTCAGACCCTAGGATAATACTCATCACCATTGTACTATCAAGGTTTGGCAGTTTAGTTAAAGTGGTTAAAAGTACAGATCTGAGTAAGGATCTTAAATCTTCTCTAGCTCTTGCTACTTTTCTGACCTTGATTGAGTTTCATATTTCTCCAAGTCTCTTTTTTCCCTTTCTGCATGTAAATATACATCTGTATCTCATAAGGTCATGAAGATTAAATAATTTCTTGGTACCTATTATTATATATTTTAGCTATTATTAATATTTATTTAATGATAGCTAAATGACAAAATCGTATGATTTCAGCAATGTTTAAAGTGAATTGTTTTAGAAATTCAAGGATTTAAAATTCTGGAAACAATAGGGATGACTGGGTGACTTGCTTAGGAATCCTACCTCAGGTCAGGTCATGATCTCACAGTTTGTGAGTTCGAACCCTGCATGGGTCTTTCTGCTGTCCGTGCAGAGCCCGCTTCAGATCCTGTCTCCCTCCCTCTATGCCCCTCTTCCACTCACACTCTATCTCTTTCAAAAATTAACATTAAAATGTAAAAATAAAGAAGAAATAAAATTCTGGAAATAATATGTATAATATTGGGATATTCTATAAGAATGTGCAAAGCTTATATGAATCCAAATTTAAAACAATCAAACAAAAGAGAAAAAAAACAGGAAAAAAATTCATCCTATTCTCTCCTGCCTTGTTAATTTTAGATTCATGATTTGTAGATGCTATGGAAATTCAGAGAAGGAAGAGACAGCATTCGGCTGGAAATATCTAGAATGAATGTTTTGCGAAAGAAATCCTATTTGATCTGGTTAACTGAGTCTCTACGAGCTGAACACGAATGTGTACATTCCTACCATAAGGCAGTAAAGGGATAGTGCAAAGCATGTTTGGAAGCAGTGGCTGGTATATGTAGAGAGAAGTGAAAGCAATAAAAGAAAGGTTCGATCCAGAATATAGAGACTTGTGAATGCTAGGATGAGGTAGTATTGAGCGAGGATATTTTTAAACGGGAGATGAGTGGGGAATTCAGGAGAGGTTGAATTTTATAAGCAGGGCTATAAATTGTACCAGCTATGCTCAAAAGGAAGTAATCTGACGGTATATAGGATGGGTACTAATTGGGCTTTTGGAAAGGTGTTTAGATACTCTATTTTCCTGTCTTCTTACTCTTAGAAATAAAAGTTTTCACATTTGCTAGTGGGAAACAAGGAGTCCCCTTGATAGTGAGCATGTTTCAGTTAGTGCAGATATTCAGCCTCTTGCATAAAGTCCATGATGTGCTTATTCTGAAATATGTCTGAAACAACTGGTGTGAGCAGACTTTGGGAAGTGCTGTGAACAACTGCTAAAGAGAGTCTTCCAGATGTTTGCTATAGTTTAATATGCTCTGTTGCCACTTAATCTCTGATAAAAACATTTAGACAGTCATTAAAAGAACATAGTGCTAATGTTTCATATCAATCTCATTTACAGTTTAGCTAGAGGAGTGGCTTGAAATTTGTGTCTTCTATTTTGTGCTGTTACTCTTTTTTGCGCACAGCTTCTGATTGATTTGTGCCAATCTCAAGAGCTTCTGTCAACCCATTGCAAGGTCAAGGGTGAAGACAGTGGATCCATTGTAGCTTCTGGTGCATCAAAGGATCTCTGCCCTGTGAACTCTTTGGTGAGTTATATTTCCTAAAACCAACAGGCTTACAAACACGAGGTATGATGGGGAATGTTGTCTTTTGTTCTTTAGCTCTTTCTGACTAAAATAAATGTCATAGCCAGTGTGAAAGTTTAATCCTGAGCATAATCACAGTGTCTGAGCCCACAAGTAAACTCGATTAAAACCTCCTGCAGTAGTGTATGCTCTTTGAATGAACAGAAGGCCATTAGGGGCAACAAAGAGACAGATTCCACTGTGCATTCTGAGATCCACTTAATCATCTGGACATGGTGGCATTAGTTTCTATCATTAGAAAATGTCAATTATGCAAGTTGTCCAATTGCTTTCATCTACTTAGTGAAACCTCCGTATTATGGAGGTGGAGAGTTAAGGTTTTCAATCTGTGTTTTCTATAAAGTTACATTTAAATTATCCTTTTGATTCACAATAATAAAGTAATTAATATATTTTAATATGTGAGGAAACAATATCATCACACTTCACTGAACTGAGAGCTTTGATTAATAACTAATATACTACAACTATAATAATGCATAATTATAATATCTAAGTAGAAACTCTTATGCCCCAAGAAAACATATTTTAAAATTGATCCAGTTATATGCTGTAATACCAATATAGCAGGTGAGAAACACAACAATTCCCTTACTTCAACTGGCAAAAAAAAAAAAAAAAAAAAAAGTCTTGTTTTTATATTTCCAATATGTAACATTTAGATCAGTCAATAAGAAAGGAAGATTTGGCTTTAAAATATCTTATAAGGCTACATCCATGTATTACCAATTTCACACAACAAATGAATTCCTACCCTTTGAATTAATTTTATTTTTCAGTCTTGGTACCAATTAACAGACTATGTATCATTTCATGGTTTGGCTATTTTAGGAGACTTAAATTTGACTGTTTTAACACTTCCACTGACACTTGCTAAGAAAGTAGGAAAAATGCACTTTTTTAAATCAAAAAGCTTTAGGAATATTCCTTTTGGAGAAAGAAGATAATTATCAAAAAGTTGCTTTCTTTGTTATCCATTCTATAGCATTGTGTAATGATAGAGATTAATGTCATCAATGACCAAATAATGATTAAAAATCAGAATGATAATGTGAGTCAAGTTTTGTTTTGTTTTGTTTTTCTAAATGGACCCTGAGGGCTGAGGGCTAAGGTCCTTGGAGAGCTGAGCTTTGGCTGCTTAACTGTATGATGTTGGTCAATCCATTTAACACATGCACCTAAATTCTTCATTTATAAAATGAATTTCATGACCTGTTTGCTTTAATGGTTAAGGTTATAGGGAGAGAACATATATAAAATACTTTGCAAATGATAATCTTTGAGATGTATAATCCATTAATACGATTTAATAATTATTACTAGCTTTTTAAATAAATATATACAGAAAATCATGCTCCTAATTTATCTTAAGTTTGTTGATCCCTATTTACAAAAGGCAGAATTAATTAAATTCATAAATGGCTAGGTCTGGAAGATAATTTAGAGAGTAGGACAATTTGCTCATTTTAAGACTAAGAAAAAAGATTATATGGCATCTTCAGGAAGATTGGACATGAATTTCTGCTTGTCATGGGAGACATTTTGAAGTTGACATGTTCCTTTGTTTTCTAGAAATCTATTCACAAGTGAGGTTAAATTAGCCATATTATAAATTATTGAATGTTCTTTATTTGTACAACTGCTTGTTCTTGCAACATATCATCACTCCATAATTTAATCACACATTGTCAAGAAAGTGAAAAGTTAAAATGACCAGTATTGCCATTATTTGGCAGTCTCTGAGTCATTTTTTTCCTGTTTTTAGTAACTGTTGATGAGATACTTCTTTGATCTTCCAATTACCAATTTTTACCTGAATACAAGATGATCCTTTACATATCTGACCTCTCAGCTCAGGAAATTCACCTCTTTTCCTCTTCAAATCATTATTGCCATACCCAGAACAGCCATTGTTGCTGATGTAATTGCAGTTGTTGGTGTTGTAATTTTTATTATTATTATTTTTTTTACTTTCTGTAAACTAACTGAGGGTAAATGTTAAATAGGCAGGATTAAGAACAAAAAAGGAAGGATGCCTGGGTAGCTCAGTGAAGCATCTGACTCTTGATCTCAGCTCAGGTCTTGATCTCAGGGTCATGAGTTGAAGCCCCAATTGGGCTCCAAATCTTACTGTATAAAAAGGAAAAAGGATCCAAAAAAAAAGTTAGAGAGGGAGGGAGAGAAACTATAAGAGACTCTTAAAAACTGAAAAAATTCTGAGGGTTAATGGGGGGTGGGAGGGTGGGTGGGTGATGGGTATTGAGGAGGGCACCTGTTGGGATGAGCACTGGGTGTTGTATGGAAACCAATTTGACAATAAATTTCATATTAAAAAAATAAAAAGAATAAAAAGAAATGAAAAAAAGAAAAAGGAAAAGTACACCAAACAGGTATTTCTTTGTACACTTACCCTGCTATAAAATAACTAATCTAATCTCTATTCTTCCCTTTAACAGAATACTCTTTAAGCCAACATTTAACACTTTTAAAATTCTACCTTTTATGGGAGTTGGTTGTTACAAGTCTCTCCCACAAGATTATAAACACAAGTTTCTTATCAAACTGGAGATTGCATAGTACCAAGGTAAGGGTCTGGCTCATAGTCATACCCTCAGTAAACATTTGTTGAAATGAACCCCTTCTATCTTTGTATAATCCTGAGCAGTTGTAGACTAAGATATTTTGTGGAAGCAATTGAATTAAAATTAATTAAGAAAATGATGAACGCATACTTTGTTTTCATAATTGAAAAAAAAATCTTTCAGGATTATACTAGTAAACAAAATAGGCATTGCCCTATCCTTGAAATTTTCAATCTAGCCTGAAAGACAAAAAAATTAAAATAAAAAAATATAGTGAGTACTTTTTAAAGTAAAAACCATACTTTAGCATGGATAGTACAGTTTATAGAGTCAGAAACACCATGATAACTTTTGCCCCTCTCATTTCGACCTTGAGTCGGTATTTAACCAATTTGACCTCAATTTTAATTTTTACAAAATTAGAGAAACAAATCCTGCTTGATGTGATCAACAGGGTTAAAAGAAATAATGAATAAACAAAGTAGGAAATGTGGATATGTTCAAAAAAAAGATACTGGATTATGTACAGAAAGAGGAAACATATAAGACTCTTCCTTTCATTTAAGTTCTCTCTATACCTTTTATTCTGACCCTGAACAGAGTATCTCTATCCTGTCATAGGATATTAACCACAGTGTCATTAACATCTAAGCCTTTGGTTGGTACCTTGTGGTGAGCACCCACTTGAAGTGAATCACATCTCCAATAGGGGAAGAAAAAAGCTGTTATGCAAGCTATTCTAAAATTTTTTTCTTGACTCCAAAATGTCAGTGTGAAAAAAATCTCTCACTAACTATAGTTCTTTCTAAATCATGAAGGTTGAGAAGAAAACAGCATTGAGGAAGTTTTTGAGAGTCTTACAGAGCAGATAAGTAATTCAATTTATCATATTACATTACAATAACTCTGACACACAACTAGTAAAATATTGAATATGACAGGACACAATAAACCAAATGGACATATAAACATAGAAAAAATTATAAATGAAATATAAACAATTTAATATAGTATTATATTAAAAGATTTCCGTGATATGATTTAGAATTTTTTAATCTAGGACTGAAAGGGTGATTGAAGATGGGAAAAACCACTTATGCATTTCTTTACATTAATAGATTAATGTGATCACCTTACATTAAGACACCTTAAAAAGACAGCTACACTCATTCTTGATTAAATAACAAAACTTTTATGAATCTAAAATTAGAGAAAAACTTCTTACCAAGACAAAAAAGATATCTGTTAGAAATAAATAACAAACATGATACCAAACACAGAAACTCTTAATTTTTTTAAAGGTTTATATTTATTTTTGAGACACAGACAGAACATGAGCGGGGCAGGGGCAGAGAGAGAGAGGGAGACACAGAATCCAAAGCAGGCTCCAGGTTCTAAGCTGTCAGCACAGAGCCTGATGAGTTGGAACGCAGGAACCATGAGATCATGACCTGAGCTGAAGTCGGACCCTCAACCGACTGAACCACCCAGGTGCCCCCTAATATGGAAACTCTTAAAAATATTTCTATCTATATTAGGAACAAGATATTGAAACCTACAATCATTGGCACAATTTTAATGCTTTCTCATCATAACCTACATGATAGGGCAAAAATAGATTAAGGTGAATAAATATTAAAAGGAGATAAAATGTATTTTTTCTTTCCCTGACCCCTCTCCCATCCTACCCATCCTAAAGTGTGTTACTTTTAAGCCTCAAATTAAAGGGTATATGTATTGGTGCAGTCTTTCCAGAAGGCAGTTTGTTTATGCCTATTCAAATAACAAATTTCCATTCAGCTTTTATGGATCTACTCAATAGATACTCATGGATTGATTAAAGAGTATATTTAAAAGTATATTCACTTATGAAAACTAAAAAAAACATCAAACAGAACAATGACTAAATAAATTAGTGTATCTATTGTCAGGAACATTATGCAGTTTATTAAACAATGAGTTGTATCTCTATGTATTAGATGTGACAGATTGAAAAAAAAGATGTAACAGATTGCTCATTATATGGTGTTATAATATTAAAAAATTGATATACATTTAACATATACACAAAGGGTGTATGTATATTATGCACACATATAATATATAATTGAAAATTATCATATAATATAATTTACATATATGTGTGCATATATTTAAGAATAGTACTTATTTTAAGTTTTCCACAACTCAACTCAATTTGCGATGAGTATACTGAAATCTCCATCACACCAGAATATGTTAGGGGTTCACACATTCTTAAAAATGCTTCCTTTCCAGGGAAGCCTCTTACACTATTGGTGGGAATGTAAACTGGTGCAGGCACTCTGGAAAACAGTATGGAATTTCCTCAAAAAGTTAAAAATAGAACTATCCTATGAACCAGCAATTGCACTATAGGCATTTACCAAAAGGATGGAAAAATATTAATTCAAAGGATTACATGCATCCTGATGTTTATACCAGCATCATCAATAGCCAAATTTTAGAAAGATCCCAAATGTCCATTGAGTGATGAATGAATAAAGATGTGGCATACACACACACACACACACACACACACAAGCACACACACACACACACACACACACACAATAGCCTATTATTGAGCCATAAAAAAGAACGAAATCTTGCCATTTATAATAACATGGATGGAGCTAGAGAATATTATGCTAAGCAAAATAAGTCAGTCATAGAAAGACAAATACCATATGATTTCACTTATATGTGGAATTAAAGAAACAAAACAAATGATCATGGGGAAAAAGAGAGAGGCAAATCAAGATACAGACTCTTAACCAAAAGACAACAAACTGATGGTTACCAGAGGGGAGGTGGGTCAGGGGATCGGGGAAACAGGTGATGGGGACTAGGAGTGCACTTTTGAGGAGCACCAGGTGATGTATGGAAATGTGGAATGACTATACTATACATCTGAAAACAGTATTACACTGTATGATAGCTAACTGGAATTTAAATAAAAAATTTAAAAAGAAAAAATGCTTCCTTTCTTTGAAGATCATAGTGCTTAAAAAGAGAAAATGTATCAATAATTAGCTAAATTTTTTGATGTGGAGAGGAGAGGAGGCCTGGTAAAATTAGGAATATATAAATGTCATTGTCTGGATATGTTTTAATTGAGTATTAAAATAATTCTAAGGAATGATTCTAAGAATATTAATCAAAGTATCTGTGAAGTAATTTTATGGAAATCTAGTGACTTTTAGATGATGTGTTATTGATTATCAATATCTGATAATTATCTCAATCAGGGGACAAAGCTTTTAGTGTATTTGATTCTCCCCCATAAAATAGTTTACCCCGCTTTCTCTAATTTCCAAACAACTTTCAGAAAGTATAGTTGTCAAGTTGGAAGAATATTCATAAAACAAAAGCTTGTTTTAATTATTTTGTTTTTATTAAGCAACCTGTATATTTTGACATGTTTTTCCAAAGGGGATTACATTCTCATAGCTCCTTGATCAATGCTAATGTATCAAATTATAAAATATAAGCTTGATTTTAGACAGTCACTAGATACTTAGTGCATTTATAAATGAAGGTTTATGTTATTTTTGTTTGTTTCCCATGCTAGCACATTTTTTTAGGAGAATTGTTAAAAACAGCTTTAGTTTCTAAGAGAAACTAAGACACTAAATGAAAACTCCTAATATAATTCAGTAAATAAACAGTTCAAACTCTTACAAAGTGTTAAACAGAATGGGGTAGAGAGGAGAAAAAGAGTGCACACACTCAAGGGAGCACCTATTCCTAACATTGACTTCAGTCGTGTTTCTGCTTATCAGTCTGAGAGTGGATTTATAAATTGAAGCATGGTTTTCAAGGTTATTTTCCACCTTCATGCATTCATGTGCATTTTGTAAACACATCAAGTCAAAAGAGTTACAAATTGAATGGTATTCTCATTATTGAAACAGAATTAAGGAAGAAGGTACAGCATTTTTATTATTTATCTAACTAAATACTAGGTTCATGTATATATTTTTAAGAATATTTTTTCTTCTGACTTCAGTAGGGCAAATCACTTATTTGATTCATCACTGACAAGAACACCACTCTGGAAATAATTCTCTTCCTCTGGATAGAAAGCAATGTGTTTTCAAAACTTTTGTACAGTTTCCCTAACAACTCAGAATTTATTCTTTTACCTGTCACTCCTAGAATGCAAGTGGCCATTTTCTATAACCGTATAAGGTTTCAGAATGCCTATATGGCTGTGGCTAATGTCAATCAAACTATTTTAATGGTGCCCATATGCCCAAGGAATTCTATGGATAAGAACGTTGGGAAATAATTTTTTTTAAAGTAAATGATATCGTTTGTAGTAAGTTCAGCAAACTCTGAAGACAGTATGTGGTTTTATGTTTAGAACAAGTTCAGGCTATGTTCAACTTATGAAATAAAAGTTGATAGAATTTGCTTCAGATGAGAAAGGGTCAGTTTAGGCTGCTATACCAAATTTACCACCACCACCAACAACAAAACACATTTATTTCTCACTGTTCTGGAGGCTTGGATGTTCAAGAACAAGGTGCCATCAGATCTAGTGTCTGGGAAGGACATCCTTGTAGTTTCTAGATGGCCTTTTTCTCCTTGTATCTTTACATGGCTGAGACCAGAGAGAAGCAGCAAACCTTCTTTTGTTTCTTTTTTAGAAGAGCACTGATCTTATCAGGGGGGCTCCACCGTAATGACTGCATCTAATCCTAATTACTTTCCTCAAACCTCAGCTTCTAAACCACCACATTGTGTGCGTGTTGGGGGTGGGAGTTTCAAGATATGAATTTTGAGGAACACAGATATTTAGTCCATAGCATAAGCTAACATAATATTTGGAATTATCATTTGGTCCTATTTCTTCTTTTTGGCTTGCTCATGTCTCTGTACTCAGAAGCATTCAGAGAGAGGAGTATTGAGTTTAATTATCACACAGTACCTGGAAGATAAATAACCTATGTAGAGATTCATCATGCTCTTCATAATGTTCATAATAACACCTAATTCATGTGTTCTATTTGTATGATCATGAAGAACTATTGCAATGTTACAGGCTGGGTTGACATATATGTAATCCATATCATATATTTCGCAGAATAGATTAATAAACTGTCTTTAGACAATTGACAATGTGTAGTGGGAAAATACAAGAATCTTGGTATATATTAGAGGTAAGTGTATTAAATGAAAAAGAATATTGAATGAATAAATGCCCTATGAAGTAGAATGAGTTCAGAAACTAGGAAGCTTGAATTTGAGTTTAAACTTTTAGATTTGTTCCCAGCGTTACTATGGACCAATTACCAAATCTATTTAACCAGCTACTAGATCAAGATATAGAATATTTTCAGTATCTTCAAAATTCTTCTATTATTCCATAAACTCACTACAGCCCAAAGCCAAATTACTACGGTGACTTTTATCATCATATATTTGCTTTTTAAAATTGTAATATGGTTGGTTCTTTTTCACTTAACATGAAGTTTTTGATGTTTGCTTTTTTTTTTTCCTTTTAAGATTATTTTTTTAATTCTCCTTGCTATGTGGTATTCATTGATCATAGATTTATTTCTATAAATCACGGAATGGTATATAGTAACTAGAAAATATGTTTGTGTGTGTATATATTCATGTGTATGTATATATACACATCATTTATATATTTTTCATGTATATCTATATTATATATATAATATATATTTGCATTTTTCCATATTTATTGACAATGAGGGTTGTTGCTAGTTTGAGCTGTTATGAAGGGTATTGCTGAGAATTTTCTCCATATATATTCTAATAGGAATGATTTTAGATCATAATTAAAGTTTTAGTAGAAACTACAAATGGTTTCTCAGAAAAAGTTACATCGATGCATACGCCTATCAGAATTATATGGTAGTTATAGTTGTTTCACATGAGTATCGAGAATTAATAATACTGATTTTAAAAATCGTAGTCATTCTGTTAAGAGTGTGGTGGTATTTCATTGTGGGTTTGATTTTCATTTCCCTGCTGAATATTGGTGAGGAAGCAATTTTATAAGTTTATTTGACATTTCATTTTCCTCTTTTGCTACCTGGGAATTTTAGTATTTAAATATTTTTAAAATATTTTCTTTAATTATTGATATTTAGACAACACTTATTAATATTATAAAATAAATGTTTTTTTTTCCAAAATATGGGCTAGCCGGTGTGATTGAGCTGTATATTTCCATTTTTTTTTTTCAATCTCTACACCCAGTGTAGGACTTGAACTCATGACCTGGAGAACAAGAGTTGCATGTTCTTCTGACAGCCAACCAGGCACCCCTATATTTCCATTTTATCTCTACTACACAAATTAAAATAGGAAATATATTTTATTATTTTAATAACTTTTAACCTAAGTGGATCATTTTGTTGTTTTATTAAAAGATGTGCCTATACATTGTTATTATATACTTTAAAGTAAAAGAAGAAACATATTTTATAGTAGACTCAGATTGTTTGATATGAGAAGTAAAAAAAAATGGCATTAATTGCAGCTACTTTCTTGTAAGACGTACTATGAAACTTGAGGTATAGAGTGTCATCAAGAAATTAAGTAATTTGAACCAGATAATTAGAGTTTTCAAAAGGTTAGTTGCTATGTTAAAGTACAAAAAATCAATTTATTTCAAGAACTTTAGATAATTATAGATCTCAGGCCAAGTTAGGTGCAGAAATAATTTTTCTTTTTAATATATAAGTAGTATAAACCTGTCAGCTGGAAAGATTTGATTTCACATTAGTGAACTCTTTAAAATGTTCTCTGTTTTCACAGTAAATATCAATCTAGAAAGAAATAAGAAACCCTTTGTATATTATAAAACAGATCTTCCTAAATTCATGATTGGGATATATCCCAATAAACTTATTGTAAATTGAATATATTATAATTCATGAAAGTGTTTAATATACTTAACCTATCAAACATCATAACTTAGCCTAGCCTACCTTAAACATGCTCAGAACACTTACGTTAGCCTATAGTTGGGTAATTCATTGAACGCAAAGCCTATTTTATAATAAGATATTGAATATCATATGTAATTTATTGAATAGTGTACTGAAAGTTTAAAAAGGAATAGTTGTATGGATGGTTGTTCAATGTATCAGTTGCTTACCCTTATGATCACGTGCCTGACAGGGAGCTGAGGTTTGTTACTACCCAGGAACATGAGAAAGGATTCTAAAATATATTGCTGGTCCAGGAAAATATCTAAATTCAACATTTGAAGTACAGTTTCTACTGAAAGTAGAACCCACCATTGTAAGGCCCACCCACTTACCCACCATTGTAAGGTCAAAACAATCTTAAGTGAAACCTTTGTAAGTTAAGGACTGTCTGTGATGGAAATCAACCGAGGGTGTTTCGGGCTAAAGAGAACTCCATGATTTTTTAGGTGAGTGGTAATTCCTAAAACTAAATCTCCTGGGGACTCATTAAAATTGATTCTGAATGATGATCTACACACTTTCATCTTCAGTGTTTGACATGTGTTGCAACATCTCTGAACTTGTCGTCGACCAAGACGCAACCTATGTTCTCACTCTAAGCCACACCCTTCCTGTCCTTTATTAAAAATTAGTTCATCACTTTCTTCAGCAAGCTGTCAAACCATTCTCAAAAAGCATCATCAATATCAACTTATATTTATTAATTGCTAATTCAGCCGAAGATTCAAATCTCTATAAAGCAAGTTAATGAGACATAACATTTAAGAGTGTCAGACTGAGAACACAAAATGACATTTTGTGTAGTACCTGTGGTAGTTGATGACATGTATTTAGATAATAAGCTTGAAAGTTTGTTGATGACAAAATAAATATAAACTGTTTCTTTGTATATATATTACATTAGAAATGTTTCCAATGTCTATTCATTATCCAAACTATAGTAGTGGTCACTTCTTTTTTCCCTTCTTTCTATTCTTCTTAATTCATTTATCTTCTCTTCTTTGTCTGAACAATTCAGACATAAACCCCTTACATGGGACAGATCAAGATAAGAATCTGTGCCAGAGATGTGGATGAGAGACCCGATGACTCAGAACAGGCAGTGAGAGCCCAAGTCGGATGAGATCACTTAGAGGACTACTCAGCATACAGAATCAGAGCATGTATAAGAATGGTCCGTAACAGGTGTCACAGCCCAAGCAGATTGAAGAGGAAATCCATGTGATAGGGTGAATGTGGCCTAAACAGGGTGATGAAGTAATGGAACTGGTAATGGAGAAGAGCTATTCATGAAGACTGATCACATGAGTACATGTATTAAGGATAATAGGATCTAGGTATATTATTTTCAAAGAAAGATGCTACAATTATAAAAGGGGAGAAAATTAGACTAACACCTATGATGCTAGACTGTAATTGGAGGTGTAGGTTCTAAAAATGGACTCATGGTGTAGCTATATACAGAAATAAATATACATGTAAATGTCTGTGCATCTATAAATAGTTCTGTCCACTGATGGAACATAGAAGCAGCAACACCACCATAGTAATGGGAATGTCTAGCCACTAAATCTTGGCTTATCAAGACCGTTAAAAGGGACAAAGAATTCTGAAAAAATGGCTGATTCTATGTCTGGGAAGGATAAGTACAAAATGAACCTGCAACATCTTTTTTGCCAGACAGCAATGAAGTGCTCAAAAAATAATGGGAGACATGTCAAAAAGACACCAGAATGCATTTTTACGTGCTTTCGCTGGCCAAATCTTGGGCAGTTTGAGCAGCAAAGTAAATCTTCAAATGATTTTAACCCATTGAATAAAATGGGAACCTACAAACCATAACAGGTAAAAATAAATTAAAGAATAATTTAAATTTTAATGAGAATCTAATGGCAGTGATAATGGGAAATAACATGTTAGATATTTGTAAAGAAGAGAGACGATATTATGTGTTTCCATGAATGGGATAGTGACAAGAAATTCTAAACTTAATACTAAAATGTTACAGATGTATATCCTAATGCTGTATTAATACTAATATTTATGAAATGGTTTGTGACAGGAAATGTGCTTAAAGTATTTGATTTTATATAATTTTGTACTGTCAAAAACCTAGGAGGTTAGGATTATTGTAATCTTGTGCATGTCTACATATGAGTAAAATGGGGACTAGAAATTGAAGTACCCACTTAATATAGCAGAATGATTTACTCCATTACAGACTTTGCACCCTGTGTGGTATTCTCTATTTCCAAAACACCACTTGTAGCTTTTAGTTACTACTTTGTGCTGTATGTGTAAGGAGACAAGGGCTGAGAGGTTCTTTATTTGTAAACTGCCTTTTAAAGAAAAAAAAAGTTTTTAGAATATTGAGAAATAAAAACAAGTCTGGGTAAAAACTCTCTGTGTCTAATGTTGCCATTATTATAGTAAAGCCTGGGTTGATATTTTTACTTTACAGAGTTCCTGGCTTGACTTACTGCATAACTGGATTGGGGAATTGCAAGGTGATTTATAACATGTTTGATTGAATTTGATTCTCCATGAATAACTTAGCACAAATGTTATTTTTTGCTGATAAGAACCTTTTCTATTTTTCTATTGCCTGGTTTTTGGAAAAGGGATTTGTTGCACATATTTAAGGAAAAATACTTTGAAATCTCAAAAATATATTTTCCTATGCAAAACATGACTAAAGCTCTAATTCTTTATATACGGTGGATAACAGTAAATAACTACCAAAGGTAAATGTATGAATGTCAATAGTCTAATATTTTGGTAGGGCATAATCTCTTTTGTACTTTCTTTGCATTAAGTGAAACTTTATCAGAAACGTAACTTGCAAATTATTTTATTATATTTATTATATATTGGCATGTGCACTAGATTTATGCTGTGTTTATTTGTGGTTGCATGGAAGAACTAAATGCCTGGTAAAATAATATTTATTAAAAATGAAAAAAAAAGGTAATTATAGGTGTCGGAAAAATCCATCAAAATAATAATAAAGATGGAAAGAGTTCCCTCATGATTGAGGTGATAAGGTTTTAGTCACATTGAGACTGAATGTCCTTCATGCTATTTCTAACAACCTACAACTGTGAACTTCGTGAGGAGGTGAAGCAGGCCTAAGCTGGAGGTGATGACAGTTCTGTCTTTATAACATATTCATAACCAAGAAACTGTGATGAGTGGATTTTTCGTTAATGCTGAAATATTTCATTATCCTGTAAGTATATTTACTCCTTTCATATAAAGAATACTGATTCTGTGTTTTCAAAGATGTGTTGGTAAAGCATTTGAGTATGTACTTGCAAATAAAATTTGATCCGAGAATAAATGGGTACTATTGTGTTTAGATAAATTACTAGGCACCTGAGGACCTTCCAAATTTGAAAGACTAAAAAAACTATGACACTCAGATTTTCTTCTATATAATGAGATTTGATATCTTTTCTTCTGAATATTTCGGCATATGTGTCATATGTGAAATCAGTATGTTTTATATACATATCATATATTCATAAATATATTTATATTTAATGTAATAAGTATTAAAATATTTTTGCACTGATTAACTTCCACAGAGGGAACACCAGCACCTAGATCAAAACATGCTGATACCAGCACCTTAGAAGTCCCCTCTTTTCTTTTCCTATGCAGTTAGTTTTTAGTTTTTAAACTTTAGTTTTTAAACAGTTTTTAGTTTAGTATAACTTATGTAGTTATACTAAAAAATGCATACTCTTTTGTGCCCGGCCTCTTTTGCTCATTGATAGGGTTTGTGAGAACCAATCATGTTTTTGTGTGTAGGAATATCAGGACCATAGGACATGTGTTTATTTAGATTCAGTGGATTTTTTTCAGACCATTTTCCAAAATGTTTTTATCAATTTATACTCACACCAGTAGTAACAAGAGTTTTGTTTGCTCCATGCCATAGTCAATATTGATATTATCTGCATTTTCTTTTTATATTAGCCAATTTGCCAAGTGAAGAGTGATATCATATTGTGGCACTAATTTGTGTTTCACTCTGCATGTCAAAATTGAGTTCCTTTCATATTTTATTGATTACTTTCATATCATCATTTCTGAAATTTCTGTCTAAGCCTTTTCTCCATCTTACTGTTGGATTAACTTATCTCTAAAATAGATTTGTAGTAGTTTTTATGTTATGGGCATGGATACTTAGAGGTATGAATTTAATTACAATTAATTTAATTCCAATTAAATTCAGTATAGTCTAATATATGAAGTTTCTTTATGATTAACTAGGTCCCATATTTAAAAATAATAATAAGTCTATAGTGTTCTAAATTAAATTACATTTATATAATGGCTAGCATAGTCACTAAAAATATTACAACTTACTTTCCCCTCATTTTTTAATCTATCTAAACTATACCATGGACTAGAGACTAGATTATGTCATACAACATGACCACTGATAAATTGAATATTTTCTCTTATGAATTCCCTAGCTAATGTGTGATGTAGAATGGAGTAGGGTAATTGAATTTAAAATCTAGGCCTATTGTTTTAGAGCACCTACACTGTTAAGAATGACACTTAGAGATAAAAGAAGTAAAAGCTAGTCAGAATGAAATAAAAAATGCTATAACTGAGCTGCAATCTCGAATGGCTGCCATGGAAGCAAGAATGGATGAGCCAGGGCAGCAAATCAGTGATACAGAGGACAAACTTATGGAGAATAATGAAGCAGAAAAAAAGAAGGAGACTAAGGCAAAAGAGCATGGTTTAAGAATTAGAGAAATCAGTAACTCATTAAAAAAGAAAAACATCAGAATTATAGGGGTCCCAGAAGATGAAGAAAGAGAAAAAGGAGTAGAAGGGTTATGTGAGCAAATAAAAAAATTCCCCCTTAACCTGGGGAAAGACACGGGCATTAACATCCAGGAAGAACAGAGGACTCCCATAAGATTCAACAAAAACCAACCATCAACAAGGCATATCATAGTCAAATACACAAAATACTCAGGCAAGGAAAGAATCATGAAAGCAGCAAGGAGAAAAAAGTCCTTAACCTACAAGGGAAGACAGATCAGGTTTGTAGCAGATCTATCCACAAAAACTTGGCAGGCTAGAAAGGAGTGGCAGGATATATTAAATGTGCTGAATTGGGAAAAATATGTAGCCAAGAATTCTTCATCCAGCAAGGCTGTCATTCAAAGTAGAAGGAGATATTAAAAGTTTCCCAGACAAACAAAAATTAAAGGAGTTAATGACCACTAAACCAGCCCTGCAAGAAATTTTAAGGGGGACTCTCTGTGGGGAGAAAAGGTGAAAAAAAAAGACCAAAAACAACAAAGACTAGAAAGCACCAGAGAACACCATCAGAAACTCCAACTCTACAAGAAACATAATGGCAATAAACTCATATCTTTCAATACTGACTCTAAATGTCAGTGGACTAAATGCTCCAATCAAAATACATAGGGTAACAGAATGGATAAGAAAACAAGACCCATCTATAGGCTGTTTACAGAATACCCACTTTAGACCTAAAGACACCTTCAAATTGAAAGTAAGGAGATGGAGAACTATCTATCATGCAAATGGTCAGAAAAAAAAAGCCAGAATATCCATATTTATATCAGACAATCTAGACTTTAAAATAAAGACTAATAAGAGATGAAAAAGGGAATTATATTTTAATTAAGTGGTCTATCCACCAAGAATACCTAACAATTGTAGACATTTATGCTCCAAATGTAGAGGCACCCAAATATATTAATCAATTAATCACAAACATAAAGAAACTCATTGATAATAATGCCATAATAGTAGGGGACTTCAACACCCACTTACACCAATGGGCAGATCATCTAAACCGAAAATCAACAAGGACACAGTGGCTTAGAATGACACACTGGACCAGATGGACTTAACAGATATGTTCAGAACATTTCATCCTAAAACATTGGAATACACATTCTTCTCCAGAGCACATGGAATGTTTTCCAGAATAGATCACATACTG
The DNA here is from genome assembly GCF_022079265.1 of Lynx rufus. Classification (NCBI taxonomy): domain Eukaryota; kingdom Metazoa; phylum Chordata; class Mammalia; order Carnivora; family Felidae; genus Lynx; species Lynx rufus. Next base: position 37,632,378 of record NW_025814824.1, on the reverse strand, counting down.
GAACACAAATCAGCCTTCAACAAATACAGAAAGATCGAGATCATACTCTCCATATTTTCAGACCACAACGTTATGAAACTAGAAATCAACCACAAAAAAAATATTTGGGAAGATAACAAATACTTGGATACTAAATAACATCCTACTAAAGAATGAATGGGCTAACCAAGAAGTTAAAGAGGAAATTAAAAAGTTCACGGAAGCCAGTGAAAATGATAACACCACAGCCCAAAACCTCTGGGACACAGCAAAGGTGGTCATAAGAGGGAAGTATACAGCAATCCAGGCTTTCCTAAAGAAAGAAGAAAGGTCACAGAGACACAACCTAACATTACACCTTAAGGAGCTGGAAAAAGAACAGCAAATAAAAACCCAAACCAGCAGAACACAGGAAATAATAAAGATTAGAGGATAAATCAATGCAACTGAAAACCCTCCAGAAAAAAAGCCAAAATTAAAACCAAACAGAAAACAGTACAAATGATCAAAGAAACGAGAAGCTGGTTCTTTGGAAGAACTAACAAAGTTGATAAATCACTAGCCAATTTGATCAAAAAGAAAAAGAAAAGGACCCAGATAAATAAAATCATGAATGAAGGAGGAGAGATAACAACCAACAGAGCGAAAATACAAACAATAATAAGAAAACATTATGAGCAATTATATACCAATAAAATGGGAAATCTGGAAGGAATGGACAAATTCCTAGAAACATATAAACTACTAAAACTGAAACAGGAAGAAATAGAAAATTTGAACTGACCCATAACCAGTAAACAAATCGAATTAGTAATCAAAAATCTCCCAAAGACAAGAGTCCAGAGACAGATGGCTTTCCAGGGGGTTCTACCAAACATTTAAGGAAGAGTTAACACCTATTCTCTTGAAGCTGTTCCAAAAAAATTGAAATGGAAACAAACGAGACAAAGACCCCACTAAGAAGGAGAACTATAGACCAATTTCCCTGATGAACATGGATGCAAAAATACTCAACAAGATATTAGTCAACTGGATTCAACAATACATTAAAAAAAATTATTCACCATGACCAAGTGGGATTTATACTTGGGATATAGGGCTGGTTCAATATCCACAACAGTCAATGTGATTCATCACATCAATAAAAGAAAAGACAACCACCTGATCCTCTCAATAGATGCAGAGAAGGCATTTGACAAAATATAGCCTCGTTTCTTGATAACAACCCTTAAGAAAGTAGGGATAGAAGGATCATACCATGAGATCATAAAAGCCATATATGAAATACTCAATGTTAATATCATCCTCAATGGGGAGAAACTGAGAGCTTTCCCCTTAAGGTCAGGAACAAGACAGGGATATCCACCCTCAACACTGTAATTCAACATAGTATTGGAAGTCTTAGCCTCAGCAATCAGACAACACAAAGAAATAAAAGGCATCCAAATCAGGCACGAGGAGGTCAAACTTTCACTCTTCACAGATGACATGATACTCTCTATGGCAAACCCAAAAGATTCCACCAAAAAACTGCTAGAACTAATTCATGAATTCAGCAAATTGCAGGATATAAAATCAATGCACAGAAATTGGTTGCATTTCTATGCACCAATAATGAATCAACAGAAAGAGAAATCAAGGAATCGATCCCATTTACAGTTGCACAAAAAACCATAAAATACCTAGGAAAAAATCTAACCAAAGAGGTGAAAAATCTATACACTGAAAACTACAGAAAGCTTATAAAAGAAATTGAAGAAAACATAAAAAATGGAAAAGTATTCCATGCTCATGGACAGGAAGAATAAATATTGTTAAAATGTCAATACTACCCAAAGCAATCTACATATTAAATGCAATCCCTATCAAAATAACACCAGAATTTTTCACAGAGCTAGAACAAACAATCCTGAAATTTTTATTGAAAACACAAAAGATCCTGAATAGCCAAAGCAATCTTGAAAAAGAAAACTAAAGCAGGAAGCATCACAATCTCACACTTCAAGCTGTATTACAAAGCTGTAATCATCAAGACAGTACAGTACTGTTACAAAAACAGACACTCAGATCAATGGAACAGAATAGAGAACCCAGAAATAGACCCACAAACATATGGCCAACTAATCTTGACAAAGCAGGAATCCAATGGAATTTAGACAATCTCTTCAGCAAGTGGTGCTAGGAAAACTGGACAGCAACATGCAGAAAAATCAACCCGGATCACTTTCTTACACCATTTACAAAAATAAACTCAAAACAGATGAAAGACCTAAATGTAAGACAGGAAGCCCTCAAAAATCCTTGAGGAGAAAGCAGGCAAAAACTTTGACCTTGGCCGCAGCAACTTCTTACTCAGCACATCTCCAGAGGCAAGGAAAACAAAGGCAAAAATGAACTATTGGGACAACATCAAAACAAAAATCTTCTGCACAGCGAAGGAAACAATCAGCAAAACTAAAAGGCAACTGACAGAATGGGAGGAGATATTTGCAAACGCCATATCAAAAAATTAAAAAAAGAACTACCCAATGACCCAGCAATTGCACTACTAGGTATTTATCCAAGGGATACAGGTATGCTGTTTTGACAGGACACATGCACCCCAAAGTTTATAGCAGCACTATCAACAATAGCCAAAGTATAGAAAGAGCCAAAATGCCCATTGATGGATAAATGAATAAAAAAGATGTGGTATGTATATACAATGGAGTATTACTCAGCAACCAAAAAGAATGAAATCTTGCCATTTGCAACTACCTGGATGGAACTAGAGGGTACTATGCTAAGCAAAATCAGTCAGAGAAAGACAAATATTATGACTTCACTCATATGAGGTCTTTGAGATACAAAACAGATAAACATAATAGAAAGGAAGGAAAAATAATATAAAAACAGGGAGGGGAAGAAAACATAAGAGACTCTTAAATATGGAGAACAAACAAAGGTTTACAGGAGGGGTTGTGAGAGGGGGGATGGGCTAAATAGGTAAGGGGCATTAAGGAATCTACTCCTGAAATCATTGTTGCACTATATGCTAACTAACTTGGATGTAAATTTTAAAAAATTAATTAAATAACAACAAAACAAAGAATGACATTTAGTCTGCATTCACACACACACATACACACACACATTTACATCATATATCTACTATATATGTATTATTCAAATTATACATTTATATTCAGAGGAGATTTTATAGAAACATTATATATTTATGATATAATCTAATAATATATTAATCTAATATATATTCTAATAATGCAATTCTGTAATTATTCATAGCATATGTTTGTGTGTGTGTGTGTGTGTATATCCTCTCTTTCCTGAACTCCCACTTCTATGTATTCAACTGCTGCTAGACATCAACTTCAGCTGAATACCCAGCAGGTGACTTAAATGCAACAGAAATGTTGATTTTTTACCTGCTCTTCTCTTCCTTTGTCAAATCTTTCAATATTTTCCATTTTAATACTTAGCAATTCTACCTACCCTGTTGCTTAACACAAAACTCTGTAACTCATTCCTTATTCTTCCTGATTCTTGATTTCGCCTCTAAAATTAAGTTATAATTTACCTCAATGCTCAACTTTTACACAACTACCGTTCTAATCAGTATCCCCATCTCTGCCAAGGTCACAATAAAAGCTTCCTGACTAGTTTCCGATTTACTCCTACTACTCAATCTTTGCCAAGCAACCAGAGTGGTCTCCCACAAAGTAAATCACATCACATCACTTCTCTGCTTACACTCTCTAGTAATATTCCATTTCACTTAAAATATTTTCCAGATGCCTTTGTCTAACTGATCTGGGGTACTGCAGGACTTGGACCTTATCTCACTTAATCTAGTCAGAGTAGGATTGGCTTACCTTTCCCCAAATGCCTGGCACTGGTTAATTTGCCACCAAAGTAGCTTGGCTGACTTCCTCTTTCCCAGGAGCCCTTCTATTTCTATCCCTTCTATCAGGAAAGCTGACCTCCCTGACCTTTTTAATCTTACCTTCCAGATTTTGAAACCCTAACCTTTCTTTTCCTGTCCTCCAAGTATATGAAACAAATATTTTCTCACTGTTATAGAAAGTGAATACTTTTTTTCACTATTCCATTTCCAATTTTTGTGGTAGCATTTATTCTATGCTTGATTCCCTTCTTGAACTTTTTTTGATTCCCAAGGGTTTAGTATGGAATTCAAACTAGAAAAACTGTTATCACTTCTGTAAAAATATTCCTACATATCTCCAATCTATTTATCCTACAGCAGGTGGAGGACTATCTGTATCTTGAGCATTTCCTTAATTATTAAGCAGATTTCACTGTCTGTTAACAGCCCAAAACAACTGTAATCAGCCACGAAACCCAGTGCACAATCCAAATCTAAACATCAGATGGACCACTTCAGGGTCTATTTGAGTCAATCAAATTCTTGCTAATTAGCTCTAAAAAGAAAAACTGACACTGATCTCCCACTAGTCTAATTGGTATCTTCCTTTATAAAAAAATTTTTTTTTAATATTTATTTATTTTTGAGAGAGACAGAGACAGAATGCCAGTGGGTCAGGGGCAGAGAGAGAGGGATGCACAGAATCCAAAGCAGGCTCCAGGCTCTGAGCTGTCAGCACAGAGCCTGACACGGGGCTTGAACTCACAAGCTGTGAGATCATGGCTTGAGCCAAAGCTAGATGCTCAACTGACTGAGCCACAGAGGCACCCCGGGTATCTTCCTTTAAAGGAAGTTGTGACAGTTGTGGGGCACTTGGTTGGCACAGTAGATTAAGTATCCAACTCTTGATTTCAGCTCAGTTCATGATCTCACTGTTTATGAGTTTGAGACCTGCATCGGACTCTGAGCTGATGGTGCAGAGCCTGCTTGGGATTCTCTCTCTCCTTCTCTCTAGTCCTGCCCTGCTTGTGCTCACTCTCTCTCTCTCAAAATAAATAAATAAACATTAAAAATAATAAAAATGTCTTAAAATAAAATAAAATAAAAAAGTAAAATGAAATGAAATGAAATGAAAATGAAATGAAATGAAATGAAATGAAATGAAATAAAATAAAATAAAATAAAATAAAATAAAAATAAAATGTGATGGTTGATCCTCAACAAATTGCCTAGGCTAGTATGGCTAATAATTGTTGGAATTGAAATCCTGGCCAATCAAGTACTACAATATACAAAAATTTAAGTAAAATTTTATTTTTAAAATATACTAGGTATATCATGTTTTTAGTTTTGATGTAGAATCTTAAGTATGGAGTTTGGGGGCGCCTGGGTGGCTCAGTCGTTTAAGCGTCCAACTACAACTCAGGTCATGATCTCGTGGTCCGTGAGTTCGAGCCCCGCGTCGGGCTCTGTGCTGACCGCTCAGAGCCTGGAGCCTGTTTCCGATTCTGTGTCTCCCTCTCTCTCTGACCCTCCCCCGTTCATGCTCTGTCTCTCTCTGTCTCAAAAATAAATAAACGTTAAAAAAAAATTTAAAAGTATGGAGTTTGAATAGTATAAAAATAATTTACCATATTTTATTCTAATGGTGTAGGGTATTTTTAGGAAATTTCTTATGACTTTGTTTCTATGGAACAAGCCAAACATCTTCTTTTTTTATGTTTACTTGGTAACTATTTATCATAATCTGGAGTATGTAGATAATTCCAATTTTGTTTTATTGAAAATGAAATATCAAAATATTCATATTTCTACTTTATAAAGAATTTATAAAGAACTATGCCTGAATATGACTTTGAATGATATTCTCATCAATACTTGGGTTTTTGACAAAACTACAATTAAATTTACCCTAGAAAAGTAGCTGTCGATGTTCTCCTTACAATAAGAACGAATTAATTTCCTCCCTTAAAAAGTGTTATTCCCTTTTATGTCAATTAGGAAAGCTCCTGTTGATTTCTAAATTAAACTTCCTTACTTGTGTATTACTTGTGTATTTCTTTTCTCCTCATCTCAAAAAATTTTGAAGCACTTCTAGTCATTGGTAATAGCAAATATATTTATTTTTTGATTTTATTGGTTTTTGTTCCTAAGCTTTTTTAAGCAAAGAAAATTTTCTTTCTTTTACCTTAGAAAAATATGCTTCTTGCAATTCAATTGCAGAGATCCAGTTTAAACAAGTACTTTTTCACAATTCTGATATTGAATGTAAGTTTTAACTTTATGATTCTGACCACAAGCATTGAACTAAAACAAACTAGTGTGTGACACACTACTGTGTGAGGTTCAGATATAATGCAGCTAAAGTCCACAAGGCTAAGTAGGACTTAATATTTAAAAAATATATAATTGTTTTTAGGAAAAAAGGAGAAAATTAGATTTGCCGTTAATTGACTTGAGCAAACATTTTCTCCCCAACATAACTTAATTACCACTTATGGTTTCCATGATTCAGTTTCATGCCTATGAAATGAGCAGAAAAAATTCCTAAACTATTGTCCAGTGTTGTGAGGATCAAAGGGATACTGTATGTGGTGGTATTTTATGGTGCCTTGGAATCACAGACCGAAAGAAACCAAACCTCACTTCTGGCCCTTACGACAGGTGTGATCTTACCAAGACCTCAGAGCCTCATTTTCCATTGGAAAAATAAGAATAATTATAACTGTGTCATTGAAGATTGTTGTTTTATGAAACAGCATGATACATATCAGGGATTCAACAAATTGCAGTTAGGTAAAACTATCTTATAAGCTTGTAAGTAGCTATAAAATGTAAGATTGATAACTGTTATCATTATTTTATTCAAATAATAATATGAAAGTTACTCTAAAAGAATTTTGTTAATAAATGTGCGAAGAAGTAGAAGTTATGGGTCAGTCTTGGGGCGCCTGGGTGGCTCAGTAGGTTGAGCGTCCAACCTCGGCTCAGGTCATGATATCACAGTCTGTGAGTTCGAGCCCCGCATCGGGCTCTGTGCCGACGGCTCAGAGCCTTGAGCCTGCCTCCGATTCTGTGTCTCCCTCTCTCTCTGCCCCTACCCTGCTCATGCTCTGTCTCTCTCTGTCTCAAAAATAAATAAAAACATTAAGAAAAAAATTAAAAAAAAAGAAGTTATGGGTCAGTCTAATTTTTCAGTTTATCTCATTCTTCTGATTTGGGAAAAGTTTTACATTTGTTTCATAATATGTATTACCTTTTCTTCATACAGTGCCATTAAAGCTTCTAATGATAATTATGACACAGTGAACTCCCTATTACAGTAAGGAATTCTATATAATTCTAATAAATCTTGCCATGAGCAGAGGTGAACAACTTAAGGAAGAACATCATTTACAATTTTTTAATTGTTATGTTTTACATATTGTTATAGTTCATGAGCAAAGTTTATGCCTTAAAGCAGTTGCCTGATTCTGAACCTTACCAAAACAATATTGCAATTGTCTTCAGTGATAACTTTGCTTCAAAAGAACCTATAGAATTGGGTTGTATTAGGAATTTAAATCTGATTTTTGCAAGAATAGTTTTGAGATAAATTATCCCAGTGTATTTTAGTCATCTTTCTATAAAAAATTCAGGTATATATTATTTTCACTTTTCAAGAAATTAATGTGCCTTTTAAGTAGCTCTCTGTATATATTACAATTAAAATAGTTGCATTTTATTTAAAAAAAATCATTCTAGGTCTCTGATGAGATATTCCATCTTTTTATTTTCTGGAAGACAATACTGTTAATTTAAAGACATTGGCAGCTAACGCCAGATTCTATATAAAATCTAAGTGTATACCTATTGTTTGTTTTAATGTGCTGGTTTTAGTTCCAGTATTTTGGTGTTTTGAGTTTTAAAAAATACTGTTTTTTATATCTTAAAAATATAAATCCCCCAAAGATGTAATTTCTCCTCATAAAGTGTGCATTTTTCCTCTGGTAGGCAGGAAGGCTGATAGCTAGAATGAAGTGTCTTCAAGCCAGCCCAGCTAACATCTAGAGGAGCCAAGGTTGTCTTTCCTTCTTGTGCTTGCACATAAAGATTTGTGAAGAAAATAACAATTGCCTTTGTCGTAAGCCATTTTGTTTAGGGCTTTTTGTTATGTAGAGATTAGTAATAGAAACAATCAGCCACAAATAAAGTGAACATACACTCTTTAAAAGTTTTATACCCTGTACAAATATTAATGTCTAGGTATAAAGCCAAAAATATATTGACAGAAGTCCAAATTATTAAAATTGCCTCCAAAATTGAACTCCAAATCAGGGACTCCTGGGTGGCTCAGTTGGTTAAGTGTCCAGCTTCAGCTCAGGTCATGATCTTGTGGTCCCTGGGTTCCAGCCCTGCGTCAGGCTCTGTGCTGACAGCTCAGTGCCTGGAACCTGCTTCAGATACTGTGTCTCTTTATCTCTTTCTCTGCCCCTCCCCTGCTCATGCCTTGTCTCTCTCTGTCTCTCAAAAATAAACACCAAAGAAAAATTAAAAAAAAAAATTGAACTCCAAATCACTAACATTGCCTACAGATCCATGTCAATTTCTATCAATATACCCATTTGTTCTGTAGAAATTATCAATTATGGGGCACCTGGGTGACTGAGTCAGTTAAGTGTCTGACTCTTGGTTTCGGCTCAGGTCATAATCTCACAGTTTATGGGATGGAGCTCTGCCTAAGGCAGAGCTAACAGTGCAGAACCTGCTTGGGATTCTCTCTTTCTCCCTCTCTCTCTTCCCCACTCACTCTCTCTTTCTCAAAGTTAAAAAAAAAAACTTAAAAAAATGAAATTATCAACTTGATTCCAGGATATATTTATTACATAACACCAATCGTTATGGGCAAGAACAAAGTCTGAGAATTTATAATAATAGATATCAATATTTGCACATATAAAGATAGGGAATAAGACTGGTATTTGTTATTGGTTTGATGATGGAAAAATAGATAAATGGAACATAATAGATTATCCAGAAATAAACAGTGCACACATGGTCACTTATTTACAGCTAATGTAACATCATAGTGAACTGGAATAAAGGTGGCCTTTTTAAATAATATGTGCTAATTTCATTGGATTCTTTTCTGGAAAATATTAATCTTTACCATATCTAACACCATAAATAATCATTAACACCATAAACAAACATTAATTATATTCTGAAAATGAAAGGTATTAAAGCTTCTATAGGAAAACAGATTATTTTCATAACCTTGGTGTAGGTAAAGCTTTCTTAAACAGGATAGAAAATAATCAAAGGAAAACTTAGATTAGATTAGATTAAAATTACAAAATTCTGCTTTTCAAACAAAGACAGAAAAGATTCATACCCCAAACTTGTCAATTATAAATATATACATATCTATATACATTGATACATACATATCAAAAGACTCAAATCCATAAAATATTTAAAAACACTTCACATCAATCAGTTAAGCAGACAACTAATAAAATAACGAACAGGAAATCTCAACAGGCACTTCACATAACAGAAAACAAAAATGATAAATAAACCTTTTGAAATGGAACTCTATTAGTTATCAGGGAAATGAAAATTAAAACTGCAATGTAAATGGTTATGTACTCAACAGAATGACTAAATTTTAAAAAGCAGACAATATTAATAAGATGTGGGAAAAATTGAATTATAATTGCCAGGACGAGTAAGTTTGTACAAATAACCCAGATAAAATGTTTGGAAGAATAACCTAACAATTCCATTCTTAAACACCTAACCAGACTTCACTCAGACTATATGTATGTGTGTGTATCTATCTATCATCTATCTATCTATCTATCTATCTATCTATCTATCTATATAGTGAAAATAACCTAAGATGCCATTATTGGTAGGTATACTGTTTAACTATGGTATATTCACACCACAGAAAACTACATGTATCTCACAAAATATTAGGGAAAACTGGGCAAACACAAATAAGTACCTACAGTATGATTCCACTAATTTCAATTTCACCTTTTCTAATATGTGTATTATAATTCAATAAAATTCTGAAGAAACAAAGAATATTCCTGCTTCTGATTCTGAGGTCCCATGCTCGCCATGTTATTTTAGAGGGTCCTGACCCTAATGAGTTCATATAAAGATATTATTTTATTTTCCCATATTTGACACAAATTGACTCAATGTTTAAGTGAATTTGAGACAAGAGGTGCTGGTTGAAATTTGTCAATTAAACAATAAAGCATTCCTCTCAGTTCAGCTTATGTTTTGCTTGTATTTATTTCTGTATGACTAATTTTTTGTTTTATGCCACATATAATATTTCATTGTTTTCAAACATTACTTAATCACAGTAGATGGATACTTTACTCACTTTATAGTTGAGCAATTTATTCTTACAGACATTAATGAACTTTCTCAATTTTACAGAGTAGAAAATGAGAGAATTTTGGATCAAACGTAGTTTTATCATTGTAAAACAAGAGTGTTTGGCCACTGACAAAGACTTTCAAATATGATGACTTCAGGGCGCCTGGGTGTTCAGTCAGTTAAGCATTTGACTCTTGATTTCAGTTCAGGTCATGCTCTCAGGCTCAATGCTGACAGTGTGGGGCCTGCTTGGGATTCTCTCTGTCCCTCCCCTGCTCTCGCTGGCACATGCGTGTGCCTGCATGTGTGCACGCATTCGTGTGCACATGCTCTCTCTCTCAAATCAAATTTAAAAAAACATTAAAAAAGCAATTATGCCTTGTAATTCATTTTTATCTGAATATTTCTATTAATACAGTATGACCACAGAATAATAATAAAAAAATAACTTCTACTTTATAAAGCACTATTGTTTAAAGAGCTACTCTCTCCCTCCCAAAGAAAAGCAATCATTTCGTCTCTTAATTAAAAAAAAATAAATTAAATTTACACTCTTCAATCACATATTTTATAGTATATGAGATATTAAAATTTCTTACTGCTAGATTTGGTTGCTTATGATTGCCTGAGTTCAGGTAATTAGTAAACTGTCTGATATAATATGCAGCATAATTAATACAGCTTAATGTAAAGTAATTTTCAACCCTCATGTAATTCTCAGAATTACAGTACTGAAATTACTGTCTAAAGGTCATAATAAAATCATTTTTGGAAAACATTCAGGGCTGGATTAAACAAAGCCATATTTTCTCATGTGATTGATTACAAAAAATAAAATCAGAGCTTTTTAAAGATGATTTATATGTTAATGTTCACATTGTTGGCATTTGATTTTAGTAAATAAATTGACAGTACAATCTCTAAAGTTGAGGAAAAATTCTTAGAAGGCAATCATTGGAATCAATTTGTGTAAAGTTATCAAAACGATAGAAATGTAGAGTTTCAATGAAGTTGTAAATTTGCTTTTATACTGAGTTAAATTGAAAAGAACTGATAAGTCGTATTTTATATGTTTAAAGAAGAACTTGCTAATGTGATAATGGTGATAGCAATGGACTGAAAGATCCTTATGTGCATTCTGAATATTAAATGTAACAAATCATTTGTGTATATTTTCAATTTTAACTTCATTTTATTATGTCCTGCCTCTCCAAAAATTGTTAAACTGATTATTGCCACCCAATATTAGCAACTGATAGTTAAATATTATTTCATATTTTAAGTTTTAGGATGTAACCATAGAACTGATAACAGTTGTTCATTTGTTTTTAACATCAATGATTTTATCAAATAATTTCGCAACCAGCTGACTTTAGAGGATTGATAAAACTAGACAGAAATATGTAATAATGTAAAATTTCACTATCATATTATTTTATTCAATCCATTTTGGACTTCTTGAAAATTTAAACACCATATGTGCTGACATTTTTTTTTCTTTTCCTTTTCTGCATTTCCATTTTTATAACTTTATGAAAGAAACATTTCTAAGAAATTTAATAACATAAAGCAGATGACAGCTGAATTTATAACAAAACAAATGTTATCACAACTAAAATACACAAAGAAAATGGCACAGTTATGATTACTACGCATCTAAATCTTTCTTGGGACAGCCCAAAATAGGAGAAAAAATTATTAATCTTTCTAGGAGAGGCTTCAACCTTTTTATTCCTGGAGTTTCTTGCCACGTTATCCAAATTCCTAAGAGTTATGCAGTATCTTTCCGAGAGTAAAATATTTTTTTCCATCACGTGTTCTTAAGTATTTTATTAGTGTGACTATATACAAAGGATTTACTACCTATAAGTTATTGTCTTTTACGAAAAGTGGTTTGATACAATATGCTGCTATGTTTAGCGATTGTGTGGTTGATTATTTGACAATAATACTGGTGGTTTCTTAATAGTCCAAATATTGATTCCATTTTATATTCCTATTAATCTATAACAATTAAGTTTTTGTATCACCCAAATGTTTCTTAACTGGGAATACAATCATAAAAATGTTTCATCAACTTATTAGAAGAAAGAAGGGAATGGGTTCTGAATTGAAATTGTGAAATCTATGAAGTTTTGTTTAAATGATTCAAATTAAAGATTTAAGTTAAGGATACATGGATTCTTGCATTTTCAAAGGGCTTATATCATTTGTGAATATAAAAATTACATTTTACTAGAGATATGCATTTCTTTTATTGTGCAATATTAAATTTTTGTGATATTTCTATAATGAAACCAAGGTTTATGTCTAGCAATTTATTTTCAAAAGTGGAATGAGTTACTTCATTTTACAAATCTGAGTAAGAAATATGGGAAAATTGCAGTTTTAAGGACTCCAGTAAAAGATACAGTTTAATAAAATGCTAGTGCTTATCCACCTCCAGATATTACTTACCACTTTCTTTTATCATTTTTATCTATCTTTTCAGGATGGCAGATTAACATTTTAGAATAACCCTTTTGAGAAAACTGTGTTTTCTCAAAAAGAAATATATCTTCTAAAGAAACATTCCTCTCTCTCTACAAAAATTCCCAAACAATTGATTCTCCTGGTCTCTCTTAAATTCTGTTTCCATTAAAAACTCAATACAACAAAACAAGCCTCAAAAATGATTTTGATACCCTCGTGTGGCTCCCCTTTTTTAATCTAATAGATTGTCTTTCATGGAAAGCTTCTACGCTCAAACTCTTCCAGCCAATACCATGTTGGCAGCTTTGTCTTTTTTAAATGTAAATTCCCTAACCCTCTCTTGATTAAATATCTTTTGACAGGATATCACTATAAAGATCACATGTTTGAATATGGCATGTATGATCCATTTCAATTTGGCTTTTCTTACTTTATTATCCAGTCTCTCCCCAAGTGTCATAAACATAATATCCAAATGAGCTGTTTAGTTTGCTTCTGTAAATAATGAGTAGCTTCTATTGGGCTAATGATCCTGTCAAGGGAGAGTAGAAAACACATCTCTGATGCCACTAGAGAGCTGCAACACAAAAAAGTTTTGGGGTCAAAATTGCAGAAAGAAAAGAATAACAGTGTGAGTTGAAATTCTGCAAGCAGACTGACTTCCTTCTTGCCATTTATCAGGAAAGATACTGAGAATTCCAGTGGTTATAGTTGTGTATCTGACAAATGAGCAGTCTTGGCAGTCTCAGAAAGCTGCAGAAGCAAAGAAAGGAATTTGGCTCTCACTGGAGGGAGTCAATAATTGTCCAGTGAAAAGGGAGATAAAGAGGAAGTGAGCCCTGCACTCAGTAGCTTTTCCCAGGAGACTTTTCCTGAATTGGGAATTCTGCCAAACTAAGCAGAATGGTGCTGAAATAGATGGTACTTTCTAACCGGCTTACAGCGATGAGGAGGCAAATATTGGAATTCAGAACCTTCCAAGGAAGAGAAGCCTCAACAAACTCCCTAGACTCTTCAGGTGGGACCCTTGGGGTACTACACAGGGATAGGCAAAGCTTAACAAAACTCCAGGCCAGCATCTTGTCAGCTCAGCCTCTAATCAGATTAAGATGTTCTAGTCCTATCCTATTTGTCTAGGAGAGAATAGGATTCAGCGTGCTTGAAAGATGATTCTAGTGTATCAAATGTTACCCTACTGAACAAGAATCAGAACCAAAACAAAGCCACTGACAGAGGACCCAAATAATTGTATTTACAAGTCTTGGCTTTGATGTACTTGTGATAAATATATCAAAAGGACACAACAAGATGGAGAACTTCACCAGATAATTGGATTACATAAAAAACCCTAAAATTTAGAAATAGACAATTAAAAATTCAGTATATAATAGTATATGGAGTCATCAGAAAAGAGAATTAGTGAATGAAAGAGAAGTCAATAGAAATATTTATTTTGAATCGTAGGGAGCAAAACCGAAAAAAGGAGAGATAAAGATTGTCAGAAACATTGGGATACAGTGAAAAGGTCTAACATACTAGGAGCTGGAGTCTCAGAGAGAGAGAGAAAACAAGATCAAAGTAATATTCAGAGAGAGTTTAATAAATTTTCTACATGCATACCCACTATGATTCCTATCCTGTTCAAATCATAAATGTTTGCTTTTTTACCTGTTCTTCATAGTGCCTTGTATTTATCTACCATTGTTCTTACCACTATATATATATATATATATATATATATATATATATATATATATGTAAATCTCCACAGTACTTAGCACAAGGAGTTCTTAAAACTTACTTTTTAATGGGCTAAATAAGTGTTTAAAGAAATACTCTGTAGCACAGATTTCTTTTCCATTGTATAATTTATTTGCTGTTAAAGTTAATATTTCAGTCCAGTAATACCTATCTCTAAAGTAGTTGGGTGGAGAAAAATACAACTAAAGACTCTGTTTAGCACCAGTTAATTGAATTTAAGAAATCATTCATAAGTACATATTTGTTGAAAAGAATTAAAGAATTAAAGTGGGAATGAAATCCCTTAGGTGAAAGAGAAATAGCTTATGTTTTGAACTTCTCTCTTTGCAGCAGGGGGAAGCACAATATTTCCCCTCCCATCCCCACCAATTGCCAGTATATAAACTTTGAGTTTATTTGATTATTACCAACTTTCATAAAAGTTATGGTTTTATGTCATTAATGCAGAATGAGACAATGAAATTAAGAGTAAAGTATCATTTTCTACTTTTGTCACTTAACAGTTTATAAATATTATCAATAACATAACTTTGAACAGAAATTTCAGGGGTAGACTTTCAAAGGAAATGGAGACAATATGCCATTTGCCTTCATGGGGTCTTTAAAGCCTTAAAGAAAACATGATATAGTTAAGTCTATTTTGACTTAAATCCACTCTCAATGAAATTGAACCAGAGAATGGGAAAAAAAATAGCCTTTGTCTTCTCTTTCTTGCAGAAAATTATCCTTATACTTTCCAGACTTGCTGGGTCAAATGTGAAGGTAAGACGATGGTGTATCTTTGGTTTATAGATGATTCTAACAAATGCAATCAATAAAGTTGTTATGAACGTGTCCTTCGAAAGAAAGGGCATTTGACACATCCTGCATAATTGATTTTAAAGCTGATTTAAAACTGCATGATTCTTACTTCGGAATTTTGAAAATACAAAGTCATAAACAAAATATTTCCGTTAACACTAAAGATTCTAATTTGCAGTCTACTTCTCTGACATACAAAGCCGATAGTTTTGTCTTTGCTACGGCATAAATTAGAAGGAACACGAACAAAATTGATTATTAATTACCCCGAGAGCAGCAGAGCAAAATTAACAATGTCATAGTCTGTAGATTGGGATCAGTAACTTCTTAAACAGTACAGAAAAATTGCTTGAACTATAATCAATTTTACCTGGATTAGAAGCTATTACTAGCAATTAATGATCATGTAGCTTTGATTCCAATAAAGTCTGACATAAGAAGTTATGGGGCCTACACCATTTTAACAATTTAGGTAATTTGGCTCAAAATTGTTATGAGGGGCATCTGGGTGGCTCAGTCGGTTGAGCGTCCGACTTCGGCTCAGGTCATAGTCTGGCGATTGGGCTCTGTGCTAACAAACAGCACAGAGCCTGGAGCCCACTTGGGATTCTGTGTCTCCCTCTCTCTCTTCCCCTCCCCTGCTCATGCTCTGTCTCTGCCTCTCAAAAATAAATAAATGTTAAAAAAAATAAAAAAGATTGTGATGAAAAAGGGCTTGGGTAACTGTAAGACAATGAGGAAATGACGTATGAGCAAGGAACATGAATTTTTAGAACGTTGTACTTGACGTGTGACATGTATCTACTAGGAACAAATATACTTTTGCTGTATTATTAGAAATATACAACATGTAACATTGCTGTGTTTGTAGGTATTTAAAAAATAACTGATCTTAATGGGTTATAGTAATATTTCTATTTCTATTTTTTTTATTTCATTGCATTTCCATCACAATATGATAGAAATGAATTTTCACTTATTAAATTTATAATAGCATCTTGTCATAATAGCATCCTTTTTACAGCATGACCATTTCCTCTGCATTGACAGCATTCATAAGAACTACTAAGGCCTAAATATAGGATTTAATATCAAAATATTTTGAACATGAAGTAATGAGGCTTTCATTCATTCTGACTTAAACACAAAATATAGATATGTATATATTTTTTAAACTAAAATTTTTCCCTTTAGTTAAACATAAACATTGTTATGTTTCAGCATTTGTCTATATTTCAGATTGAAAGCAATGGTTTGAGGCTCAGCTATGTTTTATTTCTGTCATAAAGAACAGACATGCCATTAGGTTTGCCATTTGAAACTAACTTACATAGAATAGAGATTTCCTTCAGACTAGATGTCAAAATCCTGAGTCTATCTTGATTTATTACTTTCTATGTAAAACTAAATGCTTGATCCACTTATGATACTGATTTTCTTATATTCCTGACTCCCGTGAGAGATCTTATAGAACCATTTCCAAAAACATATCCTTGTGAATGCAGACACGAAGCTGTTACTTCAAGTAGTCAAATAAGTAATAAAATATCCATTGGGAAGGGTGATATTGAAAACCTGATTTGATTCATGGAAAAATCTGTTAACTAAGAAATCATAGAGGATATGAGACTTGGATTTGATAAAAAGAACTGCGACTTCAATTTCAAACTCTTTTTAACAGCTGATTTTTTTTATTGAATTTGACAAGGCCAAGTAAATGAAGTTAAAAAAAAAAGAAACAAAACTGAGCTTCACTGGTTGAAGTTGGAGTGAGGAGTAGTCCCTTTATTTTTGTTTGCACACCAAACCTCACACATTCCTGTCTTTTACAAGGATTCCAAGGTACTTCTACAGAACCCTAGCCTTCTCTAAGTGTTTTAAAAATCATTGCATTTAAGACGCTAGATGTCACATTAATATGTCAATTTTTCTATTGACATATTATTAATAATGGGCATTCTCATGCTTATTCTAGAATGAATTACCTTATTAGCTAGCTAACTGAAAAACAGAAAAAAATTAAGTGTTTCTTGATAAGATTCGGGGGTAGCAATCAGACTATTGTGAAATACGTGACAAAATCTGTGTTGTAAGGACAAAATTATGCAGTTATTTCCCTCGAGAAAGTACATAGACATAAAAGCCCATTGCAAGAGTAAAAACAAAATGAAGGTACGTGATAAAACACAATTATAAAATTAGCAATATGAAATTATAAAGCAGTTTTTCCGAGCTACCTCACCTATATCTTTCTGTTAGGTCAACATATTACAATATATGGCCAAGTGCGGTAAGTGCTATAAATAAGGAAGTGCAAAATATAAAAAACTTTGAAATAAGTAATGGTACTTTTCTAGGTAAACTCATTGGGGCAAATTCATGGATGTAGTGGTATATAATCCGGGCTAAGTAGAACAAAAGGATATCAGAGGAAATGGAACACAGGGCAGATATACCAAGGCATCATTGATTGTTCTTTCTCTTACCTCACGTGATTCACAAACTTCCCTAACATATTGTGCCATTCACTTCAGATAATAGTATTTCTTAATATTTGCATCACCTCTGATACCAAAAGGGAAGCTTAACAATCTTATTTCCTCTGATGTTTTCTCCACTCAATAATTCCTTAAAGTTGTTCAATTCAAGTATTCTTGGCACTCTGTTTCTTAAAGCCAAATATTTTTATGGGGGGTGCAGTGTTGAAACTGATCATATGGTAAAACCTCTCAAAGTTTACCCCGGCTCCTCTAAGGTTAGGAAACCACTCCAGTCAGCAGTCTTCAGTACTGTGGCCCTTCCAGAACACACATGGAACAAAAACTGCAGATACATTGGAATGCCTCCTCATTCACTTGTCACTGGAGAGTCACCACTGCAGCTGCCAAATTCTCTTAAGTTGGCAAATTCATGTCATGTCTTTGATAATTAGCTTCTGAAAATCATAATTGGGATAATCTCTTTTGCTTTAGACACTGTCTGGTTATCTGCAAAGAGAAGGAATCAGTCCTTCATGAATCAGTCTGCCTACAATCTGTTATTGGAAAATTTCCTGACCCTTCTCATACCTCCCTGATCAGACCTTTGCAATTTCCTTGTCACTGTCTCACACGTATTTACTCAACCCAGGAGATTCTAAGGTATGAATGATTGCACAGTAGTTTCACCAACATTGTCCCATACAGGACATTTCTATGATTAATTCCAAGACACTAAGCAAAAAAAATAAATAATACAAGTAGCCATGAACACCTAGGGGATGAAAGCTTCCAAAAATCATTTATCCCAGTACATGATACCACTCTGTGAACTTCTCTAAGGTAGGGAGAGTATTTTATTTTTTTCCTCTGTTGGCTTTATCACCTAGCTCAGTCTCAGGCAAGCAGTGAAAAACATTACCGCTTAATGAATAAAGCTTTTTTTTTTTGTTTTTGAGTGAATAATGAAAGAAACAGCTAATTTACTACTTGCTACCAATATATTATTTCTTATATTAAAGTTGTGTTATGGATTAAGGAATATATTTAGTCTTACTGAAAAATTATTGTAAATTATTCGAGAACCATGCTTCTTTCAAGTTTCCAAAATGCCCAGATTGCAATGTAAAATACGCCAAGATTTTGGCTACATTCCCTGATGGAAATTTTATAAAGTATATCATTAACTGTACTTAAAAATCATACAACCTGCTTAAAAAGAGAGAGATGAAATTTTAGGCAAAATTTGCACCTGTGTTGAGATCACGACCTTAGGAAGGTATTTGAGCTTACATAAAGGTAACTATCAATGATTATTGCCTATTCAGATAGATGGTAGGTTGAAAAACATATATAAAAAGTTTAATAGGGAGAGTATAGTAAGTTGAAAATTGTTCAGTAATTTCAACTAGAAGGATGGATGCAACCACAGAAACAAAGAAAATAAAACGTTTTTGGGGGTGAGCTAAATTTGAGAGTTTTGCATTTTTTTAGCATCTCATGTAACATGAGTCTTGCAAGGCAAGGACAGAATGAGACATAGCTTTTCCCCTCCTCTTCATCTTTCTTTTCTTCCGTTTCCTTCCTCTCCTCTCTTTAGTTTCTCTTTCTTCTCTCTTAAGCTCATCTGCAATGATAATTTTTTCAACATAAGCAAGAAATCACATAGACAAATTGGACATCAGGTTGAGAATAGTGAATAAACCATTTTAAGCAACGGCCTGGGACTTCATAAACAAGTAAATTTAGTTACAGAACCCCGAATAAGCAAATCTGAGGGATAATTTAAAGGACAAGAAATCTACAAATATAGCCATAATGCACATATCTTTATTCACATCTTATTTCTTTTCTTTCTTCCTTCCTGAAGAAATCATCAGATTAGAAGAAAGTAAGCAACCATCTATAGGGGTCCAGAGGGCATACCCAGAAGCAATCAATCCAACCCTTAATTTTCCTTGATTAATAATTTCTTTATAAATTCATGTGAAATTTGCATTTCTCTGTATAATATATTGATTTACTTTAATGTAAGCAATAGTGTTTTTACATTAAAATCTGAGCTTTCTGGTCAACTGAGTAACAAGGATAATTTTTATTTTGTTTTCCTACAGCTTTCCTAGAGTCCCTACATGTTGTCATATGAGGGGTATTTAGTAGGTCAGTTTGAGAGAAATAATGACTTTATAGGGTATGTTTAAAGCACCGTAGAGGGCAGAAAATGGATGAGACTTTGGTTAATTTTGCTAAAAATTAAAATGTGAAAAGCAGCTCTTATATGAAAGTAGTTGATAACAATCTTTGGGTTCAGGCTCAACGAGTGAAAACACGAGATAGAGCCAATAATGTGAACAAAATAAACAAAATAAACGCAAAATAAACAAAAATATTTTCCTATAGTAAATTTATAATCATAAAATTATTCCATACAACACAGACAATAACATTACCTGTCCTTGAGGAGTGTTTTTTTTATGAAATTATACTATTAAGGCATAAATGATTGGAAAAATCTGTAATAACATATGTACAACATTTTATGCTTCCTCCAGCCTGTGATAATAATTAGATAAGTACATATGATTTGGAATAGTCTGTAATGGATTTTGTTGAAATGATTTTCTCCTGGTATTTTAAGTCATTAGTGGTATTAGCAAAATGGATAAGTAAAATCAAGCAAATATATGAGGATACATTCCTCTGTGCAGCATTTTTCAGTGGAAGTTTGTCAACTAGTTTTTTGTATACTTATAGAGAGAAGTACAATACTTAGGCACTTATCTTTTCACACACACACACACACACACACACACACACACACACACATTGTCTTTTTCTGAATGTATGTCTACTTATAGATAGAGAGATATTGATGTATGTGTATATACGCATGCTTTTTCCATGGGCTGTCACTCAGTTTTGGTAAAAGTCATAGCTGTTAATCAAAAAAGGTAAACATCATGTCTCAGGGGCATTTTTGTTCTCTCCCTAGACAAGTTTTGACCATATATTCCATCTATACTTAAAAAAATTATTTCCTTATACTAAAAATTTGATCAAGTCTTACATTTTATGCTTCCTTTTGAAATTATTATCCAGCATCTTATTACTTTTGTTTTAAAACTATGAAAATTAATATATATAATGTCTCCAGCCTCACATCCAACATTTCTAATCCTAACTGTAGACTTTTCTAATCTAACCAATCTAACTGTAGACGTTTTCTATTTTACTGATATCATTTTTCAAATGTTAATGTTTACCTCATGTCAAATTTTAGTCCTACTTAGTATTTTGAAACTGCTATCCATTAACCTTCTTCTAATGAAAATATTATCTTCTTTTACTTTTCAAGCAGTGAATATATATTCTCATTGCCTTGCAAGCTGAATGGTTACCTTCGCCATCTCAATTTCTGCAGCATTCCATACAAAAGAATATAGTATTTCTTAGATGTTTTTGTTGGCCTTCTATTTATTTTGTTCTCATTTCTCTGTCTTTGGTCAATTACATTTATCCCATGGCTTCAACTCTCACAAAAAGCATGGTAAACTAAAAATATTATCTCCAATGACTTATTTTTCTGAACTTCATATCCAACAATCGTGTTATTATATACATGTCATATATGGAATCATATGTATTTTATTTACATGATATAAAATATATAACATCATAATTTATTAATAAAATAAAGTACTTATCCTGCCATTCCTATATGGAGAGTATTTGAAGATTACCAGATGTTGAGGGAAAGATCAACCTTCTAGAGGAATCACAGCTAATAAATACTAATAACTCACAGATACTAACCTTTGTGGGATGTTGATGTGGAGTGTTATGATAGGGAGATGAGACTAATGCACTTGAATTTTTCATTAGTGTTAAAATTATTAAACAACAGGCTAACAAACATGATGTATTTTCTGATATGATACAATATGAGTGGAACAATACTATCAATGACATATTCTTTCCAAACACTGGGCATGAATCACACTATTAACTATATGAATTTACAGAGAAACAAGCTGAGTGATACTGGAAAGATACAATCAGCTTAACCCCCTCATCCCAATATGGAAAATTCTTTTTAACGTGTTATAAGTTTTCTTTTTTTCCCTGCACCATTTTACTCCCACCAACAGTGCACAGGCGTTCTAATTTATCCAGATCTTTGCCAATACTTATTTTTTTAATATGAAATTTGATGTCAAATTGGTTTCCATACAACACCCAGTGCTCATCTTAACAGGTGCCCTCCTCAATGCCCATCACCCACTTTCCCCACCCTCCCACCCCCCATCAACCCTCAGTTTATTCTCAGTTTTTAAGAGTCTCTTATGGTTTGGCTCCCTCTGTCTCTCTCTTTTTTTTTTTTTAAGTTTTCTTAAATAAAGTAATACCACAGGGAAAAATGAAAGAGACTAAAGAGATATAAGCCAAATACAATGTAAAGATTGTATTTGGATTTAAATTCTAAAACAAATACCTTAAATTAAATATATTTATAAAACTATCAGCAACATTAGTGGAGAATTTCTATAACTGATAAGAAATTACCACTGATTTTGTTGTTTGTGTTAATCACTTTGACACTATTATTAAAAAACTCTACATGTTTTTTAACTATAAACTATACACATACACACACATATATATATGTATATATATATATATATATACATACACTAACATGTAGAGTTTTTTATGTGTGTTTTTTACATGCACATATATATACTATACATTTTTATATACTATATATTTATATATATTTTATACTATATATTTTAAATACTATACATAGTATATATATATTTTATATACTATATATACACACTATATATTTATATATATAGTATATAAATTGTATTTAATTTAATTAAATGAAATTTAATTTAATGAAATTAAAAAAAGGTATAATGTTGTTTTGTTGAAATTAGATACTGAGGTCACGGTGATTCATTACACTATTCTTATTTCTGTTTATTTGAAAATTTCTATGAAAACAGGAAAAGTGTTTAACAAATTTGAGCTTATTTCCCTTCTCTATGTATTCCAAAGGTATTTTGTTTGTTCATCTGCATAACAGTCGTGACATTTGATGTGTGTCATGTCTCCTTAAAAACTGACGTACAGGTGTAGAAGTATTATGATTGGTTGATTATTTTTTATCTCGTAGATATTGAAACTAGGCAAAATAGAATTTAGTTTTTATCCATGGTATAAAATTAGGAATCATTAATGTAACATTGAAAAAATTACTTATCCTGTCCAAATATATGTTAGAATATCACATTAGGTAGAATGGTGATAGCCACATAAGTTTAAATCATCTCGTTGCAAAGCTAGAATCTTTACATTATTAGCAGATATGTTTTTAATTTTACCACATGAAAACATTATAACTCTATATTTTTCTTTCTTTTATGTTTTCTCTTAGTTTATCCCTGGTCTTCTAGCCCTTGAATGTCAGTTTTATCAGATACAATAGAGAAAACTTGAAGTTCCTACCAACCTTTCCACTTCCTCGTAGCTGTGCCTGTGCTTTTGTTGTCCTTCTGGTGACAGATTTGCCTCTTTGGATAAAGCTGAACATAGGAACTGGGATGAGACAATCATGACTATCAAAATAACTCTTGATTCCAGGCTGAGCTCATTTGCTAAGCTGGACCAACCTGAGTAATCACTTATTGTGTTTTTCTTACTAGATATGGCAAAGAAAGTGTTCTTTTTGTTTTGATGGAAAGCCGATAATCCAGAACTGCTTTTAGCAATGTAACGATGGGTAAGCATCGTGTGTGTGTGTGTGTGTGTTTCCAAGTTTTTATTTAAATTCCAGTTAGTTAACATACAGTGTAATATTAGTTTCAGGTATAGAATTTAGTGATTCATCAATACCCAGTGCTCATCACAAGTGCCCTCCTTAATACCCATCACCCTCTAACCCATCCCCTGCCTACCTCACTTCCACAACCCTCATTTTGTTCTTTGTAGTTAAGAGTCTGTTTTATAGATTTTCCCTCTTTTTGCAATGGGTGAACATAGTCTATCCAACAAAATGAAGACCTCGCCCCTAAAGATGAAGTGATAATTGGTAGGGAGAGAAAGAAGGAGAGGGAAGGAGAAAAGCAGTGTGTAAGTCTTCATATTCTTGGTTTTATTTATCCTTGGTAGGAGCCCAAATCTTTTGTTTGGAATCAAGAACAGATGGATTTTCAATTCTTACATGTTCATTTAAATTGGGGTTTTGTCACTTACAAATATATACTTAACTATTGTATAAGATTCTCAGTTGTGTTCATACTTGGATATTAGGGAAAAAATCATTTGGGAAGAAGGTAAAATCCACCCAATATTGTATATATTTGTTCATATATTTATTCATCCAGCATATATTAAGCATATTTTTATGTCTGTGACTAAGCCTTTCTGGAAACATAGTCAAACCAGATGTACAAAGAACTCTGCCTGCATAATTTTCCCAATATATGACAATTATACAAATCATTACAATGGAAGGTGGCGCATTCTTTAAGAACCGCATGCAAAATGCTAAAAGAACACAGAAAATAGACAATATAACACTGTTGTTTCCAAGTCACTGTTGAAAAATTATCTCATCTTCAAATATATAATTAAATCAGTAATAAATAATGTTTGGTAAGACATACTAAATGGAATAATATACACTAAATATACATTGCAGAACCTGAAAAGTTGCCTAAGTTTCATGTTGGAATCACCGTGTTACTGCATAAAGACAGCAGAATCAAGTCACAACGCTGGAGTGAGTCTCAACCATTATTATAGACTAGCTTTACTTACAGAGCTTTAGTTAAGTACCCTATACCTAGGACTCACCCTAAATGATTGTGTTCAATTAATCTGGAGTGTGCCTTGTATATGGCTATTATTTAAATTGCTGCAAAGTGATTTTGTTGGGCTGCCAGGATGGGTAATCACTGACCTAGATTCCTAGGAGGCCCAGATAATATAAGTATTATTTTGGAAATTAGCAGATTTGTGAAAGGAATTTTTCTTCTCTCTGTCTGCAATATCGAGAATTTCAAAGTAATGCATGGAAATTTCCAAGTATAAGAAGTCAAACATCTGACATCTACATTCCATTCAGAGTGATCACCATAGTGGATGGCGAAAACTAATAGAAAATTGTATTTCCAAAAGATTTCTGTTGAAGGAGGTCATTGAGAGGACATGACCTCCAACTGACCTGTGAGCTGGACCCTGGCAGTCAGAGGCTCCTCACTCTCTCCCCTGTCCTTGGAATGTGCACTGCACTTGCTTTCCACACGCTAGAAGCTGCCCACAGACAGCTTGAGATGGTAGTATGTTTATATCATGTGGAAGGTGTATGTGACTTACCCCAGTTAAAGCCTCTGTATGAACCTTAAGATTCCAGTGGGAGCACATGGCAACTACTTATCTTGTGGTTGCCGGAGACAAGCCTGGTAAGTAAGTTCCCTTGCTTGATAAACTTGCCACCTAGCAACCTTGAATGGTCAGACTCTTAAGTCCCTCCCGGGCCTCCGTGTACGAGGGCCAGTGTGTGAACCATAGTTTCAATAATGACAGTAAAAACTCTAAGTAACAAAAATGTGAATAACAAAATTGCTATGGATATACTATGATATGCTATAAATATATTATTTTATATTGCACATATATCATGTTCTCATTTTATTAAAAAAACTTTGCTGCTCATATAAAGGTTTATTAAAACACAAATAATCACTGTTTACATTTTAGAGATTCAAAATTCAATTGGTGAAGTCCACTGGTACATGATTTACATAAACACTAATAACTCTGTTTACATTGGCTTTGCTCTAGATGACTTGAAAAAGAGTATTAAGCAAACGTTTTTATAAAAATGAGCCTGAAAGTGTTTCATTGAACATGTAATTCTATGTACCCAGTAACGTTATATTGCAGGGAAAAGTGAATTACGTTTTCTAAATTCTAACCTGCTGAAACAAGCCTAAAGTATAAGCTACATTAATACCTGTGCCACATCATGTAATGAAATGAAAAGAGTGAAACATTCTTAAAAATACTGTATACTGTGGAATCACATATTTCTTGAGTGCTAGATTCAAAATGAAGGTGAAAATTACTCAGATAGAAGATTAGCTCTGTATGTCTTTTCAATATTCTACAACAGATGCTATCGATGGTATTATGTACAGTAATGCTTATGGAAAAATGATTTAGAAACAACTGAGCCAGAGAATAGGAACTAAGGAAAAAGAATTACTACATGCAGGTCTATCCTTTCAAACCATTTTGATTTTATGATTGCCATTAAATATTAATTATATAAATATATATCAAGTATTAGACACATTTCTAAGTACTTTACATGTATTAGACACATTTCTAAGTACTTTACATGAATAAATTCATTCTTCCTCTCTGACTGCGATGAAATACTCTTATAATTAAATGATGCTCCTGAAATTATTATCAAATGCAATTAATGGATCACATGGTAACAGCATGCTAAGCTTTGTAAGAAACTTCTAGGCTGTACCCAAAGTGGTTTTGCATTAGATTCTTCATCATATTAATCATAATTATTTTAAATTCCCTGCCTGATAATTCCAACTTCTGCATCATATCTGTTTGTTCCTGATGCCTGCTTTGTGTCATCAGACTCTGTGTTTTCCTTGTCTTTTAGAATACCATTTAATTTTTTAAAAAATGTGTTGGATGTTAGACATGATGCATCAGAAAATAGAAACTGAGGTAAATAGGCCTTACTGTGAACATTTATTTCTCCCTGACTAGGAGTTGGGGTGTTTATAATCAGGTGTTTTCTATGGTTGCAGGCACCAGAAGATTCAAATTCCTCTAGCAGTCTTGTGTTGGTCTTCTGTGTTGTCTTTGGGCTTTCCTAAGAACTACTCTTTGGCTGAGGTCTTTACTCTAATCCCTGTCACTATACTGGGTCTCTGCTGGTGTGGTGGCTGAGTATGGGGAAGGGGAAGGGGAAGGGGAAGGGGAAGGGTTCTATAATATTATGATTAAACCCCAGTGTTCTAGTGGAGATGTGTCCCTCCTGTAAGCACTTCTTGGCTTTTTTTCCCTCTCAGATGAGACAGAAAGGCCAGAGAGGGCTAATGTTGGGGAAATAACCTTTCCCAAGATCCAATAAGGCTTTGATGATGTCTTTTTCCTGGAGAGTCAGTCCTTGTTAGGGAGAAAGGTCTAAGCCTATTTTACAATGGCTACTTTTCTCCTTCCTCTGACAGATTCATGAGGGGAGTTTTCCTGGCAACTCTTCACAAGAATCTGTCTGGTTTTCTGGAGGTGAAAAGCACAGAAGTTTGTGCTCTCCCCAAACTCGAGGCCCCAGGGGATTCTCACACTTACCCACATAGTCTATGTTCATCCTGTGGCAATTCACCAAAATTACCTTTTATACATTCTCCCTACCAGCTTAGGACTCCAGCTGTTTCTTCTCCAGGTTAGAAACTGGCTCCCAGCTGTGACTTCTTGGATTTGTCTATCTCTCTGACTTTTGTTCAAAGTGGCCATTTCCCTTGTAAACTCAGTTCTTTGATGTGTCCAAGATAGGTCATTGATTTTCGGTTTGTTCAGCTGTTTCTTACTGTAAGAAGGAGCATAAAACTTCCAAGTTCTGCACAAGTTAGCATTTAAATCAAAATCATGGTTTGTATTTCTTAAAACCTACATTTTAATTAATATTTCCAATTTGAATACAGTATTGCAATATTTTTCATATCTTTATTGATTTTATATTTATCCTTTCTCTAATATGGAACATTTATTAGTAATATTATTTATTTATTTATTTATTTATTTATTTATTTATTTATTTATTTATGTTATCCTATAATATTCTCAAAAGTTTTTAAATTTTTTTTTAATGTTTATTTATTTTTGACAGAGAGAGAGACAGAACATGAGTGGGGGAGGGGCAGAGAGAGAGGGAGACACAGAATCCATCCGAAGCAGGCTCCAGGCTCTGAGCTGTCAGCACAGAGCCCAACGCGGGGCTCAAATTCACGGACCATGAGATCATGACCTGAGCTCAACCGACTGAGCCACCCAGGCGCCCCTGAAAAGTTTTTTAAAGTTATAATACCGCCATTGCAGCTCAAGATTTCTTGGCAATGCTTTTGTCTTGGAATATGTTCCACAAAGGACGTATAGTCAGAAAACTTTATTCAAGTTTATTACAAAACACTTATTGTCTCTTTGTAGCTGAGTTAAATATCTGAAATATAGTTCTGTTCACTTTTTCTTTTATTTTGTTTAATTTTAAGCTTATGTTTTTCTTAAAAATTGAAGTTTAATTTTTTACTATGTAAATTAGTGACAGAGGTCAAAAATGAAAACTTTTAAAAATGGCATATTCAGAGAAATATTACCTTACTGTATATCTCTTCTACTCTTTCTTTCTTCTCTCCTCTTAATGTATATCTCTTCTACTCTTTCTTTCTGCCCTCCACATAACAAATCATTTTCAATGTTTTGTCTTTATCCTTTAACACAAGGATATATATTTTGCTTATTTCTCCTTGTATTTTATGCAATTTTAGTAAACTAAAAGTATGTATCTATAACCTGCGGGTTTAACTAACAATATGTCCTAGAAACAAATCCATGGTGAACATTTTATTTCTTTTTAGTAATCATTAGTTACTAATTAGTTCTAGCCCTGTATGCATACAGTTACTGGTTGTGGTGCTAAAATTGTGGGCTGTATCCAAATTTTGTTGATATAAGTCACAGTATAACAATACTCTTGCGCCGTGATACTGTTTTATATTTGTAGAAGTGAATCAAGCTCCACTCAGTAGAGGTTGTAACGTTTTGAAATCCCCCACAACATATAAACATTTCTATTTTCTACAACTTTGTTAACAGAGTATATTGTCAGTCTTTCTGATTTTTTAAACCTGATAAAAGAGAAATTGCAGCACTGTGTAGTTTTATGTGTTGTGGTTATTATGGTAAATGTAATTTCATGTTCATAGGGGCTACTTCCCTATTTTTTTCCCTATTCACCTTCACCTATAATTCTTTTGGTCAACTCGCTCTTTAGTTTCTGTATTTCCGAACATTTTATATAACAATCATTTTAAGGCTTTGTCTATTATATCGGCAGACAATATTTTGTTCAAGTTCTCTCCCTGGCTGTCGCCTTTTCTATAATTCAATTTTTATTATTTTTAATTTTAGGTTGCAATATTTATACATTTCTTTAATTTCTTCTGAATTTTAAATAAAAGTGAGTTCCATGAGCACATAAAAATGCAGTTGTACTTTCTAGTATCAGAGTGCACAACTGGCTATACCAATGAGAGCCTCCTGTTGATTGCTCTTGAGGTGTTTTTCATCTTTACTCAATATTGTGTCCATTTGATCTGAGACAAAATACTGTGCTGGAGGTTCATTAAGAAGTGCTCTTGAAATCAATACTTCTAGATAGGAATGAAAAGAGCCAGAATGGGCCAGAGGAAGTAGTTGGGATATCATGCAGTCTCCACAAAAGCTCAGCCAGCAAACTCAGAGGGACACACTGAAGCTGGGATGGCCCTTCAGAGTTGTCCCATGTTCCATTGATGGGAGCGGCCATTTATAATCTTACATTGACTGGTTTCTGGATGAAGTCTGTCAACAGAGAGGAATCCTGTTTTTTTTTTATTTTATTTTTTTTAATGTTTATTTATATGAGAGAGAGAGGGAGAGAGAGAGGCAGAGCCTCAGGAGAGGGTCAGAGAGAGAGGGAGACAGAATCTGAAGCAGGCTCCAGGCCCTGAGCTGTCAGCACAGAGCCTGACACAAGGCTGGAACCCATGAACCAAGAGAGCACAACTTTAGCCGAAGTCAGACGCTTAACCCACTGAGCCACCCAGGTGCCCCAGAGTAGGCTTCTTGAAAGAATCACCTCCCTCTGGCAAAGATGACTTTTAGAGAGCAAACAACTGGGAGTTGGCATCTGACAGTACTCCAAACAGCTTGGGGAAAGGTTTTTCACGGCTGAATGAGTCTCTGGGCAGTCTCTACATCTTTCTACTTGCATGTTCTCTCGTCTCTGCCTTTTGAGGGTGGTGGCTGATTTTTTTTTTTTTTTTTAGTGCAGAGCAACCAATAGCTCTCATATCTTGGTTGTAAATTGTGGTTATTGTAAAATATTCTACTTTATTTTATTTATAGTTAGCTCACTTTGTCAGATTTAAAGTTTATAGTACTTGCATAAGTTTTGTTTAAATTGATCTATTTGGCTCATTCTTTAATTTTTACCCATTCCTAGTACTTTGCTCATAGTGTATTTTCACATAGAATATAGAGTTGTGTTTTGCTTTGTGAGCTATTATGAAATTTTTTCTTCTGAATGATGAGTTAGGCCAATTACATTTGTTGATGGAATTTATATGTTTGTTGTTAGCTCTCCTATACAATTTTATGTTAAAAATACTGTATGTTATATTTACTCTGCATTTTTTACTACAGGGCCTAATTTTTTTCACTGCTTGCTAAAGGCATTTTGGTATCTGAAATGCTTCTACTTCTGTTATTAATGGTTACTTTTAAAAATTTTATTTATTGAGAGAGAGACAGAGCATGCAGGAGGGGCAGAGAGAGAGAGAGAGAGAGAGAATCCCAAGCAGGCTCCACACTGCTCCACACTGCCAGTCCTGAGCCTGACATGGGACTCAAACACACAAAACATGACATCATGACCTGTGCCATAACTAGGAGTCAGACGCGTAACCGACTGAGCCACACAGGTGCCCCTATAATGATTACTTTTAAACTACGATATTATCTGATGCTTAAACTGTTCCTTGCATAGACTCCCACTGCCTGGTTTATGACTTTTCTATTCTTTGGTATTCAGTGTTTTATTATTTGTCATGTGGATGTCAATGAGATTACTTTTTGTTAGCATTTGCGTGTGTGTGTGTGTGTGTGTGTGTGCATGCAAAATAACAATTTTGCTAGAGTCTCTGTAATTCATTTCCATTCTTCCCACTTCTGGATTAACCTTAAAACTATCTATCTATCTATCTATCATATATATCATATATCGTATATATAATAATATATATATTATATATAATATTTATAATGTTTTCAACTATATTTTTGTTGATGTCTCCTCATTATTCTTTGGATTAATAAAGCTTTTTCTTTGGAAGGAAAAGCTCCTGGAAACAGCGTATTCTGATTTGTTTAGTTCTTTCACTTTTAGTATAACTACCAACATAATTTGGGTTTAAATATATCAGTTTTCTCTTTATTTTCTATACATGACCTTTTATCTGTCTTTATTTAACTTCCAAGTATTTTAATTATTATTTCCCTTTGTTTTGATTTATGTAGGCTTTCACTCTTCATTTAATAGATCTCCTAGAAATTACATCACATGATCTTTTTAAATCTGAATTTAAAATAATACTTTTACTATTTCCTAAATAATGAGGAACCTTAGAAACATTCTAACACTAAGCACTCCTTTCTTAACTTGCATTTTATTTGTCTCCATGTTGTAAACTCTACCAATATTTTTATTACTGTTTTATTGGTCAATATTTTGTTAAATTTACTGCTGTATGAAAATTCTCTGCTTCTCAGATTTGTTCTTTCCCTACAAATATCCCTCCAGGTTACATCTCCTTCAAGTAAAGAATGTTCTTTCCCGTTCCATTTGGAGCAGGTGTGTTGCTGGTGAATTTTCTGTATTTTGCTTGGCTGAAAGTGTCTTTATTTTGGCTTCATTTTATCTTGCCAGTTATTTTCTTGAAGCATAGGGAATATAATTCTATTGTGCTCTGGTTCCCATTCTTTCTTTTGAGATGCCAGCTGTCACTTTATCGATGTTCCTTTCACGTTGTTTCCAATGCCTCCACTCCCCCTCTTTTCAGATTGTGGTCTTTGTATTTTATTTCCAGCAATTGTCATATGACATTTCTCAGTGCAGTTTATTTGTGTTCATCCTGTTTGAGGTTTTTGATTCTGTGACAAAAAGATTTTTTTAATTAGGTTTGTACCTCCAGTACATTGTAAGATATATAATTTTCCCTACCTATTTTTAAGAGTTAACATTTGTTTTCATCCAAAATTCTTGGTACGGTCTTTTTTTATTCTTGAAAATAATAAGGATCATTATTTTGGCCTGTGTCTGCTTTCTTCGTCTGTCTTCATGTGAGTTATTAAGGTTTGTTTTAGGTCTTTAATCTTTTTTAGGGCAGTTTTAGATTTACCAAAAAACTAAACAGTAGGTTTCGAGGTATATACCTCCTGCGCCCACACATGGATATCTTCCTCATTATTAAAATCCCCTACCAGAGTGGTACATTTGTTAAAATTGATGACCATACACTGATGCATCCTAATCACCCCAAATCCACAGTTTACCTTGGAGTTCATTCCTGGTATTACACATTCAAAAGACTTGGACAAATGTGTAATGACACGCTTCCATCATTATAGTATAATGCAGAGTATTTCCACTCTTCCAAAAATCTTTTGTGTTCTTTCCCTCCCCTCTAACTCTTGGCAAACACTGACATTTTACTGTCTTCATAGTTTTGCCTTTTCCAGCATGTCATTTAGGTGGAATCATCCAGGATTTTGTTTTTTCAGATTGGCTTCCTTCACTTAGTAATATGCGTTCAAGATTACTCCACTTCTTTTCATGGCTTGATAGCGCATTTCTTTTTAGCAGTCACTGAACAATTTTCCATTCTCTGGATGTACCACAGTTTATGCACCCATTAACCCACTGACAAACATGTTGGTTGTTTTCAAGTGTTAGAATGTACATAGTATCCCAAGCAATCTGCAGATTCAATGCAATCCCTATCAGAATTATAATAGCATTAGTCACAGAAGTTAACAAATAATCGTAAAATTTGTTTGGAACCACAAAAGACCCCAAATATCCAAAGCAATCTTGGAAAAGAACAACGCTGGGTCCTCATGCTCCCTGATTTCAAATAATATTACAAATCTATAGAAACAAAACCAAAATTATACTGGCATAAAAAAAAAAAAACAAACACATAGATCGATAGAACTGAGTAGAGAGATCAGAAATAAACCCAAGCATATATGGTTAATTAGCTTATGGCAAAGGAACCAAGAGTATACAACAGGGAAAGAATATTCTCTTCAATAAATGGTGTTGGGGATACTGGACATCCACATGTAAAAGAATGAAACTTGACCACCATCTTGCACCATATTTAAAAAATTAACTCAAAATGAATTAAAGACTTGAATGTAAGACCTGAAACCATAAAACTCCTAGTATAAAACATAAGTGGTGAGATACTTGACATAAGTCTTGGTGATGATTTTTCATTCTGATGCCAAAAACAAAAGCAACCAACACAAAAAAAAATAATCAAATGAGACCACCTCAAACTAAAAATTTCTGCACAGCAAAGCAAACCATCAACAAAATGAAAAGGAAACTTACTTACTGGGAGAAAATATTTGCAAGAATACATATAGATGGTCAACTGGTACATGAAAAGATTCTCAACATCATTAGTCATCAGAGGAGTATAAACCAAAACCACAATGAAATGTCAC
This sequence comes from Lynx rufus, assembly GCF_022079265.1. Lineage (NCBI taxonomy): Eukaryota > Metazoa > Chordata > Mammalia > Carnivora > Felidae > Lynx > Lynx rufus. Next base: position 37,599,027 of record NW_025814824.1, on the reverse strand, counting down.
CTTACACTTGTTAGAATAGCTATTACCAAAGAAGCAGTAAGAAGTCTTTGTGAGGATGTGGAGAGAAGGGAATCCTTGTGTGCTCTTCATGGGAATGTAAATTCACGCAGTCATTATGGAAAACAGTATGGAAGTTCCTCAAAAAATTAGAACTAGAATTGCCACATAATTTAGCAATTTCACTTCTGGGTATTTATTCAATCCAGCAATTCCATTTTTGAGGATTTATTTAGGTATTTAACTTGAAAAGATATATGTACCTTCATGTTCATTGCAACACTAACTTGCAATAACCAAGATGTGGAAACAACTGTGTGTTCATGAATGTATGAATGGATAAACAAATTGTGGCATGCATATAGAATGGAATATTATTCAGCCATAAAAAGAATGAAATCTTACCATTTGTGAAAACATGGATCTTGAGGGCACTGGGTGAAGAGAAGTAAATTAGGTATGACAACTACCATATGATCTCTTTCATATGTGGAATCTTCAAACAAAATAAACAAATGAACTAACAAAAAATAAGCTCATAGATACAGAGAACAGATTGATGGCTACTAGAGGCAGGAAATGGGTGGGAGAAATGGGTAAAATAAAAAGATTAAAAAAGAGAAAAAAAAAGAAACTTCTGAATGAAAACTCACAGTAAAATGTAAAGGCAGATCGGAAAATGATAACAATATTGCTACATAACAGACTAAATGTTAACTTGCTAGGGGTGTCTAGGTAGCTCACTTGGTTAAGTGTCTGATTCTTGATTTTGGCTCAGGTCATGATCTCATGGTTTGTGAGATGGAGCCCCATGTTAGGCTCTGAGCTGGCAGAGTGGAGCCTGCTTGGGATTCTCTCTCCTTCTGCCCCTCCCCTACTTGGTCTTTCTCTCTCTCTCTCAAAATAAATAAATAAACATGAAAAAAATGTAAATGTTACTTTGCTGAAAGTATGGTCACCAAAAAATTACTTGATTAGAACAGGTAGGAAAAAGTTTCATTTTGGAAGAGTGTATTTAAATAAACTTTCAAATGTACTTTTATTTGATATGATAGTGGAAAATAACATTACTATGTATATTGATATGTTAATAATATTGTATTTTTGAGGTGACACATCATTTATGGCTCAATATATTTTACTTTGAGATTTTGCCCATCAACCTGAAAGTCAAATGATATATTAGCACCTACTTTGCCTTGTTTAAGAACTAAATTCCTTATGAATAGTATGCTCAAAATATTCAGTACTGTTTTGCTCATTTTAAAATGTAGACACTACATATTACTTATATTAATCATATTTATGCTATTTTCATGAAATCCATTCATTTTATAGACCTAACACAAAATTATAGGACTTTTTAGTTGTCTTTATTGGGTTGAAAAATAGCAGAAATAAGTACCAAGTTATAAAAATGATAAAATATTAAGATAGACCCCAGATATATGCAAGATATTTTTACTTAGGGCACAAATGAAAAATAAGCAAGCCTTTCTACAAAATGTTTTTTTCTTGGTAAATGTGTTAATTTATAAATAAACATAAATATGAATAAAAAAATAGACAAGGTATGTTTAATGGTCCAGAATGTAATCTATCTTGATAAATGTTTCATACAAACATGAGAATAACATGTTGTCTGCTGCCATTGGAAAGTAATCTATATATTTCCATTATATCCTTTTGATTGATGGTGTGGTCGAGTTCCACTATATCCATACCGATATTGTGCGTCCTGGATCTGTCCATTTCTGATAGAGAAAAGTTAAAGTCTCCACTGTAATAATAGATACATTGCTTCCTCCCAGTTCTATGTGTCAAATTTTGGCTCATATCTTTCACCACTGTTGCTAAGCACAGATACTTCAGAAGTTATTAAATGTTTTTGGAAATTTGACTCCTTTTTTATTATGTAATGCTGCTTTTTGTCCTCTGCTAATTTTTCTTCCTTTAAAATTTGTTCTATTTGAAATTAAGTTAGCTACTGACACTTTCTTTTGACTAGCGTTAGCATGGTACATCATTCTCCATCCACTTCTTTTAATCTATGTGTCTTTATATTTAAAGTGGTTTTCTTAAAAATAAATAAATACATACATACATACATACATACACACATACATAAATAAATAAAGTGGTTTTCTTTTTTTTTTAATATATGAAGTTTATTGCCAAATGGGTTTCCATACAACACACAGTGCTCATCCCAACAGGTGCCCTCCTCAATAACCATCACCCACAGTCCCCTCCCTCCCACCCCCCATCAACCCTCAGTTTGTTCTCAGTTTTTAAGAGTCTCTTATACTTTGGCTCTCTTCCACTCTAACCTCTTTTTTTTCCCCCTTCCCCTCCCCCATGGGTTTCTGTTAAGTTTCTTAGGATCCACATAAGAGTGAAACCATATGGTATCTGTCTTTCTCTGTATGGCTTATTTCACTTAGCATAACACTCTCCAGTTCCATCCACGTTGCTACAAAGGGCCCTATTTCATTCTTTCTCATTGCCACGTAGTACTCCATTGTGTATATAAACCACAATTTCTTTATCCATTCATCAGTTGATGGACATGTAGGCTCTTTCCATAATTTGGCTATTGTTGAGAGTGCTGCTATAAACATTGGGGTACAAGTGCCCCTATGCATTAGTACTCCTGTATCCCTTGGGTAAATTCCTAGCAGTGCTATTGCTGGGTCATAGGGTAGGTCTATTTTTAATTTTCTGAGGAACCTCCACACTGTTTTCCAGAGCGGCTGCACCAATTTGCATTCCCACCAACAGTGCAAGAGAGTTCCCATTTCTCCACATCCTCTCCAGCAACTATAGTCTCCTGATTTGTTCATTTTGGCCACTCTGACTGGCGTGAGGTGATATCTGAGTGTGGTTTTGATTTGTATTTCCCTGATGAGGAGCGACGTTGAGCATCTTTTCATGTGCCTGTTGGCCATCTGGATGTCTTCTTTAGAGAAGTATCTATTCATGTTTTCTGCCCTTTTCTTCACTGGGTTATTTGTTTTTCGGGTGTGGAGTTTGGTGAGCTCTTTATAGATTTTGGATACTAGCCCTTTGTTCGATATGTCATTTGCAAATATCTTTTCCCATTCTGTTGGTTGCCTTTTAGTTTTGTTGGTTGTTTCCTTTGCTGTGCAGAAGCTTTTTATCTTCATAAGGTCCCAGTAGTTCATTTTTGCTTTTAATTCCCTTGCCTTTGGGGATGTGTCAAGTAAGAAATTTCTGCGATGAGGTCAGAGAGGTCTTTTCCTGCTTTCTCCTCTAGGGTTTTGATGGTTTCCAGTCTCACATTCAGGACCTTTATCCACTTTGAGTTTATTTTTGTGAATGGTGTGAGAAAGTGGTCTAGTTTCAACCTTCTGCATGTTGCTGTCCAGTTCTCCCAGCACCATTTGTTAAAGAGACTGTCTTTTTTCCATTGGATGTTCTTTCATGCTTTGTCAAAGATGAGTTGGCCATACGTTTGTGGGTCTAGTTCTGGGGTTTGTATTCTATTCCATTGGTCTTTGTGTCTGTTTTTGTGCCAATACTATGCTGTCTTGATGGTTACAGCTTTGTAGTAGAGGCGAAAGTTTGGGATTGTGATGCCTCCTGCTTTGGTCGTCTTCTTCAAAATTACTTTGGCTATTCGGGGCCTTTTGTGGTTCCATATGAATTTTAGGATTGCTTGTTCTAGTTTCGAGAAGAATGCTGGTGCAATTTTGATTGGGATTGCATTGAATGTGTAGATAGCTTTGGGTAGTATTGACATTTTGACAATATTTATTCTTCCAATCCATGAGCATGGAATGTTTTTCCATTTCTTTATATCTTCGTCAATTTCCTTCATAAGCTTTCTATAGTTTTCAGCATACAGATCTTTTACATCTTTGGTTAGATTTATTCCTAGGTATTTTATGCTTCTTGGTGAAATTGTGAATGGGATCAGTTTCTTTATTTGTCTTTCTGTTGCTTCATTATTAGTGTATAAGAATGCAATTGATTTCTGTACATTGATTTTGTATCCTGCAACTTTGCTAAATTCATGTATCAGTTATAGCAGACTTTTGGTGGAGCCTATCGGATTTTCCATGTATACTATCATGTCATCTGCAAAAAGTGAAAGCTTAATTTCATCTTTGCCAATTTTGATGCCTTTGATTTCCTTTTGTTGTCTGATTGCTGATGCTAGCACTTCTAACACTATGTTAAACAATAGCGGTGAGAGTGGATATCCCTGTCGTGTTTCTGATCTCAGGGAAAAAGCTCTCAGTTTTTCCCCATTGAGGTTGACGTTAGCTGTGGGCTTTTCATAAATGGCTTTTATGATCTTTAAGTATTTTCCTTCTATCCCAACTTTCTCAAGGGTTTTTGTTAAGAAAGTTTGCTGAATTTTGTCAAAGCCTTTTCTGCATCGATTGACAGGATCATATGGTTCTTATCTTTTCTTTTATTAATTTGATGTATCACATTGATTGATTTGCGAATGTTGAACCAGCCCTGCATCCCAGGAATGAATCCCACTTGATCACGGTGTATAATTCTTTTTATATGCTGTTGAATTCGATTTGCTAGTATCTTATTGAGAATTTTTGCATCCATATTCATCAGGGATATTGGCCTGTGGTTCTCTTTTTTTACTGGGTCTCTGTCTGGTTTAGGAATCAAAGTAATACTGGCTTCATAGAATGAGTCTGGAAGTTTTCCTTCCTTTTCTATTTTTTGGAATAGCTTGAGAAGAATAGGTATTATCTCTGCTTTAAACGTCTGGTAGAACTCCCCTGGGAAGCCATCTGGTCCTGGACTCTTATTTGTTGGGAGATTTTTGATGACTGATTCAATTTCTTGGTTGGTTTATGGGTTGTTCAAGCTTTCTATTTACTCCTGATTGAGTTTTGGAAGCATGTGAGTATTTAGGAATTTGTCCATTTCTTCCAGGTTGTCCAGTTTGTTGGCATATAATTTTTCATAGTATTCCCTGATAATTGCTTGTATCTCTGAGGGATTGGTTGTAATAATTCCATTTTCATTCATGATTTTATCTATTTGGGTCATCTCCCTTTTCTTTTTGAGAAGCCTGGCTAGAGGTTTGTCAATTTTGTTATTTTTTTCAAAAAACCAACTCTTGGTTTCGTTGATCTGCTCTACAGTTTTTTGAGATGCTATATTGTTTATTTCTGCTCTGATCTTTATTATTTCTCTTCTTCTGCTGGGTTTAGGCTGCCTTTGCTGTTCTGCTTCTATTTCTTTTAGGTGTGCTGTTAGATTTTGTATTTGGGATTTTTCTTGTTTCTGGAGATAGGCCTGGATTGCAATGTATTTTCCTCTCAGGACTGCCTTCGCTGCATCCCAAAGCGTTTGGATTGTTGTATTTTCATTTTCGTTTGTTTCCATATATTTTTTAATTTCTTCTCTAATTGCCTGGTTGACCCATTCATTCTATAGTAGGGTGTTCTTTAACCTGCATGCTTTTGGAGGTTTTCCAGACTTTTTCCTGTGGTTGATTTCAAGCTCCATAGCGTTGTGGTCTGAAAGTATGCATGGTATGATCTCAATTCTTTTATAGTTATTAAGGTCTGTTTTGTGACCGAGTATGTGATCTGTCTTGGGGAATGTTCCATGTGCATTAGAGAAGAAAGTATATTCTGTTGCTTTGGCATGCAGAGTTCTAAATATATCTGTCAAGTCCATATGATCCAATGTGTCATTCAGGGCCCTTGTTTCTTTATTGACCATGTGTCTAGATGACCTATCCATTTCTGTAAGTGGAGTGTTAAAGTCCCCTGCAATTACCACATTCATATCAATAAGATTGCTTATGTTTGTGAGTAATTGTTTTATATATTTGGGGACTCCTTTATTCGGCACATAGACATTTATAATTGTTAGCTCTTCCTGATGGATAGACCCTGTGATTATTATATAATGCCCTTCTTCATCTCTTGTTACATCCTTTAATTTAAAGTCTAGTTTGTCTGATATAAGTATGGCTTCTCCAGCTTTCTTTTGACTTCCAGTGGCATGATGAATAGTTTTCCATCCCCTCACTCTCAATCTGAAGGTGTCCTCAGGTCTAAAGTGAGTCTCTTGTAGACAGCAAATAGATGGGTCTTGTTTTTTTTTATCCATTGTGATACCCTATGTCTTTTGTTTGGTGCATTTAGTCAATTTACATTCAGTGTTATTATAGAAAGATATGGGTTTAGAGTCATTGTTTTGTCTGTAGGTTTCATGCTTGTAGCAATGTCTCTGGTACTTTGTCTCACAGGATCCCCCTTAGGATCTCTTGTAGGGCTGGTTTAGTGGTGACGAATTCCTTCAGTTTTTGTTTGGTTGGGAACACCTTTATCTCTCCTTCTATTCTAAATGACAGACTTGCTGGATAGAGGATTCTCGGCTGCATATTTTTTCTGTTCAGCACATTGAAGATCTCCTGCCATTCCTTTCTGGCCTGCCAAGTTTCAGTAGAGAGATCCGTCATGAGCCTTATAGGTCTCGCTTTATATGTTAGAGCACGTTTATCTCTAGCTGTTTTCAGAATTTTCTCTTTATCCTTGTATTTTGCCAGTTTCACTATGATATGTCTGTCATGCAGAAGATCGATTCAAGTTACGTCTGAAGGGAGTTCTCTGTGCCTCTTGGATTTCAATGCCTTTTTCCTTCCCCAGATCCGGGAAGTTCTCAGCTATTATTTCTTCAAGTACACCTTCAGCACCTTTCCCTCTCTCTTCCTCCTCTGGAATACCAATTATGTGTAGATTATTTCTCTTTAGTGCATCACTTAGTGTTCTAATTTTCCCCTCATACTCCTGCATTTTTTTTATCTTTTTCTCAGCTTCTTCTTTTTCCATAATTTTATCTTCTAGTTCACCTATTCTCTCCTCTGCCTCTTCAATCTGAGCTGTGGTTGTCTCCATTTTATTTTGCAGCTCATTGATAGCATTTTTTAGCTCCCCCTGGCTATTCCTTAGTCCCTTGATCTCTGTAGAAATAGATTCTCTGCTGTGCTTTATACTGTTTTCAAGCCCAGCGATTAATTTTATGACTATTATTCTAAATTCACTTTCTGTTATATTGTTTAAATCATTTTTGATCAGTTCATTAGCTGTTGTTATTTCCTGGACGTATTTATGAGGGGAATTCTTCCGGTTTGCCATTTTGGATAGTACTGGAGAGGTGCGGAACTGTGGGGCGCTTCCCATGTGCTGTCTTGAATAACTTGCGTTGGTGGGTGGGGCAGCAGTCAGACCTGATGTCTGCCCCGAGCCCAACGCTGGGGCCACAGTCAGACTGGTGTGTACCCTCTCCCTCTCCTAGGGGCAGGATTCACTGTGGGGTGGTGTGGCCCACCTGGGCTACTTGCACACTGCCAGGCTTGTTGTGCTAGGGATCCGGTGTATTAGCTGTGGTGGATCGGCAAGGTGCACGGGGGAGGGAGGGGCAGGCTCAGCTCACTTTTCCTTAGGAGATCCGCTTTGGGAGGGGCCCTGCATCACCGGGAGGGAGACAGACCCACCGGAGGAATGGATCCGCAGAAGCACAGTGTTGGGTGTTCGTGCGGTGCCAGCAAGTTCCCTGTCAGGAACTGGTTCCCTTTGGGATTTTGGCTGGGGGATGGGCGAGGGAGATGGTGCTGGTGAGCGCCTTTTTTCCCGGCCAAGCTGAGCTCTGTCCTCTGGGCATCCACAACTCTCCCTCCCGTGTTCCTCCAGCCCTCCCGTTCTCCGAGAAGAGCTGTTAGCTTATAACCTTCCAGATGTCATGTCCCACTTGCTGTCAGAACACACTCCGTCCGGCCCCTCTGCTTTTGCCAGCCAGACTCGGGGGGCTCTGCTTTGCTGCAGGGCCGCCCCTCTGCCCTGGCTCCCTCCCGCTAGTCCACATAGCGCGCACCGCCTCTCTGCCCTTCCTACCCTCTTCCATGGACCTTTTGTCTATGCTTGGCTCCGGAGAATCCATTCTGCTAGTCTTCTGGCGGTTTTCTGGGTTATTTAGGCAGGTGTGGGTGGAATCTAAGTGATCCACAGGACGCGGTGAGCCCCGTGTCCTCCTACGCCACCATCTTCCCAGCTCTGCCTCCAAAGTGGTTTTCTTATAAACAACTTACAGTTGGGTTTCTTTTTTTAAATCCACTCTTAAACAATCAGTCTTTTAATTGCTGAATTCACACTATTGATGGTCAAATAAATTATTAAGATAGTTGGATTCATATCTACAATATTTGTTATTTTTCTATTGTTGTCCTTGGTCTTTTGTCCTATATGTGTCTTCCAAGTTTTCCTGTCATGTTTGGTTTCAACTGAGCATTTAATATGATTCCATATTTGCTCTTTTCTTAGCATATATTTTATACTTTTTCTCCTTTTTTAATGGTTGCCCTAGAGCGTGTGACACACATTTACAACTAATCCAAATTCACTTTCAAATAACACTATATTATTTCACCAGTAGTACAAATACCTTATAATAACAAAATAATACAAATTCTTCCTTCTGGTCCCTTGCATCATTAATGCCATTCATTTCACTTACATATACATATATATAAATATATAGAAATATGTACATACATACATAATTTAATATATTGTGGCTATTGTTTTGAATAAACTGTTACCTGTTAGATCAAGTAATAATAAGAAAAATAAAGTTTTTATTTCACTTCCATGTATTCATTTTCCAGTGTTTTTCCTTTAAGTATATTTATGTATGACCAATATCATTTTATTTTTTTTTCTAATTTTTTTGCACTTTTCCTTCAAGGCAAGACTATTGTAACAAATTCTCTAAGTTACTATTTGTCTAAAGTGTTCATTTTTTCTTCACTTTTGATAATTTTATAGGAGACAGAAATTTACACGCATGTTTTTTTTTCTTCCCTTCTAAAACTTTATTTCTCTCCACTCTCTTATTGCTTACATTTTTTTTTCTTGAGAAGTGGGATGTAATTCTTCTTTGTTTCTCTATAAAGAAGCCAAGCCATTTCCCCTCACCTTGTATTATTTCAAAAATTTTTTCTTTATCTTTGTTTTTCAATAATTTGAAAATGATACACTCGGCACCTGGGTGGCTCAATCTGTTGAGCATCCAACCCTTGATTTTTGGCTCTGGTCATGATTTCATGGTTTGTGAGACAGTCCTGAATGGGGCTCTGCACTGGCAGCATGGAGACTGCTTTGGATTGTCTCCCACTCTCTCTCTGCCCCTCCTGCACTCTCTCTCTCTCTCTCTCTCTCTCTCTGAAAAATAAATAAACATTTTTAAGAAAGGAAATTATACACCTAGGTATAGTGTTTTTAACATTTATTCTGCTTGGTTTCCCTAACTTTCTTGGATATGTTGTTTGGTGTTTGACATTCATTTGAGGAAATTCTTAGTCATTATTGTTTTAAATATTTCTCTTTTTTTTCCTATTACTCTTTCTTCTCCCAGTATTCCCACTTTGCATATGTTTTTACCTGTAATTATCCCACTGTTTTTGGATATTCTGCTATTTTTAAATATATATGTATTTTCTCTGTTTGCTTTTCAGTTTTAGAGGTTTCTATTGAGAATTGCTCCAGACACCTGGGTGGCTCAGTTGGTTGAGTGGCTGACTCTTGATTCCAGTTTAGGTCATGTTCCCAGGGTTGTGGGATTGACCCCCACATTGGGCTCCGTGCTCAGAATGGAGCATGCTAAAGATTCTCTCTCTCTCCCTCTCCCTCTTCCTCTGCCCCTCTCCCCTGCTCACGCTCTCTCTCTTTCTGAAAAAAGAAAAAAAAAGTTAAAAAAAAAAAAAGAGAGGCACTCAAGATCAAGGCCAGGAATTGTTTGCTTTGCTGTGACCTCTCTACTAATAAGCCCAGCAAAGTCACTCTTCATTTCTGTTACAGCTCCTCAGTGCTTTTGATCTCCAATTTTTTTGTTGTTGTTGTTCATTTGTTTATTTATCTTGAAAGAGAGAGAGACTGAGAGGAGGAGGGGCAGACAGAGAGAGAGAGAGAAAGAGAAGAGAGAGAGAGTTGGAGAAAGAAAATCCCAAGCAGGTTCCACACTATCAGCACAGGCCCTGATGAGGGGCTCAGACTCAGAAACCACAAGATCATGACCCAACTGGAAATCAAGAGTCTACGCTTCATCGGCTGAGACACCCAGGCACCCTACCAACATTTCTTTTTGATTCTTTCTTAGGATGTCCATCTCTCTGCTTACATGCTATTTTACCCATTAAAGACTTTAGCTGATTCATCATAATTGTTTCAAATCCCAGTCCTTATGATTCTAACACCCTACTATGCCTGGTTCTGATGCTTGGCCTGTCACCCCCAATTGTGTTTTTTGCCTTTTGGTTTGCCTTACAATTTTTTTCTAACAGCTGGACGCGAGGAACCAGGTGGAGGAACTGCTGTCAAGAGGCCATTAGTAATGTGGTGGTGGAGGAAGGGAAACACTCACTACTCCTATGATTCGGCCTCAGTCTTTTAGGGAGTCTGTGCCTCTATACTGTGGGCTTCACATGTGCTCATCAGCTTTCCCCCTCCTTGTGGGGCAGGATGACCGGATCCACTGGACTGGTATTTTCTTTCCTCGACCAGGAAGGCTGGCTACCTAGAGTTGCCTATTTCTTTTACCCCAAATCAGTTAAGCTCCAATAGTACTCCAGCTGATTAAGATCTGGGTAATTAGTTTCTCCCGAAGGGGGACCTCTTGAGGAGGTATAAAATGTCCTGGTATGTTTCCAAATAGTCTCTTTTCCTCTCCGTGTTGGAAACAGGAGGGGATCTAGTTAGAACTCCAATTATGGGGTCCCCTCAAATTTTTTAGCTCTTTTTTAAAACTTTTTTTTTAAGCTTTATTCATTTGTGTGAGGCAGAGCGAGACAGAGCACAAGAAAGGTTGGGGTGGAGAGAGAAGGAGACCTAGAATCCAAAGCAGGCTCCAGGCTCATTGCTGTCAGCGTGGAGCAGGGCTGAAACTTGCCAAACCATGATCTGAGCCAAAGATGCTTAACCCAGGCGCCCCTAAGTTTTTTAACTCTTAAAGTACCACTCTGAGCCTCCAGCAATTTGTCCCCTTACCTGGAATTGGTTGTGGTGAGGTTTCTTCTCTGGTAAGTTGTGATTCTCTATATGTACCTGTCTTTTTTTAGGTAGAACTTTGCTCTGTGTCCTTCCTTCTTAGAAAGAAGAGTTGTTGATCTTCAGTTTGTTCAGCTGACTTCTGAGCACAGTTTGGCAATCCCAAGCCTCTTACAGTATGGGTTCATAAACTTTGTACATCTTATGAAAATATGTACACAAATAGCAGTGAGGGCCCAGACGACCAAGACTCAGAACTTTCTTTTTCTCCTTATTAAGCATTTGAATATGTTTGAGAGCTACATATATAGTGAGAGGTGCGAAATGATTTGATAGAAAAGGAAGATAGTGGTCCTGCCATTTTATTTCCTCTTAAGACATAACGCAGTCCCGAAAGTTCAGAGTTTTGCATTTCTGGGTAATGTTCATGTATTAAAATAAGAGTCTCTTCCACATGCAATGCACATAAGGAAAAGAAAATTTGGTAGAAATGTAAATATTGCCAATCTTATTTACACAGTAAAAAGCCGTTTCTTTGGAAATCTAAATTTCACATCCCTCTGGGCCACTTGGTCCACCTGGCCCCCTGGCCCCACTCAGAACCGGGCTCCAGGCTGAAGGCCGAAGGGAGCCAGGAGCTTGGGGCAAGTGAACACTACTAGCTTTCTGCATCTGCCTATAGGGACCTTTCCCCCTGTCCCTGTTATGTGTGTCCCCAGCTCCTGCGTGTAGATTTGTGCTGAGAGAAGACCCCTATCCCTGTCTTTGCTCCCTCTTTGCAGACACAATGCTCTTCATTCCCTTCCCTGTGACCCTCTCTCTGCCTTGTTTCACCGTCTGGTCAGAAACCTGTTTGCAAGGGGAGCAACATCGCCCTATTCCGTATATACAAGCTCTCTGGTAGTCTTTGGTGTTTCGTTTTATGGAGAAACAAAGTTTCCTTACACACTTGTGAGATTTAGGCCTAACCCTAGCTCTCAATCCCATCTTTTTATGGGCCCTGCGCTGTTGCCCTCGTGCCTCATTTCTCCTCTAATACTGAAATGTGCAATCTGACTTCCTGTACAGAAAAAATAAGTAAATAAAAGTGACTGGTTTCTAATAAGATTTTTAAAAAACTTTTTAATGTTTATTTATTTTGAGAGACAAAGAGTGAGCAGGGGAAAGGTAGAGAGAGGGAGACACAGAATCTGAAGCAGTCTCCAGGCTCTGAGCTGTTAGCACAGAGCTCAGCATGGGGCTCAAACCCACGAACTGTGAGATCATGACCTGAGCCGAAGTCAAACGCTTAACTAAGCCACCCAGACACCCCTAAAAGTGACTGGTTTCCTAAAGACCAATGGAGACGCTAAAGTAGTAGAGGAAAATTGAACCATTGAGACAAACTTTGATTAAGTGCTTTGCTCTCCTAATACCAAACAAGATGGTTAGGCAGATAATCTAATAGGACAGAAATACTGGAAAAGGGTGTTAAGGGTTGGAAGGACTGTTGATGGTTTTTGCTCTGTAACAAGAGAGGGAATTTCCACTAAGATTCTATCTTGTTAACTCATGCTCCCCAAAAGAGAAGCATGTGTAAGCTGACTGATTGGAATGTGATCTTTAATAAAATGTGATCATCTTTTACTGATTTGTTTCATAGAAAGATCCAGAGCATCTTATAAAAATCCCCTCCTTCATCCAAATACAGTATTCTCTCTATCTACCTCTCTCGTCCTGGCCTACACACAGTCTTCTTTTCTTCCATTAATCACAACATTCCAGAGGCACAGGGTGGAAAGTTTGATCTATTTTCCGACTAAGGGCTCTTGATAATCCAAAGGCAAGATTTATGATGAGGATTTAGGCAAAGTGAAAGTGTAATCTGCTCCATCCAATGGAGCTTTCAGCAGTGCCTTTTTAATGTGAGGTTGCTTTTTTTATATGGATGAACAAGTTGGTAATTATTTCCTTTTTAAACGTATATGCTTTTTTAGCAAAGATTCTGAGGGGTCCAGAGGTGATTTCTCAGAACACCTGACATTTATAGTTGGGAGGACTCTATGAAAGAAAGAAAATGGTGTGTCATTTGCTTTTGTCTGAAAAGAAAATATTTAAGTGTATATTTGTTGCAGGTGTTATCATTAGATTTCATTTAAATAAATGGGGATATGGACTACGGAATTTGATGTCCATTTTTCAGTGCAAGGTTGACATTTATCATGGCATAAATTACTATGGCATATATTATTATTTAGTTGCAAAATTATAGTTAACAGGTTTTTCTTTTCCTTCTCCATCCTCACAGCTTTCTTAGCATTTCTATTGGAACTTTAATTATACATACCTGTTTATTGGCACTATTTGTGTAAGTTGTGTAATCACATGACACGCCATGTCAGAGTGATTGCCTTTAAGTGGGATGCACTTAGAAAAAGTCCAATAGGTCTTAAAATAAATATCCAGATACTTTAGATTTTTAAAAATTCTTGAAGTGAAATTATCACATTCCCAATGGTCTTAAAGAGCACAGTTCAAGGACAGAGATGCTTTCAATCTTAAAATAACCTTTACCGTCCTACAAATATCATATAAATTATTTCTCCTAACAAATATACATGCTAGTGAGACATTGACATCAAAATGTTATTCCCAAGTTCCTCTGTGCCCAATGCATTTTCTGATTAAAAAATTTTAACCTTGTACTTTTGATTTGCCAACATCTGTTATCCCCTTTGAAAGGTGATGGGAAAGAGGTCAGGCTCTCTCAGACCCATGTGTGAGGAAAACATCAGTACACATAAAAGACTTATCAATATTTTTAAATATATGTGTACATTGGTGAAGCATCTTTCATTTCAGATTTAACTCCCAAGAAACCCTGTGTCAAGGAACTCACAGAGCTCCTTAGTCAACTTTCTAGAACATGTAAGTGATATTTCTGTGGTGAATCTACAGCATTCATTTCTGTGGATGAAATTTGATCCACTCATGATCTGGAAGTTTTCAATAAGACATGTCATGGTGAAGGAACCCCAGAATATTCACTGAGTTAAAAAATTAACAAAATAAACTTTAACTACCTAAAGTTACTTGAGATGAGAAAATTTTAAAAATAGTTCATGCTCAGTCTTGTGATATCCAAGATATATTCTAAGGTATTTTTGTGCTGCAAAAAAGAACAAAAATGTGATAAGGAGGTAGGAAATGAATATATTATGTATATTAGAGTTAAGTTAATTAAAAAGAACAGGTGTCCCATCACACGTGTGATGTATCTCTTCTGTGGTCTTCCCTTCACCCCAAATTAATGATTTAGCTTTCACTGAGACTGAGATACCTGAGCTTACAATGTTGAGTTTTGCTTGAAATCACTTAAAATGTCGTTCAGCGATATTCACACAAAAAGAGAGAAAAGGCATAGCCAAGATTAAATTCACACAGAGTAAAACCACTGAAATTAAGCCTGGCATGATAAGTTTGAAAAAAAAAATACTCCATAGTGAATCATGATGTGAAATTTGTGTTAAAATGATGAAAGGTAATCAATATTGAGAGTCAACTGTGAAAAAGAAATGATTGCAACATATTGATGGTCCCATAAAGCTCCGTGAGCAACTGCCCGTGTTTTAAAAATGTTTGCAATCTTTGCTTTCTGATTGTTAAATGCAAAATCATGTCATAGGAAAGGGGAGACTTTTAAATAAGCCCAGGTTGAATCTAATCTGAATAAATACACTGCACAGAAAGGGAAGGGACAGGTGCTTTCAAGTTTATCAGCCACTGATGCAAAAGAAAGGCAGACCTGATTTGTCTAGACAAAAGCTAGGGAGGTAAAGAAATCAGACTCTTTGTGTATTCTTGTTCACAGGAGAAAAAGACAGTAATGTTTTTTTACTGTCACAAAGAAGATTCATTTAATAACTGATGTGGATTTATGTCCCCTCATGTTTATTCAGTTTAACTTTTATTTGTGCCCAAATCACAAATTATTTCAGAAGCCCTCCCATTGTCCTTGTTTCCTTCCCTTCTATAGTTATTTCCCAGAGGTAGGCTTTGACCTATCACTTTTGGTGTTTATCTACCTAAATCTAGATAACATTGCTATTTCACTGCTTTAAATTTTAGATTGAAGCATTATGCAGGCATTTAATTGTGCTTAAAGATAAAAATAGAACCGCCAACACTAACTGAACCTCAGCATATATACATGTGACCTGTAATGCCATCTTATTAAAATGATCAGAATGAAGCCATAATATGCAAATCTGAGCCATATGGCATAATGCTTGGCACATAAGAAGGAATATGTGTGTGTATGTGTGTTAATTTGGTAGAAATAATAATTACATCTTTTAGGATAACATGCTAAACTCAAACTTGAACAATAATTGCAAGTTTCAAAGAATTTGAAATATGCTTTGGAAAAATTATACATGTAAGTATATTTGTGAAGTATTTGTAGGTATGGCAGATGGAATTTATCAACTTTAAAAAAACTTAGCATAGTGTTTACATTTTTTGATATTATACTGCCATGTGAATAATTTTAACATTCTAAATACACATCTTCAGTCAACACAAATATAAAATATACACATTTTGATAGAATATATTTTTGATAGAATATATTTTTTTACTAAAGATTCATAAATGTGTTGATAAATTATTTCTATCAAATGTCACAATTTAAAATTGTGTCACTTTTACTTTTTTACATTTGTCACTCTTTGTGACCTATGAAGTGATCTGAAAATTATCTTAACTGAGTTTAGAATAGCAAAACCCAAAAGTTTTTATCCTTTATAGCCAAAAACTTATAAATACATTTGTAGTAGAATTGTCTCCTAAAGATAATTATCTGGTCTTAGCCTTCCATATAAAATTTATCTTTAGCATTTCCTTTTTACAAGTTTTTCCCAAGAGAACCTTTCTTCCTTTGTTTTCTTATTGAATGTAATGTTTTCTCCCCATTTATGTGTTTGGTATTCCTTTATTTCAACATTTGCCTCTGTAGCATTAAATCAATATTTAGAATTTTATGCAAGCATTATCTTATTAAAGTATTAAGCATTATGAAAATTGCTTGTATAATTATTTTTCAGTCTTCAACAAGCCGAGGATTATAGGTGCAATTTGTAATTTAATAAATTTAGTCCAAATAATTTGGCTGTGTTCTTACTTAATCTACAATGTGTTTGGCTGTTTTATTAAGATAATTATGTTAGTTCCTTAATGAGATTATGAAAGTTAATAGTCCTCTCTAACTGTCCAATTGTTATATGTGTAGAAAGTAAAGAACATCTCTTATTTGGGCAGTAACTCTGTATACTATCAGGACCATTGTTCATTGATATAAACAGAAAATTGTACAGACTATTATTTAATAAGTGACATATTTTATGAAGAAGTGATGATTTAATAATGAACTTTTTATGCCCTATGTGTTCTCTACTGTGAGGGAAAAATTAAAGATTTTCCTTTAGGGGTGCCTGGGTGGCTCAGTAGGTTTAGCGTCTTACTTCAGCTCAGGTCATAATCTCACAGTTCGTGGGTTTGAGCCCCTCATTGGGCTCTGTGCTGATGGCTCAGAGCCTGTAGCCTGCTTCAGATTCTGTGTCCCCTCTCTCTCTCTGCCCTTCCCTTGCTCATGCTCTGTCACTCTGTCTCTCCAAAGTAAATGAACATTTAAAAAAAATTTCCTTTAGAGAAGAGGTGATTATAGTAGCCTTGAAACATAAAGAATGTAAACTTGGATTAAATTTCTGGTTGACCAAAGCCTAAAACTGACCATGACGAAGTTGGCAAATTAGTAACAGGAGGGATGAATGGAACACATCCTAAAGGCTGGATGCGATTAGAGAGAGAACTAATTGTCACACAATGGAGTAAATTTTCTGTCCTTTTCCACTTGACCTCTAAAATGATATAGTTCTGATTGAATCTTGATGTAGATTTCTAATCCAGACAGCAATTTTGACATGTTCTTTTGGATTTAATGGAAAAGTCAATTGAAACTGTAATGAAAAAATACAACATACTTTATAAATGGTGTAATTCATTCAGTGATCGCTAATCTATAAATGTTTATAATGATGGCCACTGTGTTGTAGCAGAAATATCCCTTCTTTTTTGCTGATGGTGATTTTGAGGAAAATATTTGGGTAATATTGTATTCATGTTGAAAGCATCTATTAAACATAACTATATCCATAATGGTTTGAAATAATAATACTGAATAGAATTCTTGTGATTTAAAGTAAACTATACATAAGTATAATTAGAATTAATAAGTATTATTAGGAGGCTGTTTTAGTCACATATATAAATTGTTTTTATTAGGTAGAATTTTTATTTTTTATTTATTGATCCAGGAATCACAGTTTGGATAATGAGAGGCCCAGGATTTGGAGTCTATATTTTCTCAAAAGTTGCTGTGCCTGTATCTTGAACTTCCTTACCCCATTCATGAGATCTGCTCCTCCCAAGTAAGCAAAATTTTTTTAGGAAGGGTACACCTTAATTACAGGTCATTTCTGTGCTTAGAGCTAGAAAAGACATAACAAAACATTTGTGGGCTCACACTAACAATTAACTTTAACTCAGCATTTGAAGAATCATTTCTTTTTAAAATTTGAACTATGCATTTTTGATAAATACTTTAAGCAATGTAATTAGTTGCTTCTTTGTAAATGATAGCACTGACACTTATGAAATTATTTCTAATTTTTTCCTTTCTGCCTTTCTTATTTTTTAATAACCATTTGAAAGCAAACATGTAATTTATTACTCTTTTCAGAGAGCTAGATTTTTTCACACTCTAATTTGTTTTCTATTTCATTACTTATGCTGTTTTTAAACCATTTTCTCCCCTTTTCAGTCTTCCACAGAATATAGTTTATATGATGTTTTATATTTATGCTTTTTTTTGTGAAATACTAGGTGACAGCTTTACAAATATTCTACTTCCATTTGAAAATGATGATCTCCATATCTTGGTCCAAAGTTCTTTGTAGCTATTGTTTTACATTTGAAAAGCTAATTGATTTTCTTCCTGTGATCTCCATAGTGTTGTTGTTGTTTTGCCAGCAGGATCTCTCATGTTCTGATATAGACATGTTAACATCTCCCACTATAGCCATGAATTTGCTAGTCCTTATAATCTTGCCACTTGATTTTTATATTTGAGGACTCTATCATTGACAACACACAAGGGCTGGTTTTTATTTATTTTTTTTTAATTTTTTTTTCAACGTTTATTTATTTTTTTTGGGACAGAGAGAGACAGAACATGAACGGGGGAGGGGCAGAGAGAGAGGGAGACACAGAATCGGAAACAGGCTCCAGGCTCTGAGCCATCAGCCCAGAGCCTGACGCAGGGCTTGAACTCACGGACAGCGAGATCGTGACCTGGCTGAAGTCGGACGCTTAACTGACTGCACCACCCAGGCGCCCCGGGGGCTGGTTTTTAATACATATATATATATTTTTTTTCTTTTGCTTTATAAGTGTTGTTTTTATGGTTAACTTCATGTTTCTACTTATTCTCCTCTGATATTAAAATTGCTTATTTTTATATACATATGTACTCATTTACATCTACTCTCAAACTTTCTACATTCTTTTATGTATTACAAGTATTTATTCAGTAGCAGTCTTCTAGGCACCTTGCTTAAAAAGAGTGAAGATGTATATATCTATGTCAGCAAAAACTGAAGTAAGTTTTATAAGCATTTTATTGAAGTATATATATATGGAAAATGCGTTTATAATAACTATATACTTTGATGAATTTTCACTAATCAAACACATCTGTGCAACCAGCACCCAGATGAAGACACCAGATATTACCAGCTACAGACACATAGCTCATGCTTCCTTCCAGTCAACACCAGACCCTTCCTCAAGGGGCAACCACTACCCTGACTTCTAACTGCATATATTTTCATATTTTGCATTTTATGTCAATACAATCATACAGATACTCTTTCATCTTTGGCTTCTGTTACTCAGTTTCATGTTTGTGAGATGCATCCATGTTATGGGCTGAATGTCTTCCCAAACTTCGTATGATGAAGCCTTAGCTCACAATGTGACTCCATTTAAAATTGGGCCTTGAGGAGATAATGACGATTAAATTGAGGCCATGAGGCTGGGGGGTCCTTGCCAATAGGATAGCCTTCCTCTGAAAAGAGAAATCAGAGAACTTGCTCTCTCTGCAAGTGAGGACACCACAAGAAGGCAGCCATTTGCAAGCCACATAGAGCCTTCTCACCAGAAACTAAACGCTGTTATAACCTTGATCTTGGACTTAACAGCCTCCAGAAATGTAAGAAACCTTGTTTGTGTTGTTTAAGCCACAAGGCATTTTTTTATGGAATCCCAAACTAACTAAGACAATCTGTATTTTCATATAAAATATTGCTGTAGGTTTTTCCATTATGTGATTAGGCCTCAATTTACCTATTCCCTTGATGATGAACATATCAGTAGTAGTTTCCAAAATTTAATAGTTATGAATCATGCTTCTATGAACATTCTTGTACATAAATATTGGTGAACAGACATATACATTTTTGTTTACAAGAATGGAAGTTGACTTACGAGGTTTGCATTAGTTCAGTTTTGGTAGATACTGCAAAGTAGAAGACCCAGTTTGTCCATATCCTCACCAAACTTGCTATTGTCTCTTTTTCATTTTATCTTCACTGGTTGACATGTAGTGGTATCATCATAAACATCTGCATTTTTATGATAAATGAAGCTGAATGTATTTTCATATATTTAATGACTATTTAGATTTGTGAAGTGGCTATTCATGAGTGTCTCATATAGATGATAATAATTGTTGCATTTGCAAATACCCTCAATCGCTAAATTGGATGAATTATCTCACCAGTTTCTGTTGATGACTAGATGTTTTTAGAGTTAATATTGCTAAGGAGGTACTTTCATTTTTAGTTTTTTAGAGAGGGGGAGGGGCAGAGAGAGAGAGAGAGCAAGAGAGAGAATCTTAAGCAGGCTTTGCTCTCAGTGTAGAGCCTGACACAGAGCTGAATCCCATGACCCTGAGTTCATGACATGAGCCAAAATCGGGTGCACAACCGACTGAGCAACCCAGGCACCCCTAAAGAGGTACTTTTAAATTCATAAGGCCTTTCGTGCCATTTTTAAGAAATACTTGCAAAACAAGGTATTAATATGTATTCCTGTGTTTTCTTCTACAAGCTTTACTGTTTGTTTTTTTTTATTTTTTAATGTTTGTTTTTGAGACGGAGACAGCATGAGTGGGGGAGGAGCAGAGAGAGAGGGAGGCACAGAATCTGAAGCAGGCTCCAGGCTCTGAGCTGTCAGCACAGAGCCCTACGCGGGGCTCGAACTCCCTGACCGCTAGATCATGACATGAGCCAGAGTCGGATGCTTAACTGACTGAGTCACCCAGGCGCCACTACAAGCTTTCTGTTTTAAAATTTATATTTACATTTTTTCTTCCTTTTGAATTTATTTTCATTTAAAATGGGAGTGGGGGTCAAGAGTTTTCTTTGTCCACTGAATATCCAGGTGATACAATACTATTGATTGAAATACACATTCTTTCTCTTCCGTATGGTAGTGCTGTCCTTCTCATTATTAGGTGAAATGTACGTATGGTAGATTTTAGAAAGCTTTAGTATGTTCTAGTCATGAGTTTGCATAGCTCCCTGTAATGCAAACACTACACTTCCTGATTAATATGTTTTATAATGGCTCTTGGTATCTGGTAGTAGTATAAATTGTCCAGCTTTGTACTACTTCTTCAGATTTCCATGACACTCTTACCCTTTGAATTTCCAAATTAATTTTAGAATCCGTTTCAACCCCTCTCCAAACCTTCACAAATCTGTGATCACACACACACTTACACACACACACACACACACACACACAGACAACTGTGATTTAGATTGGGATTGTATTATATATACAGTTTGTTGTAGGTAAAATCTACAATTTTACATTATTTAATTTTCCAATATCTGAATAGTGAATATCCTTTACTTTTTTAGCTCTTTAATTTTACTAAGTAATGATTTGTAGGCTACTATTGAATGGTTCCATGTGACTTTACACTTAGTGTATCATTCACAAGTATACTATAATTTGGTTAATTTTTAAATTAATTTTGATTAATGTGTAATTTTAAAATTTTGTATGTTTCTTTACCTTTCTTATTATTTGATTCTTGACTTATTCCCTCTCTGGCTTTGATTAGACTTAATTTTAATCCCTCTTCCTCCCTTTCTTGATTTTTAAAGTATAGATTATATTTATCACTTCATTGTTTTAGTGCTTCCCTAAGTTTCAAGTTGGGGTGTATTTTTTAACAAAATCTAGAGTTTTTGAGCATTGATATCCTTATTTTCACTAGAATTTAAAAATATTTGCTTGATTTTCCCATTGAACACCTCTTCAAATTGGCATTCTCTCAAGTTTCATTGTATATACATTAACAAAATATATGTGACTACTATTATAGTAAAGAATGAAATAAATTTTAGTGTAGATTTCATAAATTTATATGCTCCTTTGTTTACTTTAGTCCCAAACGTTTCTTCTTTTTTCAGTCAATACCATGAAGAGCTATGTTGCATAATATGTATTTTAAATAGACTAGTGAATGGTAACTTTCTCAGCATTTATATATAAAAGTTTATTTTTCTATCTTTCTTCATATATTATAGTTTAAATATGTACAGTGGTAATTAGTAGTCATTTGCCTTCAGCATGTGCATAGTATCTCTGTAATATACAGATATTTTTCCAGTAAGAAAACTCTTCATTGTTCGTTTGAAGGTAACCGACATCATTCCTCACCAGTATATGACTCTTAAGGGTACCTCTCAAGCTTTTCTGATCCTCAGTTCTACTGTAATAGATCTTGGTTTGAATTTATGCTTTAGACCCATTTGGTACTTGAAGTATATGTATCTACAAATCAATATTTTCTCTCAATTCAAAAAAATTTTCCAAAATGATCTTTTCCAATCTTGTTTTCTTTCACATTCTCCATTCTCTTTATTATTTTTTTTCCTGGGATAGTTCTCAGAATAATCAACTTCTCCATGTTATATCCAGATCTTTTACTACTCTTTTATCTGTGCAACATTGCAGGTGCCTTCCTTAGTCTTATATGTAATTTACTGAAGTTTCCTCCTCAACTGACTCCTGTGTAAAGTCCTGGTTTAAATATCTATTGCATATTTTATTTCTACATTAAATAATCCAACTTTTAACAGTTTATTTCTTTTAACTATCTGCATGCTGCAAGTATACTTATACATATTTTAATTTTTCTGTATTAACCTCATATGCTCAATACTGCTAAAATCACTTGTTAGTTCCAGGAGTTTCTTTATTGATTTCTTCAGATATTCTACATAAATGACCATGTCCTTGGCAAACCAAAGCAATTTTACTCCTTTCCCCATCTCTTTACTTTTTGTTTTCTCTTCTCATCTCATTGCATTAGCTAGGACTTCCAGTATGATGTTGAAAATCATGGTGAGAAGGACTTTTTTTTTTTTTTTTGTCTTTTCTTGATCTTAGTAGGAAAGATTTGAGCTTATCATTCACTATGATGTTAACTGTATGATTTTTGTAAATATTATTTATCAAATAGAGAAAATTTTCCTCTGTCATAGTTTACTGAGAATTTGCATTATGAATGAGAGTTGGATTTTTGTTAAGTTTTTGTTCTGCATTTATTGATCTGGTCATGTTTTCTTCTTTAGCCTATTGATATGATAGATCACATTAATTGATTTTCAAATGTTAAATCAGCCTTGTATACCTGGGAAAAATCCCAGTTAGTCATGGTGTGTAATTCTTTTCATCCATTGTTAAATTTGGTTTGCTAATATTTGGGGGGTGGATTTTTTTCATCTTTGTTAATGAGAGGTATTGTCTGTAGTTTTCGTATATCTGTTTATGTTGTACATTGCAGGATTTCCCTCTTTTTTTTAAGTTGAATAGTATTCTATTGTAAGTATATATGACATTTGCTTTTTCTATTCATCCATTAATGGACATTTACATTTTTTGGCTATTGTGAATAGAGCCTGGATATTGTGAATACCACTGGAATAAACATTGGAGTGCTGATATCTCTTCAAGATTCTGATTTCATTTATTTTGGATACATACCCAAATGTGGGATTGCTAGATCATATGGTAGTTGTATTTTTAATTTTTAGGAATTTTCTTGTTATTTTCTATAACAGATGCACCATTTTACATTCCCACCAGGTAAATAAGGATTCTAGTTTCTCCACATACATGTCCATACTTGCTTTTTATTTTCTTTTATAATTGCCATTCTAACAGGTGTGTTATCCCATTGTGGTATAGATTTGCATTTTCCTGATGATTAGTGATATTGAGCATCTTTTCATGTTCCTGGCAGCCATTTGTATGTCTTTTTTAGAGAAATGTCTATTCAAGTCTACAATTTTAAATTTGTTTTTTTGTTGTTGTTTTGCTATTGAGTTGTAGCACTTCCTTATATATTTTGAAAATTAATCCTTTACCAGATAGATGGTTTGCAAATATTTTCCCCCATTCTGTACATTGTTTTTCACTCCACTGATTATTTCCTTTGCTGCACAGAATGTTTTGTTGTTTGATGTTGTTCTGCTTGTATATTTTTGCTTTTGTTTCTTACCCTTATTGTTTCATTTCCATTAAACCAGTACCAATACCAATGTCAAGGAGCTTTTCCCCATGTTTTTTTTTTCTAGAAAATTTATGATTTAGGTCTTACACTTGAGTCTTTAATTCATTTTTAGGTTTTTTGTTTGTTTTTTGTTTTTTGTGAATGATGTAAAATGAGTCCAATTTTATTTTGCTTATGCATATCCAATTCTCCCAACATCACTGTGGAAGAGAAGCTTATTTGCCCATTGTTTTTTCTTGGCACCCTTGACAATGATCAATTGGTTATATATGAGTATTTATTATTGTTCTCTATTCTGTCCTCTTCTTCTATAGATCTGTCATTATGCCACTATGCACTATAGCTTCGTAATATATTTTGAAATCAAGAAATGTGATGCCTCCAGCTTTGTTTTCCTCTATCAAGATTGATTTCCCTATTAAGGGTCTGAATCTGCATAAATTCGAGAATTGCTTTTTTTCTTTATTTTTGTAAAAAAAAATGTCATTGGGATTTTGGTAGAGATTTTATTGAATGTTTAATCACTCTGGGCAGTGTTGACATCTTAATAATATGAAGTATTCCAATCCATGAAAGTGTGATTTTTTTTTTCATTGTTTGTGTTTTTAAAATTTCTTTCGGGGCGCCTGGGTGGCTCAGTCGGTTAAGCGTCCGACTTCAGCCAGGTCACGATCTCGCGGTCCGTGAGTTCGAGCCCCGCGTCGGGCTCTGGGCTGATGGCTCAGAGCCTGGAGCCTGTTTCCGATTCTGTGTCTCCCTCTCTCTCTGCCCCTCCCCCGTTCATGCTCTGTCTCTCTCTGTCCCAAAAAAATAAATGAAAAAGAAAAAAAAATTTCTTTCATTGGTGCTTTATAGATTTCAGTGAACAAGTCTTCCACCTCATTCGTTAAATTTGTTTGTAAGTATTTTATTGTTTTTGATACTACTCTGAATGGGATTGTTTCCCTAGCTTCCTTTTCAGATAGTTTCATGTTAGTTTATAAAAACATAACTGATTTTTGTTAGTTGATGATTTTGTATCCTGCCATTGTACTGAATCCATTAACTTTAAGTGTGTGTGTGTGTGTGTGTGTGTGTGTGTCTGTGTGTGTGTGTGTGTGTGTGTGTGTGGTCTTAAGGGTTTTCTATATAATGATTATACCATCTATAAATAGGGACAATCCAAATCATAATGTAACAAATTTTGGTCACTTTAACTGACTTTGGAAAGAATGAGAATTCAACATTCTTGGGAGAAACAAAGAGAAATTACTTTTTCAAGGATTTTTGTTTTAAAAGGAAGGAAAGTAAAACAGTGGTAAGCTGGGAGGAATGAAGTTGTACTTCTAAATAATCTTGGGTCAAAGAATGTCTCAAGAGAAATTAAAAAGTTTGAAGTAAATAAACATAAAAATGGAACTGATCAAAATTTGTAAGTCATAGTGATAACTGTGTTTAGGGGGACACATAACATTGAATATATGTGTAAGGAATGAAAAACTCAACAACCAAACTTTCCATTTTAGGTAACTGATAAAAGAAGAGCAATTAAAACTGAAAGCAAGCAAAAGGGGAAAAAAGCAGAAATCAATAAAATTGAAAACAGGAAAACAACAGAGAAAAGTAAAACAAAATACTTTGACAGGATTAATAGTGTTGATATACATCTAGCTAGGCTAATTAAGAAAAAATAGAGACACAAAATTACCAATATCAGAAATAAAGAGTTATCATTACTGAGTTGTGGACATTAAAAGATAACACAGGGGTTGCCTGTGTGGCTCAGTTGGTTAAGAGTCTGACTTCACCTCAGGTTATGATCTAGTTTGTAGGTTCGAGCCCCATATCAGGCTCTGTGCTGACAGCTCAGAGCCTGGAGCCTGCTTCAGATTCTGTATCTTCCTCTCTCTCTGCTCCTTTCCCACTCACATACTGTCTGTCTCTCTCTCAAAAATAAATAAAACATTAAAAAATAACAAAGAATAGTATGAGTAAATATTTGCCCTTAAATTTGATAACTTGAATGAAGTAGATCAACTTCTTTATTTTTAAAAAGTGTATTTATTTATTTTTGGAGAGAGAAAGCAAGCTGGAGAAGGGCAGAGAGAGGGAGAGAGAGAATCCAAAGCACGCTCTGAGCTGTCCATGCAGCCTGAGTGGGGCTTGGTTTCACATACCATAGATCATGACCTCAGCAGAAATTGAGAGTCAGATGCTCAAGCATTGAAAGTTCAACTGACTGAGCCACCAGGTGCCCCTGAAGTAGATCAACTTCTTAAGAGATACAAACTACCAAAAGTCATGTGAGGAAAAATAGATAATATGGATGGATCTATTAAAGAACTCAAATAATTATTTAACAACATCATAAAAAAGTGCAATGTCTAAATTATTTACTGGCAGGGAAAAAAAAACATTTTTCCCTCATGTCTCAAAGATTTTATTAAGCCATTAATTAATGAGGTAACCAGTAGGTGTTAAAAGCAGTTCAAAGGAGAATTTTAAAAACACTCATGTAAGTGGCTGTTAGGAAGGATGAAATGAATATATCAGCACCAGACTCTAACCAGCTGAGCTAAGTGGCCACCTGACAAAGAATTTATAAAACATTGTTCAATATCTGCAGGCAATTTTTGTGTGTCTTCACCAGGCATGACTTGTATTTTTATGGACAAGAAATATTTCATTTTTCATTATTTATACAACTTTCAAAGATTTAAATGGCTAAGTCAATGAAAGACAAAGATAACCTTGGAAGGTACACTCAATGGTGCAGTAATTATTCTTGCCCATTTCAGTGTCTTCACAATTTTTCCTTACCCCTGCTACCAACGAATAGGGTAGAAACTCTTACAGAATCTCAAAGAAGTTATAGAAGTTAAATTCTTCATGTATTTTAAAAGCAACATATACATTTTACAACTCTCAATGAAGTCAACTTTCAGGGCTGCTACTACTACTGCTAATGGTGATTTTACCATTAACAGGCATCTGATTTGTCTCACAT
The DNA here is from genome assembly GCF_022079265.1 of Lynx rufus. NCBI lineage: Eukaryota > Metazoa > Chordata > Mammalia > Carnivora > Felidae > Lynx > Lynx rufus. The sequence continues at coordinate 37,572,302 of NW_025814824.1, read as the reverse complement.
TAATATACTGCATAACTGAATATGATTGACTTTGCCCAAATTTCTAGAACCAGAACCATTAATGTCTGAGACCCCATGCCAGTACTGCCAGGGTCTACCAATTCCGATGAAGTGAAGAAATACCTCTACCCAACCTGAGTTCTAACCTCATTTATATGAGGAGACCCAATGCCACAGCTCCTTAGGTTTACAACATCTTAGAGATCTGCCTTTTGGTTTCAATGGTATTGCCTTCTCCCTAGGAATCAAATTTGAGATATTGAGGATCAAGGAGGATGGGGTTTAATGCTCAAGAATGACAGTAAATGACAAATAGGTCTACTTTCCTGACAATCTTGAAAACCTCCTGTTTCTTATATTATTCCACCCATCCATCTATCTATTCATCCAGCCTTCCAATCACTAATGCTAGGATAAGTTTAGTATTAATGATAAGTGACTGGGATAAGCTTATCATAAATTAGCAGAAAGTTCCTAAATCCTATCGTCTGATACCTTTCCAGGGTCTGATCTAGGGACTCAATATGGTGTCCTATGGGAGTAGCAGCATGGTGTCTTAAGTGTGTCTTGCCTGAGTGAAAGAAACTCAAACTTGTTAGCTTTGTCGTTAAGCACGTTTATCATTTGCAAAATATGGAGACTTTGAGTACCACTACTTCATGAGATTGTTGTCATATTAGGGATGTACTTACAAATAACTTTTAATCACTGGGTGCAAATTCCTTTAGTGCACCGTGTTGCCATTTGGCTACGTCTCACATCCAGGCCAAATGATGGTAACACTGAACTCAGTCCCTCTTATTTATATTATTTCCAATCAGTCATTCATGAAAAATTTTATGCCTCAGTTCACTTTGATTAGTGTGACAGATTAATACCATTCTTTTCTTAGAACTATTATAATTGTTAAAATAATTGTAGTTCTTGTGATGATTAATATTATAATAATTATAGCTATTATGATGATATAGTCACTGCTCACATTTTTATAGCTCAGCTGCTTTGGCTTGTAGTTATCTCTTTTTCTCAACTTCTGTACATTGATCATGAATGTGTTAACCTACAGTTATAATTAATATTTTTGAGATATCTGTACCAATCATTTAAGAAAGAATGATATTATTTCCCCACAATCTTTTCCAGATATTAGGGGGAGAGGAAACACTTCCTAATTATTTTCATGAGGCCACCATGGCCCTAAACAAAATCAGATACACATTACAGTAAAGGCAAACTGCAAACCAGTTTCTCTTATGAACATTGATTCAAAAATTCTTTAAAAAAAACGTTAGCAAGTTCAATCCAAAATGGACAAATGTTGCAAAAATCTATTATTCCACTCAAACTCCAAATTATCACTTGTTTTCAAAAGCATTCTTGTTTTTCCCTCTATAGGTAAACATGTTTACCTAAAATAATGTTATAAGGTTAGTAAAACACCAAAATGACAAAATAAAAAATAAATATTGCCTCTTTGGGAATAAATTAAAATACCTAATTTTTCGGTAAGGCTTTTTAGAGGAATTAAGTAAATGTATTTGCTATTAGAATAAAGGTCAGCTAAATTAGTTCTGTTCCCTTTGGTTCCATGATAAATCAGGTGAAAAAAAAATCCATGAAGATAAATTATGACCGAACATGAGTTAGGGACAAACTACATCTAAAAAATCCTGTTAAACTTTTGATTTACATTATGTGCTTAGAAATTAGTAAAAAGATTTTTGAAGGAGAAGCTGAATAAAGGAAATTTCAATCCCCATTATCTTCACAGGAGGTTAGCAGGAGCATTTTGCTCTAAGGAAACTGATATTTATTAAGCATCTATATGGGCCTCAAGTGATATATTTATAATGATTGTAACTTAATCTTCCCTAATGTTATCCCAAATGTGACAGAAGAAGAAATAGCCCAGTGTGGATTAAGTATATTTTCTAAAATCCTACAACTAAGCATAGGGCAGAGATATTAATTTAGGAATAATAGTATCAAATAAGAGTCTGGCTCCATTCAGTGATGAAGATTTGGGATCATATTCAGTATCAAGGAATCATGACATCATTTTCCCCAGAATTCAAGGTGTTCTGATTAGGAACGTCTTCAAATCCAAGCAACAGGTTGGCTCACAGTTACTTAAGCAAATAGCAGCTTTTCTTCTCTCTCTCTTCTCATGTTCACATGTGCACACGTGCATGCACACACACACACGCGCACACACACACACACACACACACACACACACACCCAATTCATACAACAGAAGGAAGGTAGACCAGGACTATTTAAACTGTTGAAAAATATTTTGTGGAAATAGGCCTGTATTTTTCCATGCTGCCATCTTTACTGTGTATAATCTTCTTGCCCATTGCTCCTTGGTCCCTGCAATAGAGGGATCATTATATTATTAGACATTATATTTCCATTTGAGGGAGAGAATAGGTACAAGGGCTTTGAAGCCAAGGTTGAAGCTGCTGCTCTATTTTTGTTTTGTTTTAGTCAGACAAGCAAAATCTTTCTGAGAAGTTTCTCTGAGAAAGGCCACCGGCTACTTCTTAACCCATGACTATTTGGAGACAATTCTCCACGAGTCTCTAATGCTTTTGCATGTATGCAAAGGCACTGACAGTGTTTCAGTTTCTGTAATCATTTCTGTGAACAGCCTTGGAGATAGAATCTCCCTCCAGTGTAGAGGGCAAGTTTGTGTGCTGTCCAGCAAATAAATTCAAAGTAATGCCTTCTTCTAAGATAAAACATAAGCATGTTAGCTTGCAGTCATTACAAAAGGTTGGGCTTTCCTAAGGAGAGAGTCCCTCTTCTGTAATGCAACCCACTATGAGTGCAGGGTACATCTGGCTCTTACTTTATTGCCTGTGGGAACTGAGGTTCTGGGGTCTGTGGGAATGACTGCACCATGGCACCCTGGCAACCTTGTATATTTCTACATAGACCACTTGGACAAGACTTGACTGAAGGCGATTTCAGTCTTGGCAGGATACCCCTGTGATCTTCTGGCACATGAGATCATGGGAAGTTTGTGAAGACTTGTTACCAGGTCCTTTTTCCACTTGCCTCCCACTTCGCCTGGGAAGCTGTCATAAGACATTTTTTCATAGCTTTCCAGTTTCCGATGAGCTGTGAGGCTATCTGCCTTTCTTTCTTAGGGTAGAGCTTCAGTTTCTAAAATTGCTTAGCTGCAGCATGACATCAGCTCCTTAGGCACTGGGTCTACCAACACTCAGGCTGGATTGTCATGGCATCTGTCCCCGTTTGTTTCAATGCTGTCCTTAGGGACAAATGACACAGGAGCAGGCACCTTTGTTTTTCTTGCTTTTTGCTATCTTTGTAATAAACAGTCCCTTTTTTTGAGGGGGGAGGGGCAGAGGGAGAAGGAAAGAGAGAATCCCAAATAGGCTCCATGCCCAGAACTGAGCACATAGGGCTCCATTCTATGACCCTGGGATCATAACCTGAGCCAAAACAAGAGTGGGATTCTCAAACCGACTGAGCCACCCAGGTGCCCCAGCGAACAGTCCTTTTTTTAATGTATATTTATTTTTGAGAGAGAGAGAGACAGAGCGCAAGCAGGGGAGAGGCAGAGAGAGAGGCAGACACAGAATCCCAAGCAGGCTCCAGGCTCTAAGCTGTCAGCACAGAACCCGACATGGGGCCCAAACCCACAAATCATGAGCTCATTACCTGAGCTGAAGTCAGATGCTTAACCAACTGAGCCACCCAGGCATCCCCAAACAGGCTTAATCTAAAAAGGGCTCACCATTTGCTGACCAAATTTTTCCTTGTCTTGAAAAGGAATTAGGACAAGAAAATGATACTTTAGCTACTGCTGTTGTGAGCCGTACTTTATTATCTCTGATTCAGAAGAGTCTTGTTTCTACCATCCTCTATGAAACTGTGATAGGCACATTTGTTAGGCTGTGGATAGTTTAAAATATCGGATCTTTTGGAGTTGTTGACAATGATATTGGCTAGAATTGGGTTACATATATAACCCTACCTGGATGATAGCTAGGAAGAAAGATTGTGTATATAGCTTGACTTTCCAACCAAGAACGTCTACCATATAAAGCTAAACTCCTGAAAAACCTAATAGAAGAGGTTAACATAAAAGCTTTAAAATTTTAGTATATGCTTAAGATATAGAATAAAATTTATAACACTTACCAGAGCCTCTTTAGATAAACTACTGCTATAGTTTTACTTCTCTCCTTACCTGACACTTTTTAAAATAAAGAAACCCTATTTAAATTAAATAAATAGTTTACTGTTTTCAATGAGCAGCATCTAGAGGGGATCAGGATATATGTTACAGAGCATTTAAAAACATTTTGGGCTCTTTCCTTTATGCTTAGGAAGTCATTATCTTTTGAAGTCGGGAGCTCTTAAACTGTTTTGAGATTTTAAAATACAGATGTTAAAAAAGTTATTAGTTTAAAAAATGATCCTTTTAGGAGTTGAATGTACTTCAGTGCTAATTATAACTTTTAATGATTGTAAAGTGCCCTGGGAGACTGTAATGAAGAAGACTGCAAGACTACATCTCCACTGTAAATTTTCCTTTTCCCATACACAGTGTAATGATAAAGGAAATGTGTTTGAACACCCAAAGGACATAGCTAATTGTGTAAAGTTCACTAAATGTTAACAGTTTCCTAGTGACCCAGGAGTCATGTAAGGGAATTACAGACACATGTTCTGAGACATCTTTGGCAGTATTCGTTCTCTAGAGTTAAAAAAAAAAAAAAGGACTGAGAAAAATTTAAACAATGCTGTTGCTTGCTTAGCCTATAATAGATGTTACTTAAGTCAAAAAGTACCAAGAAGAGACACTATAATTTGTGAGTCTATTAGGGGAACTTCCTGTTTGTTTCTAATTGACTTGCTGAAAACTGTGTGGATTGCTGGCAATATACCTCTAAATTAAAATTGCTCACAGAATCTCAAAAGTCAGGGTCATTGGCACTGTAAGTTATGAGTTACATAATAAGTAGTCAAAGTACTGCTCCCTGAAAACATTATTTCTGGACTTGAAATACTTTATCTGAATAGCTTCATACAATGGTTGATTTGCACTCAATCATTTAACGTTTCTTTCTCTAATTCTTTGCTCTCTTGAGGTTGTTGCAGTTCAAGAGGCTAAGTGGTGCCATTTCTCTTAATTGTTGTCAGATGTGAGCATCATGTTATGGATAGAATAAAGAGTTCTTCCCTTTGGAAATAAAGGCCCTTTGCAAGGTAACTTATCTCTTCCACAGAATTAAATGGCTTGTCTAAATTAGGTAATTTATCTCAACAACTGATCGCTTCAAGTAAGTAATGTTTATTTCCTGCCCTAATTCCCCATTGATACTTAAGATTACAGATGGGGTTTTGATGTTTAAAAATATTTTTCGGATGTGGCACCTGGGTAGCTCAAGTCGTTAAGCATCTAACTTCATTCAACTCAGGTCATGATCTCACAGTTCGTGAGTTTGAGTCCCACATTGGATGAGCTTGAGCCTCACTTCAGGTGAGCTCCTGCCCCGTTTCTGGTTAAAAGAAAACAAACAATTTTTTAAAAAACAAAAAAACAAAAAACCAGAGACTGCCATTCTCTCTCTCTCTCTCTCTCTACGCCCCCCCCCCGTCTCTCCCATTCTCCCTCTGCCCCACCCCATACCTCTCCTTCTCTCTCTCTCTCTCTACCCCTTGCTCACTTGTGCCTCTCTCAAAAAAAAAAAAATTACTTTTAGGATATCCTAAGAATCTCCTATGGACTCTTTCCTATTTTTAATTTTAAATATGTAGAATTATACAGTATTTTGGAGGCAACGGAGAAAATAATTTATGGATGTGTCAAATAGTTTTAATGACAAATATCTTCCATATTCAGATATTAATCCATGCTGTGAATCCTAACAGAGATTGGAATCTAGACTGACCAATAACATGACCTGTAAAATCTCTAAAAGAAGTGATTTTGCCACTAATAAGGGCTGTTCTTGTGAAATTTTTTTCTGCCAAATTTTCAAATCCAACCAATAATTAGAACATCTAAAGCAACAATACTATAATTGCTACAATATAATGAAGACCTAATTGGGAGTAACTTAACTTTTTTAAAGCCCATGCCAGTGATATCAAGACTCCAAGAAATGGACTTAATTTATGAATCGATGGTTATATACAGATTGCACATTTCATTTTCTGTAACTCTGACCCTAATGGTAAAATATAAAAATCGAGATTTTTTTCTATGGTTCAGACAATTCATTTGATAAAATTAGTTTCAAAAATGCCTAAACTATTTGTGTAGCTCTCCATGAACCCAAAAGGATAATTGCATTACAGAGTATGTGGTCTATAATAGACATTATTTTTCATAAAAAACAGAAAGCAGGCATAATAATAATTGAATGCTTTTTAATTTCTCTGTCCTATTCCTGTTTAATTTCTTTTTTTTAAATTTTTCTGTTCTTATTTTGTTGTTTTTTTTGGCTTTTTTTTTTGAGAATAAGTATGGAGAAATTGTGGTTGCTGATGAGGGATTAATATCTAATTTCTATTGTTATACTGATTTGTAGATGATGGTATATAAAAAAAAGACAGACTAACATAAAAAGTTGTGAAAAAACAAAAAATATTACTCCAACTAAATATAACTGATACAAATTATTTTGTAATTATATATTAATATATAATATTCACACAGATCAAAAAAATCGTTTTACTCCTTGGAACTTTGATATGATTTTTTTAATATTTATTTATTTATTTTGAGAGAGGGAGAGTGTGAAAGAGTGTGCACAAGTGGGGGAGGGGCAGAGAGGGAGGGAAAGAATCCCAGGCAGGCTCTAACCTTAACGCTGTGTGTGACACAGGGCTCTATCTCATGACTGTAAGTCATAGAGCATAAATCAAGAGTACCTGAGCATAAATCAAGAGTATTGCTTAACCAGCTGAGCCATCCAGGGGCCCCTGATACAGTGATTTTATACTTTGCTTTAGTTAAACCTAAATTTTATTCTAAAGGTTTTCTCATGTTAAACATGATGCTAAACCAATCTGTTTTAGAAAGTTAAATAGTGGGTAACCATGGAAAACAAAATGAAGAAATCCATGAAATACCATTTTATGGCGGAAGCTTTCATACTGTCTGAAAGCTTCTGTTCAGTACTTGCTATGCTGTATTTGAAGATGAGGAATACATTGGATGTCTGGAAATTGGTATAAAATGGATACCTTCTTTTCTATTGTTTGGGTTAACTTATAAAGGTTATTCCTGATTTTCCTTCTTTCCCATAGTTTTATTCCTTTACCTTCTCACCAGCCTCAAAGGTTTTTTTCATTTGTTTGTTTGTTGGGCTTCTTGGTGTATGTGTTTGTGTTATTGTTTTTATTGTTTCTCTTGCTAACTTTATTCCACCTAGTTGTGTTACCACGTAAAAACTAATTTTCTAAACCCCATCCTGAATGTCCAGGGAAATTCTTGCAGTCTTTTGTAGGTTTCAAGTCTTTCACATTCATTAGAAAAACAAAAAACAAAAACGTGTACAAACAAATAGCTTTCCTCTTTATAATAATTACCATTTATTAGAACATAAATTAATGTATTATTAATTTAAAAGACTTGGGTGTCTCAGTCAGAGGAGCGTCCAACTCTTGATTTCCACTTAGGTCATGATCTCCCACCTGTGAGATTGAGACCCACATTGTGCTCCATGCTGAGCATGGAGTCTGTTTACGATTTTCTCTATCTCTCTGTCCCTCTCTCCCACTTGTGCTCTCTCCCTCCTTCCAAAATAAATAAATACATACATACATACATACATAAATACATAAATAAATAAAAATAAATAAATAAAATAAAAATAAATAAAAATAAAAGACTCCCCTTTCCTCCAGAACAGAATTAAATAAATAAAAGGGGGAGATACACAGAGGCACAGACAGATCACACTCAGATGATTAGAAGGAAACCCTCCTCTTTGAACTCAGAATCTAAAGGTAGACAAAAGGGAATTAACATTAGCTATGTTAATCTGCATAGCTTTTTTTTAAATGAACTGTATGTGATAAGCTAGCAATAAAATATGCCTATATTTTATTAATTTTAAATGTGCCCTCTTGGATTTTTCTGTTCATATTCCCAAACATAGTATCAGGGTGATTTCCATAATTATGAAACATTTTGTGTTTACTCATTAAAACATCCAATCCAGTCTAATATTAAAAAGAGAAAAAATCAAAACTAAATCTCTCATAAGATGCCAAGAATTTCCCCTTTCCTCAACTCAGTCCTTTCCTGCAGTTCAGGAATCATCCATATCAAAGAGAAGCATGGTCCACTGCTCAGTGCTTGCTTTTTATCCCTTCTTCCCTCTCTGATATTCTAGGGTCATAGCTAAGAGAGGATGAAGCCCACTTGTTTGCCTCGTGCTGTTTTAACTATTTCTTGAGATGATATTTGCCACTATGGTTGCAGATGTTCACATGATATCTTCACTGCATTTATGTTTATTTTTTCTCTCTATATTGACACACAGCACAATGCTCTGACATGGCACACGTCCTCCTCCACAGATCTTCTGACACCACTCTCCTCGCATACTGTGGCAGTATGCCACACAACTTCTTACTGCTGATGTTCCTCCTTCCTGGCAAGAGCCTTCTAGGTTGGGTTTCTCAACAATGACTCAAGCCATCTATTCCCATGACGCTCACTTGTTCCGTAGAATGCCACACATCCAGCTCTGCTAAAAGGTGAAAGTGCAATTTATCCAAATGACAAGTCTCTTCGTCTTATGTTTGCAAACTTCTGCAGCTTGCATTTAGTCTTCATATCTTCTTACTTGGTAAGCAAGAATTGGAGTCTATGCTCATGCATGTCCCGATCTCTAAGGTCTACATATTCCCAAAAGTCACCACATGTGGTAGGTTGAATAACGACCCCCCAAAGACATCTGTGTCCCAATACTTGTCAATGTATTGTCAATGCGTTACCTTAAGTGGCAGAAAGGGTTTTGCATATGTGATTATTTTAAGGATCTCAAATGGGAGTAGATTATCCTGGATTATCTAGGTTGGCCCAGTGTAGTCACCAAAGGCAAAGCAAATGGAAACAGAAGGGCTGAGAAAGAGAAGCAGATGTGACATTGGGGGCAGAGATTGGAGTGATGTGGACAAGGAATGCAGCTGCATCCAAAAGCTGAAAAAAACAAAGAACAGAATTCTCTCTAGTGCTGTAGAGGGAATATAGCTCTAATGGCACCCTGATTTTAGCCCTATAAAGACCCATTTCAGAATTCTGAACTTGAGGAGTATTAGATAATAAATGTATGTTGCTTTAAGCCACTAAGTGTGGTTGTTTGTTATAGTAACGACAGAAAACAAATACGCCATACCGCATTCAAGAAGCTGTATGAAGGCGTTCAATAATTTCTGCAGCCACTGATTCTATAACTCAAGACTGAAGTGCCTGGCTTTCCTTCTTATAAACACCCTATATACAGTTTAGGGAATAGAGGAGAATTATCAAAGCACTTTTATTTTTTTTTTTTTTTTTTTTTTTTTTTTACATTCAATGTATTGCATTTATTTTTTTTGTGTTTTTTTTTTTTTTATGAAGTTTATTGACAAATTGGTTTCCATACAACACCCAGTGCTCATCCCAAAAGGTGCCCTCCTCACTACCCATCACCCACCCGCCCCTCCCTCCCACCCCCCATCAACCCTCAGTTTGTTCTCAGTTTTTAACAGTCTCTTATGCTTTGGCTCTCTCCCACTCTAACGTCTTTTTTTTTTTCTCCCTTCCCCTCCCCCATGGGTTCCTGTTGAGTTTCTCAGGATCCACATAAGAGTGAAACCATATGGTATCTGTCTTTCTCTGTATGGCTTATTTCACTTAGCATCACACTCTCCAGTTCCATCCACGTTGCTACAAAGGGCCCTATTTCATTTTTTCTCATTGCCACGTAGTATTCCATTGTGTATATAAACCACAATTTCTTTATCCATTCATCAGTTGATGGACATTTAGGCTCTTTCCATAATTTGGCTATTGTTGAGAGTGCTGCTATGAACATTGGGGTACAAGTGCCCCTATGCATCAGTACTCCTGTATCCCTTGGGTAGATTCCTAGATGCTGGAGAGGATGTGGAGAAACGGGAACCCTCTTGCACTGTTGGTGGGAATGCAAATTGGTGCAGCCGCTCTGGAAAACAGTGTGGAGGTTCCTCAGAAAATTAAAAATAGACCTACCCTATGACCCAGCAATAGCACTGCTAGGAATCAAAGCACTTTTAAAATTTATCAATGAATCTCTTTCTGAATCTCCGGTCTCCTCTTAAAAACTTGTATGAGTGATAAAAATGAAGGTTCTAAGTCTATCTGTTGTATCCCTTGGAAATTCCTGAAGATTTGTGCAGGGCTTCTCAATCATCTGGGAATATGTTTAAATCAGGTTTCTGGCAGCAACTAAATGGCATATTAAACATATTTCAAGCAGAGTTTAATAATAGTACAACTGACAAAGGCATGGACAGGGTGAAGAGAATCATAAAGGATGGGGCAGCACCCTCAGGCTATGACAACCTTATGAAACAAGAGGAGGGAGCATTTATCAGAAATTAGAGAACAGGAACACCTGAGTGACTCAGTCAGTTAAATATCCAGCTCTTGATTTTGCCTCAGGTCATTATCTCATGGTTCTTGGGTTTGAGCCCCAAGTTGGGCTCCTCTGTGCTGACAGCATGGAACCTGCTTGGGATCCTTTCTCCCCATCTCTCTGCCCATACACTGCACTCTATCTCTGTCTCTCTGTCTCTGTCTCTCTCTCTCTCTCATTAAATAAACAAACAAACTTAAACTAGACAAGAAAGTAAGTATAGAGGTTGTAGTCACTCCAAGGTTAACCACATACCTACCTTGCTTATACTCTTTGTATCTTCCAATGTCCCTCAGTGACTAAAAGTAAACGGGGGGGGGAGCAAGAGAATCCAATGTGTTTTATGTGGGGTAGGAAGAAGAATGGAGAAAGTTAGGGAGTAGATCTTGATGAGCAAATGAAAGATAGCTCAAGGTCCTTAATAACAGTTTTTTCTAAGCTTTAGACTTTCACTCTAAATTCTAGAGAGTAGGAAAACATAATACAACAACATGTAACAAATAATTACACAAAATGGGAAATGTTACAATAGAACTCTAAGTGAGTCACTATGGAAACACAGAGGGGGAAATTAAACTCCATTTGGAAACCCAAGGTAGGGTTTTGTGGAATAGAAGACATTTGTCATTTACAGTGATTATGAAGGATAATAGGTGTAGTTCAAATAGGTCATGAGATGGCATCATTTTATAGAAGAAAGTTTCCATTAGGTCTCATGATTAAAACAGAAAACTGAAGTAGAAGATAGCTTGACTTGTATTCCTGATGTTTCTGTCTCTAAATAAAATTGTATTCATTTTCATGTATCCATCTGGAAAGGATAGTTGGACTCAAGGTTTGATATTTGAATGCTGACCACTTCTGTCTCTTCCCTTCTTGCCCTTCATTTGGACAAACAAATAACACTGCATGCTTGCTGCTTCCCTGGTGACCATGTTTAATTCCCGGAAATCTGAGCCCACAAAACGTCCCCCCACTCCTCTGCCCATCCCCAATCAGAAACATAGCCTTTACTCAAGCCATTTCAGACCAGTTTGGGTGGCTACCTTCCTTTCCTCAGAAAACTTCAATATAGGAGTAAGAGATCTTTTTGTATCTCATTAGTACATATGCAGCATCATCAGTCTTGACACCCAAATTAATTATGGGTGGGGTAGGGGTTATTCTTGTGCTCTGGGGACAACCAGTGAAACATGTTCAGCAAATATAGTAGTATAGAAAAGAACTGACTGAAAACCTTACCTGAGGGGCGCCTGGGTGGCTCAGTCGGTTAAGCCTCTGAGTTCAGCTCAGGTCACGATCTCACGGTCCGTGAGTTCGAGCCCCGCGTTGGGCTCTGGGCTGATGGCTCAGAGCCTGGAGTCTGCTTCCGATTCTGTGTCTCCCTCTCTCTCTGTTCCTCCCCCATTCATGCTCTGTCCCTCTCTGTCTCAAAAATAAATAAACGTTAAAAAATTTAAAAAAAAAGAAAACCATACATTAAAAAAGACAACTGATAAACTTAAATATGCCTAAATGAAAGAACATCACTAAGGAATAATTAGGCCTTTGTTGTCATCTACATGACATTCTTCTTAAAGACATTCTTTAACCATTGTATTGAGAATCAAAACTATAATTCCATTTATTCATTCCATGTTTCCAAATATCCAGTGAGTAACCAGCCTTCTACATCTGGGATCTTGCCCGCACACCAGGTTGTCCCATTCACTCACTCCTCAGTCCTTCCCTCTTCTGATATACTGTCAAAAATTCTATCTTTTTAATCTTGCTTTCAATGAAGTGGTTAATAACTCAACCTTCTTTGCTAAGGATGCCTAAACTCCCTCTGCTAATTGCTGACTTATTTTATGATAAGGTCAGGCTCATTAAAAAAAGCAAACTTGATTCCTAAATGATATGCTGAAACATGGGTAAAGTGTCAAGGAAGGGGTTAGGATTTTTACACATGTAGACCTCTCTCTAAAACGAAAACGACCCCAGTTGTTTTGATAGTTACAGACTGAATCACAGTATGTTGTGTTTTTTTTTTTTTCCTCTAAGTGGGAACAAATCTGAGTCATCTACTTCCATCACTGACCCCTTTACCCACCCTATGCCCTTACTCCCCCAGATTCTCCTTCTGGGTCCCCTTTAGTTTAACTTGTATGGACTTCTATTGCTGCAATGTTTACACTTTAGCAATCTGAAAGTTTGAGAGAAAATGATGCCTTTGAACCTCTTGCACTTAGTGCCATTGTGTAATGATTGCTTCAGTTGCCAAATCGCTTTTCAGATCCATGTGAGTCATTTATTCCTTTTTTAGTTTTTCTTCTTTTTTCTCTGTGTGCTCATAGCTAACATGGGCACAGTAGTCTTCCTTTATTACCCCAGCATTCGTGTTTAGTTTCAGGAGAAAGTATTATTAGTGTCTTGAAGCAGTTAAAGATCCTATAATATTGATGTTGATTTTTTTATTTTATTCCACAAATATACACAATTTACATTTTTTTCACAGAAGATATGTCACTGTACTATAATGTAAATTATTGCTAATTTTTCCATGTATTCCTACAATACATTATAATACTCCGTTCTCATGAATGACAAAGCAATAAGACCTGAAAAAGTGTTCAAATGTCTTATTCATGTAACAAAATGAGCATCCTGCTCTAAGAGTACCAATGAGGGGCGCCTGGGTGGCTCAGTTGGTTAAGCGTCCGACTTCGACTCAGGTCATGATCTCACGGTGGTGAGTTCGAGCCCCAGGTCAGGCTCTGTGCTGACAGCCTGAAGCCTGCTTCAGATTCTGTGTCTCCCTCTCTCTGGCCCTCCCCCACTCATGCTCTGTCTCTCATTCTCTCCCAAAATTAAACACACATTTTAAAAATGTTAAAAAAAAAAAAAGGTACCAATGAACATCACATGTAAATCCCATTGCCCTACGTATAGGTCAAAAGCATAAATAATGGGATCAGGTTAATCTATTTCATGAAAGCCAGAAAAGGACAATTAAGTATTGAGAAAAGTTAGCTCTATATAAGAAATACATAGGATATGCAGAAAAATAGTCATGTAATTGAAGTTCAAATATAAAAATGTTTGTGAATGATGACAAAAGATTTTTTAGAACTTTTGTTCAGTAGTATGATTAAATGGGGAAAAGGAATAGAAACATTGGTCCATTTGTGTATATCAAATTGGTGTAAGGAAAACTGTATTTTTTTTAAAGTTTATTTACTTGGGAAGAGAGAAAGAGTGAGAGGGAGAGAAGGAGAGAGAAAGAGAGAAAGAGGGAAGGAGAGAATCCCAAGCAGGCTCAGTGCTGTCAGCACAGAGCCCTACATTGGGCTCTATCTCAAAAAGATAGGTCATGGCCTGATCCAAGATCAAGAGTTGGACACTAAGCCACTGAGGTGCCCTGGAAAACTGTATTTTTAAAACCCAACAAATTCTTATTTCAACAGTTCAAACAACAAATCCTAGGATTTAGGAAATTATAGCTCCTCTCTGTTTTATTGAAATACCTAATACTTTTTAAAAACTCTATTAGTTTTTCCCATTTTATAAATTGAAGTAAATAAAAATATTTCAGAAATTTACAAAGTTCCTTTCAGGTAACTATAAATATCTTGGTGGGGTTCCAATGTATGATTTGAGAATACCCAATATAAAACACTGAAAGTCTATTGATAACATTATTTCCATTTTTTTCTTTCAAGTATATATTTTTTAAGCCAACAGTTTTTTGCTTTCTTTTTCAAACTCATTTGTGCAGAAGCACACCAGGAAGGTGGCTTTTATAGACAGTGGCTTAAAGCAAGTATGTCAGGAATCTTGGTAATTCAAGAGAACAGAAAACGCTCCATTAATTCTCACAGAAAAGCAAATCAACAACAAACCCGAATAAGGAAAGTTTTTCTTTTTAAGAAGCCATTTGGGGGGTTCCTGGGTAACTCAGTCAGTTAAGTGTCGGACTTCAGCTCAGGTCATGATCTCACGGTTAGTGGGTTCGAGCCCCGTGTCGGGCTCTGTGCTGACAGAGTGGAGTCTGCTTGGGATTCTGTGTCTCCCTCTCTCTGCCCCTTCCCCACTTATACTCTCTCTCTGTCTCTCTGTCTCAAAAATAAAATATTATTTTTTTTTAAAAAAAGCTATTTGGAATACCTGTCTTGCTGATGAAACATTTTTTAATTCATTAGGAGTCTCCTTAAATTAGTCTAATGAAATATCTATCAAACATTTTAGAATAATAATTGCTATCATGTGATGGCAAAGAAGAACCACCTACACAATTATAGTTTCTAGAATATTACATATATTTAGATTATAAACACATGGAGTTTTATCTTATTAATATAGACTATAAACTCAATATAGTGCCATTGATTCTGGTTTATGATCTTTGTCATGAAACTGCCTTGCACTTCAATGAATGCCTCATATATTTGTGCAGTTAAATAGATGGGCTGCTTCATCT
Source organism: Lynx rufus (assembly GCF_022079265.1). Taxonomy (NCBI): domain Eukaryota; kingdom Metazoa; phylum Chordata; class Mammalia; order Carnivora; family Felidae; genus Lynx; species Lynx rufus. The sequence continues at coordinate 37,557,185 of NW_025814824.1, read as the reverse complement.
TGACCTTTGGAGAGTCTATATGGAGTCAGGAGCTTATTTCATTGCTTTTACCATTTACAACTCTGTCTTCCAATGGCAAGGGTGTTTCAAATGTTTTCTAATCAAGCATGTACCTTTACTGAAAGGTCAGAATACTAAAATGCCGTATATCAAAGATTAAAATTATGATTCATCACTGCCATGGAAAAAATCTAATTAGAAATGCACTGCATTCATTCTCTTGGGTCAAAATTGGACACAGATATCACACAGCACTGCACCATAGCACTCACACACCCAGTAAGGAACACATCCTCCATACCTTTGTTGAATGTCATTTCTCTTAATATTTTGTACATTTTTTCATGGACTTTGAAATATCCTTTCAGATTGTTCTTCAGGGGGTTTCCACTGCAAGCCTCAGAAAGCAAAACCCAAAAAACATTATGCCATTTTGTGGTTCTACTAAGGAGTCCATTTCCCCAGAGGAATATGCCATTCTTCTGTCCTACTCAATTCCACAAAACAGAAACAACAAAATCTAGGCAACATATGTGCTAGAAGCAGAAATTAGCAAGTCCTCAGCACTGCCAGGAGGTTGGTCAAGACACAATCTTGGAGAAAGCTATGCGAAATATTTAGAAGGCATAATTACACAGGTGCCAAACAGAAAAAGACACTTGTTCTGTAAGCAAAAGAAATAATAGATTCATTTATTTATAGCTACTTACATTATATGAATCTAATTTTTATCACCTAGGATTATATTTTGGAGATCATTTTATACATTGCATAATCTGCTACATTCTTTATCATTTATAAGATACATTATTGTGTAACTCTACCACAATTTCTTTAGCCTCACCTATGCTGTTGAGCATGTGTGTTGTTTCAGCCTTTTACCACTCCTTTAAAAACCAAGAGTAAATGTCATGTGTGAGTTTTCAACACAGTTTGCCTTTATTTATTTGTTTGTTTGTTTATTTATTTATTTCTGTAGAGACAGAATGAGAGTATGAGAGCAGGGAAGGGCAGAGAGAGAGGAAAAGAGAGAGAATCTTAAGCAGGCTCCGTGCCCAGTGTGGAGTCCGACACTGGACTCAGTCTGAAGACCACGAGATCACGACCTGAGCTGTAGTCACGAGTTGGACTTTTAATTGACTGAGCCACTCGGGTCCTCCAGTACAGTTCACTTTTATATCTGCATGTGTAATGATTTTATCCTCTTACGAAAATTACATCTTAATAGAATATAGGTAAATAGATACTCCATGTAGTATATGTTTGTGTGTACATTTATCATACATATTATATCTGTATCTACTTATTGATATAATTATACATATTTTGTTATATGTGTCAGAGAAACATTGTACTGCATGGGATTAAATGGGTAAGGGAAATTTTATTCAAGATTATCGCAGTAGGGATCAAAACTCTTCCAGTAGGAAGAGAGGTTGAGCTACAATATTATGATGGATGTCAGTGGGGAGTTTGGTCATGTGACTAAGCCCATCTGTGTTTGCTAATCAGTGCTTATTGAAGTTAAGCTCCTACCCCTTCACAGAGAGCAGGGGATAGAGGCTCTAACTTTCTTGATGATTACATTTCAAAGGAATGGCTCCCATGTCCTTGAGAAAGACGTTCCTTGGATACAAAACTGGCAAGAGGCTAAAAAAAAGATTTATATCTCAGAAGGGTAGAGAAATAATTTATACTCACCAGTTTTCTAGAGCAAATACTCTCAAGGACCTAAAGTCAGGAAGAAGCCTATCCAAAGTTCAGTCAAGCTAAGGAGAACATTAAGTCCATCTAGGTCAGATGTTAAGTATCACGCAACAAGCTAATAACAGAACCTTAATTTTGACATAGCCCTCTGAATATTTTTTTTAGTGCTCACTCCTGTGGTTGACATTTTTTCATTTTTTTTTTCACTGCCTCACATCCAACCTCCATTTCTGCATCTCCTGTGTTCAAGGGTGTTAATACAGTTCTTCACTCTCCTAGCCTTGCATGTTTGTAAGACTTATTATTTTCTGAGGGCTCTTGTCAGTTATGCCTACTCGTGATTGAAATCACCATTTAGGTGAACGGCAGGGGATTGACATAACCAATCTTAGAAAGCATGGCAGCAGGAGCCACACCTAATTGCAAGCGGGTATAGTAGCAGAAGTACTGAGATAAGACTAGCTCAGTGTTTAGGAGTTTAAGTTGTCCAGAGTGAATTCAAGGGTGATTTGGCATTATTGTAGCATTTGTCCTAATATGTAGCTCCCAAAGTTGGTTCTTTGGTTTTTCTGAACAGTCGAGCAATTTACCTCTTTTAATATTTTCATTACCTACTTATTGATGTTTCCAATGTTGGAAACTAAAAATCCAACATCATTCTACTTAGCAACTGCTTCTACAACATTAAGATATAAGCTTTACTTTTTAAATGTTTATTTAATTTTGAGAGAGAGAGAGAACAAACAGGGGAGGGGGAGAGAGAGGGAATACCAAGCAGACTCCATACTGTCATCCCAGGGCCCAACCTGGGGCTTGAATGCACACATCCTGAGATCATGACCTGAGCTGAAATCAAGAGTCAGATGCTTAACTGACTGAGCCACCCAGGTACCCCAAGCTTAACTTTTAAGAAGGGAAAAAAATGATATAGCCTATCTTATATTATATAACCCTACCTTAAGGGAGATAAATCCACACACATGCATTCTAAAATATTTTCTAACTATTTCAACACATTTAGTTTTGTGATTGTTTTCCTTTTCCAGCATGCATCTAAAAATGCTTTCACAGGTAACTCCTACAGTTATATTTAATAAGAAAATAACAAAATTCCAGTGTGACAATTTGAATGGCCTGTATTCACAAGTCTATGAGTTCCTCCACGTTGTTAATATATTTTTGAAATACAAGGAACATGAGAATTTTATTGGAAAGTGAACTTGTTCACACTGCTGGCAATATCAAATAAATGCTTCGAGTGAAAACCTTATAAGCAAGCTTCAAAGTGGTAAATATGTGTAATCGTCCTGATGACTCAGCCATTTAGCAGTTACTTGGTTTCATAAAAAGCCAAAAGAGAGATGATTTGAAAGGAATGAACCTCTTCCTCTTCTTAATTTTATTTTAATTACCTAACTACTTGAGGAGCTTCAAAACATTGACCCCCCTGTATTACACTAGGTTGAACCCTGTGCCATTATAAGATGCTTCTTTTTGCAACATTTGATTTGTGTTGTTTGATTTTGTTTCAATTTTGGTAAAATAAGAGTAACAAAATTTATAGTTTTAATCATTCATAAGTGTACATTTCACTGGCATGAATACATATTCCCCCTGGTGGGTAACCATCTCTACCGTCCATCTTCAGGACTTGTTTTCACGTGTAACACAAACTGTATCCATTAAGCAAATCCCCCTTGCCCCCTCCCCCCAGCCCATGGTTACCGCCATTCTCCTCTCCTTCCCAATGGATTTGACTACCCCAGGTACCTCATGTAAATGGAATCGTACAGTATTTATCTTTTGACTGGCTTGCTTCACTTAGCATAATGTCTTTAAAGTTCATCTGTGTGCTACCATGTGGCAGAATTGCATTCCTTTTCAAAGTTGAATAATTTTCCACTTGATGAGTGCACCATATTTTGTTTACACATACATCTGTCAGTGTATGCTCCAGTTGCTTCCACCTTTTGTCATTTGTGGATAATGCTGATGTAAACATGGGTGTAAAGATAGCCATTCATGTCCCTGGCTTCAGTTAGTTTAAGTATATACCCAGAAGTGAGATTGCTGGATCATATGGTCATTCTGTTTTTAAGCCTTTGAGGAAACAATTTACTGTTTTCTCGAGTGGCTGCAACACTGTTTTATATCCCCGCTACCAGTGCACAAGTGTTCCAATTTCTCTACATCATCACTAACACTTGTTATTTATTACCTTTTAAAGTAGTAATTTTTCTGTGGGGCACCTGGCTGGCTCCGTTACTTGATTTTGGCTCAGGTCATGATCTCAAGGTCCTGAGATTGTGCCCCATGTAGGGCTCCACACTGGGCACAGAGCCTGCTTCATTCTCTTCCTCCCTCACCCTCTGCGTTTCCACTCTCTGCATGTGCATTCTCTCCCCCTCTCTCTCTTTCTCTCTCTCTCTTTCTCAAACAAATAAATAATAAAGAAAATAATAGTTGTTTTAATGAGCATAAGGTGGTATCTCATTGTGTTGTTTTTCTTTTTCCATTGTGGTTTCAATTTGCATTTCCCTAATAATGATGTTGAGCACTTTTTCTTGTGTTGCTATTTGTGTCTTTGAAGAAATGTTTATTTATCTTTGGTTACTTATTAAATGTTTTTTTTTTAATTGTTGAGTTTTACTCTATTTGGGATATCACCCCTATCCAGATAGGCAACTCACAAATATTTCTACTATTTTGTGGCTTGCCTTTTCATTCTGTTGATAGTATCCTTTAATGCACAAAAGATTTAATTTTGATAGAGTCCAATGTGTCTTTTTTGTCACCTAGGCATTTGGCATCATATCCAAGGAATCATTGTCAAGACCAAGGTCATGATGTTTTTCCTTTGTTTTCTTCTAAGAATTTTATAGTTTTAGCTCTTAAATTTAGGTCTGTGATTATGTATGTGTGTATGTATATATGTATATATGTATGTATTATTTTAGAGAGCACACAACCAGGGGAGGGGTGCAGAGGGGAGAGAAAGAGAGAATCTTACACAGGCTCTATGCTCAGCATGGAGCCTAGTGCCTGGCTCGATTCCACAACTCTGGGAAGATGACCCTAACTAAAATCAAGAATTGGATGCACAACCAACTGAGCAAAGCAGGCATCCCAGGTGTGTGCTGATTTAAATTAATTTTGTGTATGGTGTTAGGTAAAGATCCAACTTCATTCTTTTGTTGTGGATTTTCAGCTTTCCTCAGAACCATTGTTGAAAAACTGTTCTCTTTTTCAAGATGGTTTTGACTACTTGGGGTTCCTTGAGATTCCATATAAATTCTAGAATTGGTTTTTCTATTTCTGCAGAAAACATGCTTGGGATTTTGATAGGGATTACAATGAATCTGTAGATCGTTTAGAGTAGTATTGACAATAGTACTGAGTTTTCCGACAAATGAACATGGGATGGCTTTCCATTGATTTTTGTTTTCTTTAAATTCTTTCAGCATTGTTTTGTAGTTTTCATTTTACAAATCTGTCAACACCCTGGTTAAGTTAATTTCTAAGTATGTTATTCTTTTTGTACCGTTGTAAGTGCAATTTAAAAAAAAAAGATATACCACTCACTTTGAGGAAAGACTTTTAAGCTTATTGAAGTTTTGTTGTAGTAAGGTGTCATGGAGTAAGTGACAAAATTGGAAACATAATTGAAATCTTGTTTTCAGGTCCAGTTTACTTTTCTGTTACATTTTAACACTAGATCCTGCAATATCATTAATCTTACATACAAGAAAGTGGTCATTAGTCATTTAGCATCTACCAGGACATTAATGTTGCAAAGTGCTCTAAAATCTGTCAATTTGCTATAAAGAAACTTGATGAGAGAATTCTAATAATTATTCTACATAGTTAAACTGTGGAAGCAGAACTCAAATGGGATAAATGGCCTACCCAAGTTCATGCTATATATTGTGAAACCACAGTAAATATAAAGACTAATCAAATATACTCTCTCAATGAACTCAGAGGCAGAATCTAAAAATAGAGACAGAACTTGGAAGCTAAAATCCAAGCTCAAATTTGAAACCATTACATTTGAAACCATTAAATCCCTATTAAGAAACCCCAAACATTTTCTGAATGGTATAATTGAGTGTTATTATATTCCTGGTTTGAAATATTATTGCTGGAATGCAAACAATTAATGCTACTACACACTTGGAACATTACAATAAAATTGTTTTTATTTATCTCAATGTATAATATGCAGCTCAGTATAGCATTTTAGAAGTAACATCTTTAGGACCTTCCAGATATATTAGTGACTAATGAAATGAGTTTTAACAGTTACCTTTAAAAAAATAATAAATGGGATATTATCTGTCACCTACCGAATTGTCAAGTATCTCTGTAACTGATCATATGCCATGTTTGCAATTGTTTTGTGAGGTTTTTTTTTTTTTTTTTTTTTTTTTTTTTTTTTTTTTTTTTTTTTTTTAGTAAACCTGCTTGGAAACTAAATTGGTCCAAATTTTGTGAATATTAACATGAAAATATGAGTCAAGAGCCTCCATAAAATCCATAGACTCTGATTAATTATTTTGTAAAGTACAAAATGTAGAAATAAGCATAAGTGATTTCATGAATCATATATTGAAGTAAATATATTGACTGCTTTTTTATAATAGCATAAAATTGGAAACTTAAAGTTTAAATGGACTATTATGCAATTACTAAAAACAGTGATGTTGAAAAAAATGACAAGATTAAATCCTGAAGTTCTAAAAGCTTTATTTATTTATTTATTTATTTATTTATATTTTTAATGTTTATTTATTTTGGAGAGAGCGACAGAGCATGAGCAAGGGAGGGGCAGAGAGAGAGAGAGAGAGAGAGAGAGAGAGAGACAGAGAGAGAGAGAGAGACAGAGAGAGAGAGAGAGAGACAGAGAGCCTGAAGCCCAACGCGGGGCTTGAACTCACGAACTGTGAGATCATGACCTGAGCCAAAGTCAGATGCTCAACCGACTAAGCCACGCAGGTGCCCCAATTTTTATATATTTTGTAAGTGAATCTTTTACATTTAAAAGTGAATCTTTCAAATTAATGTTGTCTCAGAAAAATCAGAAAATCTTTTCACATATAGCGCAGGTCACCTTTTAGAGAGTTTCACCATTGATGAATAAAATGAACGTTAAAACTGAGAACATTTATTTTCTGACAATGTATAACACAAAAGGCAAATTTTTAATACTCTCCTTTCTTCCCTCGATTACGTCTATTCTACCTTACTGTTTTTCTTTAGTTTTCTGCATTAGCCTATTCTCATACTTTTTCCTTACGTATATAATTAAGAGATAAGCAAGCATTATGCTATTTATTTTTCATATTGATACTTTTAGCAATTCACTAATTGTGGTTTTTCTCTATGGAGGAAGTGTTTGGATTTCCCTGAGGGGCTTTAACAGTGGTCCCAGCATTCAGTATTTTTTAAATTGAGGTTTTGTACCATCCATACAGAGTGGAATTCTGAATATTTAATAAGGAGAACTGATTAGCTGTGAACTGAAGTTAGCTTTCTTCTTTTCCCTAAATAGCTTTTTAAAGCTTTTATGTTTTTATGATTAATTACCCTTCCTCATGTCATATTTAAATTTAGAACCAATTTAAGAAAAAAATGTAAGTATTTTAGGCACTTCTGTGTAGGGAGAGAGGCAAGATAGAACATAGATTAATTAGAAACAATTAAGTAATTCTTTTTTTAAAAAAATACAGTCCTTGGATATTGTTGAATGGGGCGGGCTCATTCAGATGGAGCCTATCACTCATAAAGCAAATAGAGAACTGAATGGTAAAGCGATCATTGAATTGGAATTCTGAATTAAATGGCATCCACAAAATTCCAAAGTGTCTGAAACTTTGCCATTTTGTGCTGACCAAGACATTTCACAGAAGCATAGCATGTGAGAGCTGGACAGGGGCTCAGGTATCCTGTGTTTCACATACTTTTCTCATAAATGTGGAAACTGAGGTTCAAGAAAATAACCTGTGTTAGTTACCGTGTTAGTATTAGACTTCTAAAAGAGTTTTATTGCAACTTTGATGTTTAACCATAAATCTAGATAAGCAATTTATGAACATGGTCATGTTTGTCCCTCAGTAATTCTATCTTACTTGATGCAACTTAGATACAAGCAGTTACAGCATAGTTATTCTTTCCCAGTTCCGTTGTATCTCAGCATCCTACTACAAGGCAAAGCATAAATGATTGTGTGAGAAAAGAAGCTCTAATCTGAGCAGCTACTGAGAGACCAGAGAAACAAACTGACAATGGCCAATTGGATATGCAATAGAACTCTAACCCACAATGTGCAGTAAACAGTTTTTGCAATTATAGACTAAAAATGGTCAGGACTCAGTTCATAATTACTATCTTCCCTAATTTTTCACCCTCCTTCCATTTTAGGGCCAGTCGGAGAAAGGGAAATATGCTCCCCTACCCTACAACATAGGATGTCTGCTTCTGATTAACGTACCTCCAGCTTTCCCATGTGAGCAACCTCCCATCGGAGCATTACTGAAACCCTCCTGTTTTCCACTGTAAAGCTTTTCAACTAACCTGCCTGGTTTTGCGTCTCTCCCAAAATGCAAACGGCAGAGCCTGACTCCCTTGTTGTAGCAAACTCTGAATCGTTTCTGTCTCTGCTTGTTTGATTGGTCTTCACTTATTTACACAATATATTTAAATGACCATATAATTTATTGTCCACTTCTGACCACGGGTGAGAGTAAAAGAGAATGCTGTTAATAATACCATCAGGAAGCACCTGGTTGGCTCAGCGGGTTAAGCATAGGACTTTGGCTCAGGTCATGATCTCAGGGTTCGTGGGTTCGAGACTCGCATTGGGCTCTGTGCTGACAGCTCAGAGCCTGGAGTCTGCCTCGGGTTCTGTGTTTCCTTCTCTCTCTGACCCTCCCCCACTCGCACTCAGTCAGTCTCTCTCTCTCTCTCTCTCTCTCTCTCTCTCTCAAATATACATAAACATTGAAAATAATAATATCAGGATTCTAGATGTAATCTGGGAGTTTCTTGGTAAGTTTGGATGTTGATCTGATTCAGGAAAAACAGCCAGAGGCAGGGAGCCAATCCACATTGTACTTGATCAGATGGAATCAGATATGAAGCAGGTTAATAATTATCAGGTTTTGAGGAGTGGAGAAATGTGAGGTTTGCCAAAGAGACCTATACGTTTCCTGCAATCAGCTCTCTCTGTATGTACATGGTTTTTCTATGTGGAATTCCTGTGTGTACACACATGTAAACCATTTGCACCTCCCTCCTCTACTGAAGCACATTTAGTGCCCACACAACTTCTTCCTCTTGGAGTCTCTCTTTTCTATCTTTATCTGCTCTGTCATTTCTTAATTCTTTCCTTTCCACATCTCCCAAGCCCTCCTTTCCTTGGAGTCCTAACACATACTTTAAGAACAATTAGCTGTTTTTACGGTATAAAATTAGATACTCTTATGAAATTAAAATCTAGCTGTATTGAATATTTTATTAACAGCATTCATTTTCAACAATAAATGTTTGCAGTTAACATTTTTTGTAAATACAGGGTTAGTAGAGTCCAATAAACAAATGAAACTGAGGAAAAGGGAAAGAGAAAAATGAAGAGAGAATAATTTACATCTGGGGTGTGTGTGCGTGTGTGTGAGTGTGTGTGTGTGGTGTTAAAGTCGTCGATTCGCCTTCTGCACTTTGAATCCATGGTAATGGTATATTTCTATTATTTTGCTATATTTTATTTTTCAAATTCGTTTAGACAATATTGAAGATAAGGACGGGCAAATATTTGTGCACTGACTGCTTAACTAAGTGAATCTTCTTCCACTCCTTGTGGTAGTAAAATGTTTGCTATACATTTTTGCTGGCTATAGCACATGCTTGAGTTAAGATAATTAGTCTAAATAGCCCATTCCCATTAACTTCTGTAAAGTTCTCTTCGATACAGAGGTCATCAGCACATTTTGACATTCTAATTTAGTTACAGGGCTAAGGTTTCCAAAAACATTGAGATCAGCAGAAGGGAGTGTCAGGATTTGTCTTTTTCAGAAATAAACCCCCTTAATAAATTATCATACACCGTAGCAAGAAAACATTGGGAAATGGAGAAGTCTGAATGACCGAACAGAGTAGGGCCACATGGTGATTAAATTGAACCATGATCTGGTTTCAGTTAAATTCAGTCAAGATTTTCAGTTTATCAATTTGTAAAAGCAAGAAGTATTTACCTCTTCAAGACACTACAAGATCTTCAGAGCAAGTTATCAAGTGGTGCATACAATATGGCTGTCACCAAAAAAGCAATTCCATATATTGTATGTCATTAATGTTTCAAAATAGTAATTCCGTAGGAAATAAAAGTCAATTTTCAAATGTTTTCTTTCGATATTAAGTTATTAACTTGAAAATTAGATGTCTTCACTGTGAATTTTCTTGTTAGTACACATAACATCAACTTTGAAGCTATAATTGGATTATGAATGGACTAACCAAAAGGAAGTTGATTTTCACTGTTACAAGCAATACTTGAAAGAAGGAAAAATTGACACTTCACAGCTATTTATTTCTCAAAGCTTTTATAGCATTAAGGGCTCAGTTATGCACACTTCAGCATACAGGCAGGATAATTCCTGCTTTAATGAAATGGCCAATTTATCCTAACACTAATAGTAAAATACAAAATTAAAGGTCAAATCCCCATCAGGCACTGGTCTTGGGCATGGGTGTTCTTCATAATTGTCATTGCGTTGCAAAGATCTAAATACTGGTCTATTTCTCCTGCAGAAATTCTTGAGCGGTACAATGAATATCTAATCCTTTATTTATTACATTATTAAAATATACAGAAATCTGCTAGATGTTTCCCAAGTCCTTAATTACTGCAAAGATGCTATTTCTATATTTAGCACCAAGCATATCATATACAAAATCTCACTGTTAAGTCAGCCTTTCCCATAGTGTATTTTTCTCCCTATGGGCTTTCTGAAATTGTTTCAAAGTTTGTTGGTTTTTTTTTTTTGAAACGTCAGAAATTACAGGTTAGGGAATGTAGTGGATGCCAGACTTTTTATCCGCTTCTACAATCTGGCACGGCTCCCATAATGTGGAATTGCTTTTGCAGTCAATACTTAACGGATTTTGGAGCGACTTCCCTTCTAAATAATACTATGAGTAAATCACATTAACTTTTCAAAACTCTTCAGTTAATTCCAGGTCAGGAGCCCATGGTACTTACTGCCTCATGCACCATGATTGGGTACACTGCAAGGCACATAGTCAGTATATTGTCTGAGAATCTAATGGGATTTAGCAGGTAATGTTTATCTCCTGCTTCCTGCCCCACCCTACAGAGAGATTTAAACTTCTGTCATATGAGTTCGGGGGATACTAGCAGGTCTCTCAATGGAACCAGGCTACATGTATTTTGTGAAGTAAGTAGTATTGATTTTTAATAAAAGAGAAGACCTTTCTTCTCTAATGTATCCGAGATGTTTCAAAAATGTTATCCTCAAAAGAGACAGATATTCTTCAAGGATATGTTAGGTTTGGCCCAGTTTAAAAATGAAAAACTGGCCCTCAAATAGATGTCCTTCTAACCCTCACTCCATGCATACACTTTTAGAGTATGTAATTTGATAAAGCTTTGTTTATGCTATTCACTGAATAGTATAAATAGCTAAAAGAGCTTCCTAAAAATATGTAGCCTTTCATAGAGTTTGGAGATGCATATTTTATTCCTCAGAACAAGAAATGAAAAAAAAAATTAATAGGGCTCAAAGGTGGAGTATACAAATCCACTGATTTTATTTCATAATCCAGAGTTTGAAAGAAAGATAAACGTGTATAAACCTTCTACAAAAAATATATATATATAGATGCAATTTAATTTCCTATATATTTTAACCTTACATTTAGTTTATTAAAAAATCTATTTCTGAGGCGCCTCAGTGGCTCAGTTGGTTAAGCCTCAAACTCTTGATTCTGGCTCAGGTCATGATCTCCCATTGGTGGGATCGAGATCCACCCCCGCCCTCCCCCCCCCCCCCCCATGACTGGCTCCTTGCTGGCAGAGCTGAGCCTGCTTGGGATTTTCTCCCTCCCTCACCCTCTGCCCCTCCCCTGCTTGCATGTGTATTTGTGCTCTCTCTCTCTCTCAAAATAAAAAGCACTGAAAAAAATCCTTAATGAAATCTATTTCTTAGAATTAAGAAATGAAAAAGATCTATGACTTAAGGGCAGCGTTTAAAAAATGGAAATCACTCTTTTTAACTATTTTATTTCATAACCCGAGTCAAGAGAATATATAAGAAAATAAAAAATAGGTTATTTTATGAAATAAATCACTTATGTAATTTAATTTTATTTTCATTTAATCCTAGTATGTACTTTTTTAAGTCTATTTAATATATCTTTTGTAGTAACACCTTCAGGTTAAGCAGAAGAGACTTTGGGGGAAATAAGGCCCCTTGGTCTTCCCTTTGAAGGGAGGCGGTTTGAGAAGGGAAGACATATGGAAGCCTTGTTTCCTAGAAATAAAAATAACTGGGGCACCTGGGTGGCTCAGTCAGTTAAGCGAATGACTGAGCTCAGGTTATAATCTCGCAGTTCGTGGGTTTAAACCCCACATCAAGCTCTGTGCTGACATCTCAGAGCCTGGAGCCTGCTTCAGATTCTGTGTCTCCCTCACTCTCTGCCCCTCATCCCACTCATGCGCTCGCGCTCTCTCTCTCTCTCTCTGTCTCTCTCTCTCAAAAATAAATGAACATTAAAAAAATTAAAGACATAAAAATAACAGCAAGAGACTAAGAAGGTCCTAATTTGCCATCCCCAAAGTATCCTGAGGCTATAAAACAGATTGTTTCCACTGGATTTCTTAAGCCTTGTAACATCCATGTTTGCCACCTTTGTTTGTTCTTGAGTGTTTAGTAGAAAACAAAATAGTACAAATTTTTAGGTGACTTATCAGTGAAATGACAAATCTCTCATTCAGCAAATAGACTTGGATCAAAAGTAAGAAATCACTACAAGACTATTTCTCAAACAGCCATTCAGGCATGACCTATGAGTTTTGTTGGTGTTTTTGTTATAATTAGAACCCTTAAAATAGTGTCACATGATTATAATAATTCAAATATGCCTTTGTGCTTCTGGTTTGTAGTGAAGCCTAATTGTGCTAATATATTCAGATTACTGGAGAAGGTGTGGGGGGGGAAATGTTAGATGAATGATGACTTTATATTAAGGAAGGAAAAAAAAATTACAATCAACCATTTTTTCACTAAATTGAATAAAGAGGGGCTCCTGGGTGGCTCAGTCAGTTAAGCATCAGACTCAATTTCGGCTCAGGTCATGATCTCCTGGTTCCTGAGATCAAGCCCCGCATTGGGCTCTGTGCTGAGAGTGTGGAGCCTGCTTGAGATTTTCTCTCTCTCTTTCTCTCTCTCTCTCTCTCTCTCTCTCTGTCTCTCCCCCCTCCCCCCCCACACTCTTTTCCCCTCCTCCACTTGTGCTCTCTCTCCCCCGTCTCAAAAATAAATAAACATTTTTAAATAATGAATAAAGAAAAACGTGAGAGAATTAGGCATTCACACCGTAGATTAATGATGGGAAAGCTGAACTCAAACTATGTCATTCCAAAGCAGTTAGTTCCATTTTTGCATTGTTTTGGCGAATTGCCCCTCAGAAACAGTGAACCAATCATGACCAAGACTGTCTATTTCGCTTCTGAAGTACCTCTCATCTGTTGCTTTCCATGTTTCCTATCAGCATCAACATCGTGCTGGCAGCGTGCCTCTCTCCTCCTGCTGGTCAACTGTAAGGACCTCTTGCATTTCTACATCCATTCACTTTTGGATCCACAGACTTGTATGCACATTCCAGCAACGGTGACTTTTACAAAATAGAAAACTCTTTACATGATCCCGTGGAAAAGAACCTTGAATAGCTTCTCAGTGCTCTAGAGATAAACACCATAAAACTTAAGATGGTCTCTCATGCCCTTATGATCGAAGTCTTAGATAGACTTTTCCTTCAGCTTCATTCCCACTGAGTCACAAATCTCTCCCCATGCACAGGACGTGGAAACCATCTTTCTGGTCCGCAAAGGTGACATGAACTTCACATCATGGCAATCTACCTAAATTCTGTATAGATAATTTACTTGATTCATCTTTTAGTTCTTACAGCAAATCTGTTTCCTTATTGCAGCCTCCAGTTCCTCAAACCCAAGTTCCTATTGTAAGTTGTTATGAAACGACGTGTCTTCACTTCATAGTATTTATCAAAGTTTATAATTAGATAATTATTGAGATTATTGATGACTGTTTCATCCCACTGAAATGTAAGCTCGAAGAAGTCGGAGATCATGGCCGTTTGTGCTCACTGTTGTATCCCTAGGGAGCACACAAGTTCTGAAACAAACTTTGCTGAAGGAATGAAAAATGTGTCAAGGCATGAAGTCAATTGTGTTACCAAATTAGTTTTGTAGACTTAAAGTTTCTTTATTTATAGTTTTCATTTAACTTGCAGATTTGGGGGCACCTGGGTGGGTCAGTTGGTTAAGCATCTGAATTCAGGTTAGGTCATGATCTCAAGGTTCATGAGCGGGAGCCCCGCGTCTGGCTGTGTGCTGACAGCTCAGAGCCTACAGCCTGCTTCAGATTCTGTCTCCCCCTGTCTCTGCCCGCACCCCACCCCCACTCGTGTTCTGTCTCTGTCTCAAAAATAAACATTAAAAAAAAAACAAAATAGGGGCGCCTGGGTGGCTCAGTCAGTTAAGTGTCCAACTTCAGCTCTGGTCGTGATCTCACTGTTTGTGGGTTTGAGCCCCACATCGGGCTCTGTGCTGACAGCTCAGAGCCTAGAGCCTGCTTCAGATTCCATGTCTCCCTCTCTCTTTGCACCCACCTCCCACATTCTGTCTCTCTCTCTTCCTCAAAAATAAATAAACATTAAAAAGTTTAAAAAATAATTTTCAGATTTGTTTTAATTTTTACCGTTCTTAATGATTTATAATGTAAATTTATTTTAGTTTAGTTTTTACATATAGAAGTTACAATATGATACACCAATATAATAAAATGGAATTTTTTTTTTCCTTCTGAATTGAATGTGCTACTGAACTACACTGAATGATTTATGGATCAGAAACAAACACTTAGCTATCAAAGGAGAAAGCAAGTTGAGTTCTCAGGCCCTTTATAAAAATGTAAAAGCATATGAAATTTGCTTAATCTTTAGAGGGACCTATGCTGGAAGATATAATCACATTATTTTTGAAAAACAATTTAAGTAATATATGTTCTATTTCTTAGCACTTTTTCTTTTCTTTTTTTTAAACTAAAAATGAAGGTAAATTATTCATTGGGGATCTTAAAAATTGTGGAGAATAAAATTCTCAGCATGTCAATGTCAGAAAATCATAATGATCCTCTGAAAAAAAAGGTCAGTAATGGATAGAATTTCAGGAAACCAATTTGTCAATAAATTTCATATATATAAAAAAAATAAAAAATAATAAAATAAAATAAAATGAAAAAATAAATTAAAAAAAATAAAGTCTTTCATTTTTTAAGACGTGCTCAAAGAAAGGAGCTGGCAAGCAATATTAAGGTGTATTTTAGATTGTTTGATTAAAGTTTTTGTTGTTTAAATTAAAAAAAAATAAAAAAATAAAATGACAAAAAAAAAAAGAGAATCTGAAATAAAGACAAACTTCAAGAAGTTATTTGAGGCTCATGCTCAGTTCCCATCACCTCCTATTTTATCTTGTTTCAATCCTCAATTACTTTTGAAATAAACTACTTGGGGTTAGGTTAAACTTCACAGGTTAGGGGTACACTCCCCTCTTAAAGCAGACTTCAGACACCAGCTGAAAGTTTGCATGTTCTCACGCCCTCTCACATATAACCATCAGTCTATATAAATTCAGGAATTCCCACTACCTGTGCAGGTTTGACAATTCACTAGAAAAACTCACCAAACACACAAAAAAACATTATACTTAGTATCAAAATTTAAAAATAGATTTATTTTTAAAGCAATTTCAAGTTTACAGCAAAATTGAATCAAAGGCATACAGGTTTGTCATATACTCCCGATTCCAACGTATGGAAAGCCTCCTCACTGTTAACATCCCGCATTGGAGTGGTATATTTGTTAGAATTGTTGAACCTACATTGATACAATATTAACATCCAAACTCCTTACTTTATGTTAGAGTACATACTTGGTATTGTATATTATATGGCTCTTAAAATGTATAGTGATATGTCTTCACCATTACAGTATCGTACAGAGTAGTTTCACTGCCCTAAAAATTCTGTCCTCTGCTTATCCATCTCTCACTGTCTGCTTACCTCTGGAAACCCTGATCCTTTTTTAATGACTTTGTTGTTTTAACACAGTTAGAGTCTTATTATAAAATTGAGATTAAGGTACAGAGATTTGCCATATGGCCTCTGCGCCCACACATGCACACCCTCCTTCATTATCAAATCACTCACTAGAACGGTATATTCTTTTTATCAAGGATAAACTACATTGAGACATCATAATTGCCCAACATCCATAGTTTACCTTAAGGTTGACTCTTGGTGTTGTAATTCAAAAGGCTGGGACAAATGTATAATGGCATGTATCCATCATTACAGTGTCATTTAGAGTGTTTTCACCATTCTAAAAATCTTCTGTGTTTCACTTATTCATCCTTTTCTCCACGCTGACCTCTGGCAAACACTGTCGTTTTTACTGTGCCGATTGTTTTGCATTTTTCAGAATGTTGTGGAGTCAGCATCATACATGCAGTATGCAGCTTTCTCAGATTAGCTTTTTCACGTAGTAATATACATTTAGGTTTCTTCCATTGTTTTCATAACTTCATAGGTCATTTCTTTTTAGCACTGAATAATATTCCATTATCTGGATACACCACCGTTTATTTATTGGTTCATATACAGAAAGACATCTTGGTTGCTAACAAGTATTGGTGATTATGGAGTAAGCTTCTATAAATACCCATGCCCAGGCTTTTATATGGAAATAAGTTTTCAGTCCTTTTAAGTAAATATCAGTAGGAGTGATTGCTGGATCATATGGTGAACATACGTTGATTTTTGTGAGAAACTGCCAAACAGCTTTTCAAAGTGTCTATACATTTTGCGTTCCCACCAGCAAGGAGTGAAAATTCCTGTCGTTCCATATCCTCACCTGTGTTTCGCATTGTTCATGTTTTGGATTTTGGCTAATCTGATAGGTGTGTAGTGATATTTGTTTTAATTTGTTTTTCCCGTATATTACATGCAGTAGACTATCTTTTTATTTGTTTGTCATTTATATTATCTTCTTTGGCTAGATGTCCTTTCAGTTATTTAGCACATTTTTTTAAATTGTTTTCTTATTCTTCATGTATTTTGAATAATAGTTCTTTATCAGATGTCTTTTGTAACTATGTATTTCCAGTCTGTGGTTTTCTTTTTATTTCCTTCACGATGCTTTTTCAGAGCAGACACTTTTCACTTTAATGGAATCTATCATTTAATGGAATCTTATCAATTCTTTCTTTCACAGATCTTGCCTTTGGTGTTGTATCTAAAAAGGCAACACCAAACGCTATCAATCTGGAATTATTTCCTCTTTGTTATCTTCTAGGAATTTTATAGTTTTACATTTTAAATTTAAATCTGGGATCCATTTTGAATTGTTTTGGTGAAGGATATAATTTCTGTGTCCAGACTGATTTTTTTTGCACATGCATATCTAGTTGTCCCAGCACCATTTGTTGAAGAGACTATTTTTGTTTTATTGTATTGCCTATGCTCCTTGGTCAAAGATCCATTAACTACATTTATGTCAGTCTGTTTCTTGGCTGTCTGTATTATTCCATTTATCTATTTGTCTATTCTTTTGCCAATACCACACTGTTTTGATGACTGTAGTAGCATTACACTAAGTCTTGAATTTGGGCAGTTTTAGTCCCCCCACTTTGTTCTATTTTATATTGTGTTAGCTATTTATGGGTCTCTTGGCCCTCCCTATAGAATTTATAATTAGTTTGTCAATACTAATAAAATAACTGGCTGGAATTTTGATTGAAGTTACATTGAATCTATACACCAATTTGGGAAGTATTGAAATCTTGGCAATATTAAGTCTTCCTATCCATTAATGTGTAATATTTCTCAATATATTTTTTATTCTTTTCATCAGTCTTTGGAATTTTTCTCCTATAGGTTTTGCACATATGTTTCTTTTACGTTTATAGTAAGAATTTCATTTTTAGAATGACATTTTGAATAGTATTGTGGGATTTTCTAATTGAGGTAGGGTTGAAACACAATGCTATATTAGTTTCAAATGTACAACATAATGATTCAGCAAGACTATACATTAGTCTATGCTTACCATGAGAGTAGCTACCATCTGTCAACATACAACACTATTATAATACTATTGAATAATGACCTATACTGTACCTTTTATCCTTAGGACTTATTCATTCCATAAGTGGAAGCCTTTATCTCCCACTCTCCTTGTCTCATTTTTCCATTCCCCTACGCTATGCCTCTGGCAGCCATCAATTTGCTCTCTGTATTTATGGGTCTGATTCCGTTGGCTGCTTGGTTGGTTTTGTTTTTTTAGATTCCACATATAGATGGAATAATATGGAATTTGTATTTCTCTGTCAATTATTTTACTTAGAATGATGCCATCTGAGTCTATCCATGTTGTCACAAATGGCAAGAGCTTACTCTCATTTTTGGCTGAT
The DNA here is from genome assembly GCF_022079265.1 of Lynx rufus. NCBI lineage: Eukaryota > Metazoa > Chordata > Mammalia > Carnivora > Felidae > Lynx > Lynx rufus. Next base: position 37,538,692 of record NW_025814824.1, on the reverse strand, counting down.
TAATACTCCATTGTGTGAGTGTGTGTGTGTGTGTGTGTGTGTGTGTGTGTGTGTATCACATTGTTCTTATCCATTCATCTATTGATAGATACTTGAGTTGCTTACATGTCTTGGCTATTGTAATTAATACTATAATAAACTTAGGGGCACATGTGTATTTTCCAATAGTGTTTTCATTTTTATGAGTAAGTACTCAGAAGAAAATTTAGTGGATCATATGAGATTTCTATTTTTAATTTTTTGAGAAACTTCCATACTGTTTTCTATAGTAGCTACATCATTTACATTTCCAATAGTGCACGAGGGTTCTTTTGTCTCCACATCCTTGCCAACACTTGTTATTTCATGTCTTTTTGATTCTAGCCATTCTGACAGGAGTGAAATATCTCATTGTGGTTTTGATTTGTATATCCTTGATGATTAGGGATGTTGAGCATTTTTTCATGTATCCGTGGGCTATCTGGATGTCTTCTTGGAAAAATGCTGACTCAGGGCTTCTGCCTGTTTATTAATTGTTTTGTTTTGTTTTGGGGTGGAGTTTTATGAGTTCCTTTTTGGATGTTAATCCCTTATTAGATATATCACATGCAAATATCTTATCCCAATCAGTAGCTTACCTGTTCATTTTGCTGTGCAAAACCTTTTTATTCTGGTGTAGTGCCAATACTTTGTTCTTGTTTTTGTTTCTGTGGCCAGAGGAAACATATCCAGAAAATATAATTTCAGGTCTCACATTTGCATCTTTAATCCATTTTGAGTTTATTTTTGTGTATGTAGGTGTAAGACAGTGGTTCAGTTTCTTTCTTTCTTTCTTTCTTTTTTCTTTTTGCATATAACTGACCATTTATTCTAGCGCCATTTATTGAAGAGATTATTTTTTCCCCATTGTATATTCTTGCCTGCCTTGTTGTGAACTAATTGACCATAAATCTGTAGGTTTATATCTGGGCTCTCTATTTTGTTCCATTGATCTACATTTCTATTTTTGTTCTAGTGTAATACTGTTTTGATTGACACAGCTTTGTAGTATGTCTTGAAATCTGGGTTTTTGATCCCTCCAGTTTTGTTCTTTCTCAAGATTGACTCTCCAGGTCTTTTGCGATCTGTACAAATTTTAGTATTATTGTTCTAATTCTGTGGAAAATGCTCTTGGTATTTTGTTAGGGATTGCACTGAATCTGTAGATTGCTTTGGTAATATGAACATTTTTTTATAATATTAATTCTCCTAATTGTTTGTGTCATCTTCAACTTTTCTCATCAGTGTCTGATAGTTTGTAGAGTATAGATTTACCACATCCTGGATTGAGTTTATTCATAGGTATCTTGTTCTTTTTTGGTGTAATTGTAAATGGATTTATTGTCTTAACTTCTCTTTCTGCTACTTTGTTATTAGTTTATAGAAATGCAGCATATTTCTGCGTATTAAGTTGGTATCATGTAACTTTACTGAAATCCTTTATTATTTCTAAGAGTTTTTGGTAGAGTATTTGGGGTGTCCCATGTACGTTATCATGTTATCTGCAAATAGTAACAGTATAACTACTTCCTTAGTAACCTGGTGATTTCTTGTATGACTGCTACACCTAGGATTTCTACTACTAGTTTGGATAGAAGTGGTGAAGGTGGACATCCTTGTCTTGTTCCTGATCTTAAAGGAAACCTCTCAGGTATTCACTATTGAGTATGATGTTACCTGTGGGGTTTTCATAGATGGTCCTTATTAGGCTGAGGTATGTTCCCTCTCCACCCACAATGTGGAGAATTTTTACCATGAATGGATATTGCATTTTGTCAAATGCTTTCCCTGCATCATTGAGATGATCACAATTTTTTTAATGTTTATTGATTTAAGAGAGATAGAGAGAGAGTATGAGCAGGGGAGGGAGAGAGAGAGAGAGAGAGAGAGAGAGAGAGAGAGAAAGAAAGAGAGAAAGAGAGGGCGGGGGGAGAATCCCAAGCAGGTTCTGCACTGTCAGTGCAGAGCCTAACATGGGGCTTGATCTCATGAACAGTGTGATCAAGACCTGAGCTTAAATCAAGAGCTTGACACTTAACTGACTGAGCCACGCAGGTGTCTGATCACATGTATATTTTTTTATCCTCTGTTTATTAACATGGTATATCACATTGATTGATTTGTGACTACTCAACCATCCTTGCATCCATCCCTGGAATAAAACTCATTTGATCACAGTGAATCATCTTTCAATGTATTATTGATATAGTTTGCTAATATTTTGTTGAGGATTTTTGCATCTATGTTCAGCAGGGTTATTGGCCTGTAGTCTTTTCTTGTAGTGTCTTTGTCCAGTTTTGGTATCAAGATAATGCTGGCCTTGGAGAATGTATTTGGAAACTTTCCTTCTATTTCTTAGAATAGTTTGAAAAAAAATGTATTAACTCTTCTTTAAATGCTTAGAGATTTCACCTGGTTTGGTGAACCCATCTGGTCCTAGACTTTTGTTAGTGGGGTGTTTTTTGATTACCAATTCAATTTCATTACTAGTAATGGGTCTGTTTCAATTTTCTATTTCTTCCAGATTCAGTTTTGTAATATAGTATGTTTCTAGGAATTTATCCATTTCTTCTAGGTTGTCCACTTTGTTGTCATTATATTATTATTATTGTTGTTGTTGTTGTTATATAATATTATATTATATATTATATTATTATAATTTCTTGCAATAGTCCTTATAATTCTTTGCATTTCTGTGCGGTCAGTTGTATTTCTCTTCTTTCACTTTTGCTTTTATTGATTTGAATCCCTCTCTTTTTTGCTTGATGAGTCTGGCTATAGATTTATCAGGTTTGTTTTTTTCACAGAACCGGTTCTTGGTTTCATTGATCTTATTTATTTATTTATTTATTTATTTATATATTTTTTAATCTCTAATTTATTTCTGCTCTGATATTTATTATTTATTTCCTTCTACTAACTTTGGGATTTTCTTGTTCTTTTTGTTGTTTCTTAGATTATAAGGTTAGATGGTTTGAGATTCTTCTTGTTGTTTGAGGTAGACCTATGTTGCTATAAATTTCCCTCTAGAACTTCTTTTGCTATGTTTCAAGATTTTGGATTGTTTATATTTTCATTTGTCTCCATGTATTTTCATAACTCCCCTTTGGTATCTTTATTGGCCCATTGGTTTCTTAGTAGCAAGTTGTTCAATTTCTATGTGTTGCGTTTTCTCCCCCAGGGTTTTTCTTGTGATTAACCTCTAGTTTCATACTATTGTGGTCAGAAAAGACAAATGATATGAATTTAATCTTCCTAAATTTATTGAGATTTGTTTTATAATTTCACATGTGATCTATCCTGGAAAGTGTTCCATGTGTGCTTAAAAAGAATGCATATTCTATTGTTTTGGGATGGAATATTCTCAATATATCTGTTAAGCTCATCTGGTCCAATGTATTATTTAAAAATACTGTTTCTTCATGATTTTCCTTCTGGATGATCTACCCATTAATGTAAGTGCAGTGTTAAAGTCCCCTACTAATATTTTATTACTGACAGTTTTTCTTTTATGTTCGTTAACATCTATGTTATAAATTTAGATGCTCCAATGTTAAGTACACAGATATTTACAACTGCTATGTCCTCTTGTTGGATTGATCCTTTATCATTAGACAATGCCATTCTTGTATCTTTCATGGTCTTTGTTTTAAAGTCTATTTTATATGTTACAAGTATTGCTACCCCAGCTGTTTTTCACTTCTATTTTCATGGTAACTTTTTTCTATCCTTTCACTTTCAGTCTATGTATGTCTTTAGGTATGAAATGATGCTGTTGTAAGCAGTATATAGATGGGTCTTGATTTGTATCCATTCTCTCATCCTATGTCTTTTGATTGGAACATTTAGATGATTTTCATTTTAAGTAATTATTGATAGGTATGTACTAATTGCCATTTTGTTAAATGTTTTCTGGTTGATTTTGTAGTTCTCTGTTCTTTTCTTTCCTTGCTCTATCATTGTTTGATGGCTCTCTTTAATGTTATGATTGGAATACTTTGTTTTTATTTTTCATGTATCTATTACAGTTTTTTTATTATTATTACCATAAGGTTGGTTTACAACATCCTAATATATAGCAATTTAGATTAAGTTGAGAGTCACTTAAATTTGAACACATTCTACAAGAATTTCTTTTTCTACTCTCCCTTTCTCTTTTAACGTAAATGTTGTCATATTTTACATCTTTTCATTCATAATTTTATTATTTTGAGTTATGGCCTTTTCATACTCCCTTTAACATTTCTTGTAAGGTTGGGTTAGCAGTGATGAACTTCTTTTTAAGTTTTGTTTGTCTAGGAAGCCTTTTATCTCCCCTTCATTCTGAAAGATAACCTTGACAAGTAGTGTATTCTTGGTTGTAGTTTTTTTTTTCCTTTCAGCATTTTGAATATATCATGACACTCCCTTCTGTCCTGCAAAATTTCTCCTGAAGAATCAGCTGAGAGTCTTATGCAGATTCCATTGTTTGTCACTATTTTCTTCTTTCTTGCTGCTTTTAAACTTCTCTTTATTGTTAATCTTTGACATTTTAATTATAGTGTGTTGTAGTATGGACCTCCTTGGATCATTCTGTTTGTGATCTTCTGTCATTCTTGAACATGAATGTTTCCTTTTTCAGGTTAGGGACATTTGCAACTATTATTTCTTCAAATAATTGTCTGTCCCTTTTTCTTTCTCTTCTCCTCTGGTATCCCTATAATGAGAATGTTTGTTTGCTTGATATTGCCCAAGACATCCCTTAATTATCCTCTTTTTTAAATTTTCACTTTGTTGCTCTTCAGTTTGTGTGCTTTCCATTTCCCTGTCTTCAGATACCTGATCCATTCTTCTGCTTCCTCTAATCTCCTCTAATCTCTCAGTATCTCTAATATACTATACCTCTACTGTATTTTTTTATTTCAGTTCTTGTATTCTTTAACTGTCATTGGTTCTTTTTATATATTCTATTATTTTGTTGAAGTTCTCACTGAGTTCTTCTCCTCTTCTCTCCAGTCTGGTGAGCATCTTTATGACCATTACTTTAAACTCTTTATGAATAATCATTATTTTTCTGGGCATTTGTCTTGCTTTTTTATGGAAGCTTTTCCTCTTTCTTCTCATTTTACTTCACTTTCTATATTTGTTTCGATTAACTAGGCAGAACAGCTACTTTCCCTTGAGTTGAAGGAATGGTCTTGTGTATGGTCATCTCCTGTGTGGACCTTGCATGCCTGGTGACTTTGGCTGGATGGATCAAGCCAAGGCTGGTATGAGATGGGAGTTTGGGGCATTATGTACTATGCTGCCTTGGTGGGATGGCCAGAACTGAAGTGGGTATGAGTCAGGGTGGTACCAGGGCTCTCCATACAGAGAGTACCCAGGTAGGATTGCTAAAGCTGAAGTGGGAGCAAGCCTGGTGGTACCAGGGTTCTGTGCACAGAGGGCACACTGGCAGGACAGCTAAAGCTAAAGTGGAAGAGGTCCAGGGTAATCCTAGGGTTCTCTGTGCAGAAAGTGCCATGGCAGGATAGCTGAAGATAAAATTGGTACAAGACGGGGGGGGGGGTCCTGGGTCTCTCCACACAGAGAGCACCCTAAGAAGGTAGATGAAGCTTAAGTGGGGGAAAGCTGGGGTGTCCCAGATCTCCTCATGCAGAGGGTACCTCAGTGTGGTGGCTCTAACCAAGGTAGGTTGTGATCTGGTGGTCCTGGGTTCTCCATGCCACCCTGGCAAGACAGTTACAGGTGAAGTGGGTGCTAGCTGAGGGTTCCTGGGGATCTCCACAAAGAGGACATCGTGGGAAGACAGCTGAAGCTGAAGTTGGTGCTTGTCACGATGTCCTGCAGTTCTCAGTACAGAGGGTGCCCTGGCAGGGTGGCTGTAGCTGAGGTGGGATGTGAGCCAGGATATTATGTGTCACTCTGCACAGAAGGTGACTGGCAGGATGGCTGAAGCCAAGGCCAGTATGGGCTGGGGGTTACTGGGGGTACTCTATGCAAGGGGTGCCCTGTGGGTCTTCTGGAACCAATGCAGGCTCATGCAGAAAAGTCTTGGGTTACTCTTGATGTGAGTGTCCTAGCAAGTCATCTGGAGCCATACTGGTATGGGCCTGGAGTGTTATGGAGTGTTTTGTGCCTGTGTCTCCTTGGCAAGGTGCCTGAAACTATAATAAGCACTGACCAAGGGTGTACCATTTTGTGCTGTGCTGGGGCTGCCTTGGTTGGATGGCTGGTGCTCATGGCTGGCTATTACATTTGGACCCTGCTCCCATCTATGCTTTCAAGATGGAGGGGGAACATAAACTGTGGTACTCAATAGCATCTCCAACCCAGAGAGAATTCTAGGTGCTCCTCTGCCATTTGGTGGAGTTCTAGGGCTGGATGTGTATACTTTAGTTGCTCTTTTGAACCATAGCTTTTTTTTTTTCTGTGCCCCAGTGCATCCAAGGCTGGGTGGGCTAAAGGCCCAGGGCTCACTGAGGCAACAGGCCACCCCTGACATCTAGACCCTGCTCCTGTCTGTGCTATCAATGTGCAGAGAGAACATAAACTGTGGAACAGTCACTTTGACCATAAGTTCCAGCAACCCTCCCAACATTTGGCAGGGTTCTAGAACTGGTTCCTTTACATTCTAGTTGCCCTTTTAAACAACGGCTTTTTTTCTGTGACCCAGGGAGTCAAGTCTGCTCATAATCCCTCAATACTACCACTCCCCACCACAGTTCCCAGCATTAGGGTTGGGTTTCCCTTGTTATAATGTCTGTTCTCCTGCTTTTCTCTCTGTGGTCTCTCTATCTTTTGTTGTGCAGAAGCTGTTCATTTAGTCCTCAGTTCTTCAGTAGGGACAGCTCTATAAATAGGTATTGATTTGGTGTGTCTGTGGAGGATGTGAGTTAAGGTTTTCCAACATAGCCACTTTGGACCAAAATCTCTTATATTTTTTATTTCGAATCCCATTTTTTTTTATTGCTAGTGTATAGGAAAGCAATTGACTTTTGTAAATTAACTCTGTATCCTACAACCTCTTCATAAATGCTTTGTCAGTTATAGAAGTTTGTCTTCTTTTGTTTTTCCTTTTAATTAATTTTCCATTGAAGTACAGCTTATATACAATATTATTTTGGTTTCAGGTGTACAACATTGTGACTCAACATTTATATACAGTCTTGAAATGCTCACCTTGATACATATAGTCACCGTACAAACTTATTAAAATATCATTGACTATATTCCCTAGGTTGTGCTTTACATCCCTGTGACTTATTTATTTTATCACTTGAGGCTTATAAACTTAATCTTAATCCCCATCATCTATTTCACTCATACTCCCACCATCCTGGCAACTACCAGTTTGTTCTCTGTACTTATGACTTTGTTTCTATTTCATTTTTTTCCACAAATACATTAAATCATCTGGTATTTTTTCCTTTTCTGTTTGATTTCATTCATTTAACAAAATACCCTCTATATCCATCCATCCATGTCGTGACAAATGGCAATATTGAACTCTTTTGTGTGGCTAATAATCCATAGTGTACACACATGTGTGCAGACACACGCACACACACACTTCACCACATACTCTTTATCCATTTGTCTATCAGTGGACAATTCTGTTGCTTCCATATCTTGACTATGGTAAATAATGCTTCAGTGAACAAGGGGGTACATATCTGTTTTCAAATTAGTGTTTTTGTTTTCTTCAGATAAATATCCAATGTAACATTACTGGATGGTATGAAATTTCTATTTTTATTTTTTTTTCCACAGTGGCTGCGCCAATTTACATTCCCACCAACATTGTGCGAGGGTTCCCTTTTCTTCAGATTCTCACTAATACTTGTTAATCTCTTGTCTTTTTAATAATAGCCATTCTGACAGGTGTGAAGTAATTTCTTATTGTGGTTTTGATTTACACATCTTTGATGAGTAGTGAGGATCTTGCCACGTGCCTATTTTTCATCATTATTTTTTAGAAAAATTTTTTAGAAAAAAAATATTCGGGTCCCCTCATACCTCTTATTTGGATTTTGGGGGAGGGGTTGATGTTGAGTTGTAGGAGTTCTTTATATATTTTGATTAACTTATTGGATACATTCTCCCATTCAGAAGATTGCCTTTTCTTTTTGTTGATGGTTTGCTTTGTTTTGCAAAAGCTTTTTAGTTTAGTTCCAATTGTTTATTTTTACTTTTGTTGCCCTTGCCTGAGGAAATATACCCAAAAATATTGGTAAGACTAATGTTTAAGAACTTATTGCCTATGTTTTCTTCTAGGAGTTTTATAGTTTCAGGTCTTACATTTAGGTTTTTAATCCATTTCGAATTTATTTATGGCATAAGTGCTCCAGTTTTATTCTTTTGTATGTGGTTTTCCAGTTTTCCCAACACCATCTGTTGGAAGAGACTCTTTTCCCCATTGTATATTCTCGCCTCATTGTCATAGATTAATTGACCATATAAACATGGGTTCTTTCTGGGCTTTCTATTCTTTTCTATTGACCTATGTGCCTATTTTTGTCCCTGGACCATACTATTTTTATTATTAAAGTTTTGTAGTATAGTTCAAAATCAGGGAGAGTGATCCTCCACCTTTATTCTTTATCAAGATTGTTTTGGGTGTTCAGGGTCTTTGCCATACAAATTTTACAGTTATTTGTTCTAGTTTTGCAAAAAATGCTATTGGTATTTGAATAGTTCTAACAGTTTTTTGTTTGAGTCTTTAGAAGTTTCTATATGTAGTATCATGTCATCTGCTAATGGTGATAGTTTTACTCCTTGCCTTCCAATTTGAATGCCTATTGTTTCTTTTCCTTCTCTCATCAATATGGTTAAGATTTCCAGTAATGTGTTGATAAAACTGGGAAAGGGGAAAGCCTTGTCTTATTCCTGATGTTAGCTATAGGTTTGAAATATATGGCCTTTATATGTTGAGGTCTGTTCCCTTTGTATGCACTTTGTTGAAAGTTTTTAACATAAATGGGTGTTGAGTTTTGTCAAATGTTTTTTCTGCATCTATTGAAATGGTCATATGATTTTTAATCCTACATCTTGTTAATGTGGTGTATCATGTTGAATGATTTGTGAATATTGAAACATACTTCCATCCCTAGGATAAATCCCACTTGATCATAGCAATTAATCCTTTTAATGTATTGTTGAATTAGTTTTGTTAGTATTTTGTTGAGGATTTTTGCATTTATGCAAAGGGAGATTGGCCTGTCATTTTCTTTCCCTTTCTTTCTTTCTTTTCTTTCTTTCTTTCTTTCTTTCTTTCTTTCTTTCTTTCTTTCTTGTAGCGTTATTGGTTTTGGTATTGGGGTTATGTTGGCCTCATAGAGTGAATTTGGAAACATTCTTTCCCTTCCTGTTTGTGGACTAGTGTGAAGAGAATATGTATTAACTCTTCTTTAAATGTTTGGTAGAATTCACCTTGTTCAGAGAATCCATCTGGTCCTGGACTTTTGTTTATTGGTAGTTTTTGATTATGTACTGGTACAATTCTGTTGCTAGTAATCTATTTGTCCAGATTTTTTATTTTTTCCTGATTCAGTCCTGGAGGATTGTAAGCTTCTAGGAACTTATCCATTTTTTCTAGGTTTTCCAATTTGTTTACATATAGTGTTTTGTAGTAATCCCCTGTTATTCTTAGTATATCTGTGGTATTTATTGTAATTTCTCTTCTGTTTCTGATTTTATTTATTTGAGTCCTCTCTCTTTTATTCTTCATGAGTCTGGCTAAAGGTTTATCAATTCTGTTTATCTTTTCAAAGAGTCAACTATTCAGTTGCATTGCTCTTTTCTATTTTTTTGTTCTCTATTTCATTTATTTTCAATTATATCTTTATTATTTTTTCCTCCAATAAATTATGTTTTGTTTCTTCTCTTTCTAGTTCCTTTGGATATAAGGTTATATTGTTTGCTTGAGCTGTTTTGTTTTGTTTTGAGGTAGACCTTTATCATTATAAATGTCCTTCTTAGGGCTGTTTTTGCCACATCCCACAGATTTTGGAATATTGTGTTTTAATTTCATTTGCCTCAAGATATTTTTTTTATTTTGTTTTGATTTCTTTATTGGTCCATTGGTTATTTAGTAGCATATTGGTTAGCCTCCACGTGTTTATGTTTTTCCCAGTTTTTTTTTTAATTTTTTTTTGAACGTTTATTTATTTTTGGGACAGAGAGAGGCAGAGCATGAAGGGGCGAGGGGCAGAGAGAGAGGGAGACACAGAATCGGAAACAGGCTCCAGGTTCTGAGCCATCAGCCCAGAGCCCGACGCGGGGCTCGAACTCACGGACCGCGAGATCGTGACCTGGCTGAAGTCGGACGCTTAACGACTGCGCCACCCAGGCGCCCCTCCCAGTTTTTTTTTAATTGTAGTTGATTTCTAGCTTTATAACTGTTGTCTCAAAAAAAAAAAGATGCTTGATACAATTTATTCAGACATTTTTTTGTTGTCTAATATGTAATTTGTTCTGGAGAATGTTCCATGTGCACTTGGTTCCATGTGCACTTGTCCTACTGTTTGGGGATGTAATATTCTGTATATGTCCGTTAAATTCATTTACTCTCATATGTCATTGAAATTCACTGTTTACTTATTGATTTTCTGTCTAGATAATATATCCATTGATCTAAGTGGGGTTTTAAAATCCTCTGTTATTACTGTGTTACTCTCTTTCCTCTTTTTGTATCCATTAACATTTGCTTTATATATTTAGGTGTTCTATGTTGGGTTCAGAGATATTTACAATGATTCCATTCACTTTTGGATTGATCCTTTTATCATTATGCAATGCCCTTCTTTCTCTCTTGTACAGCCTTTATTTTTAAAGTCTATTTTGTCTGAAATAAGTACTGCTTTTTGTTTGTTTACTTTTTTATATTTGCATGGAATATTTTTTTTCTATCCTTTCACTCTCAGTTTATATGTATCTTTAGGTCTGAAGTAATTCTCTTGTAAGCAGCATATAAATGGTTCTTTTTCTTTTTTTACATTTATTTAGTTTTGAGAGACAAAGAGAGACAGCATAATCAGGGGAGGGGCAGAGAGAGAGGGAGACACAGAATCTGAAGCAGGCTCCAGGCTCTGAGCTGTCAGCACAGAGCCTGATGCGGGGCTCTAACCCACGAACCGTGAGATCATGACTTGAGCCAAAGTCGGACACTTAACCGACTGAGCCACCCAGGTGCCCCTAAATGGTTCTTTTTTATCCACTCAGTTAACCTTGTCTTTTAATTGGATCATTGAATCCATTTATGTTTAAAGTAATTATTGATATATATGTACTTATTGCCATTTTGTTCATTGTTTTCTTGTTGTTTTTGTAGTTCTTTTCTGTTTCCTTTTGCTCTTTCTTTGTGATGTGGTGACTTTAGTGTTATGTTCAAATTATTTTGTCTTTATTTTTTCATGTATCAATTATAGGTTTTTGGTTTGTGGTTACCATGAGATTCATATATAACATTATATGTATATTGCATCTATTTTAAGTTGGTGGTTGTTTAACTTGAACACATTCTAAAAGCACTACATTGTTTACTCCCTGCTTCCCATGTTTTATGGACTTCACCTCATATTTTACATATTTTTACTTTATTAATCCCTTAACTACTTATTGTAAATATAATTGATTTTACTACTTTTGATTTTTAACATTTATATTAGCTTTATAAGTGATTGGTCTAAAATTTTTACTGTTTGCCTTTATCAGTGAAGCTTTTTTTTTCTTTCCTTTTTGTCTTTTAGTTATGGTATTTTCTGTTTGAGGAAGCCCCCTTTAACATTTCTTGTAAGGCTAGTTTACTGGTGATGAACTCCTATAACTTTTGTTTTGGAAACTTTTTATGCCAGGCAGAGTGTTATTGATTGTAGGCTTGTTTGTTTGTTTGTTTTCTTTCTTTCAGCACATTGAATATATCATGGCTGCCTTCTGGACTGAAATGTTTCTGCTGAAAAATAAGCTTATAACCTTATGGGTGTTCCCCTGTATGTTACTAGCTGCTTTTCTCTTGCTGTTATTAAGAAACTCTCTTTAATTTTTTTCAGATTTTAATTATTATGTGTTTTGGTATGAATATCTTTTGGTTCATCTTGTTGGGGTTCTCTTTGCTTTCTGGACCTGGATGTGTTTTCCTTCCACAGGTTAGGGAAGTTTTCAGATATTATTTCATCAAGTAGTTTTCTGCCACTTTTTCTCTCTCTCCTCCTTCTATTATTCCTGTATTGTGAGTTTTAGTATGTTTCATGGTGTCTCAGAACTCTTTCAACCCATCCTCATTTTATAAAATTCATTTGTGTGTGTGTGCTATTCTGCTTGAATAATTCCCACTACCCTGTCTTTTAAATAGTTAATCCATTCTTTTGAATTTTCTAATCTACTATTGATTCCCTCTGGTGTATTTTTTTCATTTCAGCTTTTGTATTCTTTAGCTCCATTGGTTCTTTTTCATATTTTCTATCTCTTTTTTGAAGTTATAACTGAGTTTGCCCACTCTTCCACCAAATCCAGTGAATATCTTTATGACTGTTGCTTTGAACTCTTTTTCAGGAAGATTAGTTTTCTCTGTTTTGTTTAATCCTTTTTCTGAGGTTTTGTCTTGTTCTTTCATTGGAACATATTTTTCATTTTCTCATTTTGTCTGATTCTCTAGGTTCATTTCTACATAGGTTAACTATGTCTCCTGATCTTGAAAATAGTGGCCTTATGTAGAAGGCATCCTATTGGGCCCAGTAGCACAATCCCACCTGGTTACCAGGACCTAGTGCTCCAGGAGTGTCCCTTATGCAGGCTGCTTGTGCCATCCTGTTGTGGCTGGGTTGTAATTGCTATGGGAATGCTGTCTGGTGGGGCTCGCCCCTGTGTGGCTGGCTGTGAGGCTGGCTACAACTATTACAATCATGCTGGTGGATGAGTTTAGCCCTAGTGTTGCAGACTTCGAGGTTCAGCCACAACTATTAGGCATATTGGTGAGTAAGGCTGCCCGCACCCCCCCTTCCGGGGTGCAAGAGTTGCTTTAGAGAGGTTCCAGTTTGTGCTGAGGCTTCCCACAGGGTATGATGAGGTTGTAGTTACTTGGGTGTGGGGGGGACTGGTTCCAACCAAGGCTACCTTTTGAGCATGAATGATTGGGAACCGTTTTGGAAGCACGCCTTCCAAGGACGGCAGATTGGGAGAGGCAGGTCTTTGGGGAAACACTAGTGCGGCGAGCCATGCTGACAAGGTAAATGGTGAGTGTCAGAACTGGTGCCCACAAGCACCCAGCAAGGAAGCCTGAAGGACGGTGATTAAAATGGTACCTGTCAGTGCTTTAATTCCTGGAGAATGTTTCTACAGGTCCCTGCCCCACCAGCACACACTCTAAACTCAGTCAGTAAATGTTCACATATGGCTCAGGTGCTTTTTGAACTGCTGCCACTGTTCTGGGTCTCAGAGTGAGTGATATTGGGAGCTGGACCTTCAAGAGAAGAATCTCAATTTCCTATAGCTATCTGGCTCTTCCTGAGTTAAGCCCCACTGATTTTCAAAGTCAGATATTAAGGGGGCTTGTTTTCCCAGGGCAGATCCCTAAAGCAAAAGCCATCCAATGAAGTTCCTTCCTTCTCAGGATGACTTTCGACCCTGTGACATCCATCCTACTTATGGGTTACCATTCTAGAGGGTTCATTCCTAACCACATTTCTGCCCACAGGCAGAGAGTGAGCATATCAAAAAGTGTGTGTGTGTGTGTGTGTGTGTGTGTGTGTGTGTGTGTGTGTATTCGTAGTCTTCTTCAGGTTGCTTTCACAGTGAGTTGTACTATATGTGGTTACAGCCTTGGTGTGTCCATAGAAGATGAACTCAAGTCTTTCTTCTCTGCTGTCTTCACTTCTATCATTTTATAGAGGTTTCATGGCAGGTTTTTTTTTTTTTTTGTCAATTTTTGTGAATTTTATAGATAGATGATCGTGTCTTCTATGAACAAAGAGAGTTTTATGTATTGCTTCTCAATCACTGATTTATTTCTTCTTCTTGTCATAATGAATTAGTTATGACATCTAGTACTATGTTGAAAATAAGTGGTGGAAAGTGACGTGTTTGCCTTGTACATAATCTCAGTAGGAATTTTTAAGTTTCTCAACAATAAGAATGATATTATTGATAGATTTCATTTACATATTCTTTATCAGTTTGAGAAATTTCCCTCTCTAAGTTTACTGAGAGTTTTTACCATGAGTAAATATTAGATTTTTGTCAAGTGCATAGCTGCTTCATTGATATCATCATGATTCTTCTTAAACTTATTAATATGATGGATTACATTAATTTTTTCAAATGTTGAAAATGCTTTGCATACCTGTGAGAAATCCCACTTGGTCATAGTGTATAGTTCTTTTTACACAGTATTGAATTTGATTTGCTAATGTGTTGTTGAGGATTTTTAAAAATCTCTTTGTTCATGAGAGATACTGGTCTGTTGTTTCCCTTTCTTGAAATGTCTTTGTCTTCTTTTCATCTTAGAGTAATGCTGGACTCACTGAATGATTTAGGGAATATTCCCTCTACTTCTATCTTCTAAAAGAGGTTGTAGATGATTGATTTATTTTCTTCCTTAAATATTTGGGAGGACTTATCAGTGAACGCATCTGAGGCTGATACTTTATATTTTGGAAAATTATTAATTATCTATTCAATTTATTTAAAAGATAGAGGCCTAATAAACCTCTATTTCTTTTTGTGTGAGTTTTGGTAAATATGTCTTTCAAGGAATTGCTCCATTTATCTAGCCTATCAGATTTGTGTTTATAGAATTGTACATGATATTCCTTTATTATCCTTTTAAAGTGTAGTGGTATCTGCAGTGATATTCTCCTCTTTCATTCCTCATGTCAGTAATTTGTCTCTTTTTTCTTTTCTTAGGTTGACTAGAGGTTTATCAATATTATTGATCTTTTCAAGTAATCAGCTTTTACTTTTGTGGATTTTCTCTTGATTTCCTATTTTCAAGTTTATTGATTTCTCTTCTAATTTTTATTACTTATTTTCTTGATCTTACTTTGGGACTAAATTTACTTTACTGTTTCTAATTTCCTATGGTAAAGGCTTATGTTACTGATTTTAGATTTTTCTTTTCTAATATATACATTACATTCTGTATACCTTTTTTGCTATATCCCACCAATTTTGTTAAGTTGTATTTTTATTTTCACTTAATTAAAAGTATGTTTTGGGTGCATCCTTGTGGCTCAGTTGGTTAAGCATCTGACTTCAGCTCAGGTCATGATCTCACAGTTTGTGAGTTCAAGCCCCCCATCAGACAGCTTGGAGCCTGGAGCCTGCTTCAGAATCTGTGTCTCCCTCTCTGTTCTTCCCCTGCTTGCACTCTGTCTCTCAAAAATAAAGATTTAAAAAAAAATAAATAAAAGTATTTGTTAAATTGAGATTTTTTTCTTTGACCCATGTGTTAGTGAGATGTGTCATGTTTAATCTCCACATATTTTGGAACTTTCCATTAATCTTTTTGTTATTGATTTCTAGTTTAATTCAATTGTGATCTACATTGTGTGATTTCTATATTTAAATTTTTTAAGGTATACTTTATGGCCAAAAATTAAGTTTAGTTTAGTGAATGTTTCATGCAAACTTGAGTCGAAAGTGTATTCTGCCATAGTTGGATCAAGTGATAAATACATTTCAATTGTAAGCAGTCGATTTATGGTGCTATTGTGTTCAAATCCTTGGAAGTTAGGCTGTTACCCTGTGGCTCAAAGTCCCAATCCTGTAATTACACTGTTGGCCTCTGGCATGGTATGCCCCGTATGAGTCTTCTAGTCATCATAAACTATCATGGCTCATTGTGAATAACATAGATACTTCTATTACTTGGTAAATTTCAAGAACTTAGAGTTTATTTGCCAGGGACCAAGACAAGGATAAAAAAAAAAATCTGATTACACAAGAGCTATAAGAGCACTGTAAAAAGTAAGACCTATACTCCTTATCACAAAAGAAAAATAATAAGTAAGGAACAGAAGCAGTAGTAGTATTGAAACAAAGAAAACATCTCAAGAGGAAGTTCTGACCCTTAGGTTCATGATCTTATTAAAGAAGCAGAATGGATCATAGAAAAGATAAAAAATAACAATCAAATGAGTCTATGAAATGTCTGATTATAGGAAAATGAAGAATAGAACAACAGCAAGTATAGTACAATGCAGATACTTCATACTGGTTTACTGTGTTTGAAAATTTGATTAGAATTTTATTGAATGTTAATCATAAAAGATATGACAGAATAAATCTGATTGTTTATTTTCCTGTTTCTTCCTCTGACTGTATATGCTATATCTTTCTTTGTTTTTTTTTCTTTTTTTACCCTTCTTTCTTTGTAGAAGTGGTAAATAAAATTTAAAAAAGTATAAAACATTCTATTTTATACTTTAAAGTATATAGTAACTTAGAAATTATGATTACTGTATTGAAAATTATCACATATGTATTTATAAATGGTCACATTGTCAACTTTAGTATTTACAGGTCACTTATAGCTTGTTCGATTTTCATTATCCTCTTCTCTTTCTCAATATTATTCCAGTTTAAAAAATATATGCTTTCATAAAATATAAAAACATTTTTAACTTGAGGCTACACAAAAATATATCACAGGGAAGAATTTGGCACATGGTCTATAGTCTAACAATTCCTGAACTATTGCATATGATCAGGGATAAAAAGACATGTAGTATTTCCAATTTCTTATACTTTATATGAAGTAATACAAAATTCTAGTTTGTATATAAAAAGTTAATGGTTAATATTTCAGTTTCAGCAAACTCTAAAAACATAATGCAAGGAGTTAATAGCTAAATGTCAATACATAAAATACCTGTAGCTAGGGCCTTTAAAATGACTGAAGTTATATTGTGTATGTTCTTGGAATCCAATGAAATGTAACTAGAGAGCAAAACTTTAAGACATTCAGAAAAAAAAATATTTGGGGGCACCTGGCTGTCTCATTTGGTAGATCTGACTCGAGCTCGAGCCCCATGTTGGGCATGGAGTGTACCTAAAAAAATAAATAAATAAAATAAACAGACTTAAAAGGCACATCTACAAAACATACTGTAGGGTCATGTTTGTACCCTAATTCAAACAAGCAGGGTATTAAAAAAATTAAATTTAAATATTTGGCCACATACATGTAAATGATCAATTGTGCCAAAATAGCAATAACAAGTTTAATTAGAAAATGACATGAAATAAAATAATAATATCAGTTTTGGGATTTAGCTAATAAAACAATTCTCAGGATTTGAGAGGCTTAAATATATGCATGAAAAAAGAAGTCCCCCAAATCAATGAAACAGTTGGAAATTCTTAAGAGATATTTAAAATTATTGAAGTCTGATAAAGTATATTTTAATGATTACTAACTCACGTTTGCATTAAGCTCAACTTCTGGGATATCCAATTTTTCTACTTCTATGTACATGATTAGTTTGAAATTACATCACCTTTTATAACACACAGAAAAACTTCGAAAGTCTGCCATCATGAGTTTGGCAGTCCAAAATTGGACAGATTTTTCTTAGTGAAGGTAAAATTGGTTTTCTTTATGGTTAAAATCAAATCTTTTAAAATTTGCATGTGAGTTATTATTTAAAAACACCATGACTAGGAAATAATATGATTTAAATGAATTGTTAATTTCTCCTCACATAGTTTATGTGGTAGTAGTTGTCTATTCTCTAGTCTTGGGAAAAAAATCTAGGAAAAATAAATTGTATGTATATTACAGATTATAAAAAATGTTTCTTTTTTAAATTGTTTACATTTATTTATTTATTTGAGAGAGACAGAGCACAAGAGAGAGAGAGGGAGACACAGAATCTGAGGCAGGCTCCAGGCTCTGAGCTGTCAGCACAGACCTGAGGCTGGGTTCAAACTCGCAAACCGTGAGATCATGACCTGAGCCGTAGTCGGACGCTTAACTGACAGAGCCACCCAGGGTGAACAACACAGGGTTTGAGCTGCACAGGTCTACTTATATGCAGATTGTTTTCTTTTTTAAAAAATATTTTTTAAGGTAAATTTGTAATGTTTTAAATATTTTGTAATGTTTTATTTATTTTTTGAGGGAGAGAGAGAGCTTGAGTAGAGGAGGGGGCAGAGAGAGAGAGACACACACAGTATCCGAAGAAGGCTCCAGGCTCTGAGCTGTCAGCACAGAGCCTGATGCAGGGCTCGAACTCATGGACTGCGAGATCATAACCTGGGCAGAAGTCAGATGCTTAACCGACTGAGCCACCCAGGGCCCCCTGATTGCTTTCAGTAAATACAGTGCAGTACTGCAAATGCATTTTCTTTTCCTTTTGAGTTTTTTTTTTTTTAACGTTTATTTATTTTTGAGACAGAGAGAGACAGAGCATGAGGAGGGGCAGAGAGAGAGGGAGACACAGAATCTGAAACAGGCTCCAGGCTCTGAGCTGTCAGCACAGAGCCCGACGCGGGGCTCGAACTCACGGACCGTGAGATCATGACCTGAGCCGAAGTCGGATGCTTAACCGACCGAGCCACCCAGGCGCCCCTCCTTCTGAATTTCTTAATAACATTTTGTTTCTCTAGCTTACTTTATTGTAAAACTAAAGTATACAATACATGTAACATACAAAATATGTGTTGTTGACTGCTTATGTTATTGGTAAGACTTCTAGTCAACAGTGGGCTATTAGTAGTTTTGAGAGTATCAAAGGTATTCATGGACTTGTGGCTATATAATGATCAGGACCCCTGACTCCCTCACTGCCCAAGGGTCAACTGTAATTTTATAAGAAAGGCTACAGTTGTCATTCTCCTCTAATTCACATTAGTCTAGCCATCCTGGCCTTTTTCAGGTTTCTGTCCAATCATATTGTCTAGGCCAACAGTCCCAAGCCCTAAAGGAGGCCGACTGGAGGACTAGAAATATCATGAATG
This sequence comes from Lynx rufus, assembly GCF_022079265.1. Classification (NCBI taxonomy): domain Eukaryota; kingdom Metazoa; phylum Chordata; class Mammalia; order Carnivora; family Felidae; genus Lynx; species Lynx rufus. The sequence goes on along the minus strand of NW_025814824.1, from coordinate 37,519,738 downwards.
CAAAACCTTAGGTTTTGTTTGTTTTTTTTTTGTTTGTTTTTTATTTTGTCAAAAAAATTTTGAGGCAATCTTTCTTCCTAAAATTTTCCTTAAGGATACAACTTGTTAACCTAGTAAATAATTTTGAGGTGTTATGTTTCACTAGACCCTGCTCTGTGGCTCTAGGGCTGTAATTGCAAACTACAGATGGATGTGGTATAGTTCACACTCTGATTTCAGTCTTTTAAATCTAAATTCTGTTGCTATTTTTCAATATATATATGCAAGTTTTATATTCCTGATACTTGAAGAGATTTATGCCAAGTTCTTACCATTATGGTATTTTCAAGCTGAGTCCTGTTAACAGTCTACTTGTGTTCAATCTAACTAAATCCACTTTTGACAAATAGTCTCCACATTATACTGAAACGAAGTTGATAAACCATATCCCAACAAAGCCAGTCCAAAATTGTCCTTTCAATATTAACATCATCCCAAATCGAATCAAAATGTAGGTCTGTCCACAGACTCTGGACTTGACAGACATCATGCTCCTCTTCTGGAAAAAGAGATTTCTTCTGTCCTTAAAAAAATGTTCTTTGTCCTCATTTGCATCACTTTATTAAAGCTATTCTGAATAAACTTCATCATTGATGATTGTGATACCACACTGCATCGATAAATGATCTACACCAGGTATTCTTAAGTATTTTGGTCTAAGAAGTCCTTGGCTTCCCTAAAAATTGAGGAATGCCAAAGAGTTTTATGTTGATTATATTAATATTTAACACACTATAACATTAAAATTATTAATATCTAAAATATTTACTAATTGATATAAAACGGCAAAATAATCCTGTTATATCTTAAAATAAATAATATATTTCATAAATAAGAACCATTTTCTCATAATGAAACCAAAATGAGAAGAGTCATGTTATATTTTTATCCAGATCACTTCAATGTCAGGCTTATCTATTTCCACATGCAATCTCTTGCAATATGCTATTCTGTTTGGGGTTATTGGAAATAAGGTGCCTCACAGAGATATGTAATTGGAAATCGAAGTATTTTATCAACCTTTTAGGTAATTGTGGGTTTCATTCCCTGATACCATACCTAAACTTGCCAAATATTAATATTTTAATATAAACTTATTTTATTGAGGTATAATTGATGTGCAACATTATATCAGTTTCATATGTACAACATAATGATTTTATTTTTGTATATGTTGTAAATAATCACCATAATAAGTCTGACACCATACATAATAACAATTTTTTTTCTTGTGATAAAAAGAGTTAAGTTCCATTACCTTAGCAACCTTCAAATGTGTAATACAGTATTATCAACTATAGTCACTATGCTATATTTTATATCCCCATGACTTATTTATTTTTATACCTGAAAATATGTAAATTGTGACCTCCTTTCCCCCACATGTAGCATCACCAAACTGTTCCCTGTATATATGTTTGTTTTTTTAATTCCGCATCATAATGAGATATGATAACTCTCTGCCTGACTTATATCACTTAGGCCAGTGCCTCAGAGTCCATCCATGTAATAGCAGATGGCAAGATTTTATTCTTTTTTATGACCAAATAATAGTCCGGTGTGTGTGTGTGTGTGTGTGTGTGTGTGTGTGTGTGACAATTTTTTTTATCCATTCATATTTGAGTTGTTTCTATGTGTTGGCTCTTGTAAATAATACTTCAGTCAATAAGGGGGTACATATATCTTTTTGAATTAGTGTTTTCATTTTCTCTAGATAAATACCCAGAAGTAGAATTTCTAAATCATATGGTACTTCCCTTTTTAATTTTTTGAAGAACCTCCATATGGCTCTACCATACTGGCTACACCAAGTTACATTTCTAATAGTACACAAGGGTTCTCTTTTCCGCATTCTCACTGACACTTGTTATCTCTGCTCATTTTGATAATAGCCATTGTAAAAGATGTTTATACTTGTAAGACAAATACCTAAATCTGCTTAGCAAAGTTTGCGTCTCAATTGTTCTTTCAAGTGAAGACGGTGTTTTATAAAAATTGTGGCTAACTCAACCCACAGCTCAATAATTGTTTAAAATCTCATCATGTTTAGTGCTTCTGTTAGACTTCCGCTCTTGCTAAACATCATAATATATCATTTGCAAAATTCAACCACCTATCATGTTGTTTTTAAATTTTTGAAGTTAATCAATTTATTCTGTGTATTTCACTGTATTTTTCTTCTGTTTGATTTTTGTGACTGAAAACTAAAATCAGTCATCATTTGTTATTATAAATATAATTTTCATTGCTTTAATAGATAATGTGCTGCTGAGAAAAGAATATTATGAATGCATTCCCTTTCTAAAGATGCAAGGTTCTTATAATTTCATTGGTTTTTTTCTTATACTCTACCCATTCTTAATACCATGTTATGTGTTGGTTCTCTTTGTACTTTAAACATAGCTTTCTTTTACTATTTTATGGTTTTCCTGAATATTCTAATCTTGTTCTCATTTCTTATTGAGTGTAATTAATATTTCTTCATGTGATGCAAAAACTTAACCCATCTTTTCCAAAAAAGCTATAAGTTTCATACATCTTCTTTGTATTTCCCAAGGTGACTTTCCTGTAGCTTTCCAACTTATTTCTCAGGATTGAACTGGTGGTTTTACAGACCTCATTGGGAATTCAGTTCTATTATATTTTTCTGTTTCAAAACAAAGTTTTTTAACATTTATTCATTTTTGAGAGATGGAGAAAGACAGAGCATGAGTGGGGAAGGGGCAGACAGAGAGGGAGACACAGAATCTGAAGCAGGCTTCAGGCTCTGAGCTGTCAGCACAGAGCCCTATACCGGGCTCCAACCCACAGACTGGGAGATCATGACCTGAGCTGAAGTCAGACGCTTAACCACCTGGGCCACCCAGCGGACCCATGGTTCTATTATATTTTTCAGACATAGATAAAACAATTCATAGTTCACAATTCCTAATCATTCTCATTTTCCTTTTTTTTTTTTTTATTTAATTCAAGCAACTTTACTGGAAAGACTGCAAAGTATTTTTTTTAAATATCTTTGCAATTATGAAAATTTTATAATTTTACCTTCACAGTTGTATGAGAGTTTGAACGGTAGCAATATCTTGATTCAATTTTTTTTTTTTCAGAATTAATAATCTCTTGTACTGTCTTCTAATTTCCAGTGTGGTAGGTGAAAAGGCTGATTTCAATAATTCCTTTTGTGATATAGGTATATATTAGTCTATTTATTCATCTGTCTGTCTGTCTCTCTTTGCTTTTAAAATCTCCTCTTTAGGGGTGCCTGGGTGGCTCAGTCGGTTGAGTGTCCGACTTCAGCTCAGGTCACGATCTCGCGGTCCGTGAGTTCGAGCCCTGCGTCGGGCTCTGGGCTGATGGCTCAGAGCCTGGAGCCTGTTTCCGATTCTGTGTCTCCCTCTCTCTCTGCCCCTCCCCCGTTCATGCTCTGTCTCTCTCTGTCTCAAAAATAAATACACATTAAAAAAATTAAATAAAAAAAAATAAAATCTCCTCTTTACCTGTGATAACAGGGCAATTCAGTGGGATGTCTACATGTGAGTCTTCTTTCATGTTTATCAACACTTGATGAGACAATTTAAAATAACGACTTACCTATTTGTTCAACTATTGCAAATAATTTTCATTCTTTACTTTTCCTGATCTTTTTTGCTGGAACTTCTTTTGTCCACATATGAGATCTCCTGGATTGACTGATTTTTTTTCCTTTTATTTTTACTTCTTTCTGCAAGACATTCCTATGTCAGACCGACTCAGAGTTAGTGACACGAAAATACGGTTAATTGAGATGAGTCTGTATCTAGTGGAAACAGTTATTGGAACAAAATTATATTTCTGATTACAACAGTAACAATTTTTCTGGTGGCTGTGGCAATATAATTTGTGACACTATCAAGTTCCCAGAGCAAATGCGCTAATAAAACAAGCTATTATATCTATTCGTTTCCTCCAAGGACTAGTTACACAACCAGATTCTGTACTTTGTTGCTGTGGAGCTCTGTCTGATTCAACGGCCTATCTGATAATTCTGTCAGCTAACCAACATCCTCTTCAATACATTTACTTTTCTGACAAAATCAGTGAGAAATCGTTTCTATTGTTTACAAACATGAATCCTGACCTATTCAGATACTGACACCTAGCCTAGCCCTAATAGGACATAGCATAGGTTTCTGTAGATGCTTTGGTGAAAATTAGTGTTAAGTATCCATGACGCAGCTGCTGAGTAGACCTTCAACGAATTTCCTTTCAGCAACTTTTTCATTCTTAACTTTGTATGGAACACCAGGCTTAATGCCTCTGGGGTTCCACTGATAATATCAGCCCCACTTCTTTGGAGGTCACTGATGGATGTGAGCAGTAGCTTTTTTCTTCTTGCTATTTGCTCAATTGATGCATATATACCAGTTTCTAATATACAGAAATAGGTGTACTCTCTTGTGCAAATAACCTCTATGTTTCTCTGAAATTATAGGCATTCTTTTATTTCTAAATATTATTGCAGTGATGTTTCAGATGGGTTAGGCAGTGCTCACTCCACCATGAAGAACCAGATGTCAAGCCAGTTATGTTGGAAATAACCCACAATTCAATATTTTTTTTAAATCTCATCATGTTTAGTGCTTATGTTAGACTTCTTCTCTTGCTAAACATCACAATATATCATATGCAAAATTCAATCACCTATAATGTTGTTTTTAAATGTTTGAAGTAATCACAATTTATTCTGTAAATCATTTGTTATTAAATAAATATATTTTTTTACTGCTTTAATAGATAATTTGCTGCTGAGCAAAGAATATTATGAATACATTCCCTTTCTAAGGATACAAGGTTCTTCTCATTTCCTTGGTTGCCACCAATGCCACAAACTCTGGCTAACCCATGTTCACAAACAAGATAGGAAGACTAAGGAACCAATTTCATAGAAGATCCAGGAGGCTAAAAGGTTATTTATTTGAGAACAAAGCCAAGGTTAGACCACATGGATAGTCTCAATAGAGAGAATAGCTTTGGTTCTGTCACTGGTAAAGGAATGCCTCCATGGACAGCACCCTCAACTGGTTTACTTAACCACTGCAGACCGTCTTTTCTCATTCCTGATCATAAGTGGAAGGCATTCAGCCCTTCAACAGTCTGATGTTAGCTATTGGTGTCTCATCGATTTCCTTCATTAAAGTGAAGTGATTATCTTCTATTCCTATTTTATAAAGACTTGCTTGGAATTGTTGGTGTAGTTTTTCAAATGCTTTTTCTTATTTTAATGAGTATAATACATGGATTCAAATGTTCAGTATTAACATGGTGAATGGCATTGATTTATTTTAATATTAAATGCACAGATGTATTTTTGGTATAAACCTCACTTGATTACGTTGATTACGATGTATTATCCTTTCTATGTGGTGCTAGATTCAATTTTCTACAATTTTGCATAGAATCTATGCATTTATAAATATTAGTGTGTAGTTTTCTCTACTTGGAGTATTTTTTCTAAAATTGTTATCAAGGCAAATCTTACCTCAGAGAATCTCTTGGTAAGTATTCTTTCTGATTCAATTTTTCTGGAAGAAAAATAGTATAGAATTCCTTCCATAATTTTTCAAAGAATTCATCAGCAAAGCATTCAGAGCCTTCAGTTTATTTCATGGGAATGTTTTTGTTGTATATTTTCATGATTTGAAATTTATGGTTATTCAGATTACATATTTATTCTTAAATAAACTGGTAATTTTTGTCTTCTAAGGATCTTCTTTCCTATTTCATCTAAGTATTCGATTTATAGACATAATGTTGCACATAGTGTTTCTTAATTTTCCTTTTACTGTCTCTAGCATCTGCAGTGATGTCACATTTCTTATTTTGCTACTTATATTTTGAATCTTCTTTTTTTATCAGAACATATAAAAGCTTATTGTTCATATCAAAAAATAATCTTTTTTTATTTTCACTATCACTTTCTATTACACTTTTTTAAAATTTTATCCTTGGTATTATTTTCATGCTCAATTAAATTTCAGCTTGTCTTTCTTTTTTAGTTTTTTAAGGTGGATTCTGAGGTTATTGATTTAAGACATTTCTTCTTTTCCAACATATATTTAATACTGTGTCTTCCCAAATACTGCATAAGGGATACCCAGAGATATCTCTATAATTTGATATGCTGTTGAGAATCCAAACTGCTGGCTAAAATCCTAATGTCATTTATACATGGAATCTAAAAAAGTTGAGTCCCTGTAGCCAAAGAGGAGAACAGTGGTTTCAAGGGGCTGAGGGTCAGGGAAATGGGGACATATTGGTCAAAGTGTACGGATTTTCTATTATGATATGAACAACATCTAGGAATCTAATGCACAGCATGGTGAATATATTTAATAATAGTGTATTGTGTACTTGAAACTTGCTAAGAGTGTAGATCTTCCATTTCCTCACTACAAACATAAAAATTATAGCTAAGTGAGGAGATGGAGGTGTTAATTAACTTGATTTTGGTGATCGTTTCACAATGTATATGTATCACATTGTATACCTTAAAAAATTGTCTCATATACCTAAATGTATACAGTTTTTATTTACCAATCATACCAAAATAGAGACAAAAAAAAAAAAAACAAACCAAAACTGTGTGTGATATTTCAGGCCCAACCATAGGCAATTACAAAGGCTGTACCTGGCAAGCCTCACAGAGGAAAGCTGCCCTCCCTACACTAGATTTGATGTACAGCCAGTGTATTACAGTCTCAGAAGGGAATTGCAGTCAAAGTTGAAATTCCTTCCCCTGACCAAACATGCCATATCCCTAGCCAGGCAGGCACCTTCACTTTGGTCTTTTTTTTTTTTTTTTTTTTTAACATTCATTTATTTTTGAGAGACAGAGAGAGGCAGAGTATGAGCAGGGGAAGGGCAGAGAGAGAGGGAGACACAGAATTCGAAGCAGGCTGCAGATTCCGAGCTGTCAGCACAGAGCCCGACGCGGGGCCCGAACTCACAAACCGTGAGATCATGACCTGAGCCGAAGTCAGACGCTCAACCAACTGAGCCACCCAGGCACCCCTCCTCTTGGTCCTTTTATCTGAGGCTTTGGGTTGAAGTCTCCTTTAGTTACCTCCCAAGGTATCCTTATGAGGAAATCTTGACACTTTTACCCACTATAATCCATTCCTAACCATTCCCCTATCCCTGCCTAACCCCTGAATACATAAAACTGGTAGACCCTTTGTTCAGGGCTCCCTCAATCATAAGATGACCCACTCCCCACATCTACTTTGATTACTTGACCCTAACAAGTGCACCATTCCATGGTGAAAAATAGATCAGGGAGACTCAGTGCTTCCTCTGGCTTTAGACTCTGCTTATAACATCACAGTGATCAAGGGTTAATTCTTTCATATATAACTTGTGGCTTTAATCTGCTACTCTAACACACCTAGAAGCTCAGTTCTCTCTCCCAGCTCAGCTGAGCACCTGAGAGTCATGTTTTTATTTCTATTTAGTTCAAAATACTTTCTAACTTGCTTTGTGATTCGTTCTTTGACCCATGAGTTATTCAGAATTGTATGACATAGTTTTCAAATTTTGGGAAATCACCTAGTTACGTGTCTTTTATTGACTTCTAATTTAAATGCATGTGGCCTGAGAAGATATTTTGTATCAACTGAGTTATTTGAAATTTACTGAGGCTTGTTTTATGGCTCAGTGTATTGTCTATTTTAGTAAATGCCTCAAGTGCTCTTTAGAAGAATGTCTATCCTTCTGTTGCTGGGTGGGCTTGTCCATAAATGCCGTGTAAGTTAAGTTGGTTGGATCCTGCGTTCAAGTCTACTGTATCTTTGCTGATGCTATGTTACTTATTCTGTCATTTATTGAGAGAGGGCTATGGGAATATCCAGCTAAAATTATAGAATTTTCTATTTATCCTTGCAGTCCCTATCAGTTTTTCCTGATAGATTCTATTTCTATTTATGTTGCCAACCCCAGAACACCTTTTTGTTAGTTTTGCTTAAGCAGTTATCTTTTTTTTTTTTTTTTAATTTTTTTTTTTTCAACGTTTATTTATTTTTGGGACAGAGAGAGACAGAGCATGAACGGGGGAGGGGCAGAGAGAGAGGGAGACACAGAATCGGAAACAGGCTCCAGGCTCTGAGCCATCAGCCCAGAGCCCGACACGGGGCTGGAACTCACGGACCGCGAGATCGTGACCTGGCTGAAGTCGGACGCTTAACCGACTGCGCCACCCAGGCGCCCCTTAAGCAGTTATCTTTTATAGAGATATACATAATAATAAAGTCTTCCTCACTTACTCATTAGGTTAATGTTTCCAATGCTCTTCGTTCCTTTGTGTGGATCCACGGTTCCATCTGTTCTCATTTTACTTCTTCCTGAAGGACATCCTTAAATATTTTTCAAGTGCGGATTTGTAGGAAATGATTTCTTTCCGATATTCTGTATGTTAAAATGTCTTTCAGTTTTGTTTTTGAAGATATTTTCCCTGGGTATTGTAGATTGAATATTATTCTCCCATAGTACATCAAAGCTGTGGCTGCACTATCTTATTGATCTCATACTTTCCAGGGGGGGATGGGGGTGAAAGAGAGGAATCTGTCATCCTTATTTTTGCTCTTCTATACGTAATATGTTTTCTCTATAACTGAGTTTAATATTGTTCTCTTTATCCCCCTTTAAGCAATTTGATTTTGATGTGTCTTTTTTTTTCTAAATTCTTTTAATGTTTATTCATTTTTGAGAGACAGAGAGAGACAGAGCATGAGTGGGGAAGGGCCAGAGAGAGGGAGACACAGAATCTGAAACAGGCTCCAGGCTCTGAGCTGTCAGTACAGAACCCAACGCGGGGCTCGAACTCACAAAACGCGAGATCCTGACCTGAGCCGAAGTCGGGAGCTCAACTGACTGAGCCACCCAGGCGCCCCTGATTTTGGTGTGTCTTGATGTTGTCTTCATATTTGTTGTGTTTGGGATGTGTTGATCTGTGGATTGATAAGACTACAGTGTTCATTCAACTTGGAAATTATTTTGTCAGTAGTTTTTCTCCTCTCTCCTTGAGGATCTCTGCTTGATGTTTTTCTGCATCTCACTGATTTTTTTGGTCATTTTTAAATTTTTCTTTTTTTTAATTTCCCATTTTAAAAATTCTCCTTTTTACCAGTGTTTGTCTTTTGGTACTTTTATTATTATATTTTCAACTTTACTAATACATTCCTCTAATTTGCTATTAACTCTATCTAACATAATGTTCATTTCAGACCTTCCAGTTCTTATCACTGGAAATTTTAATCTTTGTTTTATATCAGCACTGTTCCTACTTAATTTTTGGATATATGGAATTTAGTTATAATAACTCTATGTCTTTTATTGCCAATTCTATCACCTAGATTAATGCTAAGGTAGTTTCAGTTCATAGATTTTTCTCCTTATAAAAGGCTATATTTCCTTGCTTTGTTGAAATCCTATAGAGCTTCATTGACACAATCAACATTGTGAATTTTACCTAGTTGGGTAATGGATATTTCTGCACTCTTATAAAATTCTTCCACCTTTTTCTTTTTTTTTACTTTATTTTATTCTTTTTTTCTTTTTTTAATTTAAATTTTGGTTGGTATACAGTGCAATATTGGTTTCGGTTGTAGAATTCAGTAATTTAAAACTTACATATAAGACTCAGTGCTCATCACAACAAGTACCCTCTTTAGAAACCATCACCCATCTAATCCATCTCCCACTCACCTCCCTCTGTCAACTCATAGTTTGTTCTCTTATCATTAAGAGTCTATTGTGGTTTGTTTCCCTCTCTTCTCTTTTTCTGTCATATCCTTTATGTTCATTTGTTTCTTAAATTCCACATATGAATGAAATCATATAGTATTTTTCTTTCTCTGATTAATATATTTTTCTTAGCATAATATATTGTAGCTCATCCATGTTATTGCAAATGGCAAGGTTTCATTCTTTTTGATGACTAAGTATCATTCCATTATATGTATATATATATTCCATATATATATATATATATATTCCATATATATATATATATATATATATATATATGGACATTTGGGCTCTCTCCATAGCTTAGCTATTGTTGATAATGCTGCTATAAATATTGGGGTGTACATACCCATTAGAATCTTGAATTTTGTATCTTTTGGGTAAATATCTAATAGTGCAATTTCTGGATCATATGATAGTTCTATTTTCAGTTTCTTGAAGAACCTCCATACTGTTCTCCAGAGTGGCTACACCAGTATGCTTTTCCATCAACAGTGCAAGTGGGTTCCTCTTTCTCCGCATCCTTGCCAACAACTATTGTTCTTGTGTTGTTAATTTGAGCCATTCTGACAGGTGTGAGGTGATATCTCAGCAAGGTTTTTATTGGTATTTCCCTGTTGATGAGTGCTGTTGAGAATCTTTTCATGTATCTATTGGTCATCTGTATGTCTTTTTTGGGAAAAGCTGTTGGTGTCTTCTGCCCATTTATTAACAGGATAATTTACTTTTTGGGTGTTGAGTTTGATAAATTCTTAATAGATTTTAGATACTAACCCTTTATTGGAAATTTCATTTGCAAATATCTTCTCCCATTCCTTCGGTTGCATTTTAGTTCTGTTGATTATTTCCTTTGCTGTGCAAAAGCTTTGTATCTTGATGAAGTCCCAATAGTTCACCCTTGCCTTCTGTGACATGTCAAGTAAAACGTTGCATCAGCTGAGGTCAAAGAGGTTACAGCCTGTGTTCTCCTCTAGGATTTTCCTTGTTTCCTGTCTCACATGTTAAATCCATTTTGAATTTATTTTTGTGTATGGTGTAAGAGAGGATCCAGTTTTACTCTTCTTCATGTCGTCGTCCAGATTTCCCAACCCCATTTTTTTAAAGAGACTGTCCATTTGCCATTGAATATTCTTTCCTGCTTTGACAAAAATTAGTTGAACAAATAGTTGAGTGTCCATTCTGGGTTTTCTAACTGTTCCATTGATCTACGTCTCCGTTTTTGTGTCAGTACAGTACTATCTTGATGACTACAGCTTTGTAACACAGCTTGAAATCTGGAATCATGAAGCTTCCAGTTTTGTTTTTATCTTTCAAGATTGTTTTGGCTATTCGGGATCTTTTGTAGTTCCATACAAATTTTAGGATTATTTGTTTGAGCTTTGTGAAAATGTTGCTGGTAATTTGATAGGGATTACATTAAATATGTAGATTTCTTTGGGTGTATAGACATTTGCACAATGTTTGTTCTTCCAATTCATGAACATGGAATGCTTTTTCATTACTTTGTGTCCTTTTCAATATCTTTCATAAGAAAGGAGATCTTTTGTTTTCTCATTAAAAAAATTAGTTTTTATTTATTTTTGAGCGACAGAGAGAGAGCATGAGCAGGGGAGGGGCAGAGAAAGAGGGAGAAACAAGATCTGAAGCAGGCTCCAGGTTCTGAGCTGTCAGCACAAAGACCGATGTGGGGCTCAAACCCACAAACCACGAGATTGTGACCTGAGCTGAAGTTGGATATTCAACAGACAGAGCCACCCAGGTGCCCCAAGAAAGGAAATCTTTTACCTCTTTATTTATTTTTATTACTAAATATCTTATTGTTTTAGGTGCAATTGCAAATGGGATCAATTCCTTGATTTATTTTTCTGTTACTTTGTTATTGGTATATAAAAATGCAACAAATTTCTTCACGTTGATTTTATATTCTGCAACTTTGCTAAATTCATGTATTAGTTCTAGCAGTTTTTTTTTTTTTTTTTTTTTGTGGAGTCTTTCAGGTTTTGTACATACAGTGTCATGTCACCTGCAAATAGTGAATGTTTGGCTTCTTCTTTGCCAAGTTGGATGCCTTTTATTTCTTTTTGCTGTGTGATTGCTGTGACAAGGACTTCTAGTGCTATGTTAAATAACAGTGTTGAGAGTGGACATCCTTGTCTTGTTCCTGACCATAGAAGAAAGACTATTGGTTTTCCCCCATTAAGGATGATATTAGCTGTGGGTCTTTCCTATATGGCCCTTAGGATGTTGAGGAATGTTCCATCTATCCCTACTGTGTTGAGGGTTTTTATCAAGCATGGATGCTGGTTTTTTTTTTTTTGTCAAATGCTTTTTCTGCATCTCGCTTTTAGAATCAAGGTAATGCTGACTTCAGAAAATGAGTTTGGATACTTTCCTTCCATTTCTGGTTTTTGGGGGTTTTTTTGTTGTTGTTGTTGTTGTTTTTTTTGGAACAGTTTGAGAGAATAGATATTAACTCTTCTTTAAATGTCTAGTAGAATTTCCCTAGGTAGCAATCTGGCCCAGGAATCTAATTTGTTGGGAGATTTTTGATTATTGATACAATTTCTTTGCTGGTCTGTTCAAATTTTCTATTTCTTCCTGTTTCAGTTTGGTAGTTTGTAAGCTTCTACGCATTTGTTCATTCCTTCCAGATTTCCCAGTTTGTTGGCATATAATTTTTCATTGTATTCTCTTATAATTGTTTGTATTTCTGTGGTGTTGGTTGTGATCTCTCCTTTCATTCATGATTTTATCTATTTGGATGCTCTCTTTTATTTTTAATAAGTCTGGCTGTTTATCAATTTTGTTAATTCTTTCAAAGAACCAGGTCTTTGTTTTATTAACTTGTATTGGGTTTTTGGTTTGTCTGTTTGTTTGTTTCTATATTACTTATTTGTGCCCTAATATTTATTATTTCCCTTGTGCTGGCTTTAGGGTTTTTTGCTGTTTCTTTTCCAGCTCCTTTAGTTGTAAGGTTAGGTTGTGTATTTGGGCCCTTTACTTGCTTCTTGAGATAGGCCTGAATTGTAATATACTTCCCTTTTAGGACTGCCTTTGCTGCATCCCAAAGGATTTGGACTGTTGTGTTTTCATTTTCATTTGCTTCCATGTATTTTTTTTAATTTCTTCTTTAATTTCCTGTTTAACCCATTATTCTTTAGTAGGATGTTCTTTAACCTCCATGTATTTGAGGGCTTTCAAAATGTTTTCTTGTGGTTGACTTCAATTTCCATAGCTTTGTGATCTGAAAATATGCATGGCATGATCTCAATCTTTTTGTACTTGTTGAGGGCTGATTTGTGTTCCAGTATGTGATCAATTCTGGAGAATGTTCCATGTGCACTTGAGAAGAATGTGTATCTGCTGCTTTAGGATGAAATGTTCAGAATGTATGTGTTAAGTTCATCTGGTCCAGTGTGTCATTAATAGCCATTGTTTCCTTGTTGATTTTCTACTTAGATGATCTGTCCATTCCTGTACTTGGGGTGTTGAATTCCCCTACTATTATGGAACTATTATCAATGAGTTTCTTCATATTTATGATTAATTGATTTATATATTTGAGTTATTTCAAGTTGGGGCCATAAATAGTTACAATTTTTAGATCTTCTTGATGCATAGACCCCTTAATAATTATATAATGCCCTTCTTCATCTCTTGTTATATCTTTGTTTTAAAGTCTATTTTGTCTGATAGAAGCTTTCTTTTGATATCCATTAGCATGACAGATGGTTCTCCATCCCCTCACTTTTAATCTACAGGTGTCTTTAGGTCTTAAATGAATCTCTTATAGGTAGCATATAGATGAGTCTTGTTTTTTTTATCCATTCTACTACCCTATGTCTTTTGGTTGGAGCATTTAGTCCATTTACATTCAGAGTGATTATTGAAAGATATTAATTTAGTGCTATTGTGTTACCTGTAGAGTTGGTGTTTCTAGTAATGCTCTTGGTCCTTTCTAGTCTTTGTTGCTTTTGGTCTTTTTTTTCCCCACTCAAAGACTCCCCCTTAAAATTTCTTGTAAGGATGGTTTAGTGGTCACAAACTCCTGTAGTCTTTGTTTACCTGGGAACTCTTTATCACTCTTTGTATTTTGAACGATAGCCTTGCTGGATAGAGTATCTTGACTGCATATTTTTACCATTTAGCAAATTGGATATATCTTGCCACTCTTTTCTGGCCTGCCAAGTTTCTGTGGACAGATATGCTGCAAACTTGCTCTGTCTTCCATTGTAGGTTAAGGACTCCCCCCCCCCCTTTCTACTTTCTTGATTATTTCCTTGTCTGCGTATTTTGTGAATCTGACTGCGATATGCCTTGGAAATGACCAGCTTTGGTTGAATTTAATGGGAGTTCTCTGTGCTTTTTGGATTTTGATGTCTGTCCTTCCCCAGATTAGAGAAATTTTCAGCTATAACTTGCTCACATCAACTTTCTGCTCCCTTTTCTCTTGTCCATCTTCTGGGACTCCTATGATATGAATGTAATTACATTTTCATAAATGACTAAGTTCCCTAAATCTGCCTTTGTGATCCCTCACCTTTATTTCCCTTTTCTTTTCAACTCATTATTTTCCATGATTTTATCTTCTGTATTGCTAATTCAGTCCTCTGCCTTGTCCATTCACATTTTTATGACCTGAATTTGGGTCATCTCAGTTATGGCATTTTTAATTTTAGCCTGACTAGATTTTAGTTATTTTACCTCTACAGAAAGGGATTCTCTGGTGTCTTCTATGTTTTTTTTTAGAGCCCAGCCAGTATCCTTGTAATCAGTTTAAATTCCAGTTCAGACATCTTACTTACTTCTACACCTTTTAAATCCCTGGCTATCATTTCTTCCAGTGCCACTAGGGGCAGACCTCTGAAACTTCAGATTTTGTGTTCCACTGTTTATAAAAAACAAAACAAAACAACAACAAAAAAAAAAAACTGGTGGTATTTTAAGCCTCTTCTTTTCCTCCTATCCGTGGTTTTGGGGAACTGTTTTCTTGTGCAGTCCCTTGTGTGAGTTTTCACTTTTTTTTCTCTAACTGCCTTCAGGGGAAGTGCTTTCTTGCACAAACCCGATGCACTGCTCTCTCCCTTCTTTCTTCTATGAAAATGGCTCCCTCCTTTTGCAGCACCACAGCTCTTCTCTCACCCAGTGCACCTTTCTGCACCATGCACCTGCTGCCTGCTGCATTGTATCCTTCAACAGAATGGATTTTTCTGTTAATCCTCAGGTCAATTTTCTAGGTGTTCAAAATGGTTTGATGTTGATCTACTTGTGTTCAAGGGACAAGACCAGCCAAGGGTTTCCTTACTACTCCATCATCTTAACCTCCCTTCGACCTTTTTCTGAAGTGCACTTGCATTACTTAAGACAGATTTATCCTATTTGGTCCTGACTTTATGATATTTTAGGCCAATCTGAAGCACCTCTCAGTCTAGGATTAATTATCAGTGTAAGGTAAGTCATTCTCAGATATTCTACCCAATTCCTTATGAATTTCTCTAGTTTGACATATAGCAATAGACTCTATTTCTGGCTCTATTTGAGTGCCTGACACTGCTCTCTAAGATTGTCAGATGTTTTTCTCCTGGACTTTAGTAGTTTCCTCATGAATATTCATGCAGTATTGCTCTCCTGATCTGTGCATATGCCCTGGGTTTTCTTTCTGTTCAGCTCTTTTATCTTCAGTAGTCTTCTTGTAAACTCTAGCCATCCTGATCTCTCTGGACTCTCAACTCCCTTTTCTCATTTGAGAGTATCCACAAGGCTATATTTTAGGTTTCCTCACCCTGTGCTATAGGCTGGAAAGTCTCTTGGGCCAGTAAACTGGGACAGTTAAAGCATTTCCCTGGCTTTGTTCTGTATCTTTTATGGATCACTATTCATTATTGTCTGATGTTAAGTATCTTTAAAACTATTGTTTATATATCCTATCTGTTTTTCCCCTTTTTTTTTAGTTATTTCAGGCATAAGCAAGTCCTGTTTTTATTACATCTGTGGAAAACAGAATTACCATCTAAGTGGTTTTAATTCTAAAGATTTACAAGGATATGGCACATTCAGTCATTTCAGATTCTCACCGTGAATTAAGTGAAATTTTATCCATATTATAAAACTTGCCAAGTACAGTTTGTGTATATCCAAGTTTAACCTGCATATTTACTTTCTACCATCTATGAGTATATACAAAGATTTAGGTACAGAAATAAAATATCAAAGCTCATATTAGGCAATGGTGTTAGTGTTATTAGATCAGTGGGCAAAACATTTTCTAAGCTAATAGGATAGTTTTGAAAGTATATTGTCATGATCCAGAACTGATTAAATTAAAAATACTGAGTAATTAATTATGCAAATGTTGCTCAAACTGTACTTTCCAAATTGGTAGGTGAGTTTGAGACTAGTTAAGGAAAGACATCAAAGAGCTCCAGGTGTTATGTAATTATACCTTTTATTAAGATACATGCCGTTCTTTATTAGAAGATACACAAAATTTCAGGAGGTATTTGATGGGATGTTGGATATTTAATTATTCATTATTTGGGCTTGCTTTGATGGTTAGACCCTGGACAACCAATTTAAAAGATAACAATTACTGAGAGTTAAATTGTTATAAGAACACTGCTTAGCTCTTTTGGTTAGGTTAGGGGTTAATAATTAGGCCCTTGAATAGAAGTTACTAATTTATAAATATCTGATCATTTTCTGCGTTGAGGCATATACAAGTATACACTTAACTTGAACACTTGTAGTTTTACATGGGCCTCTGACTAGCTCTTGACAATATGACAAGTAGAAGTGATATGTTTTCCTTCTCCACAGTATTTAATATTCAGTACGAGGCTCTTTACCTCACTCATGTGCTAGCATAGAAATTATGAAGAAATCTTTGATTTAAAATGGTAAAGTCAAATCTTGAAGCATTCTGAATTACTGAGTACCTGCATGATAATACTTCACTTAGAGAATTGCTTAGACCCACAGTGGATTTTGCATGGAAGAAACATTTTTATTTTGTTGTTTATTTTGTTAAGCCACTGAATTATTTAATTTTTAGTAATACCTAGGCAATTGTAGTAATATAGTCTCTTCTGCCTTAGATATATGATATGGTCACAGATAAAATATTACTAGTACATAAATATGTTGTAATTAGTGTAAATTAAATATTCATAATTTTAATTAATAACTTAAATAGTATATTAAAGTGGAAATTCTGTTTTCATTTCTACATAATGGAGAAACAAGAAATACATAGTATAAGTAACATATTTCGTGTACACTTTTTCTGATACTTAACATACACAATCCTATAACATTACTTACATTTTTAGTGAATGCATAAATGCAGCTGTTTATCTGACACAGGGTTCTGCTAAGTGTTGTGCACACAATTCATGTTTTTAGGAAGGTGAAGATGTTACTACTACAGAGAGAAGTTTTAATTCCCTAGTAAAGTAATACTAAATTGGTCTTTTCTTCAATTTGGGTTAGATTTAGCTGTATGTGACAGAAAACCTTACTTAAAGTGATTAAAAATAGAAATTATCCAATATGTTCTTACATATACAAAGAAGTTTGTGAATAATCAGTTTCAGTAGACTTATTGATGACTGGATTGATGTTTCTGTGATTCTATTATCCCTTCTATTTTTATCAGTAAAATTCTGCTACAACTCTGAAAAATAAGACATCATTTAACATAGGAAGAATGAAGATAAGTGTGTGGGAGAAGGAAGGAGAGAATGAGCAAGCATGAGAGGGATGGGGGGTGCGGAGAGAGAGAGAGAGAGACAGACAGACAGAGAGAGAGAGAGAGAGAGAGAGAGACTCTTAAGCAGGCTCCATGCTAAGTGTGGAGTCCAACATGGGGCTTGATCCACAACCTTGGGGTCATGACCTGAGCTGAAGTCAAGAGTTGGATGCTTAACCAACTGAGCCACCCAGGATCCCCTTGTAAATTTGTTTTCTTACATTATCTGTCTGGCTTTAGTCTCAGGGTGGTAATGGTCTCATAAAATTGGTTTGAGGGTATCCCCTCCATTTTGACTTTTGGGAGAAGTTTGTGAACGGGTGTTAATTCTTTAAAAGTTTGTAGAATTCTCTGCATCCCTACCAGCACTTGCCAACACTTCTTATTTCTTGTCTTTTCAATAAAAGCCATCCTAAGATCTATGAAGTGATATCTCATTGTAGTTTTCATATCCATTTCCCTGATAATTAGTGATCTTGAGCATATTTAATGTCCTGTTGGCCATCTGTATGTCTTCTTTAGAAAAAAAAATGTTCCTCTGCCTATTTTTATTATTATTATTTTAAACATTTTTAACATTTATTTATTTTTCAGAGATGAGAGAGAGATAACATGCATGGGGGAGGAACAGAGGAAGAGGGAGACACAGAATACCAATCAGGCTCCAGGCTCTGAGCTGTTAGCATAGAGCCTGATGCAGGGCTTGAACCCATGAACCATGAGATCATGACCTGAGCTGAAGTCAGATGCCTAAGTGACTGAGCCACCCAAGTGCCCCTAGTTTTAAATCATATTGTTTATTTGTTTTGTTTGTGGCTATTGAGTTGTAGAAGTTTTTTAAATATTGTTGATATTAATCCCTTATTAGGTATATAATTTCCAAATATTTTCATTCATTTGGTAGATTGCCTTTTCTTTTCATTGATATTTTTCTTTGTTGTATAGAAGCATGTTAGGTTGATATAGTTCCACTGGTTATTTCTGTTTTGATACTTCTGCTTTGGTGTCAGATCAAAAAAAAAAAAAAAAGAAAAAGAAAAAAAAAAAAAGAAAGTCATTGCTAAGACCGATGTCAAGAACCTTACTTCCCATGGTTCCTTCTAGAAGTTTTATGGCTTCAAGACTTACATTCAAGTCACTAATTCCTTTTGAGTTAATTTTTCTGTATGGTATTAGATAGTGGTCCAGTTTCAATTTTCTGCATGTGGCTGTTCATTTTTTATAGCATCATTTATTTAAGAGACTGTCTTTTCCCCATTATGTATTCTTGGCTCTTTTGTAGTAAATTAGTTGACCATACATGCATGGGTTTATTTCTGGGCTCTATTTCATTAATCTGTGTGTCTGTTTTTATGTCAATACCATAGTGTTTTCACTACTACCCCTTTGTAATATAGCTTGAAATCAGATATTGTGATGCCTCCAATTTGTTCTTTCTCAGAACTGCTTTGGCATTGCATTTTTGTGGTTCAAACAAATTTTAGTGCAGTATTTTGTTTGTTTGTTTGTTTGTTTGTTTTTATTCTTGTAAAAGAGGTCATTGAAATTTTTATTGGAAATGCATTAAGCCTGTAGATCAGTTTGAGTAGTATGGGAATATTCACAACATTAATTATTCCAATCCAGGAACATGGGATATCTTTCCATTTATTTGTTTCTTCTTCAGTTCCTTTCATTAAGGTCCTATAGATTCAACATATAAGTCCTTTACCTCCTTAGTTAAAATTATTGCTAGGTATTTTGTTCTATTGATACAATTGAAAGTGGGATTGTTTTCTTAATTTCTCTTTCTGATAGTTTGTTATGAGTATAAAGAAAATCAACAGGGGGCACCTGGGGGGCTCAGTTGGTTAAGCGTCCGAATTTAGCTCAAGTCATCAAGTCATGATCTTGTGGTTTGTGAGTTCAAGCCCTGTGTTGAGCTCTGGGTGACAGCTCAGAGCCTGGAGTCTGCTTCAGATTCTGTGTCTCCCTCTCTCTCTGACCCTCCCCTGCTCGCACTCTGTCTGTCTGTCAAAAATAAACAAACATTTTAAAAGAAATTAAAAAAAAAGAAAATCAACAGTATGCAAAAGCATATTTATTTTGCATTCTTCAAGTTTATTGAATTTATTAGTTCTAACAGTTTTTAGCAGATCATTTAAGCTTTTCTGTATATAAGATCATGTCATCTGCAAACAGGGATAATTTTGCTTCTTCCTACCCAGTGTGGATGCCTTCTTTTCTTTTTTTTTTTTTTTCTTCCTAACTCTGCTGGCTAGGACTCCCAGTATTATTCTGAGAATAAATGATGAGGTTGGGCAGCTTTGTTGTGTTTTTGATCTTAAAGGAAATTATTTTAACTTTTTACCATTAAGTATGATGTCAGCTACAGACTTGTTGTAGATGGCCTTTTATATGCTGAGGAGCATTCCTTCTGTGTGCATTTTGGTGAGTGTTTTTATTATGCAAGCATATTATATTTTATCAAATGCTTTTTCTGCAACTACTGAGACAGTCATATGATTTTTATATTTTATTCTATTAATGAGGATATCATATTTATTGATTTGTATATACTGAATTATTCTTGCACACTAGGAATAAATCCTACTTGATCATATTAAATGATCTTTTTAGTGTGTGTGAGATTTCAGGTTGGTAAGTATTGAGAATATTTGCAAATACATTCATCAAGGATATTGGTCTGTAACTTTCTTTTCTTACATTATCTTTGTTTGGCTTTAGCATCAGAGTAATAAGGGCCTAATAAAATGAGTTTTCTGTATTGTGAGGTTTTTGTTTTTTTTTTTTCAACGTTTATTTATTTTTGGGACAGAGAGAGACAGAGCATGAACAGGGGAGGGGCAGAGCGAGAGGGAGACACAGAATCGGAAACAGGCTCCAGGCTCTGAGCCATCAGCCCAGAGCCCGACGCGGGGCTCGAACTCACGGACCGCGAGATCGTGACCTGGCTGAAGTCGGACGCTTAACCGACTGCGCCACCCAGGCGCCCCTGTATTGTGAGGTTTTTGATTACTGATCCAATCCCCTTACTCATTATTGGCTTAACTTTTTCTTAACATTTATTTATTTTGGGGAGACAGAGAGAGAGACAGAGCATGAGTTGGGAAGGGGTAGAAAGAGAGGGAGACACAGAATCCGAAGCAGGCTCCAGACTCTGAGCTGTCCACACAGACCTAATGTGGGGCGTGAACTCATGAACCACAAAATCATGACCTGAGTCAAAATTGAATGCTTAACCAACTGAGCCACCCAGGCGCCCCACTCATTATAAGTTTAGATTTTATTTTTCTTCATGATTCACTCTTGGTAGGTTGTATGTTTCCAGGAATTTACCCATTTATTCTAGGTTACCCAGTTTGATTGCATATAATTGTTCATAGTAATTCTCTCGTGATTATTTGTATTTCAGTGATATCAATTGTAATGTTTTTCTCTTTATACCTGATTTTATTTGGATCCTTTCTCTTCTTTTCTTAGTAAATATGACCAAAGATTTGTCAATTCTATTTGTCTTTTCAAAGAATCAGCTCTTAGTGTCATTGACTTTTTCTACTTATTTTCTGATCTCTCACTTATTTCTACTCTGATCTTTGTTATTTCCTTCCTTCTAATTTTGGGCTTAGTTTCTTGAAGTTTATGTTGAGTTTATTTCAGATTTTTCTTAATGTAGGTGTTTATCAGTTTAAACTTTTCTCTAAAAACTGCTTTTGCAACATCCCCTAAATTTTGATATGTTGTACTTACATTTTTGTGTGTTCAAAAATATTTATTGAATTAATTTCATCTTTGAATTATTGATTGTTCAGGTTCATGTTGTTTAATATCCACATATTATTGATTTATTTGTGGTTTTATTCATGAAATTGATTTCTAGTATTATATCACTATGGCCAGAAAAGACTTGGGCTCATTTCAATCTTATTAACTTTATTAAGACTTGTTTTGTGGCTTAACATAATCAATCCTGAAAACTGTTCCATGTGTTTTTGTGAAGAAAGTGCATTCTGCTGCTGTTGTGTGGAATAATATAGATAGATAGATAGATAGATAGAGATAGATATAGATATAGATATAGATAGATAGATAGATAGAGATATATCTGTTACATGTATTCGGTCTAAAGTATCATTCAAATCCATTATTTCTTTATTGATTTTTCTGTCTGGATGATCTATCCATTATTGAAAGTGGGTTATCAATGTTACCTACTATTATTGTGTTGTTGTTTATTTCTCCCTTAATACCTGTTAATAATATATATCTTCCAATATAAATATGTATACTTTATAATTGTTATATTCTCTCCATGAATTGACCCCTTTATCATTATATAATAATGGTCTTTTTTGACTTTTTTTTTTAATTTAGTCTAACTTGTCTGATATAAATAGAGCTATCCTGTTCTCTTTTGGTTTTCATTTGTCTCAAATTATCTTTTTCCATCCTTTTACTTGCAGCCTATGAGTGCTGTTAAAATTTGTGTGTCTTTTGTAGGCAACATGTATATTGATCTTGTATTTTTATCTATTCAGCTACTCTGTACCTTTTAATTAGAGAATTTAAATCATTTACATTTAAAGTAATTATTGATAGACAAGGACTTACTAACATTTTTTGTTAATTGCTTTTCTAATGTTTTGTAGTTCCTTAGTTTCTTTCTTCCTCTCTTGCTTTCTTTGTAAGTGGTTGATACTTTGATGTGTTTTGTTTTGATTGTTCTCCCTGTAATTTGTTTCTCTATTATGTTTTTGCTTGGTAGTTACCATGAGTCTTTCATAACATATCTTATAGTTAAAACCATTAATTTTAAGGTTATAACAATTTCAATTGCTTAAAAATTTTTACCTTTTTATTTAGTTCTGTCACAATTTATGTTTAACCCTAATTTTGATCTTTTTATTTACTATATATGATATATAATAAGATTAATATATATAATACTGTATATTTCCAAAACTTTTGTCTTAATCTAGATGGTCATTTTCAAAGACATTTAGACAACACCATGGCAGTTTGATACTACTTTTAACTTGGCTACATATTAACTTTTACCAATAATTTTATACTTTCATAAGTTTTTATGTTATATATATTTTCATATTAGCATCTTTTTGTTTCAGATTGAAGAACTCCCTTTAGCATTTCTTGTAAGGTAGGTCCAATGCTATAAATTCCCTCAGCTTTTGGTGTTGTATCTCTCCTTCATATCTAAGTGAGTGCTTTTCTGGGTAATGTTGACAGTTTGACTTTGGTGGACTGTTTTCTTTCTTTCTTTCTTTCTTTCTTTCTTTCAGCACTTTGAATATATCACTTTCTCATGGCTTGAAATGTTTCTGCGAAGAAATCTGCTTATAGCTTTACCAGGAGTTTCTTGAATGTGAAGACTGTTTTAACTCTTGCTGTTTTCAAGATTATTTCTTTTTGATGGGGTGCCTAGGTGGCTCAGTAGGTTAAGCATCTGACTTTGGCTCAGGTCATGATCTCACAATTTGTGAGTTTGAGCCCCGTGTCAGGCTCTGTGCTGGCATCTCTGAGCCTGCAGCCTGCTTTGGATTCTGTGTCTCCTTCTCTCTCTGTCCCTCTCCCACTCGTACTCTGTGTCTCTCAAAATTTAAAAAAAAAAGTAAAAAAAAATATTTCTTTTTAAATTTTGAGAGCTTGATTATAATGTGTCTTAGTTCATTTCCCTTTGGATTGAATATGTTTGGGAATGGTTGAGCTTGCTCTACCTTGAAGGCTATATCTTTCCAGCTTTGGGAAGTTTTCAGCCATAATTTCTTTAAATAAGTTTTCTTTCCCTTTATCCTTCTCTTCTCCTTTCAGATTTCCTAATGTTGATATTATTTCTTTTGGTCTAGTCCCACAGTTCATGTAGACTTTCTTCTCTCTATTTCATACTAGATTCTTTGTTGAATCTATTCATTTATTTCCCTAATTCACTCATTTGTCTACTTGTGTTATCTTGAATCTTCATAAATGTCTTTAAAATTATTTTCAATCCTTTTCCAGATAACTCAGATCTCCATATTTTGGGGGTCAGTTACTGTAGTATTATTGTAGTTCTTTGGTGTTGTCACATGTCCTTGCTTTTTCAGGTTTGTAGTGGTTTAAATAAAATCTGTACATTTGTAGGCACAGTCACTTCATTCAGCATTTTAAAACTGACTATAGCAGGGAAAGACATTTATACCTGGAGGGGAGTATAAGGGCACTGGCTGGGTGGGATGCAGTGCTTTGTCTCCTGGGAAGGCTCAGTGGCAGAGTCTCTGTGCTGCTCAATTGAATCTGTGATCAAGACTCCAGAAGACATGGAGGTGATAATGGCAGGTATGGTTATTCAGATCTTGGGGGACTGAAGTTGCTGGGACTCTCCTATCCTTTTTGTTTTGTTTTGTTTTTGCCCATGGAAGGAAGCTCTAGCCAAGGAGATCCTTCTGGGTGCCTGGTCCAGCATGCTAACACTCAAAGCCCACAGAATAGTATTGGAGCCTAGATTCTAAGATCATGTACATGTAGAATTCCCATAGTACCTGAGTCCTTGGGTACAGGCATACTTGCTGCATTGTGACACTGGTATCTAGTGTGTGAATGTGTGCAGAAATCCCATGGTACATGGGTCTCAGGGACTTACTGATGTGACTCCAGTGGGTAGTGGTGCAGGGGAATATAGCAGTGGGGCAAGGTGCAGTAGTAGCACAGCATGAGGAGGGTAGGTCAATGTCTCAACTCCAGCCTCACGAGGCAGTGATAGTAGAGTAGCAACGTGATTCATTTATGGCCTGTTAAAGCCATGTGTCAAGACCTAGGGAGCTGGGCCCAAAGGAGTGACAGATTAGCACTGGCAATGACAGTTCAGAGCCATGACCTGGGACTTGAGGAGTCAGGTTCAGGATAATAACAGCACAATCTCAACAATAATGGGTCAGCCATGGCCTGGGACCAGGGACTTATGGCTGTGGCTTTTGGTTCCAGCAATGATGCGTTAGAGCCTCAGCGTGCTATGGGGGGGGGGGGTGGAGCTCAGGGTAATGGCAGCACCACTAGCAAGAGTTTAGCACAGCAAGTACCTTTCTCAGTAGTGACAGCTCAGAGTTTTGAACTGGGATGGAGGGTAGGGTTCAAGGTAGCAGCAGTGTCCCTGTCAATGGCTACTCAGAGCTGTGACCTGGAACCTGGTAGGTGGTGATGCACAACCCTGATAATGGGTCATGATAATGATGGTCTGAATGGAGCTTAGGGTGGTTATAGCACCCCTTGCAGTAAAGATTCAGCACTGCAACCTGAAATGTAGTGGATAAGGCTGGATAGATTGGTATCTCTGTGATTCTACTATCCCTTCTGTTTTAATCAAATTCTGCCACGACTCTGAGATATAAGGATATAATTCAACATAGGTAAAATGGATATGTGAGGGGTAGGGTAGAGGAGGAGTTACATAAACCACTTCTGATCCTTCTCATTAGAGATTTTCTGGAACACTTTGCCTTTGTCCATCCCCCAAAACTCTTGTATATATTATTGTCCAGAGCAGTATCAAATGTTTATTCCTAGCTATAGTAATGCTAGAAATAAGAACATGTACATTTCTCAGCCTCTGTTTTTAAAATCAGATAAAGAAAAATTTGTTTTCTGATTAACCAAAGTAGAGTATCTGCTGTAGCTATAATTTAAATATGCATATGTATTCGTTTCTGTACTACATCCCTTTTAATCTGCTGGAAGCCATGCAATGTTAGAAGTACTATCCAGGTTTCACAAATATATACAGAGGCTTAAAGAATTTCAGGTACTTGTTCAAAGTGTCACAAAGTATGATGTATATGGATGAAGAGACACTGACTTCCATTGCTAAAATACTATTTCAAAATTTGGCTTTGAAGTTTCAAACTTTAGTCACATTGGAATAAAGAGTACTTCCGTTTAACAGGATTTTTGGTATGCACATACCAACTAAAACTTAGTGAAGTATTGAAGCATATTTTTTTCAATGTACTGTGCTAATTCAAGTGAACTGCTCATGATCAAAACAAAAAAAGTATAACATTATTAACACAAAAACATCAGACTCTTGATATGGTACTCATGAGAACTTAATTCCTTGACCTGTAGCCATAGTAATACATAATGTCTTCAGGGTTTTTCACTATCCATCAGGATCCAATCATAGCCACATTTCCTAGCTATTCCATCTCGTATTGCCAGCTTTCATGGACCTATTTGTTTGTGTATTAATTTTCCTGCAAACTCGATTTTTCTTACATTCTCAAGGTTATACTTCTAACACTGTTAAGTATTTCTTCTTCTTCATGAAACAGCTGCTGTGTGCTTGTGTTACTTAGGCTTTCCCTGAAATCTAACCCAGAATAGATGCATTTTAATGATCTTTGGGTTTTACAGTATTTGAACAAAAGCCACTTCCTGTGAGCAATCTAAACTCAAAGAGATAGTCAACTTAGGTTGCCACTTCCTCATTGGGTAAGTCAAGATAGAAATAATCTGAATCCTACACAACATGATCTAGTGAGAATAAGAAATGTACCATAATCAATCAAATATCTCTTATTTTTGATGTTTTTTTTTTCCTGTAGACTGATCGATACTTATAAAGAGATGTTTAGTCTTTTTTGTTGTAGGCTGGCTGATTCTGTTTATAAGACTATGAAAGGATCACTTGATGCTCATCTTTAAACTCCTTTATTGTTACATTTTTCTGGGTTTTCCACACATCAATTAATACATTTACAATAGATTTATAGAACTGGATAATAGTAATGCAATTTTGACATCATCCCGAATATGAAAGTTTCCAACAGATGTACATGACCTGACCTAAGCTGAAATTATAAAGTTAGTTTCCAGATCTCAATTTCCTTTTCTGTCCAGCTTCCTTACTTAATCCACACATTTTGGCATTATTCACTTCCCTTTGATTATCCTTTCCATATGTTCATTGGAATTCTCTCTTCCTTATGCATTACCAACATCTACTGAACATATACAATGTGCCAGTTACTGGGATTAATATTTAAGTATAGATAAATGCCTTAAGCAGGAAAACTCCCACAAAGGAGGATGGGGTTTAGGTTTACTTAAATATTACAAAAGTTATTATAGAAGTTTTCATGAGCTTTCAAGGGGGCAAAAGAAAGTAGTACTCAAATAGTTTTGGAGAATAGATGAGGTTGTATAAGGATAACACAGGACTTGTGATTTATTATTTTTAATGTTTTTCAGCTTTATTGAGATATAATTTTTTTATGTTTCATTTTGAGAGTGCAAATGTAAGTGGGGTGAGGGGAAGAGAAAGAGGGGGACAGAGGATCTGAAGTGGGCTCTGTGCTGACAGCAGTGAGCCCAGTGTGGGACTTGAAGTCACAGATCATGAGATCATGACCTGAGCTGAAGTCAGATATTCAACTGACTGAACCACCCTGGAGCGCCAAGATATAACTGACATTGTGTAAGCTCAAGGTGTACAATAAATTTATTTGATACACATATCACAAAATGATTACTGTACTAGCGTTAGTTAATGTCTTTATATCTTACATAGTTACATTTCTCTTTTGTGGGGAGGGCATGTAAGATTTTCATTTTTTGCAATATTCAAGTATTATAGTATTATAAATTAAAATCACCATGCTATTTATTAGATCTCCAATCTTATTTGTCTTATAACTGAAAGTTTGTATCCTTTAATGTCTCTCCTTATCTCCACCCCCACCTAAACACGATTTTAAGCTGTTTTTATGGGTTCTATTTTTTAAGATTCTTATAACACAGTATAAGTGATATTGTATTTGTCTTTCTCTGTTGGATATTTCACTTAGCATAAGGTGCTCAAGGTCGATCCATGCTGTTGAAAATAAGATCTCCTTTTTTTATATCTGAATAATATTCTGTTACGTATTTATACCATATCTTTTTTTATTCATTCATCCATTGACAGATATGCAGATTGTTTCCATATCTCAGCTACTGTGAATAATATTACAATACACACGGGAGTATGGATAACTCTTTGATATCGTGTTTCATTTCCTTTGGATACATAGGCAGAGTAGGATTGCTGGATCATATGGTAATTCTTTATTTTTCAATTTTTTTAAAAACCTTCGTATTTAAAATAGTTGCTGTACCAATATACATTCCCACCATCCATGTATACAGATCCCTTTTCTCCACATCCTCCTAACACTAGTTATGTCATCTTTTTGATGCTAGCCATTCTAACACGTGTGGGGTGGAATCATCTTATTTCCCTGATGATTAGAGATGTTGAGCATGACCTGTTGGTCATTTGCATGTCTTATTAGGGAAATATCTATTTACTTCCTCTATTTTTAAATTGTATTCTTTCTTTATTTTTTTGCTATTGAGTTTTATGGGTTCTTTATATATTTTAGATATTACCTCCTGATCAGATAAGTGATTTTCAAATATTTCCATCCATTCCATAGGTTGACTTCATTTTATTGGTTATTTCTTTTGCTATGCACAGGCTTTTTAATTTGTTATAGTCCCATTTAACACTTTTTGGTTTTATTGCTAGATCTTTTTGCATCGTGTCCCAAAATCAGTTCCAATACCAATGTCACAAATCATTTTTGCTATGTTTTCTTCTAGGAGTTTTATGGCTTCAGGTCTTATGTTTAAGTCTTTAATCCATTTCAAGTCAGATTTTGTGAGTGGAATAAGATAGAGGTCCAATT
Organism: Lynx rufus; assembly: GCF_022079265.1. Classification (NCBI taxonomy): domain Eukaryota; kingdom Metazoa; phylum Chordata; class Mammalia; order Carnivora; family Felidae; genus Lynx; species Lynx rufus. The sequence goes on along the minus strand of NW_025814824.1, from coordinate 37,491,454 downwards.
CATGTTTATTCAGATTTCCTAATATCATTTATTAAAGAGATTATCTTTCCTCATTTTGTATTCTTGGCTCCTTTGTAAAATGTTAGTCAATTGTATATACATGGCTTTATTTCTGGGCTCTTGATTCTGTTCTATTGGTTTGTTTCTATTTTTATTACAAACAACACTCTTTTTATTCCTATAGTTTTGTCCTATGGTTTGAACTAAGTGTGATAGATACCTCCTGCTTTGTTCTTTCTCAGGACTGCTTTGGCTGTTTGGACTCTTGTAATTCCATACAAATTTTAGGCTATTTTTATTTTTATGAAAAATACCATTGAGGTTTTAATGTTTATTTTTGAGAGAGAGGGAGAAAGAGTGCAAGAAGGGGAGGAACAGAGAGAGAAATAGGGAGAGAGAGAGAGAGAGAGAGAGAGAGAATCTGAAGCAGGCTCTGCACTGACAGGATAAAGCCTGATGTGGGGCTTGAACTCACAAACCATGAGATCATGACCTGAGCCAAAGTTGGATGGTTAGTCCACTGAGCCATCCAGGTGTCCCAATACTGTAATTTTAATAGGATTGAACTGAATCTATAGCTGGCTGTGGGTAATACAGATATTTAAACAATGCTGTTGTTGTTGTTGTTATTTTCTGATCCATGAACATGGGCTATCTTTCCATTCATTTGTGTGTTCTTTAATTTCTTTCATCAAAGTCATATAGTTTTCAGTGTGAACATCTTTCATTTTCTTAATAAAATTTGTTCTGAAGGATTTTTATTGATTTTGATGCTATTGTGAAGGGCAATCTTTATTTCTTTTTGAATATTTCTTTCCTGGTGTGTAGGAATGCAGCTGAGTTTTGTATATTGATTTTGTATTTTGCCATTTTACTGAATTGGTTCATCAGTTCTAATAGTTCTTTTTTTTTTGAGGAGTGTTTAGTATTTTCTATATATGTCATATGCAAACAAATACAATTTTGTTTCTTCTTTTTTGATTTCAATTTTTGAAACTTTTTCTTGCCTAATTGCTCTGGGTAGCATTTCTAGTACTATCTATACTTACAGGAGTGGTAAGACTGGGCATACTTATCTTGTTTCTGATCTTAGAGGAGAAGCTTTCAACCTTTAACTGTTAAGTTTGATGCTAGTTGTGGGCTTGTCATATAGGACCAGTATAGTGCTTAGGTATGTTGATTCTATACTGTTTCTTGATTTATCATAAAATTATCATAAAATTATAGGGGGTTTGTCAAAATCTTTTCTGTATCTATCACGATTGCATTGACATGGTGTATCACATTTATTGAATCTCAGGGATAAATTCACTTGATTGCGGTGTATGTTCCTATTAATGTTCTATTCAATTTAGTTTTCTAATATTTTGTTGAGAATTTTACATCTATATTAAACAGTGTATTGATTTGTGGTATATATTTTTTTGTAATCTCCTTACATATCTATGTTGTATGGGTAGTACTGCCCCAGTAAACTAAGTGTTGGAGCAATTCTACCTCTTCAGTCTTTTTAAAGAGTTTGAGAAGGATTGGTATTCATTTTTCTTTAAGTATTTGGTAAAATCACCAGGAAAACCTTGTGGTCCTGGGATTTTCTGTGTAGGGAGGCTTTTAAATACTGATTCAATCTCCATTAAGTCTGTTCACATTTTCTGGTTTTTCATGTATTCTTCTAGGTTAATCAAATTTAATGTATTATTGTTCATAATAGTCTCTTATTAACCTTTGTATTTCTATACTGTCAGTTTTAATGACTCTCTTTCTCATTTTTTTAAAATGTAAATGTTTTTTCTTAGTCTAAAATTATCAATTTAATTTTTCTTTTAAAAAAACAGGTCTTGGGGCACCTGGGTGGCTCAGTCAGTTGAGCATCCGACTTCGGCTCAGGTCATGATCTCACGGTTCATGAGTTTGAGCCCCACGTCGGGCTCTTTGCTGACAGCTCGGAGCCTGGAGCCTGCTCCCGATTCTGTGTCTCCCTCCCTCTCTCTGCCCCTCCCATGCTCGTGCTCTGTCTCTCTCTTAAAAATAAGTAAACATTAACAAAAATAAAAATAAATAAATAGGTCTTAATTTTCATGATCTTTTATATCATTTTTATGATCTCTATTTCATTAATTTATTATCTTCTTTTTAATGTTTATTATTTTGAGAAAGAGAGAGTGGTGGAGGGGCAGATAGAGAGGGAGAAAAATCAACCACACAGGCACCCCCATTTCTTCTCTGATCTTTATTTCCTTCCTTCTACTTATGTTATGTTTAGTTTGTTCTTGTGTTTCTAGTTTCTTGAGCTGTAAAGTTAGCTTATTCATTTAAGATTTTTCTTTTCTCTGTGAATTGCTTTAACTTTCTTTCTTAGAGCTCCTTTGCAGTATCTCATAATTTTTCATCTGTAGTGTTTCCATTTTTATTTGATTTGATATTTTTGATTTCCTTTTCATTACTTCCTTATTCAACCCACTGGTGTCATAGATTCTAAGTCTAAAGTTCTCTCTTGGCCAACAAGAAAGCAGATGCAGGATTAAAAGCCAGAGATGACTAATGTCTGGGAAAAGACAAGAGCCCTGAATAAGAGTCCTTGCTCTGTATTTATTAAGATCAGAAGGCTTACAAAGGTAGTGGGTGTGCACAAAGAGACAATGAATCTGTGAACATTAACTCATGGGCATGAGGGAAAAGTGGGTTTTGAAAATATATGGTGTTTGGGGTTTGGGTCAATATAAAACAAAATCCTGGCACTGTGCAGATGGGGAGATGGTTGTTTAAGGAAGACATGAGGCACCATGTCTGTTTATTTTAGTTAGCCTTGGAGATAAAACGGCAAATAACCTCAGGGTTAACAAGGCACCTTTTCTTTTGCTAATTAGCTGTTCTCTGGGCAGCTTCGCCCTGCAAGCAGTGGTCTATAGCCCTATTTACCAGTTTACCTAACTTAGTCCTTCCTTCCCATGAAAAAAGTTTTCTGCTATAGTACCAATTGGGGGGCATTTTTACCCTGAATGCCTAATCTTGCTTACCTCATATACCTTTGTATTGGGGGAGGGGGTCCTCTCTATTCCGGAGCCTTGACTCCTCCCTATTTTTTTGGGAGGGGGTCTTATCTTGTTTACCCAAGCTTGGATGAGAGCATCCTATGGCTTTGTAATTCTTTATGCCTTGTTAACCCATTGGTGCAAGCCCTGGGAATTCCTAAACTTGTTCCCTACACACTGGTTGTTCAGAAGTGTGTTGCCTTCCACATATTTGTAATTGATTTCTAGTTTCATACCACTGTGACAGAAAAAGATACTCGGCATAATTTAATCTTTTTAGATTTGCTAGTACTTGTTTTGTGAACTATCATGAGATCTGTCCTGGGTAATATTCCATGTATGCTCAAGAAAAATGTGTATTCTGCTGCTGTTGGATGGAATGTTCTGTATATATCTGTTAATTCCATTTGGTAAAGTGTATTTCAAGTATAACATTCTTCGTTGATTTTCTATTCGGATGGTTTATGTTGGAAGTGGTATGTTGAAATTTCCTATTATCATTCTATTTGTTGTTTCTATCTCCCTAAGATCTGATTGTTTGTTTAATATATTTATATGCTCTAATGTTGGGTACATATGATATCTATGGTTGTCATATCCTCTTGCTGAATTGGCCCCTTTATCATGATATAGTAACCTTATCGTTTGTTATGATTCTTTAAACTCATTTTGTCTTGTGTAAGTATAGGTCCTCCTACTTTCTTTGTGTTTACATTGCATGAAGTATCTTTTCACTTGGAATCTATATGTTTTAAGCCTTAAAACTGAAGTGAGTCTCTTGTAGGCAGCATATGATAGGGCCATATATATTTTTTTTTAATTCATCCAATCTATATATTTTGCTTGGAGATTTCACTCCATTCGTATTTAAAGTAATTATTGATAGGTAAAGCCTTAAAATGGTATCTTATTATTTATTGATTGATAGGTAAAGCCTTAAAATGGTATCTTATTATTTATTGATTGACAGGTAAAACCTTAAAATGGTATCTCGTTGGCTCTTTATACATCCCTTGTTTCTTCCTCTCTTTCTGCCTTCTTTTATAAATTAATAATTATCTGATGTTGTATTCTTCTATTGCCTTCACCATATCTCATATATCTCCTTATGTAAGTTCATGAACCTTACATAAAATATATTCTAGATATAACACTGTATTTTATCCTGGTAATTTAACTTCAGTCGCATCAAAATTCAACATTTTTATTCCCTCATATAAAGTTTTGTGTGTCATAATTGACATGCTTTTATATTGCACATTCATTAATGAATCCACATTAAAAAACTATAGCAATTTTTATTTGAATATATTTGTCATATAACTGTGTAAATTTAAGGTGTACAATATTAATTTGATACATTTATGTTATAATATGATTGCCATCATTGGGATATTTAGAACTTCTATTACATTACATAATTATCCTTTCTTTTTAGTGGTTGGAATAATTAAGTTCTAAAAATTTATAATTAAGTTCTAGTCTTTCAAAATTTTTGATGATTATGGTACAATATTGTTATCTATATTCATTATACAGTTGACCCTTGAACACTGCAAGGGCTAGGGGCACTGACTCCATGCGCAGTCAGAAATCCATTTATAACATGCAACTCCCCCAAAACTTAAGTGCCAAGAGCCTACTGTTGACCAGAAGCCCTACTACTACCAAAAACAATTAACACATATTTTATATGTATTCTATTTTCTTATTAATTATTCTTCTGTTGCTTTCACCCTATCTCTTATATCTCTGATATAATCTTACATCTAAGAAAATCATAAGGAAAAGAAAATACAATTATAGTACTGTATTATATTTATTTAAAAAAATTCCACATAAGTGGTCCCATGCAGGTCAAATCTTTGTTGTTCATTAGATCCCTGTGGCTTATTTACTATCCATTGCACGTTTGTACTCTTAAACAGCATCTCTCTTACCCTTTATCCCCCATCCCATGTTAACTATTATTCTGTCTTTATAAGACTCCACATATAACTTTTATTATACAGTACTTGTCTTTGACTTATCTCACCTGTCATTATGTGCTCAGGGTCCAAGTATGGTCTTGTAAATAACAGGATGTACTCCTATGTCCTGGCTGAATAATATTCTTTATTATAATAGTGTGTGTATATAATACACACACACCCTATCTTCTTTATCCTTCATCCAATGGTGTTGATGGGCATTTAGGTTGATTCCATATCTCCACTATTGTTAATGATTCCATAAACATGGTTGTACATGTGTCTCTTTTAAATCCTGTTTTCATTTTCTTTGTGAAATTGTCATATAGATCTATTTTTTATTTCTATTTTTTGAAGAGCCTGAATATTGTTTTCCACAGTGGTTGGACCAATTTACATTTTTACCAAAAGTGTACAAGGGTTTCCTTTTCACCACATCCATGTCAGCACCTGTTGTATCCTATTTTTTTTTTGATGACAGCCTTTGATGATAGGTGATATTAAACACCTTTTCATGTGCCTGTTAACCATATGGATGTCATTCTTGAAAAAATATCTCTTTACTTCCACCATTTTAATTATATTTTATATTTTTGTTACTGAGTATATGAATTATGTTTTTGAAAGTAACACCTTATGAAAACATGGCTTACAAAAAAACTCTATAGATTCTGTAGGTAGTCTTTTCTTTTTGCTGTTCCTTCTGCTTTGTAGAAGCATCTAAGTTTGATGAAATCCCATTTATTGCTTTTTTTCTATTATTTGTATTTTTGGAGTCATATTCAAAAGTCCTTACTGAGACTCACATCAAGGAGCTTCTTCCACACATTTTCTTCAAGGAGTTTTATTTTACTTCATTTGTTGTTGTTGTTGTCTCAAGTTTTTATTTAAATTCTAGTTAACATTTAGGGTGATATTGGTTTTAGGAGTAGAATTTAGTGATTAATTACTTACATATAACACCTGTTGCTCATCACAAGTGCTCTCCTTAATACTCATCACCCATTTAGCCCTTTTTCTGCCCACTTCCCCTCCATAAACCCTCAGTGTTTTTTTTTCCTCTATGCTTGAGTCTCTTAGGTTTGGCTTCCCTGTCTTTCTTTTTTTCCCTTCCCCTATGTTCATCTGTTTTGTTTCTTATATTCCACATATGAGTGAAATCACGGTATTTTTCTTTCTCTGACTGACTTACTTTTCTTAGCATAATGCTCTGTACTTCCATCTATGTCACTGTAGTGGCAAGATTTCATTCTTTTTGATGGCTGAATAATATTCCATTGTATATATGGAATATATATTCATCAGTCAGTGGAAATTTGGGCTCTTCCCATAATTTGTTGACAATGCTGCTATAAATATCAGAGTCTGCATGCCCCTTAGGATGAGTATTTTTATATATTTTGGATAAATACCTAGTAGTGCAGTTGCTGGGTCATAGGGTAGTTTTATTTTTAACTGTTTAAGGAAACTCCTTGGTACTTTCCAGAGTGGCTGTACCATTTGCATTCCCACCAACTGTGTGAGAGGGTTCTCCTTTCTCCACATCCTCAGCAGCACCTGCTGTTTTGTGTAGTTTGCTGTTTTGTTTGATTTTAGCCATTCTGAAAAGTATGAGGTAATATTTCATTGTAGTTTTGATGTGTATTTCCCTGTTGATGAATGATGTTAAGCATCTTTTCATGTATCTATTGGTCATCTATATGTCTTTTTGGAAAAGGCTGTTCTTGTCTTCTGCCCATTTATTAATGGGATAATTTATTTTTTGGATGAGTGACCACTTTGTCTTCTACCAAACACAGTGTCTTTCAATAACTTTCTCAGATTTTGAACGGGGTTGGTGGGCAAACAAAAGTATAGTAGAACCATTGATGTTTCTTCATCAACCAAAGAGAGAAAAGTCAGTTAGAACAAAGTGAGCACAACTGTAAAGAATTAGAGCTAATGCAGGACAAAACTGGTTAAAGATAATAGAGTAATTAGGAATATAAGTAGCTCAAACAAGGTTTCTAAATATTAAAAAAAAAAGGTCCCAAAAACAATGCAGTAGATGAATTGAAGGGGCTAAGTATTCTACAAACCTGTATGTACCGAATGAAAGATCAAGTACAGAAAATATCTTAAAGCAGTAGAGAAAAATATAAACATTGGAAAATTGCAATGAATAGGGAAAAAACAAAAAAAAAAACAAAAACAAAAACAAAATTGGAGGATAGCTCCAGAGGATCTAACACTTGTATAGTAAGGAGATAATGAATCAAGTGGAAGATGCAAAAAGTAAAAATGTATCAAAATAATCTATTCTTAAGATGAAAAAATCCCAAATCTATATATTCAAAGGCCTATAAGGGGAAAATAGATGATAGATAGGTAGATAGATAGACAGACAGATAGATAATAGAGATAAATGCAAAGAAAGAAAGAGTAAAAGAGCTTGCTTGATTAAAAATACAATTTAATTGGAATTATTATATAAATAATTGTCTCACAGAAATGGATCAAATCAGTAGACAAAAATATAATGACAAAGAGGACCTAAATAATAATATTAATAAACTCAAAACATATTGTTTCTATGTGTGTTTGTGTTGAAAGAGAGCATAAAGTGTCAGATTAGAGACGTTATCAGCCATTTTCTCTACTCATTCTCAAATAGAATTAGAAAACATAACAAAAATTGGCCCTTTAAAAATCTAACGTTGGAAATTAAGAAATACAAAATGAACTAAAACTTGAATGGATATATACATTTAAATAGAAATTACAAAATAACCTGAAAGAAACTGGATTTTTCATGATAGGAGATAATCCTTTGGTTGGACAAATGATACCTTTTAACAAACAGGTGTTCCACTTATCCCATACCAGTCACAAACCAGCTAAAGTTGTCCTTCAGAAAAATTACACATTTCTCTATATCATGAGCCTTTGCAATTGCTAACAGGGTCAATACCAATTTTTAAATCCTCAATGCCTAGGACCTAATGGATGCCCCTGTATTTACACCTGAGTATGTGAGTGAAGAGAAGGCCTGATTATGACCCATGGTACTCCTTATTCCAACACCACCCCATTATCTTTACTTTCTGTATTGTGCCTCATAGTGGACCTTTGCTAGGTGATAAATCATGTAAGTCACCAGCATTCATTCCACAGGTACTGCTCATGTGTTGCTGGTTAATATGTGCTAATATATAAATGGATTTATATATTAATTTCGAGTTAGTATGCTTGTATTTTAATAAAGAGCTTACTCGGGGCGCCTGGGTGGCGCAGTCGGTTAAGCGTCCGGCTTCAGCCAGGTCACGATCTCGCGGTCCGTGAGTTCGAGCCCCGCGTCAGGCTCTGGGCTGATGGCTCAGAGCCTGGAGCCTGTTTCCGATTCTGTGTCTCCCTCTCTCTCTGCCCCTCCCCCATTCATGCTCTGTCTCTCTCTGTCCCAAAAATAAATAAACGTTAAAAAAAAAAAAAATTTAAAAAAATAAAGAGCTTACTCAAAGAAGTAGGAATAAAACATAAAAACTTCAGACAATGCTGGCCAAAGAGATCTATTGCTTATAAGGATACATTTAGAAAACTTCAAATTAATGTTAGTGGGCAGAGGCTCAATCTGTTGCCAGAGCATTAGAAGAGCTAAAATGGTAAAATGTTGAAGGAGCTAAAAGATCATCAGAGGAATGTGGTTGTAAATATACACTTTCTGTGATGTAAATTAGAAATGGAGGAAAATATTAAGTAGTTATTAAAATTAGTGCTGAGTCTTGGTCCTGATTTTAGTAAGTGTTTCAGTGAAGTTCCCTAATGTTTTCTTGATAATAGTCTCATGCTTTGGTTACTCTATATTGTCTCAGAGGCAAAGCATGGAAAATAGCGAAGGACAAAAGAGAAAATGAGTCACTGAGTAAGTTGACACCTCATTAGCTTTAAAAAATTCAGTCTGCTTTTCCATGAATACCATTAAATCCCTGAAAAGACTAAAAGGTCCTATCAAATTGCAGGCCGTGAAAGCAAATGAAATAGCTCAACTAGTTCAAAAATGCTTGTCCTACCAGAGCTGCATCAAGATTAATTTAACAACCTCTAGTAAGAAACTATAGGCCCATCTGATTTTTTTAAAAGAGAAATTGTTTTTTTTTTCATATCTTTAAGTGCTTTAATTCATGAAAATATTCCCCCCCAAAAATAAACTGTTTAAGCGTAAAACTAATCAGATAAATCCAGCAAGCCTCTATTGGATACCTAGTATATGCAGAACAATGTTAGAAGTAAACCAGGAAATACACACATATATACAAAGAGAAATTGTCCCTATTTACAGGATACTTAATTTTGATTAAAAACATAAATTGTATGTACACGACATAGCCAGAATATATAAGAAAGTATAAGACAACAGAAAATATTTTAAGCAAATAGAATTCAAAACCAGAAAATGCAATTAATAAAGTAGCAAAACAAGAAATGCAATTAATATAGTAGCAAAGGAAAAGGTCTTGAACTTAACAATATTCAATTTAATTAGCTTCTACTTACTTAGTGGATAACCTTGGTCAAGCCAAGCATCTTTCAATCCCAGTCATTCACAAACTAACAGTAAGTAATAAAGTCTAACTCATAGGTTTGGTTTAGGTATTTAATGAGACAATGAATATGAATATGCTTTCACAATTGTAAGTTACCAATAAAGTGAAAAGTTTTGTCAGGAAAAATATTTTACTCAGGGGTGGATATTGCTTCTCTGCTCACATACATGGTTCTGAAACATAACTGGGCAGTCTTTTACATCATCTATTTCTGAAGATGCATTGTACAGATAATTACCATGTGGCTTGCAAAAGTTGAAACAAATTTTATGCCACATTAAAAAAAAGGAGACTCCTGGATCATAGTAAGATGTAAAAACATGTAGCTGTTATTATTTATCAAATTTACTTAGCAGGGTTTTTTTTTTTTTTTTTGAGAATCAACACTTCATTCTCTGTGACATTAGAGAAATACAAATGGAAAATGTATGGCCGTACCCCTCAAGAAACTCAAATTGTAAAGGAAAGTCAACTATTAATATACCTCCCTCCCAAATGTATATAATATTAACAAGTATACTTTGTTTATTCATTTTATTATTTTAAAGAGAGAGAGAGAGAGTGTGTGTGTGTGTGTGTGTGCATGAGCCAGGGAGGGGCAGAGAAAGAGGTTAGAGAATCTCAAGCGTGATCCATGCTGCCAGTCGAGAGCCCCACGTCGGGCTTGATCTCACAAACTGTGAGATTATGACCTGAGCCAAGATCAAGAATCAGTTGCTTAAGCAACTGAGCCACCCAGGTGTTCCAATAACAAATATACTTTAATGTTTATAGGGCTAGAAATATGAAATAAAAGTTTACCTAATTTAGAAATGCATGCCACTATATCGTAAACATACTAAGTTTAGATACATATTCTAATTTTCAGTTAGATAAAATCTTACCCTTAACATATAAGCTAGAAATTTCTTTTGCCACAAATGATAGCCTTCTATTTTGTTTTTAACTGCTTACTCCTGGGTAGAAACCACTTACAGCAAATTACATTATGGAAAAATAATGTTCATGATTTGATTCTAATTTGCTGATAGTTGCTCTAAAGATCACACCTGTCTATTATTATTAATAATAACCAGGCTCTAATAGTCATAGATTGCTTGTAATTACGGGACTTGCAAATCTTGAAAACTGTATTTGAAAAGGTTTTTATATTTAGTTAATCATTTCAGTTTTGCCTTAGCTAAAGTTTACAAATCTTATTAATTCTATCCAAAATGCCAGGAATTTTTTGAGATTATATATGAGTTGCTACAACTTTTTTCTTATTGAACACAAGATATTTTTAAATGTAAAAACGTTATTAAAGTCAGCTTTGGTAGTTTGTATGTTTCAGTAATACTAGACTCTTATAACCCTTTGTATTTCTGTGGTATCAGTTGTAATGCCTCCTTTTGCACTTACAAATTTATTTATTTTATTTATTTACAACTGAGTCCTCTCAGTTCTTGGTAAATCTAGTAAAAGGTCTATTTTTTATTTACATAAAAAAAACAGTGTCAGTTTCATTGATTTTTTTCTATAGCCTTTTTATTTATTTATTTTAAAAATTGTTTTACATTTATTATTTTTGAGAGAAAGAGAGAGACGCATGAGCAGGGGAGGGGCAGAGAGAGAAGGAGACACAGAATCAGAAGCAGGCTCCAGGTTCCAGGTTCCAGGCTCCAAGCTGTCAGCTCAGAGCCTGATGCGGGGCTTGAACCCACAAACCGTGAGATCATGACCTGAGCCCACCCAGGCGCCCCTTCTATAGCCTTTTTAGCCTTTATTCAGTTTTTCTCTGATATTTGTTGTTTTCTTCCTACTACTAACTTTTTTTAAAATTTTCTTTTATTCCGTTTATTTATTTTTGATAGAGACAGAGAACAAGTGGGGGAGAGGCAGAGAGAGAAGGAGACACAGAATCAGAAGCAGGCTCCAGGCTCTGAGCTGTCAGTGCAGAACCCAACGTGGGGCTCAGACCCACAAACCGTGAGATCATGACCCCAACCGAAGTCGGATGCTTAACCGACTGAGCCACCCAGGGGCACCTTCCTACTAGTAACTTTTGGCTTCATTTATTATTGTTTTTCTAGCTCTCTGATGTGTAAAGTTAGGTTATTTATGTGAGATTTCTCTTGTTTATTGATGTAGGCATTTATGACTAAACTGCTTTTGCTGCATCTCATAAGATTTAGCATGGGTGTGTCTCCATTTTCATTTTTCTTAATGTATTGTTTTATTTCTCCTTTGACATTTTTTGACTCAAGGTCTGTTCAGGAGCAGGTTGTTTAATCTCCATATACTTGTGAATGTTTCTGTTTTCTTTATTAAATTACCTTTTTTTTTTATTTTAGAGAGAGACAGTGTTCAGAGAGAAGAGCAGAGGGAGAGAGAATCTTAAGCAGGCTCCATGGTCAGAGTGGAGCCCAATGTAGGGCTTGATCCCACAAACCTGGGATCATGACCTGAGCCAAAATCAGGAGTCAGATGCTTAACCAAGCCACCTGGGCAACCCCATGAAATCGAATTAGTGTCATACTATTATGATTGGAAAATATGCTTGATATGATTTCAATCTTTCTAAATTTATTAAGTAAGACTTGTTTGGTGGTTTAAGATGATCTGTCCTGGAGAATGTTCCATGTGTTTTTTTTAAAATAATGTGCATTCTTCTGCTGTTGGATAGAATGTTCTATATCTATTAGGTACATCTAGTCTAAAGTATAGTTAAATACAATGTTATCTTGTTGGTTTTCCTTCTGGATGATCTATCAGTGAAGTTGGAGTATTGAAGTCTGCTACTATTGTTTTGCTATTTCTCCCTTCAGATCTATTAATATTTGCACATTATACCCTCTTGATGAATTAACCTCTTTATCACTAATAATTACAATGCTTCCTGTTATATATTCTTTGGCATAAAGTCTATTTTGTCTAATATAAGTACAGGAACCCCTTCTTTCTATTTGCATGAAGTATCGTTTCAACATTTTCACTTTCAGTCTACTTGTATCCTTAAAGTTTAAGTAAGTCTCTTTTACCCTTTCAGCCACTCTGATTGAAGAAATTAGTCTATTTACATTTAAAGTAGTTAATGGTAGATATGTACTTACTATTGCCATTTTGTTAATTGTTTTCCAGTTGTTTCTATAGTTGTATTGTTCTTTACTTTCTGTATTGCTTTCTTCCTTTGTGGTGTGATGATTTTCTCTAGTGGTATGCTTGGATTCTTCTTTTATCTTTTGTTAATCCACTATAGATTCTACTTTGTAGTTACCATGGGGCTTACATAAAACATATTATGGATATAACTGTATTTTAGCTGTTAACAACTTAACCTTGAACACATACTAAAGCTGTACATATTCTCATTTTAGGTTTTTGATGTCACAATCTACCTCTTTTTCAAATGGTGCATCTATTAACAAAGTATTGAAATTATAGTTAATACTTTTGTCTTTTGAAATTACTACTAGATTTATAAGAGATTTATCACTTTACCAGTGAGTTTCATACTTTTATATGTGTTACATTACTGAGAACCTTTTGGTTTTCACTTGAAGAGGTGACATTAACATTTCTTGTAGGTCTTGGCTCATGGTGATAAACTCTTATAACTGTTGTTTTTCTGGAAAACTGTTCCTTTCTTTAATTCTGAAGGACAGTATTGCTTATTAGAGTTCCTGGTTGGCTCAGCATTTTGAATAAATAATTCTACTCTCTTCTGGCCTGCAAGGTTTCTCCTGAGAAAGCTGCAGATGGCCTTATTAGGATTCACTTGAATGTGATCATGATTTTTTCTCTTGCTGCCTTTAAGAGTCTCTCTTTAACTTTTAACAATTTAATTATAGTGTACTTTGGTTGTATCTCTTTGGATTCATCTTTTCTGGAAGTCTTTTTTTGCTTCCTGGACACAGATGCCTGTTTTTTCCCTAGGTTAGGAAAGTTTTTAGCCACTATTTCTTGGAATGGGTTTTCTGGCTCTTTTTCTTTCTCTTCTCTTTTTGTAACCTTTTTAAAATGTATATTGAATCACTTGACAGTGTTCCATAAAACTCTTTTGCTATCTTTACTCTTTTTCATTCTTTGTCTTTTTGTTGTTATGACTGAATGAATTCTACTGCCCTGTCTTCAAGTTCATATATCCTTTAATTCTTTTGACCTAAACTGTTGTTGAATCTATTATATTTTTAATCCAATTGTTGTATTCTTCTGCTCTGTGATTTCTCTTTGGTACTTTTAAATATTTTCTCTCTGTTGATATTATCAATTTGCTCATGCATGGCTTTGCTGGCCTTGGTGAACATCTTTATGGTCATTAATTTGAAATCCGTCTCAAGTGAATCATTTATCTGTTTTATTAAAATCTGCTTTGGAATTTTCTCTTGTTCTTTGCTTGGATCTTATTCTTCTGTTTCTTCATTTTCCATAAAAATCTGCTTTGGTTTCTGTGTAGTAGATAAAACATCCATTTCTTCCAGTCTTGAAAGAATGGTCTTGAGTTGGAGATAAAACTTGTCAGTCTGCCTAGCTTTTACCTCCTAGTTCTCTCAAACTTTTGTGATTGTTCAATCTGACTCCTTTGTTCTTAGAGGTTCCTAGGTTGTAAGGGTTTGTTAAGAGCTATCAGCGTGCATTAGGGAAGAATTACAGTCAGCACCTTATTGTAAGCTAATTAGAGGCTGGACTATCATGTAGCTGCTAGAAAAGTATGTAGCTAACCCCCTCCCTGAAAGAAATTTTGCCTGCTCAAATATAAGTCCACAGAAATGGTTCTCCTGCACCTATTAGAACTTCTTCTTGGTTTTCTACAGTACTATGGGACTTGTGAATACAAACCCTGTTGGCTATCAAAGCCAGTGATTTGGGGGTCCCACAGATGGTAGTGAGAAAAAATTTGGTGGCAGACATATGTATAAGCTCCTTCCACACATGCTGGCTGGAGAGAAAAGGATGTCATCCAGTATTCAGGGAAGATTGTGGCTAGCCTTTCAGTCAGCAACTTTTAAAATATGCAGATAGACCACTTCCAGGGAAATAGTGAGAGATGGATGTTTTTATCTGCTCCTTCTGCACTGAACCCTGAGCAAATAGCCAAATAAATACCACCTTTTTCTGCTACAGATGTGTTGTGTAATACTGATTTGTACATATGCAAATTATCTACTTATTCTAAAGATTAAGAAAACCGTTAGAACTCATAAACTAATTCAATGAAGTTGTAGGATAAAAAATCAATAAACTTATCAGAAAGAAAAAGCTACAAATAAGGAGAAAAATAATCTGTGGTCAGAGAGTATGGAATTAATGTTGATAAAGTGTGATAAACAAAGCCATTTACAGATTCAATGCAATCCTTATCAAAATTCCAATAGCATTTTGCACAAAAATAGAAAAATCATCCTGAAATTTGTCTTTTGTACAAAAGACACTGAATAGCCAAGGCAATCATGAGAAAGAAGAATTAATCTGTAAGAGTTACCCATCCTATTTCAAATCATATCACAGTATTACAGTAATCAAAACAGTGGTATTGGCAAGATGGACAGCCACTTGCAAAATAATGAAAATGAACCACTATTTTATATTATACATGAAACTTAACCCAAAAAATGGACTAAAGACTTACATGACATAAATTATATAAATCCTGAAAGAAATAAAATAGGCAGTTAGCTCCTTGATATTGGTCTTGTGGTGACTTCTTGTATCTGACACCAAAAGCACAGGCAACTAAAGCAAACAAGTGGGACTACATTAGACTAAAAAGCTGTGCAGCAAAGGAAACCATCAACATAATAAAAGGCAAAGTATGGAATGGGACAAAGTATTTCCAAATCATGTATCTGAAAAGGCACTAATACCCAAATATATAATGAACTTATATAACTTCATAGCAAAACAAAACAATTATTTTTAAAAATGGGCAAAGGATCTAAATACACATTTTTCCAAGAAGTAATACAGAAGGCCCACAGGTACATGAAAAAATGTTTAACATTACTAATCATCAGAGAAATATAAATCAAAAGCATAATGGGATACCACCTCAAACCTTTTAGAATAGCTACTATGAAGAATACAAGAAACAACAAGTGTTGGTGAAAATGTGGAGGAGAAAGAACACTGTTGGTGGGGGGGGGGATCTAAATTGGTACAGGCGCTGTAAAAAATAGTATGGAGGTTCTTCAAAAAATTAAAAACAGAAATACCATATGATCCAATAATTCCACTATTGGGTGTTTACATAGGAAAGACAAAAACCCTAACTCCAAAAGATATAGGCACTTCTATGTTTATTGAAGTATTGTTTACAATGGCCAAGACATGGAAGCAACTTAAGTGTTCATCAATAGATGAATGGATAGGGGCGCTTGGATGGCTCAGTTGGTTAAATGTCCACCTTTGCCTCAGATCATGATCTTGCCATTCATGAGTTTGAGCCTGGTGTCAGGCTCTGTGCTGACAGCTCTGAGCCTGGAGACTGTTTCAGATTCTTTGTCTCCTCTCTCTGCCACACCCCTGCTCTCACTCTGTCTCTCTCAAAATGAACAAACATGAAAAAAATATTTAAAAAAATAGGTGAATGGATAAAGAAAATGTGTGTGTGTGCAGTGCTGGAATATAACATTGTCAGAAACAAGGATAAAATCATGTCATTTGAGATAACATGAACGATCTAGAGGGTATTATGCTATGTGAAATAAATCAGACTAAGACAAATACCATATGATTCCACTCATAAGTGGAATGTAAAAAAAGTGAATAAACAAAAAGCATAATCAGAACTATAAATACAGAGAACAAACTGATGGTTCCCAGATGGGAGGGAGGTAGGGGGTTGGCAAAATGAATGAGGGAGAAGGAGAGAGACAGGCTTCCAGTTATGGAATGAGTAACTCATGAGATTAAAAAGCAGAACATAAAGAATACAGTCAATAAGAGTGTAATAGCAAAGTAATGGGATAGATAACTATACTTGTGAACATAGCATAAGATGTAAATTGTCAAATCACTAAGTTGTACACCTGAAACTAACGTGACATTATGCATCAATTGCACTCAAAAAATAAAAATAACAAATAAAAAAATAAGTTAAAAAAAAGACAAGGGATAACTAGTGTTGAAAAGGGAACCCTTGTGCACTGCTGGCAAGAAAGTCAAGGGGTGTAACTTGGAAGTTCTTCAAAAATTTCAGAATAGTACTACATATGAACTAGAAATTATACCTCTGGTTATTTACCAGAAGGAAACAAAATCACAACTTCAAAAAGATATATCTGCACTTACATGTCATTCCCGGTATTATTAACAATAGCCAAGACATGGAAATATGATAAAGTGTCTATCAATCAATGGATGAATTGACAAAGAAGATGTGGTATATATATTTATATACAATGGATATTATTTGGCCAAGAAAAAGGAAATGCTGCCATTTTAACACCATGGGTAGAACTTGAGTCCATTATGCTAAATAAAATAAACCAGAGAAAGATAAATACTGTATGATTTCACTTTTGTGTACAGTGTTAAAAAAAAAACAACTGATGGATACAAAAAAATATATATTGGTGGTTCCCACAGATGGGGATTAGAGGGTGGGAAAAATGGGTGAAGGTGGCCAAATGGTACTAACTTCAAACGTAAGATACATAAGTCTTGGGGATATAATGTACAGCATAATGAGTACAGTTAATATGATATTTTTGAAAGATGCTAAGAGTGTAGACCTTAAAAGTTCTCATCACAAGAAAAAAAAATGTGTGGTAATAGATATTAACTTACTAGGTTAATCATTTCGCAATATATACGGTTGACTCCTGTACAATGTGAAGGGTTTGGAAAGCTGGCCCTGAATGTGGTAAAAAATGCATGTATAACTTATCACTTTTCCAGAACATAACTACTAATAGCCTACTGTTGACCAGAAGCCTTACCAATAACAGTTGATTAAGACACATTGTTATGTTTTATGTTATATATTATATTCTTTAATATTTTTTTACTCTTTATTTTTGAGAGAGAGAGAGAGAGAGAGAGATAGAGTGCAAGTGTGGGAGGGGCAGAGAGAAAGGGAGACACAGAATCCTAAGCAGGCTCCAGGCTCTGAGCTATCAGTACAGAGCCCGATGTGGGGCTCGAACCCATGAACCGTGAGATCATGACCTTAGCTGAAGCCAGATGCTTAACTGACCGAGGCACCCAGGTGCCCCTATATTATATTCTTATAGTAAAGTAAGCTAGAGGAAAATGATTATAAAAATCATAAGGAAGAAAAATACATTTAGAGTACTGTATTTATTTTTTTAATATATATAAGTGGTCCCATGTATTCAAACCCATGTAGTTCAATGGTCAACTATACATATATCAAATTATGTTGTACACCTAAACTTAATCCAGTGTTATATGTTGGTTAAAAAAAAGAGTGAAAAGGCATACATATATATATATATATATATAATATGCATAGATATGTATGTGAATGTATGCACATATCTACCCGGTACACACACACACACACACACATACATATATATATATATATATACACACACACATATACTTATTAAACATTTAAAGAAATTGCTTTCAAAGTAAAAAAAAACAACTTCATTGAGAGAATAATATTGTAATTTGATACCTAGAGAAGTATCTTGCTCAAAACCATAGAAGTAATTTAACTGATAGAGTTATAACTCAAAACAGGATTTTATATTACAATGCTAGAGCAGCATTTCCCAACCTGTGATCCAAGCAGCAGTTGTTTCTGAAGCTACTAAGAGGAATTCCATAAATTAAAAAAAATGGAGAGGAATATTCGTAGGTAATGAATTTGAAGGGTTGAAAATAAAATTTAACTGAGTTACATGAAGAACAGTTCCCAGAATCTTTTTTTTTTTTTTTTTTTTTTTTTTTTTTTTTTTTTTAAATTTTTTTTTTCAACGCTTATTTATTTTTGGGACAGAGAGAGACAGAGCATGAATGGGGGAGGGGCAGAGAGAGAGGGAGACACAGAATCGGAAACAGGCTCCAGGCTCTGAGCCATCAGCCCAGAGCCCGACGCGGGGCTCAAACTCACGGACCGCGAGATCGTGACCTGGCTGAAGTCGGACGCTTAACCGACTGCGCCACCCAGGCGCCCCACCCAGAATCTTTAAAAAGACTTATGTGCGTCATGAAAATACTTGTGGATATAAATTAGTAAACTTGTTTGCCCAGAGAACTTGCCATTTATTATTAATGTTGTAGGAATCCCAGGTTCTACTGAACTCAGTTTTAGAAATGCTGTTTTATGAAAACATTTGTGTCCCCTAAATTGGAAATATTTCTATTTGCATGAGATTCTCAAAGAAAACACCCAAAGTTACTTTCCCGGTGCATGTTGTATGCCATATTTTCTGTTAAAAATAAGCAACTGGGGTGCTTTGGTGGCTCAGTTGGTCAAGCCTCTGACTTTCAGTTTGGCTCAAGTCATGATCCCATGGAACAGCACACAGCCTACTTGGGATTCTCTCTCTTCCTTTGCCCCTCCACCACTATCACTCTTTCTCTCTCTCTCAAAATAGATATACTTGAATAAAATAAAATAAAATAAAATAAAATAAAATAAAATAAAATCATAAAATAAAATAAATAAAAATAAGCAAATTATGTTTAAGAATCCTTGCAATATCAAAGGGTACAAACAATGGAATGCTATCAATGTCAAAATAGTGCTTCAAAAGAGGGATAATAATTGGAGAGCATTAGAGCTGTTGCCCCAACCATAGCCCACATTCTATAGGTTGATAATCAAAGAACATCCTGAGATTTATGATAGTCATAGTTGTCATACACAGTAGGTGGGTCAATTTTTTATATACCATATACAACTTGAACCTGTGTCTGGGCTCTCAATGCCTTGTTCATGAGATCTAGCTGAATGAACCAGAATCTAGGAAAAAAGGAATTTTGATGATAAAATTTCATTTTCTACTCTAGCAAGGATTAACTCCATTATTTCTCTTACTGTACTAGGAGTATCTTAAGGAATACCATGTATTGTCTTTCCTAGTGGTGAAGAAATGAGTTGAATTACCTCTCACATATATAAGCAACCACTGCATCCCATTTATATTACTTATTTACTTAAAAAAAGTTACCTTATGGACTCTTTATAATAGAAAGAATAATCAAGACTTTAGTGATATAGAAAGGAAAACAACCCTCCCTTAAAGCCACAAGACTCAGGTTTGAGTTCTAAATAAGGTATGCAATGGTTACATGTCAACTTCTCTATGTTTTGTTGGTTTCCTCATTGATGAAATGGTGAAAATAAAACCTGCCCTGAAGTACCAAAGAGATGTTTTGGAAATTAAATGCAACATACTTCAGGAAAAGTATAAAGTACTAAAACATTTCCAATGCCACTAAATATGCTTCTAACTTAAATTTTCTTTCATGATGTCACGATTGAGGAATTTTAACTTACCTCAAGTGAGCAAAATATACTTTATATATTCTGTATCCATTCCTATCCACTTAGTGACATTAAAGTTCATAAAATAGAAAACGAATCTTGATTAGAATAAATCTACTTGAAATAGTTGTATAACACTTTTTATAGATGTATTTTAGCATAAACATGGATTGCTTTGCTTTTCTGTTTCATTTTCTTTAATTCCAGTCCAATGATATTTTTATCATTTAACAAATCTGATGGCAAAGTTTTGTCTTTCTCGCCTGAACAGCTATCCATCTGGAAAAAAAAATAGTTTTTAAATCACTGTTTAATCCTGAATCACACAACAGTGGGTTCCAAATTACAGACATCTTATGTGGAGTGAGTTATTTTATAGGTATTGGAATTTCCTTTCAAAATACAATTTTCATGACAAATTCAAAATCCAATCTACTGAAAAAAAAAAGCCATTGCCAACAAACAAAACAAGACATTTCTGTAAAACCACACCTTATTTTCATACTAAATTTGAAGTTGAATAACCTGTAGGCAACATTTTCTCAACACCAGCTATGTGTAATATATATATTTAAAAATATATCAGATTTTCCCAATAGGGAGTGTGTGTGTGTGTGTGTGTGTGTAACCAGAACACTTTTATTATAGAATCATGACTATATTAATTCACTTTAATGTCTAATAGAAACAATATTACAACTAAATTTAATTAGTAAATTTTTGTATAGAATTTCTGAAATATGTAATTAAAAAAGGCAATTTGAATAAATTTATATAAACAACACCCATAACTAAAATTTCCTAATCCAATTATATGGTTGGTGGCCATCAATACAGTTTTAAGAGTTAAAGATATTACATTTACCATGATTAGTTGTTTCTGATTTTCTTTAAATTAAGTAATCTATTTAGATTTTAAAACATTTTTTAATGTATGATATTGGGAAATTATTAGAAATACAAGTAAGAAACCTGATTTTATAACTCCTTCAACCAGAAGCAATATCACATTTACACACCCTTAAACACACTTAACAAATTTGAAATAATACCAAATAAATCACTTTATCTTGCATTTAATATTGTTTTCCTACAATTAAATCTTATAGACAGTTTGCAATGTCTATACTTTTCTGAATATTTCAAATCTTAATTATTAATTTATTATGACATTTATTATATTTTAATTTTCCCTTTCATAATTATTACTGGTATGGGTGATCAAGGCGAAATATCTTCTTATCCTTCTGAAACAGATGTATGTTTGCATACAGAGTTTATATTTTCAGATAAATATTTTTTACAGTAGAGCATATATATAAGCTTTTAATACCAACAACAGTTGAAAAAAAGTATGAAATGTGTGAACTGGAATTGCCCTCAAAGCATTGAGAGAGTATGAATTTTCTTCTGTCATCTCACCTCAAACTATAAGGTTCCCAGTCTGGTGGGGCAGAATAAAGTCATTGTGACAAACTGCAAAGCAGGGATTGTAAAGGATTTAGGTAAAATTGTTGCTTTTACAATGTATTTTTCAAATGAATTACCTCTCTTAGAAGAGTGATACAGATGAGAATAAAACATGAGGACCAATAGGTAGGAATGACTTATGACATCATGCCATGTGGGGACTTAGGAAAGGGAGTGAACCTCCATTTAACCTCCTCTCTGGCTCTTGTGTGTCTTAAGAAAAAAAAAAAAAAAGTGCCAAGGTAGTTTCGTTTAACTAGCTGATTTCAAATAGTTCCTTGAGGCTGATTTTATAAAATTTCTCTGATATTTTATGGTTGTACAGTTTTATGAGCACCAAAAATGCCACAAACCTCAGAAATGGCATATCATTTCACAGGAACATCTTTTCTTAGGATCAAGATGAAGCTAAGTTACTGACTCCTGAACTCTTTTATAACAGTCTCACTTGGGTTTAAATTTCACCAGACTACCTAACATGACCATTAGTTCCGTGTAATATTATCCTGAGTACTTTTATTATAGATCTTCATTATTTAAATGTTTCTCTTTTTCTGAGCAAATAATCTATGACCTATATGTAATACAGAACTTTCAGGTGTCTGTCTACTAAATTAAATGCTTAGCAATTTCATCTCTAAGCACCGTGAAGTTACCCTTCAGAAGGCACTAATCATACAGGCATTGGGGATTGATACTCCAACAAGAGAACATTATTTTTATACCAGGATACTAAGCAATTTTAAAAAATCTAAAATCTTACTACTGTATGCGAAAGTTCAGTAACTGCACGATTACCACCAGATAATATTGGCAGAGTAGAATAAACACTAGTGTGAGTGTCTGATGTATTCTGGTACATTTAATATGTTCCATACCAAAAACCACACAGGACATGATATTAGAAAAGGCCTAATTTTCATTTTGATCCTTGAAAAAGTAATAGGGATGCTGATGTTTTCCAGGTTTTAAAATATTTCCTTTAGAATCGAGTCCATTTTTCCACATTCTATATTTTTTAAAAAAATTTCAGCAGAGCATGTGATATCCACAATGGATGCAATTTCCTTTATTATAAGTAAAATCACTCCTGTTGAGATCTTAAGGACACTTGAGCACTTTTGCTTTCCATGAGAGAGCAATAATTGCTCATCTTAAACCTTACCACTGCCATTGATGACAAAAAGACAATCTCTAGATACGACCCACAATGCTTTCACCAAGTTGAGTTTTCCAAAAGATGATATGAATTGCACAAGCATATTATTGTGGTTCGCGTTGAGAAGCAAAAAGCTCACACAAAAGGCTGAAGAGGGAATCATTTTAACTTTAAGTAGAAAACTATTATTATCTCTATACAGGATTCCAATTAAGGAATATCCAAGAGAAAAGAAGACTGGTAGAGACGGTAATAAACATTTCAGATTAGTTTTGTATATTGAGCTACATGTTGAACAAGTAAAAATAATGAGCCTGAACCACATCCCATAAATTTCATAAAGATTATTTTCCTAGTTAGTCAATTTAAGTAAAATGGAGCTATGAAAATCAAGTGACTTTAAGCTGATAACACCAAATTATTTTGTCCTTAAGTACATGAGGAAAATGTGTATCTTTGCATTTTACATTAGTGAAGCGGGGTGAAGAAAAAAGCACAAGACGGTGGAAATTGCCTAACTTTTATCTACTGGCCTGGGAAGATATGAATGAAGTGCCATTCCTAGCCAATTATCATATAGTAGGTACATAAACTAAGGCACTATAAACAGTCTTTATAGGTGGGTAATAACAGTATCAGCAACTATAATTATAAACAATTATAACAATGTACCTCTTCATTAAGAGGCAGACCTTTACTAAGTATTAGTCATCTCATTTAATCCTCTGTGTAACCCAGCAAGAACATATAATTAACCACATTTTACAAATAAAATCATTCGGTTTAATATGTGCTCATACTGAGGTAACGAGTAAGTGACTGAAGTCAGGATTAGACCCTGAGCCAGTTTTACTATGATTTGTTTTTTTATCCAAGTATAGCAAGCTGATTTTCAGAAAGAATAGCATGTGTATCAAAGCACACAATGATTTTCTTAATTAAGTTGATAGTTATGCAACCCTGTGAGGTAAATAACAATTATTATTCCTGTTTAGAAATAATACAAGAGAGATTTGAAGAGGTTGAGCTGGTTTCCAAAGCCACAAATCTGGCAATAGCTGAGGCAGGATTTGTATTTAGGCTTTCCAGTTTCAAATATAACATTGTTTCAAATATGCTTCAGAACAGTGATTCTCAACTTTTCTTTAATACAGCTATTACTCTTTCAAAAATCTGTGGCCTACCATGGTGGAGGTAAAAGATACAAGCTTTCCAGAATAGAATTTATATACTTGCTGATATTTTAATAATATATTTAATACTTAGGATTTTATGATTTACAAATCATAATAATGTTGGAATGTAGTTGACTGTTATAACTTTTAAGTCTAAGCAAATATACAGTTCACTCTTTGTTCAGCTATGTAATAATACCATTGAGTTTGCATTTTTAACTATGTTAATATAAATAACAGAAAAATGGTGTTTGAAATCCTACCTGCATTTATTATAGTAATATAGTTCCCAGTAATTGCATGTTACAAAAATTAGTCACTATAGTACATATATTCTGTATTTATTATTTGATCCTATAAATAACTTAGTATTCTAAGGTATTGATAACCCCATATTCACAAGAGGAAAGTGCTACTAAAAGAAATTATCTTTGTTGTTGAATGTCAAATAAGTGACAGAACCAATTTGAACGGGTTCTTTTGTTTATATATAAATATATATATATATATACACACACACACACACATATATATATGTATATATATACACACACACACATATATATGTGTATATACATATATATATATATATATATATATATATATACGTATATATATTTGAGAGAGAGAGAGAACAAGTCGGGGAGAGACAGAGAGAGAGGGAGAGAGAAATCTCAAGCAGGCTCTATGCTGTTTAGCATAGAGCCTGATGTGGGGCTCAATCCCAGGAACTGTGAGTTTATGACCTGAGCCAAAATCAAGATTCAGATGCTTAACTGACTGAACCACCTAAGTGCCCCTGAACTGATCATACTATGCTATCTGGGCCAAAATAGAAATTATCTCTATTAGACAATATTTCACTAGGACATATTTGAAAGTATAATAACTGAAACAAAGAGTGTAAATTTCAAAGGAAAAGTAGTGAAGAGTGAGAATTTTAGCCTTGCTGAATAGAGATAAGCAGAAGAAGCAGTGGAAAATCATGTAGCATGACAATCCATTCATGAAATCTGACTGACAACTCAGTCCATGCTTGTCTGCAGAATGTGACTCTGATCATGAGGCTCTCAAACCCAGTGTGTTTGACTCTTCATTCATTCTTAGCTAACAGTCTCATTTTCCTTCCAAGACCATATTCCCCAGTATTCTCCATATGAAAGTAATTTTACCTTTTTTGATATATTTTCTAGCACAATGTATTTAGCAGCTATTTTTCGAGCAAATATCATTTCATTACATAGACATTTTGGACTAGAAAATATTTTTCCCTTTACGGTATGCTTCCCATGATGCTAAGAAAATCAAATGGTAAAATATGAATGAATTAATAGAAATATGCTTTGCAGCTCACTTTGTTATTAAGTCACTATACAAAACATACCTGAAATTTAAATTTTCAGAATTTTCACACACATAAATCATTGTTCATGAATAGTATTTTTCCTATTTTCCAATTATGTAAATATCAAGCCTCTATACCAGTGCCATGCTGTTATCCCTTATTTATTTTTTAAAAGTATTCTGATACTCAAATGAGATATTAACCAAATCACATCACATATTTTCAAGTGATACAATGGAACTTCATACTTAACATTTTTAAAAGCTACATATTCATTTTACTGAGTACTATGAGCTATATAAAGTGTGGCCTTTTTATATTTTGAACGAAAGTTTGAGTTTTCAAATTTCTTCATGTTTTGTCCTAAATCTACATTTTGCAGTTACTCCAACTACTGGACTCTGGTAATATAAACTCTACCATTAGTTGTGCATTAAAGATGGCTAATATCATGACTATCATCAACTGATAGTGGATGCCCAGAGTGCTATGTTGAGAAAGACTGAAGTTGTATCCAATTAAGAAGATTGCTGTGATAGGTGAGTGATACTGTCTAAAAGCAAGGAATAAGGAAAGTATAACATTTGTAACTCATTCCTGAAAATGAATTTGTGGAAGTTTTTGGTCTGCAAACTTTATTTTCATACCACTTCTGTTGGGTGATCAAAACAAGTTAACCATATAAAAAAGATCAATTTAAATTAAGTGCCCCACGATGAGACATATTTTGATCGGGAATTACTTCAGCCTGTGAAACTTGAGTTTTTGCTATTATTTGTTATGTTTGTTTGTTTAACCAACAATAAACATGCCTCCACATTTGGCCTATTCAAGGAACCCAAAGAGGCCAGTATAGTTGAGTAATTAAGAGATAGAAAGGAAGGAGCTCTCTAATGCGACCAAGAGGTAGATAGGAGCATAATTTAAAGTATCAGAGACTAATATAAAGCTTTAAGTAGATTTATGTTGATAAGGGCCATGACCTGACTTATATTAAAAAAAAAAAATACTGCTAGTCACTTTGAACAAAGTGGAGTATATTGACTCAAGCACAAATCAAGAGTCTATAACCATAATTTAGGTATTCTAATTAAAAATAACTCTGGTTCCAGACATTTAAGGAAACTGTCAA
Organism: Lynx rufus; assembly: GCF_022079265.1. Classification (NCBI taxonomy): domain Eukaryota; kingdom Metazoa; phylum Chordata; class Mammalia; order Carnivora; family Felidae; genus Lynx; species Lynx rufus. The sequence goes on along the minus strand of NW_025814824.1, from coordinate 37,465,147 downwards.
AACACTAGAACATCATTAAGTTATTGGCACATATACTTCGGTGGCTACATACAAAAAGGAACACATACATTTCTTTTTTTTTTTTGAACACACACATTTCAAAAGCAGTTAAGAAACAGTCAAAACACAGTCAACAACCACCAAATATTTAGTTTTTCAACAAAAATTGAGACAAAAAGTACAGCTTATATACAAGAAAAATAAATTTAGTAGATATTATTCTTGAAGAAATCTAGGTGTTGGAATCAATAAATAAGGACTTTAAATACACTATCTTAAATATACTGTAATTGGTAAAGCAGCCCCCAAACAGCTATATGGAACAAGGAGAATAATCTTTCACTAAACAAAGAATATCAAAAAGGAGACATAAAAAGAAATTAAATTGAAGTTCTGGAGCTAAAAAATACAATCACTAAAGGAAAAAAGTTACTAGAAATGTTGATCAACAGATATGGAGGGGCAGGAGAAAGAATAAGAAATCTTTAAGATAGGTCAAGTTAGACTGAGTCTGAGGAGTAGAAAAGGAAAATAATGAAAAAAAAAAAACACAACAGAATCTAAGAGTTCTTGGGACACCATAAAGTACACCAACATATGCTTGATGGGAGTCTTGGAGGCAGAGAAGAAAAAGGGATTAAATTTTTTTTGTATAAATAAGGTCTTAAAACTTCCCAAATTTGATGTAAGATATGAATCTACACCTACAAGAATATCAATAAACTTCAAAAATAAATGCAACCCAAAGAATGGGAGAAGACATTTGCAAGTGACATATCTGATAAAGGATTAGTATCCAGTATCTATAAAGAATTTATCAAACTCAGGGCAGCTGGTGGCTCAGTTGGTTAAGCATCCGACTCTTGACTTTGGCTCAGGTCATGATATCATGGTTTGTGGGTTCTAGCCCCATGTTGAGCCCTGTGCTGACTGTACAGAGCTTGCTTGGGATTCTCTCTCTCTCTCTCATTCTCTCTCTGTCTCATGCTCTCTCTCTAAATAAAGAAATAAACTTAAAAAAATAACATCAAACTCAACACCGAAAAGCAAACAAACAAACAAACAACAACAAAAACCCACAAAAACCAAATAATCCAGTTAAGAAATGGGCAGAAGTCATGAATAGACATTTTTTCAAGGAAGGCATCCAGATGGTGAACAGACACATGAAACGATGTTCAACATCACTCATCATCAGGGAAATACAGATCCAAACCATGACACAATACCATCTCACACCTGTCAGAATGGCTAAAATTAACAACACAAGAAACAGAAGATATTGGTGAAGATGTGGAGAAAGGGGAACCCACTTACACTGTTGGTGGGAATGCAAACTGATGCAGCTGCTCTGGAGAAGAGTGTAGAGGTTCCTCAAAAAATTAAAAATAAATTACACTATGACTCAGCAACAGCACTACCAGGTATTTACCCAAAGAATATAAAAATGTTGATTTGAAGGGGCACATGAGCCTCAATGTTTGTAGCAGCATTATCAACAATAGCCATATTGAAATATATAATAGAATAGAATATTACTAGGCCATCAGAAAGAATGAAATCTGGCCATTTGCAATGACGAGAATGGAGCTAGAGTATATTATGCTGGGCAAAATAAGTCAGTCAAAGAAAGACCTATATATGATTCACTCATATGTGGAATTTAAGAAACAAAACAGATGAACATAAGGGAAGGGAAAAAAAGAGAAGGAAGCAAACCGAAGAGACTCTTAACTGGTTTCTGGAGGGGAGGAAAGTGGGGGATGGGATAAATGGGTGATGGGTATTAAGGAGGACACTTGTGTTGACCACTGGGTGTTATAGGTAAGTAATAAATCACTAAATTCTCCTGAAACCAATATCACACTATATGTTACCTAACTGGAATTTAAATACCAATTTGAAAAAAAAAAACTTCAAAAATAAAATATTCAAAGGGATTCACATCTGGAAGCCAAGAAGAATGAGAAAAATCTTGAAAGCAGAAAGAAAGAAGCGATTTGTTACATACAAATGATCTTTATGAATATTAACAGCAAATTTCTCTTCAGAAAACATGGAGGAACAGCAGGAAGATGGGAGAGTGGTGATATATTTAAGGTGCTGAAATGAATACTAATAATCAATACATCTGTATATGACAAAACTCTTCAAAAATCAAGGAAAAATTGAGATGTTATCATTAAAAATAAAAGAGCTAGTCATCAGTATCCCTACCCAAGAGAAAAGTTAAAGGGAGTAGTGCAGGATGAAATAAAGGATACTGTGTAGCAAGTAGAATCCACACAAAGAAATAAAGAGCAGGATAATGTAACTACATAGCAAAAAATAAAAGCTAACTGTCTTGCACTTTGGAGCTCCTTTCTTTATCCCTACATGATTTAAAACATAAATATAAATTAATGGGCATAAAAGAGACAAAATTTATTTTTTTTACAATAAGAAAATAAAAGGAACTGAGAGGTAAAGAAGCTTAGTTTTTATACATTAATGTAATTAAGGTGATATTAGTTAAACTTGTTAGCTATAAAATTAAGTTGCTAATTATAGTCTCCAATGTAGCCACTAAAAATTAAGTAAAAATAAATACAGAAAAAGCAGTCATAAGGGAATCAAAATGGTAATCATAAAATAAGGCAGTGATGGAGGAATTAAAGAAAAAAATAATAAGATATATAGAAAAAGCAAAATGGCAGGGGTAATTACTTTCTTATCAACAGTTGCTTAATATAAAGAGATTAAGCCATTCAATCAAAAGGCAATTGGATGAATAGAGCTAAGGATTCAACTACATGCTGTCTACAACAGACTGACTTGATTAAGACATAAAATGTAAAAATATGGAAAATGATATTTCATGCAAATAATATAAAAAGAGAGTGAGGTGAATATAATATTTTCAAAAACACTAAACTTTTAAAAGTTGTATTAGAAGGCAAAGATGAACATTATGTATTGTTAAAAGGGTCAGTTAAGAAGCTATAAGTACATACACACACACACACACACACACACACACACGCACACAGCCCCCTAATATGTATAAAGCAAAACATGCCAGAATTGAAGGGAGAAATAGTTCTACAATAATAGCTTGACACTTCAATATGACACTTTTCAATAATGGGTAGAACAAATAGGCAGAAATTTAATAAAGATATGGAAAACCTTAACACCACTATAAACCAATTAGACCTAACAGACCTATAGAACATTTGACTTGACAACAGCAGGATATGCATTCATCTCGGATGCACATAGAATACCATCAGCAATAGAGCATAATGTAAATCTCGATATATTTAAAAATATTGAAATCAAATTATCTTCTCTACTGTGAGATCCCATTTGAAATAACAGAAGAAAAACTGAAAAACTAATAAATATGTGGAAATTAAACTTCATACTCTTAAACAATGTGCCAAAGAAGGAATTACAGAAGGGCATTCCAGCCCTTATCCTCCCATAAAAATGAACAGAATCCTGAGAGAAGCCTAGATTAAAATTAAGAAGCTGCAGCCACCCAGTGGAGCACAAAACCCAAGGATAGCTGCTTAAAAAAAAACAAATAGCCCAGTACATTACATGTGTCATCCTGTTCACCATCCCAGAACAGCTCAGCTCAAGAAGAATACCCTCAGCTATGATCTTATTCGTGGGAAAATGTAGAGAAGGAGAATCTCTGCCATTTCATCCATGCTGACCACAGCAGACAGAATTGCCCAGCGGTTCTATATTGCTACGTCTTTTAAGAACAGCAGCCATTGTTGCTCACCTCTCTCCCCTCCGAGACCTTACTACTAAGAGGAATCCTTCAGGCAATGATGTTACCAAATGGGAGAAAATGAGAATAGAAGGACCCCAACATCCATCAGCACTAAAAAAACCAGAAGTGCTGCCATCACTGCAGATACCGTAACTTTAGTAATCAAGAATCCCTGAAATATTTATGGACACTGATCTGTGATGGAGCTGTTCAGAATCCATGCAACTGTGCATTCATGGAAATGGAGCTGCTGCACAGCACACAACCAGTACCCTTGCACCAACCCAGAGTCAGTCCATAAAATCTGGAAGAGGCAACTACTTATTCATATAAGCAGAAATCAATTCAAAGGTACAAGTAACATGAAAAACAAGGAAACATGACATGACTGAAGGAACACAATAAATTTCCAGCAAGTGACTGCAAATAAGGATGTACAAATTATCTTACAAATAATTCAAGATAATGATTTTAAAGGATCTAAGCAAGCTAGGTAAACAATTCAATGACATTAGAAAATTAAACCCTGAACAAAAAGAGAAATTCAACAAAGAGATAGAAACAATTAGTAAAAAAAGATATTCTGGAGCTGAATTATGCAAGGAATAAAATGAAAAGTGTTATGTAGAGCTTCAGCAGTATGTGTGGTCAACCAGAAGAAAGAATATGAACTCAGACATGTCATGTGAAATTATTCACTTAGAGGTAGGTAAAACTAAAAAGAATAAAAGAGTGAAGAAAGCCTACATCAATACTGAGAAGCTCACAGATGAAGCAATATTCATATCATAGGAATCTCATTTGGAGCAGAGAGAGAGAGAGAGAGAGAGAGGGAGAGAAGGGCAGAAATCTTGCTTAATTAAATCATGGCTAAAAACTTACTAATCTTGGGGTGTCTGGGTGGTTCAGTCAGTTGAGCATCCAACTCTTGATTTTAGCTCAGGTCATGATCCCAGGGTCATGGATCCAGCCTTCATTGGGCTCTGCACCAAGCGTGGAGCCTGCTTAAGGTTTTCTTTTTCTCTCTCTCTGCCCCTCTCCCTCTGTGCTTGCTCCTGTCTGTCTGTCTCTCTATATAATTAAATGTAAACTAAATTAAATTAAATTATTAAATTAAACTTACAAATCTTGAAAGGGAAATGAATTCCAGATTCAGGCAGTTCATAAAACTCCAAATAGGATCAGTCCAAAAAAGGAAACACCTGGACACATTATAATAAAATTGTCAAAAATCATGGACCAAAAACTTTTCTGAAAGCATCAAGAGAAAAATGACTCATCACATACAAGGCCCTCTTCCCCACCACCTCCATAAGACTATGATTGGATTTCTCAGCCAATTGGAAACTTATGCAGGTCAGGAAAGATTGAGATTATATATTTCAAATAATAATTGGGGAAAAAACCCTGCAAACCAAGAATATTATACCTACCAAAATTATCTTTTAAAAATGAGGATGAAACAGTCTTTTTCAGACAACTAAAAACAGGGATTTCAACATCAATATACCTGTCTTACAATAAATGCTTAAGAAATATCTTCAATTGAAAAGAAAACAAACTAAATACCAATGCAAAAAGAATCTGAAAGCATGTCACTCTACTAAGGTAAACACATAGAAAAATACAAAATAATGAAACATTGTAATGGTAGTGAATAAATTACTTTTGATCTTAGTATAAAAGTTAAAGGACAAACATTTGCTAGTGGATACACAATATGCAAAGAAGCAACATTTACTAAAAAGTAGAAAGGGAGACTACAAAAGTAGAGTTTTTATAAGCTATTAAAATTAAGATGCTATTGCTTTATTGGTGAATGACATCAGCATCAAGGTGATGCATCATTCCTCTTCTCTCTCTGCTTTAACAACTAAATGGGCATCTATAACTGAATAAAAGTGTCTATACACATTGCATAAGACACTCAGGAGGTTTCTACCAACTTGTGTATCTGAAAGTGTGCCGATAAGACCTCAGTGAGGGCTATGAGTATGAAGAAGTCAGTGAGCCTGTCCCACCCTAATCTGCCACGATCAGGAAAAATAGAAACTGAAGAGTGAAAAACTGCATGAATACCCATGGGTGAGACTTTGAGGAGCTCTAATCTGCCTGAGGGAAGAATCTGAAACACCATCTGCATGAGATAGAGATGTGTTTAGACACAGAGGAGAGGGAAAACTTGCCAAGGTGGCCCACTTACTAGGACAACATTGCAAGGGGCTTTATTTTGCTGGCAGTAGCAGCAACTCTCCCATGTCATAGTTGGAAGGCAAAAGTGATAAGTGTCTGTCTGGCTGCACCAGTTGTAAGGCCATGGCAGCAAACACTAGTTTCTCTCCAGCAGACCTACATAACTTGGGTCAGGAAGAGGACAATGAAGAAGACAGATAAGAATACAAGAGGGTGTTGACAAGAAGATGTGGTATATGTTTATATTATACAATGGAATACTAATCAGTGATCAAAAAGAATGAAATCTTACCATTTTCAACAACATGGAAGGAACTAGAGTGTATTATCCTAGGTGAAATAAGTCAGTCAGAGAAAGACAAATATGATTTCATTCACATGTAGAATTTAAGAAATACAACATATGAACATAGGGGAAGGGAAGGAAAAATAAGATATAAAAAAAGGGAGGCAAACCATAAGAGACTGGAGGGAAGGTAGGTAGGGAGATGGGCTGAACAGGTGATGGCCATTAAGGAGGGCACTTGTTGGGATGAGCTGTGGGCTCTACCATTCCCGCCCCCCTTGGCCCCAGTCCACAACAACCACTTCTCCATCTTCTCTTCCCTTGTCCCCCCCCAACCCCCCCATCTGGTTGCTTCCTTGGAGATCCCCCACTCCCTCTCCTTCAGATCCAGGCCCTCAGCTCACCATGGGTGGTTCTCCCACCAGGGAAGAGAGACCCAGACGTGAGATGCATAGTGACTACCTGGATGGGCTTAGGAGCCTATTTGAGGGAACTCCCTGCCCCTTTCCTCGGGCTTTGATACTTTTCCAAGCCCCCCGGACCTTTTGCCCTTCCCCTACCACACCATCAGGAGATCTGAATATAAAGGACCACCTGGCTATCATGTATGAGAGACTAAGACAAGAGCTCCCCAATCTCTTCCTTCACTCCCACGACTATACTCTCTATTCATCGGGTGTGGAATTTATCAATGAGATCCTGAACATATGTACCAAGGGCTGGACATGGTACATTCTGTCACTGACCATCTGCCACTTTCTGGCCTGGAACTATTTTTCACAGCTTCAGTTGGAGGTTCTACAGCTGACCTGCAACCCAGAGAATTAGACCCTGCAAGCCTGCTGGTGGCTTGTGGGGCTGCCCATCCACATAGTCTTTCTGCATTTCTATAAGTGTGACAAGGAAGAGCTTTACCAGACCTATGTTGCCATTGCCTAGACAAACTGTTGGTGTTGTTTGAGTTCTTTACATATTTTGGATATTAAACTCTTATTGGATATATCATTTGCATATATCTTTTCCCACTCAGTGGGCAGCCATTTTCTTTTGTTGATGGTTACCTCTGCTGCACAAAAACTTTTTTTTTTTTTTGGTGTAGTCCCACTAATTTACTTTTGCCTTTTCTTCTCTTGCCTGAGGACACATGTCTAGAAAAATGTTGGTAAGTCTTACGTCAAAGGGATTACTACCTATATTTTCTTCTAGAGTATCAGAAAACTGTAATACTGTGTTAGAATGATGTGTTAATCACTTGACTATAATATAAAGGTGAAAAGAAAAGAGTATTGAAAAAATATAGCAATTATAATTTGTTAATGTAAATTGTGACATCAAAAATATAAAGAGGATGAGCAGACTTTGTAGACATGACAGAAGGTAAGTGATATTGGCTTAAAATGGACAGTTTTATCTATGAGAAGTTTTATGTAAGAATCATGGTAACCGCAAAGTAAAAAATTAGATTAAGATTTTGACATACAGGGGTGCCTGGGTGGCTCAGTCGGTTGAGCATCTGACTTTGGCTCAGGTCGTGATAGCGCAGTCTGTGAGTTTGAGCCCCGCATCAGGCTCTGTGCTGACAGCTCGGAGCCTGGAGCCTGCTTCGGATTCTGTGTCTCCCTCTCTCTCTCTGCCCCTCCCCTGCTCATGCTCGCTCTCTCTCTCTCTCTCTCTCTGTCAAAAATAAACATTAAAAAATAAATAAATACGAAATATGACATACAAAAAAAGGGGAGACAGAGCATACCACTATGTAAACCTATAAGTTGAAACTAAAAAAAATTCCTCAACCAAATATTAATAAACTGAAGCCAACGATATATCAAAACACTCACACACCACAATCAAGTGGGATTTGTTCCAGGGATGCAATAATGGCTAAACAATGTGAACATGATATATAACATTAATAAAATGAAAGATAATTATCATATGATCATTTAAATAGATGTATAGAAAGCATTTGAGAAAACCTAACATCCATTTATGATAAAAATATCAACAGAGAGGATATAAAGGGTTGCACATCAACATAATAACTGTCATATATGAAAATTCTACAGCTAACATCATACTCAGTGGTGCAAATCTGAAAGCTTTTCCTCTAATAGTAGCAACAAGACAAGGATGTCCAATCTTGCCACATTTATTCAACATAGTATTGGAAGTCCTTTCCACAGCAATGAGGAAAGTAAAAGAAAGAAAAGGCATCCAAATCAGAAAGGAGGATCTAAAACTATGACTATTTACAGATAACATACTATATAGAAAGCCTGAAAAATATACCAAAAACTGTCAATAGATGAATTTAATAAAGTTGTGAGAACTTCAACAAAGATAAAGAAAACAGGGAAAAAAATTACCTAACTGAAATCACAAGGTTGAAGAATGTAAGAATTGAACTAAAAATGCACTAGAAAGATTCAACAACAGACTCAATCAAGCAGGAAAAAGAATCAGTAAACCCAAAGACAAAACAGTAAATTCACCCAATCAGAGGAGTAAATAAAAAAACAAATGATAAAAAATAAAGATAGCTTGAGGGACTTATGAGACAACATCAAGCAGACTAACATTCCCATTATAGATATCCCCCGAAGAGAGAAAGAAAGAGATAGAAAACTTATTTGAAGACATAAAGGTTGAAAATTTTCCTAACCATGGTAAGGAAACAGGCATCTCGATCCAGGAATTCCAGAAAGCACAAATTCGATAAATCCAAAGAGACCCACACCAAGACAGACTATTAAAATATCAAAATTTAAAGATAAGAGAACATTAAAAACACCATAAGGAATATAGTCAATGGTATTATAATAATTGTATGGTTACAGGTCATAGTTACTATAAGCATACCATAGCAAATAAGATTGTCAAATCACTATGTTGTATACCTGAAACTAATGTAACATTGTGTGTCAACTATACTTTAATTAAAAAACAGCAAGAGATGGGGGTGCCTGGGTGGCTTAGTAGGTTGAGCACCAGACTCCAGATTTTGTCTCAGGTCATGATCTCACACTCATGAGACTGAGACTCATGTTGGGCTCCACACTGTGTTTGGAGCCTGCTTAAGATTTTCCCTCCCTCTCTCCTTCTTTCCCTCCCCGACTTCTCTCTTTCTTTCTCTCCTTCTGCCCCTCTTTCCCACATGATCTCTCTCTCTAAAGTAAAAAATAAAAAGCAGCAAGAGAAAAACAACTTGTTACATCCAAAGAACCTTTATACAACAATCAGAAGATTTTTCAGCAGAAATTTTGCAGAATGAATTGGCATAATATATACAAAGTGCTGAGAAGCAAAAATAAATAAAACTTTCTAACTAAAAATACTCTACCCTGCAAAGTTATTCAGAATTAAAGGAGAGGTAAACTTTTCCAGACAAGCAAAAGGTAAAGGAGCTCATCATCAATAAGCCAGTCTTGTAAGGATTAAAGTGATTTCTTTAAGCTGAAAAGAAAGGGTGCTAATTAGTGACAACAACAAACATATGGAAGAATGAATCTCACTAGAAAGGTAAATATATAATAAAAGTCATATATTACACTTATAAAATTATTATAAAGGTTAAAAGACAAAATAGTAAAAACAACTATTACTACAATTAGGTAAGGCATTTATAAGATAAAAAGATGTAAAATGTAATATCAAAATTTAAAACATGGGGCAGAGAAGTAAATATGTAGATCTTTAGAATACAATCAAACTTAAGATTTTATCAACTTAAAACAGACTCTTATACCTTGTTATGGTATGCTCATGGTAATCACAAAGCAAAATCCTAAAGGAGATACACAAAGAGAGAGGAATCTAAGCATACCACTAAAGAAAGTCGTCATACCACAAAGGAAGAGAATCAGAAAGAAGAAAAAGAGAAATTACAAAACAGCTGGAAAACAATTAACAAATGACTATACATACCTATCAAATATTACCTCAAATGTAAGTGGACTCAATTCTCCAATCAAAAGGCAGAGAGTGGCTGAATGGATAAAAAAAAAAAAAAAAAAAAAAAAAAAAGAAAGACCCATCTATATACTGCCTACAAAGATTCATGTTAGCTGTGATGCCCCACAAATAATGAAAGTGAAAGTGGAAAAAGAGATTCCATGTAAACAGAAATCCAAAGAGTGCTGGGACAGCCATACTTGTATCAGACAAAATAAAGTTTAAAATAAAGGCTGCAATAAGAAACAAAGCAGGACATTACATAATAATAAAGGGGTCAATCCAACAAGAGGATATAACATTTGTATATATTTATGCACCTAAAATAGGAGAACATATGTGTGTGTGTGTGTGTGTGTGTGTGTGTGTGTATGTATAAAGCAAATATTAATAGACCCAAAGGTGAATAGAAATACACTAATAGTAAGGGACTTTATTTTGTTTAATGTTTTATTTTATTTATTTTGTGAGAGAGAGAGAGAGAGAGAGAGAGAGAGAGAGAGAGATCTGAGGAGGGATAAAGAAAGAAAGAGAGGGAGAGAGTATCCTAAGCAGGCTCTAGACTGTCAGTGCAGAGCCCGACCATGAGACCATGACTTGAGCCAAAGTTGGATGCTCAACCAACTGAGCTACCCAGGTGCCCTGATAATAAGGGACTTTAATACCACACTTACATCAATTGATATATCATCTAGACTGAAACTAGATAAGGCAACTTCAGCCTTATATATACCTTAGACCAGTTTGACTTTATAAAGAATGTTGCATCCAAAGGAAACAATGTACATTTGTAAGTGGCTATGGAACATTCTACAGAACAGATAATATGTCAGGCCACAAAACAAGTCTTAAAAATTTTAAGAGGGCTGAAATGATATCTGGCATCTTTTATCACTATAATGGCATGAAAATAAAAATCAGTTTTGGGAAGGAAACTCAAAAATTAACAAGTGTGTACAGATTAAACAATATGCTTCTGAACAACCATGGGCTAAAGAAGAAATAAAAAAAAATATTTTGAGAGAAATGAAAGTGGAAATACAATATATCAAATTTTGTGGCATGCAGCAAAAGCATTTTTAAGAGGGAAGTTTATAACAGTAAATGCCTACCTCAAGAAATAAGAAAAAATCTCAAATACACAACCTAACCTAACCTCAAGTAGAAAAGGAACAAATGAAACCCAAAGTTAGTAGGAAGAAGGCAATAACAAAGATACAATCAGAAAAAAATGAAATTAGAGACTAAAAACATAATAGGAAAGAACAGTAAAACTAAGAGCTTTTTCTCTGAAAAGACAAACAAAAGGATGAGATTTTAGTTAGATGCACCAAGAAAATAGAGGGCTCTAGTAAATAAAACCAGAAATAAAAGACATTACAATGATATCACACAGATAAAGGATTATTTTTTTATTCAATATAATTTATTGTCAAATTGGTTTCCATACAACACCCAGTGCTCTTCCCAACAGGTGCCCTCCTCAATGCTCATCACCCACTTTCCCTTCTCCCCCACCCCCCGTCAACCTTCAGTTTGTTCTCAGTATTTAAGAGTCTCTTATAGTTTGCCTCCCTCCCTCTCTGTGACTTTTTTTTTCCCCTTCCCCTCCTCCATGGTCTTCTGTTAAGTTTCTCAGGATCCACATGAGTGAAAACATATGGTATCTGTCTTTCTCTGCCTGAATTATTTCACTTAGCACAATACACTCCAGTTCAATCCATGTTGCTCCAAATAGCCAGATTCATTGTTTCTCATGGCCAAGTAGTATTCCATTGTATTTATAAACCACGATTTCTTTATCCATTCATCAGTTTATGGACATTTAGGCTCTTTCTATAATTTGGCTATTGTTGAAAGTGCTGCTATAAACATTGGGGTACAAGTGCCCCTATGCATCAGTACTCCTGTATCCCTTGGGTAAATTCCTAGCAGTGCTATTTCTGGGTCATAGGGTAGATCTATTTTTAATTTTTTGAGGAAGCTCCAGTTTTCCAGAGCGACTGCACCCGTTTGCATTCCCACCAACAGTGCAAGAGGGTTCCCGTTTCTCCACATCCTCTCCAGCATCTATAGTCTCCTGATTTGTTCATTTTAGCCATTCTGACTGGTGTGAGGTGTTATCTCAGTGTGGTTTTGATTTGTATTTCCCTGATGAGGAGTGACATCGAGCATCTTTTCATGTGCCTGTTGGCCATCTGGATGTCTTCTTTAGAGAAGTGTCTATTCATGTCTTCTGCCCATTTCTTCACTGCTTGTTTTTCAGATGTGGAGTTTGGTGAGTTCTTTATAGATTTTGGATACTAACCCTTTGTCCAATATGTCATTTGCAAATATCTTTTCCCCTTCTGTTGGTTGACTTTTAGTTTTGTTGATTGTTTCCTTTGCAGTGCAGAAGCTTTTTTCTTGATGAGGTCCCAATAGTTCATTTTTGCTTTTAATTCCCTTGCCTTTGTAGAGTTCCAAGTGAGAAATTGCTGCAGCTGAAGTCAGAGAGGTATTTTCCTGCTTTCTCCTCTAGGGTTTTGATGGTTTCCTGTCTCACATTCAGTTTCTTCATCCATTTTGAATTTTTTTTTTTTTTTGTATGCTGTAAGAAAGTGGTCTAGTTCATTCTTCTGCATGTTGCTGTCCAGTTCTCCCAGAACCATTTGTTAAAGAGACTATCTTTTTTCTATTTGTTACTGTTTCTTGCTTTGTCAAAGATTAGTTGACCATACATTTGTGGGTCCAATTCTGGGGTCTCTATTCTATTCCATTGGCCTATGTGTCTGTTTTTGTGCCAATACCATACTGTCTTGATGATTACAGCTTGGTAGTAGAGGCTAAAGTCTGGGATTGTGATGCTTTCCTCTTTGGTTTTCTTCTTCAGTATCACTTTGGCTATTCGGGGTCTTTTGTGGTTCCATACAAACTTTTAGGATTGCTTGTTCTAGCTTTGAGAAGAATGCGGGTGTAATTTTGATTGGGATTTCATTGAATGCGTAGATTGCTTTGGGTAGTATTAACATTTTAACAATATTTATTCTTTGAATCCATGAGCATAGAATATTTTTCCATTTCTTTGTGTCTTCTTCAATCTCCTTCATAAGCTTTCTATAGTTTTCAGCATACAGATCTTTTACATCTTTGCTTAGGTTTATTCCAAGGTATTTTATGGTTCTTGGTGCAATTCTGAATGGGATCAATTTGTTTATTTCTCTTTCTGTTGCCTCATTATTGGTGTATAAAAATGCAACCAATTTCTGTATATTGATATTATACCCTGAGACTTTGCTGAATTCATGTATCAGTTCTAGCAGACTTTAGGTGGAGTCTGTTGGGTTTTTCACATAAAGTATTATGTCATCTGTGAAAAGTGAAAGTTTGACTTCATCTTTGCCAATTTTGATGCCTTTTATTTCATTTTGTCTGATTGCTGATGCTAGGACTTCCAACACTATCTTAAACAACAGTGATGAGAGTGGACATCCCTGTCATGTTCCTGATCTTTGGGGGAAAGCCAGAGATAGAATGGATTATAAGAGACCACAAGAACAGCTATATGGCAAAATATTTGAAAACCTTAAGAAATGTATAAAGTCTTAGAAACATACAGCCTACCAATACTGAACCATAAATAAATAGAAAATTGAACAGACTGATTATTAGTAAGGGTATTGAATCAGTAATCAAAATCTGCCAACAAATAAAATCCAGGAACAGATGGCTTTACTGATAAATTCTACGAAACATTCAAAGAAGAATTAATACCATTCCTTCTCATACTCATAAAGACAAGAAAAAAATGAGGAGCACTTCCAAACTCATTTTATGACGCCAGCATACCCTGAAATCAAAATCAGACATAGATATTACAAGAAGAAAATTATAGGCCAATATCTCTGGTGAACATAGATGTAAAAATCCTCCACAAAACATTAGCAAACAAATCCAACTATATATAAAAAAATCATACACCATAGTCAAGTGGGATTTACTTCAGTGATGCAAAGATGATTCATTATCTGCAAGTCAATCAATGTGATATAACACGTTAACAAAATGAGAAATAAAAATCATATGGTCATCTCAGTAGATGTAGAAAATCATTTGACAAAATTCAACATTCATCTATGATAAAAACTCTCAGTAAAGTGGTTATAGAGGAAAAATAGCTTAGCATAATAAAGGCCATATATGACAAGCCCACAGCAAACATCATACTCAACAGTGAAAGCCTGAGAGCTTTTCCTCTAAGATCAGAAAGAACACAAGGATGTTTGCTCTCCTCATTTTACATAGTATTGGAAGCCCTAGCCAGAGAAATTAGTCAAGAAAAAGAAATGAAAGGCATCCAAATTGGAAAAGAAGAAATAAAATGGTTACCGTTGCATATGACATGATATTATATATAGAAAACCCTCAAGATTCCACAAAAAAACTGTCAGAACTAATCAACAGATTCCATAAAATCAATATATATAAATCAGTTGCATTTTCATACACTAATAATATAACATTTTAAAAGGAAATGAAAGAAATATCTCATTCACAATAGCATCAAAAATAATAAATTTAATGAAGGAAAAGTCTCTACAACAAAACTGTAATATTTCATTGAAGGAAAGCAAAGACCTAAACACTATCCTCAAATCTGTATGGAACCACCAAAAACCCTGAATAACCAAAACAATAATGAGAAGAGAGAACAAAACTGGAGGTTCCATGCTCCCTGATTTCACTCTACGTTATAAAACTATTGTTATTCAAACAGCATGGTATTGGCATAAAAAATGACACCAGCATCAATAGAACAGAATAATAAGCCTAGAAATAAACCCATTAATATACAGTCAATTAATTTACCATAAAGGAGCCAAGAATATACGATGGGGAAAGGACAGTCTCTTTAGTAAATGGTGTGGGTAAATTGGATGACTATGTAACATTTTACACACACAAAATTAAGCCAAATTGATTTAAGACTTGAACAAAAAGACCTAAAACCATAAAAATCTTAGAAGAAAATATAGACAGTAAACTTTCTGACATAGATCCTGATGATGATTTATTGAATCTGACACCTAAATAAAACGAAAGCAAAAATATATAAATGAGACCACATCAAACTAAAAATCTCCTGCACAGCAACGTCATCTACAAAATGCAATGGCAACATACTAAATGAAAAAAAAAAGGTAAAACATATATCTGATAAGGAGTTAATGTCAAAATTTATAAAACACTCATAAACTCAATAGCAAATAATCTGATTTATAAATGGTCAGAGAATCATAATAGACAATTTTCTAGAACTCATGTGTATATGGCCAACAGGCATATAACAAGATGTTCAACATTGCTCATCATCAGGAAAAACTAAATCAAAACCACAATGAGATATCACATCACAACTGTTAGAATGTCTACTACAAAAAATAAAAATAAAAACAAGACATAACAAATGTTGTTGAGGATGGGGAGAAAAGGGGAAGCTTTGCACGCTGTGCACTATGGTGGGAATGTAAATTGGTGCATCCATTATGGAAAAAAAAATTATGTTTCTTCAAAATTTAAAAATAGAACTACCATATGACCCACAAATCCACTTCTGGAAATCTGCCAAAGAAAGAAAAAGAAAAAGAAAAAGAAAAAGAAAAAGAAAAAGAAAAAGAAAAAGAAAGAGAAAGAGAGAGAGAAAGAAAGAAAGAAAGAAAGAAAGAAAGAAAGAAGAAAGAACGGAAGGAAGGAAGGGAGAAAGAAAGAAAACAAAATAGTAACTCAAAAACTCTATGAACCCTTTGCTTATTGCAGCATTATTTACAACAGCTAACATATAGAAAAACCTTAAGTGTCCACTGATGGATGAAAGATGTGGTGTGTGTATATATATAATTATATAATATTTGTGGGGCTCCTGGGAGCCTCAGTTGATTAAGTGTTTGACTTTAGTTCAGGTCATGATCTTGCGGTTCGTAAGTTTGAGCCCCATGTCAGGCTCTGTGCTGACAGCTCAGAACCTGGAGCCTATTTCAGATTCTGTGTATCCCTGTCTCTCTGCCCCTCTCCCACCTGCACTCTGTATCTTTCTCTATTAAAAATAAATACACATTAAAAGAATTAAAAAACAAATATAATAATTGTACATATACACACACAATGTAATATTATTTAGTCATAAAGTAGATTGAAATCTTGATATTTATGACAAGAATGGCCAAATACAAATGGACAACAAGTATGAAAACTGTTCAATATCTCTATTCATCAGGGAAATCCAATGTTGGGAAAAGTGGATAACTACAAGTAAACAAATGAACCACTTCACTTCACATTCAAAAATTAACTAAAAATTAATCAAAAGTATAAATATAAGAAAGCTAGAAGTATAATATTTCTAGAGGAAAGGAGTAATTCTTCATGATCTTGGATTTGGCAATGATTTCCTAAGCTATATCACCAAAAGCACAACAACAACATTAAAAAGAGATCAATTACTATGAAGAGTGAAAAGACAACCTCCAGGACAGTAGAGAACATTTGCAAATCATGTATCTAATAACGGTTTAGTATTCAGACTCCATAAAGCACTATTCCACTCAATAACAAAATGAAAACCCAAGTAAAAAAATGGAGAAAGACTTGAAATGACATTTCTCCAAAGAAGATATACAAATGGCCAATAAGCACATGAAAATATGCTAAAAATGGTTTGTCATTTGGGAAATGCAAATTCAAACCACAATTAGATATAAGTTAACACTCACTAGGATAACCATAATTAAAAACCCAGAAAATAACAAGTCTTGGCAAGGAGAAATTGGAACCCTCATATATTGCTAGTAGGAATATAAAATGGTAATCCTTCTGTGGAAATCACTTCTGTGATTTTTAAATAATTAAAAAAACCCCACCAGATCCAACAGTTCCACTTTTACATATCTAAAATAATTTTAAAATATATTTAAACAAAACCTGGTACACAAATGTTTATAGTAGATTTTCTTTGTCATATGGCTGCTAATTGTCAGAATCACAATTTAAGCTCAGTTTTCCGCTATTGCCTGTACTGTTTCCATATTGGCACTCTGCTTCTTGTCACCTATTCATAAACAAACTATATAGGCTATTCCAGTCTCTGGATGTAAAATGATATTGTATTTGATAGCTACATTAAACAAAATTCTGTAATTCAGTCATTCTTCCTGGCTTTCAAACATTTCTGGTGGTAGTTGAGTCTGGGATTTAACAGCAGCAAATAATATTTCACAGGCTTGAAAAATGGATACTTTATAGTGGCGCCAAGATTTGTGCTGCACTGTAGCTGAGTGTTAAGAAAGCCTATTTACTCCAAATGGCAGAGAAAGAGCAGGCTAGGAAAAATATAACTACTGGAGGCAATAAATACAGTTTTCTATGAAATGTGAAGTTGTTGACACTGGGCAATTTAAAAGTCTAATGTTAAGATATTTTACTTTCTGACATCAGCTCAGATGTTAGGATAAAGCTTATTCAAACTATTATGAGTTTTACTGTATGTAAAATTATAAACCGATAGTAGTGTTTATTTATATGGCATACATTTATCCACTAGAGGTGTTATATACTATATTAGTAGTCTCAGAGGTGATCTTTGAGTAATTCTCAAACCTTAAATAATATTTTGCTGATTTACAGTTTAAGAAGTAGCATAGGAGATGCTATTATATATATCTACTTTCCCCATTTTTGAGTGAAAATGACAATATATTTTAAGGAAATAAAATGTTAACAATGAACATTCGTATAATTGAATATAAAAATGAAGGCTAGATCATATATTGAAAAATTAATAGAGTTTTAACTAATGAAAATTAGTTGTTCCCAAACTGAAAAGCTACCTGTGTCAAACTACCTTCATGTATTTATTTGAAGATAACTTTGCGTGTTAAACCTAAAACAAAACATTTTAGTGCAGAAGAAAAAAACAACATTTTATTTGGAGCATAAGCTAACATGATCAGAATTCTACAGCAGAGAAATTATTTGCCTATTTCTTGTGATTGCCTGTATATTTTCACCATCGCCATTTGTGGTATTGGGTGAGATTAATGATCTTGTGATTATGATTTAACAACTTCATATTTTATGAACTTAAAGATGGATGTCTATGAAGCTGTCTAGTTTTAATATTGCTTTCTTCTTAGAGGAACCCTATATACCATAAATAAATCAAAACAAATAAAGATTATAGGCAAATAATGCTTGTATACTCTCTTTTGATCATTTACTTAATATATTAAAATATTTATTGCAATATAATTCATCTCTAACATTTTTTTCTCATGCCTACTTTGACTTTTCTTAATGTCACAATTTTGGCAATTCTGTGTGCCGCTTGTGTTACTTTTCATGGATTTGTGTTTTACTTAAGATTAAATGATGTGCTCTGTGTGTATGTGTGTGTGTAGAGAGAGAGGAACGTGCATGCATACAGGAATGGAAAAATAGTCTAAAAATGATGTATTTCAGTATGACATAGTTCTACTCTAGGAGATAAGTACTATAATCTGTTTAATTTATACCATTTGGATAACTTTAGCTATGTGTATATGTACAAATATTAACATAATTTACATATTATTCTATAGTTTACATTTACTCATTCATACAATATCATGGGTATGATTCAATATCAGTGATTAAGGAACTCGTCATAGACTC
Source organism: Lynx rufus (assembly GCF_022079265.1). NCBI lineage: Eukaryota > Metazoa > Chordata > Mammalia > Carnivora > Felidae > Lynx > Lynx rufus. The sequence continues at coordinate 37,446,269 of NW_025814824.1, read as the reverse complement.
TAGGTCTAAAGTTCTCTTTTGTCTAGCAAAAGAGAGGGATGCAGGATTGAAAGTAAGAGATGGCTAATGTCCGGGAAAAGATAAGAGTCCCGAATAAGGGTCCTTGCCCTGTTTTGATTAGGATCAGAAGGCTCACAAACATGGCTATGGACGTGTGCAAAGAGACAATGAATCTGTGAACACTAACTCATGGATGTGAGAAAAGGGGGTCTTGAGGATATTTGTGGTTACGGGTTTGGGTTAATACAAAACAAAATCCAGGCGCCGGGCAGTCGGGAGGAAGGTTGTTTACAGCAAACATGAGGCAGCACTTCCTTTTAACTTAGCTAGCCTAGGGGATGAGACAGATAGGGGGAGTAAACTCAGGGTCCAAAACGTACCTTTTCTTTTGTTAACCATCTCCACTCTGGGCTGCTTTGCCTGCAGCGCAGCGGTCCATAGTCCAATTCACCAATTTACCTAACCTGGCCTATGAAAGCAGCTTTTCTGCTATAGTACTAAATTGGGGGTGTTTCTGCCCTGAATATCTAATCTTGTTTATTTCATATACAAATGTATTGGGCAACTTTGCACCGTTTCTATTTTAGTCCTTTACCTCTCCCTATCTATTCTGGGGGGTCTGCACCACTCTCTATTTTGGGGTGCCTTTGTTCCTCCCTAATCCTGGCACCTTTGTGCCTCCCTATTCTTGGGGTGTCTTTGCACCCCCCTCTTCTTGGTGGGCCAATCTGGTTTACCCAAACTCGGGTGTGAGCATTTTATGACTTTGTATTTCTTTATGCCTTGTTAACCCATTGGTGTAAGCCCAGGGGATTCCTAAGCTTATCCCCCACAGGAACTTAGTTTCATAACATTTTTATATTACTTTATGAATATACTATACTTTATATAAGCATTGATAATCATTACACTTATTCCAGTCTCTTAGTACTGCAGATGCTGCTTCCATAAACGCTCAACGTTTTACCCATATAAAAGGAATACATCCTAGAAATTAAATTTTGTAGTCAACACTTATACAAATTCTATGGTTTGAAAGATTATGGCCAAATGCCTTCAAAGGGGCTATTTATTTAATTTTCTTCTTAGAATTATTCATTAATATTTAAATTAACTCTTGTACATAGAGATATACAATTCATTAGAATGGGGTACTGAATCTTTTTAATTTTTTTCATGCTTATTTATTTTTGAGAGAGAGAGAGAGAGACAGAGCATGAGTGGGAGAGATGCAGAGAGACAGGGAGACACAGAATCTGAAGCAGGCTCCAGGCCCCAAGCTGTCAGCACAGAGCCCGATGCGGGGCTTGAACCCACAAACCGTGAGATCATGACCTGAGCCAAAGTCGGATGCCCAACCAATTGAGCCACCCAGGAGCCCCGGGGTACTGAATCTTATAGAGGACTCTATTAAATTGTTATCCTGACCTCACTCTTTGTAAATAAATACAGAATTTAAAGGTAAGAATCATATAGGGAGAACAGGTTACTTACTATCCACAAAACCAGAAGCCATGATGAAGAGGAGATACATTTTATAGTTTTTGAATCCCTAAATATCACAAACTAAGGCAAACTGGTAGTCAATATTGGTAATAAGTATAAACTTACAAGAAAGTTTTTATAATTATAAAATATTCCTAACATATGCCTGAGTTTTACTAAATAAATTCAAAACTAAGCAGACATATACAACTGTAAACTCATGATCTCATACCTCAGCTGGGCCTTCAACACTGCTATTATTATTATCTAGTAACATCAGCTTAATCCTCCACTTGTCACCTAAGCTCTGCTCCATGCCGCATGCTTCTGATTCCATTTTCTTATCTCCTCAACTCCCCTTGCTTACCTCATAATTCCTAGAAAAAGAACAGAAGCCATTATATTGGAAAATCATTCATCCTCCAATCAACAAATTATAAACCTACTGCACTTGTATATCTTTTTTCTTTATTGTTTCTTAATGTGGTAAGTGTTCTTCTGCCTAATAACAGACATAACTGAGGGGCGCCTGGGTGGCTTAGTCGGTTGAGCGTCCGACTTCAGCTCAGGTCAGGATCTCGCGGTCCGCGAGTTCGAGCCCCGCGTCGGGCTCTGGGCTGATGGCTCGGAGCCTGGAGCCTGTTTCCGATTCTGTGTCTCCCTCTCTCTCTGCCCCTCCCCCGTTCATGCTGTGTCTCTCTCTGTCTCAAAAATAAATAAATGTTAATTTTTTTTAAAAAAAGAACAGACATAACTGAAATCCAGCCACACCTGCCTTCTCATGGATTTGCTCCAACAAATGCTATTTTCTCCTTCTCCATGGGATCTTTACATTCAATTGTATTCTCACATTATCAAATCATACAAAAACAAATAAGTCCACACAAATCTCTGAGCCAAATATTTGCAATAGTTGCCTCATATACCATCACATCTGCCTCACCTCTTGTGTAGTTTTTCATTCTTTACTATTAACATAAAATAGGCTTTGCTAGAGCCCTCAATAACCTTCATATGTTAACATCATTTTGAAAAGTTACAGTCCTGATCTCACTTGACCAGCATTTATTACTTTTTAAATTTTATATATATATATATATATATTTATATATATTTAAATTTTATATATATATATATAGTGTGTGTGTGTATGTGTGTGTGTGTGTGTGTGTGAGAGAGAGAGAGAGAGAGAGAGAGAGAGAGCATGTTACTGGGGGAGAGGGGCAAGAGGAGAAGGGGGGGGAGAGAGGGAGAGGGAGAGGGGAGAGGGAGGGAGGGAGGGAGAGAGAGAGAGAGAGAGAGAATGAATGGCAAGCAGGCTCCACACTCAGCACAGAGCCTGATGTGGGGTTCAAGTTGAAATCAAGAGTCAGATGCTCAATGGAATGCAACATCCAGACGCCCCTGTTACTTTTTAATAACTGTTTTCCTTTGAATCAATACAACTGCTCTCTTCTCATTTCCCTCTTACTTCCCTTGGCTCCCTTTTTCAGTCTTTTTAAATTCAACTTTGTTGAATCAAATTCTTCAAATACTTATATTGAAAAAGTCTTAATATTGTAAACCTCCCTCAAGAATTTTCCAATCCAATACAGCAGCCGCTAGCCAGCCATATGTAGCAATTGAATACATGACCATGGCTAGCTTGAATTGAGATGTACCAAAGGGTTAAATATAAATCAGATTTTAGAGATTGTGAAAAAATTCAAAATATATCCTTAATATTTTATATTTCTTACATATGTAAATGATATTTTGAGTGCAGTATTAAATCTCTTATTAAAATTATTTTTACTCTTTTGTGTTTATTACTGTGGCTATTAGGAAATTTAAAATTATGTATATGAGTCACATTTGTAGTTCACATTATATTTTTAATAGACTGTACTGTTCCAGACCATGAAATGCAACATGGACTATGAGGTGTAGAGATTCTCATCCTCCATTCATATGCAAACAGATCTGGAATAAATTACTTGCTGTCCCATTTGTAAAAGGTGTATATTCTCCAGTTTGACATAAGCTAACTGACCCTTACTCTTTCTCTGATTACTTTCTTGGACTTTGTAAATATATCAGCTTGTAATGTCCTCGAACCATGTCATAGAGGTTTATCTTTCAATCTAAAATATTCCATCATTTATTTTCTTATAAAAGAGCTTGTCCTTCCCTTAAAAGAAATTCCTCCACCAGTTTCTAAAGTAATGCATTTTTACCTATCTACTTAACATTTATTAAAAATCATCTTTTAATTAGCTGATTGACTATATTTTAGAATTAAATTTGTTCACTCTCAAGTGAACAGATACTTATACTATTTAAACAGAAAATATGCAAAAATATGTAAAACTATGTAAAGCTGATTTAATCTTAATTATAAATTATATATATTCATTAGGATATAACATACTGTAATTTCAAATTTCCCCCAAAGATATTGAAAGAGTCAAACATAAAACAAATGTATACATTATCTCGCTAACAGTCACATATACATATTTCTTGTCAGCAGATGATCTTCCTCTAAAAGGACCAAAGGACCTGGGTGCCTTCCATGTTTTGGATCTATTACCAGTCACCATTTGCACTCAGCTGGAAGAAAGGCAAAGTGAGTGTGGAGGTGGCACAGCCAATTACTAAAAGGCTTGATCATTAAGTTGTTTACATGGCATCCTGAAATTCTAGCAGCTACAATTCAGATACATTGATATACCAAATTTCAAGAAGAAATGTAATGAAGATGTATGCACAGAAGGAGGTACAGATTTTGTTGAGTATTTAGCAGTCTCTGCTATAAGTAGGATAGAATTATACATGAGCTGTCTCATAAATGTATATCAAAACAAAAATCATAGGTAAATTCTACCAAGTAAATTTCATTAAGAAACCCAGAATATAAAGAGTATGCTCAAATAGTATATTTAATTTATTGTATTCTTTTAGACTTTATAACAGCCACATAAAAATAACTTCATTTATAAAATAATGCATTCTTACACATATCAGACAGACAAAAAGAGAAAAATACCATCCCTTCAAAAAGACAAAAAAATAGCCACTCTGGAAAATAGTATGGGGGTTCCTTAAAAAATTAAAAATAGAACTACCCTATGGCCCAGCAATTGCACTACTAGGTATTCATCCAAGGGATACAGCTGTGCTGTTTTGAAGGGGCACGTGTACCCTAATGTTTATAGCAGCATTATCAACAATAACCAAAGTATGGAAAGGGCCCAAATGTCCATCGACTGACGAATGGATAAAGAAGATGTTGGTATGTATATACAATGGAATATCACTCAGCAATCAAAAAGAATGAATTCTTGCCATTTGCAACAATATGATGGAACTAGAGTCTATTACACTGAGCAAAATAAGTCAGAGAAAGACAAATATATGATTTCACTCAAATGTGGAATTTAAGAAACAAAGTAGATGAATGTAGGGGAGGGGAAGAAAAAATAAGATAAAAACGGAGAGGAAGACACACCACTAGAGACTCTTAAATACAGAGGACAAACAGAGGGTTGTTGAAGGGGTGTTGAATGGTGGGGTGGACTAAATGGGTGATAGGCATTAAGGAGGGCACATGTTGTGATGAGCACTGGGTGTTATATGGAAGTGATGAATCACTAAATTCTATTCCTGAAAAAGAAAAAAAAACGTTTTTAAAAAAATAAATCTTCCCCCAAAAAAAGACAGAAAAAAATTCATATATAATTAATATCTTATTTTACAACAGAAAATCACTTGCAAACTAGGAGTTATAAAAAATCTTATTTCAAAAATATTTTATTTTTTTAATTATTTTTATTTTTTTCCTTTTTGAAAACAAAATTTAAATCCAAGTTATTTAGTATATAGTGCAGTAATGATTTCAGGAATAGAATTTAGTGAGTCATTACTTCCACGTAACTCCCAGTGCTCATTCCAACAAATGCCCTCCTTAATATCCATCACCATTTAACACCCCACCAACACCCCTACAGAAACACTTATTTTGTTCTCTGTATTTAAGAGTCCATGGTTTGCCTTACTTTCTGTTTTAATCTTATTTTTCATTCCCTTCCTCTATGTTCATCTTATTTTTTTTAAGTTTATTTATTCTGAGAAAGAGAGAGAAAAAAAAGAGAGTACATGAGGAGCAGAAAGAGAGGGAGAGAGAATCCCAAGGCTCCACAGACTGCGCTGAGCCCAACATGGGGCTCAGTTTCATGAACCATGACATCATGACCTGAGCCAAAGTCAAGAATTGGATGCTTAATAGACTGAGTCACCCAGGCACCCTTTGAAAAAAAAAATTAAACCAAACCCAACCTTTGCTGCAAAGAGAAAAAAAATCAAAATAAGCATATATATCAAAGTCTTGAAGGTGCTAGAATGGCAGTGATTTTACCCCTATGGACAATGATCTGATTATTTAACATAAAAAGCCACATAAATAGAAGGTCTCCTTTTTCAAAAAGTTATAGTGGAGTTATCATATAATGAGAATGTATGATGATGATCAACTTAGAAAATCTAAAAGATTCACTTGTAAAGTCATAAAGACTAAGAAGAGTTTTAAGTTACATTTAGGCTATGAAATATATATATACATAAAAATAGTTGTCCCACTTAAAAATATGGAGAGTTAAAATTATACATACATATGCATGCCTTCAATAATTAAAACACTTTTACTGGAAACACGAAGTATGAAGATTATTCATGACAGAAATTTACTAGGCCGCATCAACTTCTTACTCAACACGTCTCCAGAGGCAAGGGAAACAAAAGCAAAAATGAACTACTTGGACCTCATCAAAATAAAAAGCTTCTGCACAATGAAGAAAACAATCAGCAAAACTAAAAGGCAACTGAAGGAATGGGAGAAGATATTTGCAAATGACATATCAGATAAAGGGTTAGTATGCAAAATCTATAAGGAACTTATAAAACTCAACACCCAGAAAAGAAATAATCCAGTGAAGAAATGGGCAAAGGCATGAATCGACACTTCTCCAAAGAAGACATCCAATGGCCAACTGACACATGAAAAACCATTCAACATCACTCATCATCAGGGAAATACAAATCAGAAACACAATGAGATACCAACTCACACCTGTCAGAATGGCTGACATTAACAACTCAGGCAACAACAGATGTTGGCGAGGACGTGGAGAAAGATGATCTCTTTTGCACTGCTGGTGGGAATGAAAACTAGTGAAGCCACTCTGGAAAACAGTATGGAGTTTCTTCAAAAAATTAAAAATAGAACTATCCTATGACCCAGTAATTGCACTACTAGGCATTTATCCAAGGGATACAGGTATGCTGTTTCGAAGGGGCACATGCACCCCAATGTTTATAGCAGCACTGTCAACAATAGCCAAAATATGGAAAGAGCCCAAATGTCCATCAATGGATGAATGGGTAAAGAAGATATGGTATATATACATAATGGAATATTACTCAGCAATCAAAAAGAATGAAATCTTGCTGTTTGCAACTATGTGGATGGAACTAGAGGGTATTAGGCTCAGTGAAATTAGTCAGAGAAAGAGAAGTGTCATATGACTTCACTCATTTGAGGACTATAAAACACAGAAGAGATGAACACGAGAAGGGAAGCAAAAATAATATAAAAACAGGGAGGGGAACGAAACATAAGAGACTCTTAAATATGGAGAACAAACTGAGGGTCACTGGAGGCATTGTGGGAGGAAGGATGGGCTAAATGGGTAGGGACATTTAAGGATTCTACCCCTGAAATCATTGTTACACTATATGCTAACTAAATTGGATGTAAATTAAAAAAAAATTAAATTTGAGAAATTAAATTAAAAAAATAAAATTAAATTATTAAAAAAATCCTCAAAACCACAGGATATAAAAAATGATTTTTTTCTTTAAAATATAGTGTCCCAATTTTATTAAAATGGGAAGAAAACACAAAAAGACATTTCTCCAAAGGAGATATACAGATGGCCAACAGACACATGAAACTATGATCAACATCACTGATCATCAGGGATATGCAAATCAAAAACACAATATCACTTCACACTTGTCAGAATGGCTAAAATAAAAAACACAGGAAACAACAGTGTTAGTGAGTACATAGAGAACAAAGAACACTCGTGCACTGTTAGTGGGAATGCAAACTGATAGAGCCACAGGGGAAAACAGTATGAAGATTTCTCAAAAAGTTAAAAATAGAGTTAACCTATGATCCAGTAATTGTGCTGTGTATTTACCCCCAAAATACAAAAATACTAATTCAAGGGGATACATGAACCTCTATTTTCATAGCAGCATCATTTAAAATAGCCAAATTAAGGAAGCAGTCCAAGTTTCCATTGATTGATGAATGTATAAAGAAGATGTGGTATATATATATATATATATATATATATATATATATATATATAGGAATATTATTCTACTATAAAAAATAATAAAATCTTGCCTTTGCAAGGACATGGATGGAATTAGAGTATAATCCTAAATAAAATAAGTCAGTCAGAAAAAGACAAATTGCATATGATTTCACTCCTATGAGGAATTTAAAAATCAAAACAAATGAGCAAAAATTTAAAGAGAGAGAGAGAAAACAAGAAAGAGACTCCTAACTATAGAGAACAAAATGATGGTTACCAGAAGGGAGGTGGTTGGGGAAATGGTTTGATAGGTGATGGGGATTAAGACGTGCACTTGTGGTGATGAGTTCTGGGTGATGTATGGAAGTGTTGTAAGTTGATAAGTTCTGGGTGATGTATGGAAGTCACTATATTGCACATCTGAAGCTAATAAAACAATGCATGCTAACTATACTGGAATTCTACTAAATATAATTATTTAGTAATACTAGAAATAAAAGAGGGAATATCAGTAAATATCCCTCAGACCAAATGTAAACACACACACACACACACACACACACACACACACTTAATATAAATAATGCTATGAACATCTCTTTGGCTGCAAATTTTATAACCTATGTGTAAGGGAAAAATTCCTTGAAATACAAATGTTCTAAAACTCACTCAAGAAGAAATCAACAATCTGAATAGGCCTATGTATTAAAAGAATTTAATCAATAGTTAATAGTCTTCCCAAAAAGAAAGAACCAGGCCCAGATTGGTTTCCTGTAAATTCTACCAAACATTTAAGGAAGAAATTTTATCAATTACTAGAATCTCTTTCAGAAGCTAAAAGCAGAAGAAATACTTCCTAATTCATTCTATAAGGCCAACATGACTTTCATATGAAAAACAGATGAAAACATTACAAGAAAAGTCTACAGACTAATATCTCTCATAAGGATACATGAAAAAATCCTCAACAAGGTATTAACCAAGAATCTAACAATGTATAAAAAGAATTATACTGGGGCGCCTGGGTGGCGCAGTCAGTTAAGCGTCCGACTTCAGCCAGGTCACGATCTCGCGGTCCGGGAGTTCGAGCCCCGCATCGGGCTCTGGGCTGATGGCTCAGAGCCTGGAGCCTGTTTCCAATTCTGTCTCTCCCTCTCTCTCTGCCCCTCCCCCGTTCATGCTCTGTCTCTCTCTGTCCCAAAAATAAATAAACGTTGAAAAAAAAATTAAAAAAAAAATAAAAAAAAAAATAAAAAAATAAAAAGAATTATACACCACAACCAAGTGGAATTTGTCCTAGGTATGTCAGGGAGTTTCAACATTTAAAATACAATGTAATCTGGGCTTCTGGGTGGCTCAGCCAGATGAGCATCTGATTTTAGCTCAGGTCATGGTCTCGTGGTTCCTGAGTTCAAGCCCTACGTTGGACTCTGTGCTGACAGCTCAAAGCCAGGAACCTCTTTTGGAATCTGTGTCTCCTGCTCCCTCTGCCCATCCTCCACTCACGTTCTGTCTGTCTCTCAAAAATAAATTTAAAAAAATGTAATCTATGACATAAACAGACCTAAAAAGAAAAGCCATATGATCACATTGGTATATTTAGGAAAAAACATTTGATAAAAATATGTTTATAAGAAAACCTTTCAGTTAATGAAGATTAGATGGAAACTCCCTCAATATCATAAAGAATATCTTTAAAAACCCATATCTTAACATTCTACATAATGGTAACAAACTAGAAACTTTCTACTAACATCAGCTACAACAAGAATATCTTCTCTCATACTCCTTTTAAATATTCTACTGGATAATTTAGGTAATGCAATAAGAAAAAGAAATAAAAAGTACATTGATTGGGTAGTAATGTATCAAGCTGTATTAACAGATGACATGATGATCTGTGTAGAAAAATCCATAAAAATTAACAAAAAATTCCTGTAACTAAGAAGTGATTACAGTAAGGTTATAGGATGTGAGTTTAATTATCAAAGTCAATCATTTTCCCATACATAATCAATAAACAGTTGAAATTGAAGTTAAAAACATAGTCCCATTTATATTAGCACACTAAAAAATAAAATAATTTGTGTATATCTAATAAATTACGTCCAAAATCTATATGAAGAAAACTAAAATACATTGATGAAAGAACACAAGTAAGAAATACATATATGGGAGGATATTGCGTGTATATCAATAGAACAAGAATGTTGTCAGGATGTCAGTCATTCCCAGCTTGGCCCATAGATTCAGTGAAATCTTGTTCAAAATATCATTAATTTGTGAATAATGCTCAATTAAATCTAAAGATTATAAGGAAAGGCAAAAACTAGAACAGTCATCATAATACTGAAGCAGTTGAGTGAAGTCAGATGACTGACAGACTGACAGTTCCTGCCTTCAGGACTTGTTATAAACCCCACAGTAATAAAGCCAGTGTGGTATTGACAAAAGATGGATCAAAATAGAGAAATAGACTCTCAAAAATATAGTCAACTGATTTTTGACCAGGGAGCAAAGATAATGCAATGTAGACCAAATAGCCTTTTCAATAAATTGTACTGGAACAACTAGACATCCACATTCAAAGACCTGCATCTAGACACAGACCTTATACATCGGAAAAATTAATTCAAAGTAGATTACAGGGGCACCTGGGTGGCTCAGTTGGTTAGGTCTCCGACACTTGATTTTGGCTCAGGTCATGATCTCGAGGCTCCTGAGAGTTTGAGCCTCACGTGGGGCTCCCTGCTGACAGTGCAGAACGTATGTGGAATTCTCTCTCCCCCCCTCTGTCACATCCCGCACTCACACACACACACACACTGTCTCTACATAATAAATAAACTTAAAAGAATTGATTATGCACCCCCATGTAAAACATAAAACTATAAAGCTCCTATAAGATAACATAAGAGAGACTCTAGTTGGCTTTGAGTTTGGTGATAACCCTTTAGATATAATACCAAAGGCACAATTCATTAAAGAAACACTTGCTAAGAATGACTTCATTAAATTAAAGTTTTCTGCTTTGCAATAGACAATGTCAAGAGAATGAGAAGACAAGTCACAGACTAGGAGAGTATGTTAACAAAAGAAATATCTGATAAAAGATTTACCCCAAATATCATTAATGAGAAAACAAACAATCCAAGTAAAAAAATGGGCTAAATACCTGAATAGACACCTCACCAAATAAGTCCTACAAATGGCCAAGAAGCATATGAAAAGATTCTCCGCATTATATGTCACCAGGGAAATGCAAATTAAATTACCAATGAAATATCACTACATACCTATGAAGCATACCAAAATCCAAACACTGCGCTACGAAATCTGAAGAGGATGTGGAACAGTAGGTGGTGGAATCGATTTACTTACTGCTGGTTGAAAGCAACATGGTACCACCACTGCAGAAGAGAGTCTGGCAGTTTCTCAAGAAAGTGAACATATTCTTAAAATTGTTTCAGCAATTTCATTTCTTATTATTTACCCTAAGGATATGAAGACTTATGTCCACAGGAAATATATATATATAATATATAATATAATCTATCTATATATATGTGTGTGTGTGTGTGTGTGTGTGTGTGTGTGTGTGTATGTGTGTGTATATATATATATATATACATATATACATATATATATCATCAATTATTGATTCAATAATCTCTTGCTTTTTCAGATATGAAGCCATGATAAAAATATACTTGTAGTTACTACACAGAGTTCAAACAATTTGAGAAAAGTTGGTGCTATGCCATGAAAAAGTCCTATAAGTTTCCTAAGAGTAAATTTTTCTTAGGGAAAAAAAAAATGTATGTGATATTCCCTGATAAATAAACAAGAAGGGTTACATGTTTATTTAATCGAGGCATAAAGATTTGACCTGACCTCTTCAATCAAGAGATTAGAAGTTCTGGTGCACTACACTAACCATGTGGTAGATAGAAAGTAATGTACATGTATAATTGCACAAAAGTGACTGTGCAATGACAGCACAATGCCCTTTTATCTGTGAAATGTCAGTCTTCATAAAGACAACACTTAGCTGCCAATACTTTAGCATTTATCTTCCTTAACGTAAAATCAATATTTCCATGGAAGCTAATTACGCTCGGTATTAACTAACAAAAACATCTCGTCTTTTCAAGTGCCTTGGAAATAAAAGGATGCTCCAGCTATGAATTAATCCTAATTGGCCTGCTGGAAATTTATTTATATGTGACATGGAAAAGGTGATTTATCTTTAAAATGATACAATTTTAATATTCTGCTCCTAAATTGGCAGAAGCCTCTTTACATTCAGCTACTCTAACTGGTGAGTGGAGTACCTAGTTTTGAATATGTGGAGAAATGAGGATTCACATACTTCCTAAAAAAACGAAGACAGGATGTCCTCCACAGATAAGGAACTCTCTAGACTCAAGTGGAAAAGGCCAAAAGAAAACGACTCTGTGTTGTTTTCTCCAAGATTCTTCATTTATCCTTTATTCTTCCTTTTTAAGACCTCTCCCATTAACCTCTGGTCACCTATCCACATATTTTGCCATACTGACAGACACGGGGAGATTATAAAATATCATGTTTCCAATATCAGAACACCCACTAGACTATAAATGCAGAATCACACTTATACACAATTAAAGTGAACATTTAAACAATATGTAATTTTGCCATTCCTTAAAACTTTATAATATCCATTTCTACCCAGAACGTGGAAAATCGCCTTTGTGTACTACAGCTGCTGTAACAAATCACCGCAAATTCGATGACTTAAAAATGCAAATTTGTAGTTTCACAGTTCTGAAAGTCAAAAGTCCAAAACGGGTTTCTTCAGGCTGAGATATCAACAGGGTGCATTCCTTTCAGGAGACTCTAAGAGACAATCTGCTTCTTTGCTGAGGCTGCCTGCATGCCTTGGGTCATGGCCTCCTTCCTGCATCTCAAAGCCATTAGTGTTGCATCTCTGACTTTTCTTTCATATTTGCATCTCCCTCTGACCACCCAGGGAAGTTTCTCAGCTTTTAAAGGCTAGCATGGTTAGGCTGAGCCCTCCCGGATAATCCAGGAATATCTGGAATCTTAATTTCCTTAGTCTTAATCACAACTGCAGAATCTTCTTTGTCACAGGTTTCAGGGATTACAGTATGGACTTTTTTTGTTGTTGTTTTTAGTGGGATGGTAATCATTAATTAATTTTTTATAATTAAGTTTCTTCATAATTAAGTTTCTTCAAAAGAATTTTTACTGCTCATTAATCAGGAACTTTCAGGAAACCTCTGCATATATCACTTACTATCTCTCTCTAAAGTGGATACATGACAAAGAAAGCACGTTAGAAAAGACTGACCCTGAGAAATCCACATAATTGCCATCCCTGCTGATTGGAAAGAAAAATTGATACTGATTCCCTTCCAAATCTCAAGCTAATTCATCTCAAGGGCAGAACATAAATCATGTAGAAAACTTTGGATGCAAATAACTCTGGGAAATGTAGTTCTTAAGCTTCCAACATTTGTTAAAAGACACACACACACACACACACACACACATACAGAGAGAGAGAGTGAGAGAGAGAGAGAAAGAGAGAGAGAGAGAGAGAAAAAAAAATAGAAGAATAAATATTGGTACTAAAAGAAAACATAACCCTTGACAGTTGGATTAAATTCAAATCATTAACGTAGGTATGTCATAAGTCAGAATACTAGAGTTTGATAGAAAAATTTTTTTCAGTTATGTTTGTACTAAAATATGCTTTAGGTGTTAAGTGGTTAATGTGCCTCAAATTATTAAATTACCAATGTATATTTATCTCTGTGTGTGTTTACCAATTTGTTTTAAATAATCTCTGTGAACTTTATTTTTGAGAACCGTATTTCTCAGAATTGTAAACAATGCTATGAGTTTACCAAATGAGTTTACTTTCCTAGTGATAAAGCAAAGCTATATTTTTGAACCACTTTGCATCTCACCGGGCTCATGTCTTCTCTCAATTACATCTAGTAAATGAAAGGGAGTTCTTTTTGTTTTTCAGCTTTCATGACAAGTTATAGACCCATGTGTTCAAAATAAGCCAGTTTCAAAAGGGAGGAAGACCGATCAGCATGCATGTGTCTTTTACTTTATTTTATTTATTTTTTTTTTAATTTTTTTTCAACGTTTTTATTTATTTTTGGGACAGAGAGAGACAGAGCATGAACAGGGGAGGGGCAGAGAGAGAGGGAGACACAGAATCGGAAACAGGCTCCAGGCTCCGAGCCATCAGCCCAGAGCCTGACGCGGGGCTCGAACTCACGGACCGCGAGATCATGACCTGGCTGAAGTCGGACGCTTAACCGACTGCGCCACCCAGGCGCCCCTATTTTTCTTTTGATTGTTTTAAATTTTTATATCTGGGTGTAGTTGACACACAGTGTTACATTAGTTTCAGGGTACAACACAGTGATTCAACCTCACAATACATTATGCTGTGCTCATGACAAGTGTTGCTACCATCTGTCGCCATACACAAGCATGAATATGACTTTAAATGAAGGAATAATAAGAGGTTATATTGTTAATCCATAAAGGTTTGGGGACTTTACTTAATACCATAATATAGCTTACCCTCTCCTGACTCCTATAGAAATATTCTCTGATTTTTAAAATTATTGATGAGTATAGGACATGTTGAGAGAAAATAATAAATGTAACTAATACTTATCATTCCGCATGCTTCCTACATTTTTTCCTTTATTTTATATCTGTGCATGGCATTGTGCTAATCATAGGTGGGCCATATTACGAACTGACCTCAATGTAAAATAAAATGTTTTAAGTATCTAAAAAACTTATTGTGACACTGTGACATGTTTTATATATATGTTACTTCACATTCATAGACTACTTCTTATATATTTCATATATATTAGCTAAGATGTTCATTGTGGAAACCTCAAATAATTTCAGAAAAGTTTACTAACTTCTTTGATACAAATATGAGAGGGGCAAACTCTTAGTTCTCATTCTATAGATAGTTATACAGACGCATCTAAAGACTAAAAGACTAATCCAATAATGTAATAGAGAATCTAAGTCCTTTTTTTCTAACCCATACATGTTTTCTATTTTTTAACATGCATCAACTTATTCTCTGGTATACATTTGTCATTTGGGAAATGAGAGAAAAATATCTCTCTTGGGAGCAAAATGACATTGATAAACTTTGCAGAGACTTGACTGTCATTTCCCCAATTTAAAAGACTTCCTTTCTGACACAGAAAATTGAGTAGCTATGAAAGAAAAATAAAATAAAAAATTAAAACAAAATTTCTTCAAAGAAATAGTTTATATTAAAAGAAAACAAGAAGAACAACAAGAAATATAATTACTCAGAAAAAACGGAGGATTTTCTTTTTTATTTTTTACAAACAAACCTGAGTCGTCTCTAAAGGTATAATTAACTGAGATGGAAAAGAGAACACTGCACCAAACTACAAGTAGGTCAGCTCATTTGAGGTTCTCGGCTGCATAGGCTCTGACAGCTGATGGAATATTTCTATATATATATGTATATATAGAAGATATACAGCTTCCAGTGATTTATTGGTCTTTCTTTCCCTAATGCCTGTTATATATATAAAAAATGGAAAAGAAAACCTATAGTTTTCCTTTTTGCTTAGGAAAAAACCTGCACTGGGGACTTGAGTGTAATTATGAAATGGAGTTAGCTGTACCCAGGTGCATGAAACACATTTCTAATTACATTTAAACACAAAGGAACAGTGACTGATAAAAGAAATTTTTGGTATTTTTCCGGCCCTATAGATATTTAGCCTAAATTTTACTTCATATAATAATTAATTTCTCACATTTTAAATATTAAAGCTAGCTCCCCTCCTCACTAAACATCCATAGACAAATAAACACAGATATATTGGCATTCCCCTTAAACAGCCTTAAATTTTGTGAGTAATAACATTCTGGAAAAGTCAAAGTGACCTGTTTTCAAACCCGAGCAAATCCCACCATGTTTGATTCATGAGACTCATTTGTCCCATTTCAAGGACATTCCCAACAAAATATCACACATGCCTCCCTAAGTAGCCCATTATTGGCAATATTCCACTGGAGAAAGCATGCTTAATTTTGTCCTCATTTTGGAAACTAAATCCTGTGCTCTGAGCATATTTGAAATATTTTATCTCTGAATCTTGGCTCTGAAGTTTTGAATATTTTGCACTATTCCTATTATCCCATTCTTGTCACTCTTCCTCCAAGAAATTTTCCAATCCACTTTTGCTCAGTAGACCATGTTCTTCAACTCATTTCATGTAACCCTTTGCAGACCCAGCTCAAGTGAGACTGCTACACTCTCCTTACTACCTCAAATCTCTGCAAATGGGTTTCTGGTCCCCTCCATCTACTGATGACATACATGATATTATTGCTAAAGGCAGTGGAAAATATGGCCCATGTATTATCTAAAATTTACCAGAGTTGAGGCTATTATACTCTGTATCTCATTTATTACTCTTTTTCCTTATATGGTTTCCAAGAAACTATAAGTCTACCTCTCTCTGTCTTTTTTCAGAGCTCTTATTCTCTAGCCAGAGTCTCCAGAAATGCTACAGATAATCTCTGCTCCACATTTCTTAATTCGTTTTGAAATATTTGTGCAACAACTATAGGCTGATGACTATAACATTTATACATTCAACAAAAACACACGTTTATTGGTACTTCATCATTATCTCATGTGCATATCAAACACAACATATTTGAAGCTAAGCTAATATTCAGAAAGTACTTAGACCCTGGCCCATTATAAACAAATATTTGGTATACAGAAATAAATTTTGCATAGTGAAGTGTTTAAAAGTATGAGCTTTATAGTCAGTCATGCCAGATTTGAATACTAGCTTTAATAAAAAAAATACTTGCTTCATGCTGTTACAGTCTTTATGAAGATTACGTAAAATAGTTACCATACTGGGCAGCAAACATAAATGTTTACATAGGTTATTATCATTGTTAATAGCACTTTAAAATAGACTGTATATCCTATTTAATTTTCCTTGTACATGTCCATGAAATCTATCCCCATTTTATCATTCTTACTAACAATGCTTTAGATCAAGTCCTTATCACTTGTTGCTAGTATTGCTGAAATATCCTTCAAATAAGATCCTAACTATTCAACCTCAATTCTCAAAAATTCCATGAAAATATTTTTCTAAAAATCAAGGTCATAATACTTCTCTTTTTAAAGTTTATTGATGGTTTTGCATATATTTACTGAATACTTTTAAACTCCTGAGTAAAGCATTCAGGATTTTCTTCTACTTCTCTCGGTTTACCTCTCATCACTACTGCTCTTACTTTCTATGTTATAACCATACTCAATCATTTTTAGTACCCCTGATGGACCATGTTCACTGTCATGTTTGGGCCTTTTGACATGAAGTACATTCTATCTTGCCTCAAGTTTCACTTGGTTTGCATAGCACATTATTTTCCTTCCCTCAACATTTTTCTGATCCTTCAATCTCAATTCTTAACCCTCTACTGTTACATAGTACTCTGAGTATTTCCCTACTGTAGCACATAATAACGTATATTTTAACTCTAAGTTCAGTTGTCGGAGTGCAGAGAATATGACTCTCCTTGTATTTTTCATGTCCAGACCAGTATCTGATGCATTGTAGAGTAGTAAAATTTATGACAGAATATAATTAAAGTGATATACAATCAAGGCATCATCAATTTCAATCTAAGATTTTGAGGGCAAGGATTATATATTAGATTTCTTTGTATTCTTTATGGCTTGTATGTCAATAATAATTTATTAATATTTGCAACTTTTCTCTGCTACGTTTAAATCATTTATTATTCCTTTGTCTTTTCCAGGGTAATAAGGTCTAGCAGGTTGAAACATGTATAGACTTGTGATGGCATTACAGACTTAGAAAGTGGACTCGGTGGGAAAGTTCAGTCCATTTCTCTCAAGAATGCTATAATAATGCCTTCCAATATTTGTCTTAACTATAATTTATTCCCCCAACCACAAATAGTGACATAGTGAACAGTACCCCCAAAAAAGTTTCTGAAAATAACTGTTGCTCCTTGAGGAATTAAGTAAATAGATAAATAATACATTCACAAATTTAAATACCAGATAAATTTGATTAGGTTTTTCAGAAAGCTTGCTCTAATATCCTATCTAATTAATAGTTAACAGTTTTCAATTATGAGTATTAAAGGTGTTCAAGAAAATATCTGAGATATCCTAAAAAGTTTCAATAAATTTTATAAGTCAGTTTAACCATAGCAATTTACTTGCCAAAAAAACAAATTTTAAATTGTCCAACAGCCTTTGTTCTTTAAAGGAAGAAATTCCCTTATAATTATCCAAAGGTCTCAGAGGTGGCATTAAAAGGGCTCCAAATATTACTTTGTTCCTTCCCTCACTACAGAAAATAAAATAATTTTGAACAACACTTTAAGAAAACATGTATCTATATGAATTTAAACTTCCAAAATATTTACTATCTCTAAGGGCCATGAAAATTATTCTGTCCATTATAAATATTCAAGACATTCTCTATTGCAGGTGTTAGCAAACTATGATCCACATGTCAAATATGGCCCATTGCTTGTTTGTTTTTTTTTTTTATAAAGTTTACTATACCACAGTCATACACATTTCTTTGTATTACCAATGGCTGCTTTCTCACTAGGTTGGGAGAGTTCATGCAACCTTCAAAGCCTAAAATATTTACCATCTGATGCTTAGAAAAAAAAAAATTTGCTGACCACTGCTGAAACTCTTCCAATAAATTATATCTGATGAAATCGTAACAAAGTCTTCCCAGACAACATTCAGCTAAAATAGATGTCCAAATATTTTAACATGGACACACATGTGGGTGCACACACACACATACACACACATATATGTAATTGTATGCATAGTATTTTTTTTTAATCTGGACACATTGAAAAAATTTTACCATGAAAAAACAAATTGTCATTGTCCTTCAACAGCACTGCCACATGAGATAATCAGGGACTGACCCATCTTTGGATAAGTGACATGATAGGGCTGCCTTAGCTTATAAAAATATGAAACTCATATCTGATTAGTGAAAAAAAATAGATAATTCAGCCCAAGAGCATGTTTTCAAAATAGAGGTTGGGTCACTTTAGAAAGGGTAATAAAATGGAAAATGAAATAAAGGGAAACAGTAGGCCAGGATGCAGTAACATAGCCTGAAACCTGAATAGCAACAGTGGCTTTCAGCTTGAAAAACTTTTAGAAGATGGATAATATCTATGCAATATGGGTCTCAATAAACTTTATATCAGATAAAAAAGGAATATAATCCTTAAAAGGTAAGAAACAAAGGAGGTGAGTCCAACAATTTTTGCAGCTTCCCTGCAAAGTTTTGTTTTTGTTTTTTTCTTTTCCTCAATTCTTGCACAGGAAAGGCAAACAGCCTAGCCCAGCAGATTGCATGAGTTATGAAATGGGACTGGGCTTTTATGAAGGCTAAGGCAACTAGAGTTCCTAAGGAAGAGTGCTGACAGGGAGAGAACTGCAGAAAGATAGAACTCTAAAGACTCTAAAGAGTCCTATCTTAGTATTTAGCTGAATATGTCATCAGCTCCTGTGTACAAAGCAACTACCCAAGACTTAGAGGAAAACAAAAATAAACAAACAGAAAGATTAGAGAAAAAACTTGAATTTACCAAAAGCAGTGGCTGGGGGCTGTTCCTAGTAGCCAGAGTAGAAACTCTCAAAACTTGTTAACATTGGGTAAAGTATTCAGAAGGGTTTAGTTTAATAAAAGACAATTAGCCCTATACCAAACACTGCTCTGGTCTTACCTTAAAAGGCTTAAAGGAAAGTTTCTAAAGGATCAGCAACCGTGTCCTGGAACAAATTTCAAAAATAGTTAAACAAATACAACAATATTCACAATTCAAGAATGTAAAGTTCACAATATGTAACAACTAAATAAAAAAAAAAAAGAAACAACAACAAAACTATTAGCATGCACCATAAAAGCAAAACTATCAAGCCATGAGGAGAAAAAATATGAATCATTTTTCAAAAATATCAATCATTTGAAAATGGACCAGCAATGAACATATTAGAATTAGTAGACGTAGACATTAAGTAGTTGTTAAAACTGATTTCCTCATTGGAAAAATAGAGGGAAGATTGCCCATGTTAAATAGAGACATGGCAAACATGAATAAAAACCAAAACAATCTTTTAAAGATGAAAATTATAATGTCTGAGATGAAAATTACTTTAGACAGATTAATGCTGTTTAAAAATTGCAGAAGCCAATTATCAATAAACTAGAAGGAAACTAGAATAGAAACTACAAAAAATGAGAAAAAACTGAAAAATTAGAGAAACAAAATGAGAGAGATGTAAAGAAGTACTGCAATAAATAATGACAAAATTTTTTCCAAGTTTTATGAAAAGTAAAAATCTAATGAGTCAAAAGTTAAATGAATCACAAGCATAAGAACAATGAAGAAAACTAAACAAAGGAACATCATAATCCAACTACTTAAAATCAGTGATAAAGAGAAAAGCTTACAGTTTTCAGGATACAGGTCTTTCACCTGCTTGGATAAATTCATTCCTAGGTATTTTATTCTTTTTGATGCAACTGTAAACTGTAAATGGGTTTGTTTTCTTAATGTTTGTTTATGATAGTTTGTTGTTTGTGTTTAGAAATGCAACAGATTTCTGTACATTGACTGCATGCTACAACTTTACTGTATTTGTTTAGTTCTAAAACTTCTTTTCTTGGGTCTTTAGGGTTTTCTGCATATAATATCAAGTCATCTGCAAATAGTGACATTTTTACTTTTTCCTTTCCATTATGTAGGCCTTTTATTTTGTTTTCTTGCCTAATTGCTCTGGCTAGAATTTCCAACACTATGCTGAATAAAAGTGTTGAGTGTAGGCATTGTTGTCTTGTTCCTGATCTTAGAAGGAAAGCTTTCATTCTTTCACTGTTGAGTATTATGTTAGGTGTAGGTTCATCCACATTGTCTTTATAACGTCGAGGTATGTTCATTTTATATCTACTTTGTCAAGGGTTGTTAACCAAAATGGATGCTGAATTTTGTCAAATGTTTTTTTTTGAACCTGTTGAGATGATCATATCATTTTTTATCATTTTGTTACTGTGGTGTATTACATTGATTGATTTGCAGATGTTGAACTATTTTTGTTTTCCTGGAATAACTCCCACTTGATTATGGTACATGATCCTTTTAAGGTATTGTTGAAGTTGGTCTGCTAATATTTTGTTGAGGGTATTTTTCTTCTGTGATCATCAGGGATATTGACCTGTAATTATTTTTTTGTGTGTGTGTTACTCTTGTCTGTTTCTGGTGTCAGTTGTGAAGTGAGTTTATAAGTGCTTTTTCTTTTTCTATTTTTTTTAAGAATTTGAGGATTGGTATTTATTCTCTGAATGTTGAGTACAATTTATCAGTGAGGCTTTCTGGTCCTGGACTTTTTCTGGTTGTGAGATTTTGATCAGTGATTCAACCTCCTTGCTACTAAGTAAAGTCTCTTCAGATTTTCTGTTTCTTCATGATTAAATATTGGAATGTTGTAAGTTTCTAGGAATTTATCAACTTCTTCTAAGCTATCTAATTTGTGGGCACATAATTGTTCATAGAAGTCTCTTATGGTCCTTTGCATTTCTGTGGTATCACTTTGAACACCCCCTCTTTCATTTCTGATTTTTTTTATTTGAATTCTTCTTTCTTGATGAGTTAAAGGTTTGTCATTTTTTTTTTAACTTTAGAAGAAACAGCCCTTGGTTTCATTGATCTTTCCTACAGTTTTCTTAGTATCTATTTTATATATTTCTACTTTGAATCTTGTTATTCCTTTTCTTCAACTAGTTCTGGATCTTGTTTTGTTTTTTTTTTTTTCTTTTCTTTTTTCCTAGTCCTATAAAGTATAAAGTTAAGTTGTTTGAGATTTGTTTGTTTCTTGTGGTAGGCACTTATTTCTATGAGCTTCCTTCTTAGAACTGCATTTGCTGCATTTTATAAGCTTTGGTATGTTTTATTTTAAGACTATATTACATTGATGAAAGAAATTAAAGAAGATACAAATAAATGGAAAGATATTGTGTGCTCATGTATTAAAATAATATTTTTAATTTTTTAATGTTTGTTTATTTTTGAGAGAGATAAAGAGACAGACAGTGAGCAGGGGAGGGGCAGAGAGAGAAGTAGACACAGAATCCGAAGCAGGCTCCAGGCTCTGAGCTGTCAGCACAGAGCCCAACATGGGGTTCAAACTCACAAACCATGAGATCAGGACATGAGCTGAAGTCAGATACTTAACTGACTGAACCACTCTGGCACACCTTAAAAGAATGTTTTCAAAATGTCCACAGGCCCAAAACAATCTACAGATTCAATGCAATCCCAATCAAAATGCCAATGGCATATTTCAGAGAAATGGAACAAACTAGCCCACCAAAGATCAGATACTAGGTAGCTAGTATCTATGTAACTTAGATAGACCTAAGATTTGATAGATTCTTACATAAAACATTAAAGTATGATCCAAAAGAAATTAAGTTGGCTAAATGTATCAAATTTAATAAATTTTTGTTTGAGGAAGACACTGCTAAAAAAATAAAAAGACTAGCACAGACTGGGAGAAAATATTTGCAAATCACATATGTGAAAAAGCCTTGCATCCAGACCATATGAAGAAAAAAATCTCTCAAAACTCAACAAGAAAACAAGCAAACCAAATAGATAGACAAGTAAAATTGACAAACACCTTATGCACACACTTCACCATACAGAATATATAGATAGTACAGAAGTGCACAAAAAAAATATTCAACATCATTGTGCATTAAGGAAATCTAAATATGAGCAACAATTAAATATTGCTACAAACCTATTTAAAATAAATAAATGAAAAATTTTGACAAACCAGGTCCTTATGAAAATATGGAACAACTGAATTTGTCATATTTCTGGTATAAATGGGAAATTATATAATAACCTAGTTGTCCTTCTCCTAGATATTTCTCCAAGAAAAATGGAAGCATATAATCAATGGGGAAAAATCTCTCTGTATAAGAATGATCGTAGCTGAAGTTTAATAAACAAAAAATTAAAGAAAATTCAAACGGATGAAAAAAATAGTGGTACACATACAATAGAATATTACTCAGGACTAAAAACAAAGAAACTATTGATACATGCAACAACTTAGATGGATCTAAACAGCATAATGCTTGGTGGAAAAAGCTAACCCCAATATGTTACATACTGTATTATTCCATTTTTAAAATGACAAAACTATACTAATGAACAGATGAATATTTGTTAAGAGTTAAGGTTGAGGACAGAATTGGATTATAAAAAAGAAATCCAAGCAATCTAAATTTCTCTCTGGTGACAGAACAATAATGGATCCTGATTGTGGTGGTGATTACCTGTGATATAATTTCATAGCACACTAAACTGAATTAAAAATAAATAAATGCATTTAGGGGTGCCTGGGTGGATCAGTTGTTTGAGCATCCAACTCTTGGTTTCAGCTCAGGTCATGGTCTCACGGTTCATGGATTTGAGCCCTGAGCTTTCTGCCCCTCCCTCTCTCTCTCTCAAAATAAATAAATAAACTTAAAATGCATTAAAAAACTGATAAAATATGAATGTATGCATAATATCATATCAAAGTCAATTTCCTGGTTATGATAAATGTATTATGGTTACATGAGTTATCATTATGGAAGGTTGGCTAATGGATACATGGGAACTCTACTGTTTTTAGCTTCTAGTGAGTCTAAAATGGTTTCAAAACATTAACTGGACTACAGATCTGTACTTAACAATTCTCTCACTATAGTGCTCCATTTATTTACAATATAGCGCAAGTATGTTATTTTAAATCAGAAGCTCTATTGCTGACTTTTTAAGTATTTTTGTTTTTCACCACATAAGGCAAAACATGCTATTTCTTACAGACTTCTATTCAACAAAAACCTTGGTCTAACATATTGCATTATTTATTTTTCTTCCACACAGTGGTTTTAGACTTCCCTGAATTGTTGCTACAAACACATTTTCATCATTCTTGGTTAAATTTGAACATTTCTGACAGTTCATACTGTTTTAAAGTCATACTGATTTAAACTCCAAGGCACATAAACCATAGGATTCTATGACATCTCTAGAGTTTAAGACTTATCATTCTTTATTTACATTGACTCCCTATAGTTCAGTAGATTCCCTTGCTGGAAGTCTAGGCCTAAGATATCTTTGGCAGTAATTGATTCTAGAATCAAGTGGCAGATTTATATTATTACCATGAAACCAGTCATGATGATTGCGACTCCTATAACATGTTGGTTAATTTCACATGGCATATCATTCTAACCCAGAATAATGAGAACTGACAGACTGTCTGGCTCAAAGTGATTGTTTGATCTCCCAATAAAGTGAAAAATAACAGTTTTCACCACTGTAGCAAATTAGGTAATATGACAGAACCAAGGAGTTTGGATTAAACCATGGCTATAGGTCAAAGTTAGAAATGGATGGAAGCATCGTATATCATATGTTTTGACTTATTAAATCATAAGTAAAAATTCATTAGCAAATAACTGTTTATTATGAATTACCAGGAAAATGCATCTCATTGATTTTTTCCAATGTTATTTCATGCCCGTATCCAAAGTTTTGCAGGTAGCTGAAATGGTGATTATCAGACTAGGTGTTTTAATTTATGTCCAACAAAGATAATGAACCAGTCTTTAAGTGTAGGATGATTATTTTTAAAACAGATTAATAACATTAGGCATAAAATAAACCAATGACTAATCCCAACAAATGCATCTTGGAGTTTAGTCACTGATTGTAGTATAAAATAAAACTTCAAAGGCTGGCATTCTAACTCTTGAGAGATGCCAACATAACTAAGTTCAGGCATAATGTCTTCTGTGTAGGGCTATGTCCTCGAACAAGAAGAAAACTCTTGACTCTCTGCCTGCCTACCACACTTTTAGCATATGTTAAGTTGTTTTGAAACTGTTTGTCTCTTACAGTTATTTGAGATTCCCTGAGAAAAAGGATTCTGTGCTGTTTTGTTCAATGTTCACAGCATTTAACACAATTTCTGGGACAAAGCAAGTGCTGATAAAATTTTCCTCTGAAGTAAGTAAATATATATCCAAACCTGCCAATGGGAAGAAAAAGAGAAAAGAATTGTGAAGAGTAGGAAACGTAGCACTAAAAAATATGTAATGCTAAAATAATCATTCCATGAGTAATTGAGAACCATTGGAAGAGGGGTACTAAGGATATTTACTAATTAGCACATGTAATCTGGGTAGTCAGATTGTATAAATTGATACAATATATTGTTTTTTTTGGAATTATGTATAAAAATAAGGGAAATAAAAACAAACAGAAGTCAAAATATGAAAAGGATTTTTACTTAAATATAAATTCTGTAATACATGTTATTTTTTTTTTTAGGATTTTTACTTAAATTCCAGTTAGTGGACATGCAGTGTACTATTAGCTTCAGGTGCACAACATAGTGATTCAACACTTCCATGCAATACCTGGTACTCATCACAACAGGTTCACTCTTTAATCCCC
Source organism: Lynx rufus (assembly GCF_022079265.1). NCBI lineage: Eukaryota > Metazoa > Chordata > Mammalia > Carnivora > Felidae > Lynx > Lynx rufus. Next base: position 37,420,755 of record NW_025814824.1, on the reverse strand, counting down.
ATCAACTATCTACCCATCACCCTCACTCTTTTCCCCTCTAGTAAGCATCAGTTTGTTCTCTACAGTTAAGAGTCCATTTCTTATCGCTTCTCGGCCTTTTGGCTAAGATCAAGTGAAGAGTCCGTTTCTTGGTTTGTCTCTCTCCTTTTTTTTCTCCATTGTTCATTTGTTTTGCTTCTTAAATTCCACATATGGTTGAAATAATACAGTATTTGTCTTTCTCTGCCTTATTTCACTCAGCATAATGTTCTCTGATGTTTACAGCAGCATTATCTACAATAGCCAAATTATGGAAACAACCCATGGAATATTACTCAACCACAAAAAAGAATGAAATATTGCCATTAGCAATTACGTGAATGGAGCTAGAGGATATTATGCTAATCAAAATAAGTCAGTCAGAGGAATACATCTTCTTTAAGATATAAAAAAAAACTGCAAGAGAATGCCTTTCACTCTGATAATAAGCTAAATAATCTAAAAAATATCATATGTTTTCAGTCCCTCAGACATCTGAGGTCATAAGATAACCATGCTTACTGAACTCCAAAGGTTGATAAACCCATCCATGAAGACTGGGCATAGAATGAACTAGTATGACATTTTTTACTCACTGGAAGCCTCGATGATGATATGTGGGGACAAGAAAGCATTCTGTAATATTTTAATTTAATCTCATTATTTTAATGGATCTCTGTCTCTTAGCTGTGACCTTCACAAGTATTATAGCTTCCCATCCACAAGGCTACATGGAACTAGAATGGGGAAAAATGTTCTCTTCCCCAGTGGAATAAGGTCTTCTACCCTGAAGAACAGGCCTTTGTTATGAAGAAGGTACTTAGAAGTACCCCATAAGTATTATTCTTCCCCTTGTTGTAACAGAAGAAATGCTTTTTTTAATTTTTGTATTGTTTAGATTTGTTGTTGTTGTTTTAAGGACAGAATTGACCATTTCTAAGCTTGTTACATGTTAAAGCTAAAACTGGAAGTATTTTCTTTTTTCTTTATTTATGGAACAGTCATTGTGGGTAAAAGAACAATAGAATAATATTGTAAATTATACTTAAAGATTATACATAAGCTTTATGCCAAGAATTGGATATACATTTTGTTTTTTTGTTTTTGTTTTTTCTTTTTTCCAGGCCATTACTGTAGAGTTTAAGTCCATCTCAACTATAGGCGATCTTAGTTTGAGTATTGTTGCTATAATTACCTTAAGTGCAAAATAGGCCTCAAAGCCCTACAGAGATGGATGGTCATTGTCTTAGGTTTAGTGTGAAAACTAAATGCCAGACCTCTATATACCTGTTCCTCAGATTTAAGCATGCTTGAATCATAGGGGTGTCTCATCCACCATTCTTGTTCTTCCCTTTGCAATGGATTACAATTGCTTGTCACCTCATTGTAGAAAATGGATAATCTTGATTCTTCTACTTCGTTCTTAGTCATAGACAGGCCCTGTGCATCTGTACCTCAGAGACAGGACTTTCTCTTTTTTTTTCTCATAATGGCAATCAATTTATGCTCTTCTACTTATTGCCAGGTTTAGCACAGTAGACATCCTATTCCTTCCATAATGGCAGCCTACATCTCCCTGTTTCAGTGAGTGTTCAGAGATCCAAGCTGCTTTTCCCACCCTTGTGCCACCAACAGCTATCCTTTGCTTGGTAGCAGAGAAAGATCAGTTCACTGGTAACTTTTCCTGCCTAGCAGTAACCAGTACTAATACTAATATATGGTCTAAAGTGCTTCTAGTGATCCTAAAATTCTCTAGTTTCCCTTCAAATCTTGGCAGGCCCTGCATTCATGCAGGATGGGAGGCAGGAGCCTATCAAGTCTCTAGTCCAACTCCTAATTAGACTTACATAAAACCTCATGCTAAAGGCCTAATTACCTCAGTTTTTATTACTTGGTAATCATGTCTCACTTTTAACCAAATTTTTAAGGCACGCTGAAAGACAAGAAGAGCGAATGCAAACATTAGCAACATACTCTGACATGATGGGTATAAGAATTATTGTAAAAGTAATTTGCAATATCAACCATTAATATGTTAAAAGTCTTAATGAAAAAAAAATACGCCATACAGAAATATGTAGGTAATCTAAAGAAAAAGATGTGAACTCTTAAAAGCCAAAAAAGTGCAATAAAGTAAAACTAGATATATAATTTTTTAAAGGTTTATTTATTTATTTTGAGAGAGACAGAGAGAGAGAGAGAGAGAGAGAGAGAGACTGGGGGAAGAGAGAAGGAGAGAAAGAATCCCAAGCAGGCTCCAAGCTCAGTGTGGAAGCTGACATGGGATTTGTTGTGGAATCTGACATGGGATTTGATGCCATGACCACGAGACCAGGACCTGAGCTGAAATCAAGAGCCGGACCCTCAGCTGGCCTAGTCACCCAGGCAACCGTAGATAAATAATATTCTTAAGGAATCATTGTAACAGAAAGGAAGAGTGAATTTGATGGAGTCATAAATAAACTGGAAATGGCCAAGGAAGGAATCAGAGAGCTTGGAGACAGGTTAATAAAAGCTTCTCAAACTGAAATTCAAAAAGAAAAAAAAAAAGCAAAAAACAAAAAACAGAAGAAAACATCCAAAAACTGAGGTACAATTTCAAAAGCTTAGCATACACATAATTTGAATTCCAGGAAAGAGAATGGAGAAGAAATAATAGAAGTAATAACCGGTGAGAGTTTTCCAAAGTTAATGATAAGTATCATATTACAGGTGTACTAAGTTCAAAGGACACTGAGTAGAGTAAGTACCAGGAAACACACAGACACAGACACACACACACACACACGCACGCACACACAAAACAAAAAACCTTCATGAGGCATATCATAATCAAACTGCAGAAAACCAAAGACAAAGGGAAAGTCTTGAAAAAAGCCAGAGAGGTGAAAAAAAAAAAACCCTATATACACAGAAAAAAAGATAAGAATCATAGACTTTGTGTCAAGAGCCCATGCAAGCAAGAAGAGAGTAGAATGAAATGTTTTAAGTGTTTAAAGAAAGAATCCACCAATTTAGAATTTGATGTTCAGAAAAATTATTTTTCAGAAATAAAGAATATTTATTTTCAGTAAGGGGGTGGGAGAAACTTGATATTCAAGTCCAGAAGGCCTGTTCTGAAAGAATTTTTTTTTTTAATTTCCATGGAGAAGGAAAATGATATATATCAGATTTGTATCTAAATAAAAAAAAAAAAAACCAAAAACAAGGGTGACTAGTGACTCATTCAGTTAAGCATCCAACTCTTGATTTCTGCTCAGGTCATGATTTCACAGTTCATGAGATTGAGCCCTGCATTGGGATCCATGCTGAGGGTGGAGCCTGCTTAAGATTCTCTCTTTCCCTCTCTCCCTGCCCCCTTCTCACTCATACTCTCTCTGTCTTAAAATAAATAAATAATTTTAAAAAATAAAGAAAAAAAATTATTGAGGAATAAAGATAAATATTTTATTTCTCTTACTCTTTTTATCTAAATATAACTGTTTAGGAAGAAATAATAAAATATATTGGGTGCTTATAGTAAATATGTAATGTTTATAGGTAAATAAATGAAACAAATGATGGCAATGTCACAGCGGACATTAGGGTGAAATTACAAATGCTTTGTTACAGAGTACTTCCACTACATGTGAAATAGCACTGTGTTATTTTAGGATAAACTTAGATAAGTTAAAAATGTATATTGCAAAATATATATCAACAATTATAAGTAGTAAAACATATACGTAATTGAAATGCTCATAGAAGAGATCATTGGAATCATAAACTCTTAAAGCCAAAGCAAGGAGACAAAGAGTAGAAGTGAAAGAAACTGGGAAATTAACAAAAAGAAAGTAGTTACAAACGTAGTAGATATTAATCCAAATATAGTTATTATCACTTTAAATGTGAATGATATAGATACATTGACCAAATGCATAGATTGTCAAAGAGAATAAAAACCAAACCTGACTATATCTGTTGTGTAAAAAAAAATCCCCTTTAATTATAAAGACTCAGGTATAGAAAAAAGTAAAAGGATGGAGAAAGACATAAAATGTTAACACTAATCAAAGAAAAGCTAAAGTTTCTTTGATTTCAGAGCAAAACAATTATGGGGATTAACATAATTACATTAGGATGAAGGGATCAGTTCTTCAAAAAGTAATAACTATTGTAAACACACATGCACCTAACAACATAATTTTAAAATTCATGAGACAAAACTGATAGAACTACAAAGAGAAAAGACAAATCTGCTATTATAGTTGGAAATTTCAACACTCTAGTTTCAGTAATTGATGAATTAAGGCGTCAGAAACTTGTTTAGAATGTAGTTGACTTGAATAGTCCTACCAGAATCAAATTAATCTAACATATGTTTATAGAATACCCCAAACAATTGTAAAATACATATTCTTCTAAAGCTTATATATAACATCCATCAAGATAGAATGTATTTGGGGCCAATAACATACTTAATAAGTTTAAAATAAATCATACAAAATCTTTTCTCTGGTCTCAATGAATTCAACTAGAATCAAGAATAGATGACTGGAAAATCCTCAAATATCTAGATATTAAACAATACACTTGTAATGACACATAGATTAAAGAAGAAATCATAAAGGAAATAAATTATAAAGTAAATTGAAACGAATATGCAACTGATAAAATTTTCTGGGATGCAGTGATTACAGTACTCCAAGGGAGATTTATTGCATTGAATGAATATATTCAAAAAATTAAAAATCAATAATCAGGATTCTAGCTTAGGAAACTATAGAAAAAAACGCAATTTAGGTCTAAGCAAGTAGAAGAAAAGGAATAATAAAAATGGAGCTCAAATTAATGAAATTAAAAGCAGAAAACAATAGGCATAATGAACGACATTATCACCTATCTCTCTGAAAAGATCAGAGATCAGTAAAATTGATAAAATCAGCCAGGCTAATTAAGAGAGAGATACAGGAAATAAGTAATCCTTGTGAGAAATTAAAGACAGGTTATCTATAGTGATGATCCCATGGGCATTAAAGGAATAATAACACCTTGCTGTAAACAACTCAATGTCCACAAATTTGACAACTTAAATAATTGAATCTAAAGACACAACTTATCAGCACTCAAATTAGGAGAAATAAATGATCAAAATAGGCATTTATCTATTAAAAATTATGTTATTAATAATGAATATTAAATATTAAAATATCAATATTATCAATATTATATCAATATATCGATATCAATAAATAATATCAATATTATAAATTATAAAAATCAATAAAATATCAATATCAATATTAAAAATGAAGTCATAATTCCCTTCTAGAACACAGAAGTAGAAATAATAGTTCTCACTTCCAAACACATTCTATAAGTTTTATATGACTCAAATACCAAAATCTGACACAAAAAGTACATGAAAATAAAATACAGATAATATCTCTCACAAATATATGGAAAACTCCTCAGAAAGTCTAGGGAAATAAAATCCAACAGTGTATAAATAATTATAGAGCTCAGGAGCACCTGGATGGTTCAGTTTGTTGAGCATTCAACTCTTGATTTCAGCTCATGTCCTGATCCCAGGGTCATGGGATCAAGCCCCGTGTTGGGCTCCACACTGAGTGTGGAACCTGCTTCTGATCCTCTATCTTCCTCTCCTTCTACCCCTCCCCTCTTTCTAAAATAAAATTAAATTAAAATTAAAAAAAATACACAGCTCAATAAAGTGGAATTTATTCTAGGTATGTATGAGTAGATCAACATTTGAAAATCAATATTATTTATCACATTACCAGCTAAATATGAAAGGCATATCAATTCATGAAGAAAATGCATTTGACAAAAACCCAACATCCATTCTTCATACAAATTCAGCAAACTAGGAATAAAGAACTTTCTCCAGAGTGCCTACATGGCTCAATTAGTTAAGCGTCTAACTTCAGCTCAGGCCATGATATTATGGTTTGTGAGTTTGAGTTCAGCACCAGGCTGTCTGCTGTCAGCAATGGAACCTGCTTCATATCCTCTGCCTCCCTCTCTCTCTGCCCCTCCCCAGTTCATGCTCTCTCTTCTCTCTCAGAAATAAACATTATTTTTTTTAATATAAAAAAGGAACTTTCTCAACGTGATAAAGTACATTAACAAAAACCTACACCTAACAGGGCACCTGGGTGGATCAGTCAGTTAAGTGTCTGACTTTGGCTCAGGTCATGAGCTCATAGTTTATGGGTTTGAGCCCCGACTTGGGCTCTGTGCCAACAGCTTGGAGCCTGGAGCCTGCTTCAGATTCTGTGTCTCCCTCTCTCTCTGCCCCTCCCCTGCTCACACTCTGTCGCTCTCTCTCTCTCAAAAAATAAATAGTAAACATTTAAATAAACCCTACACCTAACAATATACTTAATATTATGAAACTAGAAACTTTTCTCCTACCATCAGAAAGAAGGCAAGAATATAATCTCTTATGAATTTTTTTGACATCATAGTGGATATCGTAGTTGTTCAACAAAACAAAATAAAATGTAGCATACACCAATTGGAAAAGAATAAAATTGTCTTTATTTGTATATGACATGATTGTCTATGTAAAAAATCATAAAAATATTATGGTACTAGTGAAAGAATAGACCTATAGGTCAATAGGACAGAATACAGAGACCAGAAAAAGACCTACACAATCATAGTTAACATATTTTTGACACAGGAATAAAGAGAATAAAGTGGAGAAATGATAGACATTTCAATAAGTCATCTCCAGACAAGGATGTTCATAAGCAAACAATAATAAATAAATAAAAATAAAGAACAAAGGTACAAAAGGAAAAATGACCTGGATACAGTCCCTACAACTTTCATAAAAACTAACTCAAAATGTATTACAGACTGAAATATATAACATAAAACATAAAATTCTACAACATAAGAGATAGTCTATGTAACCTTGAGTCTAATAATCAATTTTTAGATATAACACAAAACCATGATCTCTAAAAGACAAAAAAAAAATGTTAATTTCAGCTTGAATAGAATTTAAGACCCATAAGGCTAATTGCAGATCTCTCAACAGAAACTTGGCAAGCCAGAAGGAGGGGTATGATATATTCAATGTGTTGAACTGGAAAAATCTGCAGCCAAGAATATTCTATCCAACAAGCCTGTCATTCAGGATAGAAGGAGAGATAAAGAGTTTCCCAGATAAATCAAAAGAAGTTCATGACCAACTAAACCAGCCCTACAAGAAATATTAAAGGGGACTCTGAGTGGAAAGGAGAGACCAAAAGTGACAAAGACAAGAAAGAAACAGAGAAAATCTCCAGAAACAATGACAAAATAAGTAATGGCAATAATGACATATTTATCAATAATTACTTTGAATGTAAATGGACTAAACACTCCCATCAAAAGACATAGGGTGTCAGAATAGATTAAACAAACAAACAACAACAACAACAAACCCAAGATCTGTCTATATGCAGCAACAAGAGATAGCTTTTAGACCTAAAGACACCTGCAGATTAAAAGTGAGGGAATGGAGAAATGTTTATCATGCAATGGACATGAAAAGAAAGCCAGAGAAGCAATACTTATATCAGACATACTATATTTTAAGCCAAAAACTGTAACAAGAGTTGGAAAAGGGCACTATATCATAATTAAGGAGGCTATCCAACAAGAAGATCTAATTGTAAATATTTATGCTCCCAACATATAAGCACAAAAATATATAAAAAAACAGTTAATAACAAATATAAAGGATTTCATTGATAATAACAAAGTAGTAATAGGGGTCTTTAATACCCCACTTGCATCAATAGACAGATATTCTAAGCAGAAAATCAAGAAGGAAACAATGGCTTTGAATGATACACTAGATGGACTTAATAGATGTATTCAGAAAATTTCATACTAATGCAGAAAATATACATTCTTTTCAAGAATGTCTGGCACATTCTCCAGAATTGATCACATACTAGGTCACACAACAGTCCTCAGCAAGAATAAAAAAGATTGAGATCCTAGCATGCACATTTCATGACAACTTCTTGAAATCAACCACAAGAAAACATTTGGAAAGACCACAAATACATGGAGATTAAACAACATGCTACTAAAGAATGAATGGATAAGCAAGGAAGCCAAAAAAAAAAAAATAAAAAAATAAATGGAAACAAATGAAAATACTATGATTTAAAACCTTTGGGATGCAGCAAAAGTGGTCTGAAGAGGGAGATAGATAGATAGATAGATAGATAGATAGATAGATAGATAGCAATGCAGGCCTACCTCAAGAAACATCTAAAGCAACTAGAGAAAGAACAAACTAAGCCTAAATCCAGTGGAAGAAGGGAAATAATAAAGATTAGAGCAGAAATAAATGATATAGAAACTATAAAGAAAAACAAATAGAAGAAATCAATGAAACCAGGAGCTGGTTCTTTAAAAAAGTAGTAAAATTGATAAAACCTTAGCCAGACTTATCAAGAAAGAAAAGAAAAACGACCCAAATAAATAAAATAAAAAACGACAGAGGAGAAATACATACCAACACCAAAGAAATACAAACAATTATAAGAGATTATGAAAAGCTATATGCCAACAAATTGGACAACCGAGAAGACATGAATAAATTCCTAGAAACAAATAAACTACCAAAACTGAAACAGGAAGAAATAGAAAACTTGAACAGTCAGACTGATAACCAGAAAAGCAATTGAATCACTAATCAAAAATCTTCCAACAAACAGAAGTCCAGAGTCAAATGGCTTCACAGGGGAATTATACCTAACATGTAAGAAGATTAATGCATATTCTTCTCAAACTATTACTCCCCAAAATGCAAATGAAATGAAAATTTCCAAATTCATTCTATGAGGTCAGCATCACCAAGATATCCAAATCAGACAAAGACTCCACTAAAAAGAACTATAGGCCAATATGCCTGACGAATATGGATGCAAAAATTCTGAAAAAAAATACTACAAATAGAATCAAACAGTACATTAAACGGATCATTCACCACCATCAAGTTGGATTTATTCCTGGGCTGCAAGTGTGATTCAATATTTGCAAATCAAGCAACATGATGTACCACATTAATAAAAGAAAGGATATGAGCCCTATGATCCTTTCAATAGATGGAGAAAAAACTTTTAACACAGTACAACGTTTATTCTTAATAAAACTCTCAACAAAGTAGGGCTAGAGGGAACAGATCTCAACATAATAAACCCACAGCTAATATCGCCCTAATTGGGAAAAACAAGAGCTTTTCCTCTTTGGTAAGGAAAAGACAGGGATGTTCACTCTCACCACTGTTATTTAACATAGTACTGGAAGTCCTAACTGCAGCAATCAAACTAAGAGAAATAAAAGGCATCCAAATTAGCAAGGAAGAAGTCAAACTTTCACTATTTGCAGATGACATGATATTCTATATAGAAAACCCAAAAGATCACACCAATTTTTTTTTTTTTAGAATTGTTACATGAACTCAGTAAATTCACAGGTTACAAAATCAACATACAGGAATCTGTTGCATTTCTTCACATCCATAATGAAATAGCAGGAAGAAAAGTCAGGGAATCAATCCCATGAACAATTGCACCAGAAAACATAAGATACCTAGGAATAAACCTAATCTAAGAGTACTCTTAAAACTATAAAACACTGATAAAAGAAACTAAAGATTACACAAAGAAATAGAGAAACATTCCATGCTCATAGATTGGAAGAACAAACATTGTTAAAATGTCTATACCCAAAGCAATCTAGCCATTTAATACAATCCCCACCAAAATACCACCAGGATTTTTCACAGAGCTAGAACAAACAATCCTCAAATTTGTATGGAACCACAAAAGACCGTAAACAGCCAAAACAACCTTGAAAAAGAAAAGCAAACCTGGAGACATAACAATTCCAGACTTTAAATTATATTACAAAGCTGTAGTAGCCAAGACCCTATGGTACTGGCACAAAAACAGACACATAGAACAATGGAACAGACTAGAAAACCCAGAAAGGAACCATAATTATATGGTCAACTAATCTTTAACAAATAAAGATTATCTAAATGACAAAACAGTGTATTGAAAAAATGGTGTTGGGAAAACTGGATAATGACATGCAGAAGAATGAAACTAGACCACTTTCTTACATTATACACAAAAATAAATTCGAAATGGATGAAAGATCTAAATGTGAGATGGGAAACTATTAAAATCCTAGAAGAGGGGCACCTGGGTGGCGCAGTCGGTTAAGCGTCCGACTTCAGCCAGGTCACGATCTCGCGGTCCGTGAGTTCAAGCCCCGCGTCGGGCTCTGGGCGGATGGCTCGGAGCCTGGAGCCTGTTTCCGATTCTGTGTCTCCCTCTCTCTCTGCCCCTCCCCCGTTCATGCTCTGTCTCTCTCTGTCCCCAAAATAAATAAAAACGTTGAAAAAAAAATTAAAAAAATAAAATAAAATAAAATCCTAGAAGAGAGCACAGGCAGTAACCTTCTTGACATTGGCCATAGGGAACTCTTACTTGATATGTCTCCTGAGGCAAGAGAAACGAAAGCAAAAATAAACAATTTGGACTTCATCAAGATAAAAATATTTTGCACAATGAAAGAGACAATCAACAAAACTAAAAGGTAAACTTCGGAAGGTGAGAAACTATTGGAAAATGACATATCTGGTAAAGGGTTAGTATCCAAAATCTATAAAGAACTTATCAAACTTGACACTCAAAAAACAAATAATCCAGTAAGAAATGGGCAGAAGACATGAAGACACTTTTCCAAAGAAAGCATCTAGAAAGCCAACACACACATGAAAATATGTTCAATATAACTGAAATAAAAAGCAAAACCACCATGGGATGCCACCTTACATCTATCAGAATGGCTAAGATTAACAACACAGGAAACAACTGGTATCGGTGAGGATGAGGAGAAAGGGGAATCCTCTTGCACTGTTGGTGGGAATGCAACAGTATGGAGGTTCCTTGAAAAGTTAAAAATAGAACTTCCCTATGACCCAGAAATGGCACTACTAGGAATGCATCCAGAGGATAAAAAAATACTGAATTGAAGGGGCACATGAACCGTGATGTTTATAGTCACATGATCAATAATAGCCAAATTATAGAAAGAGCCCAAATGTCCATTAACTGATGAATGAATAAAGAAGACATGGTGTATAAATACAAAATGAAATATTACTCAGCCATGAAAAGAATGAAATCTAGGGATACCTGGGTGGCTCAGTGAGTTAAGCCTCTGACTTCAGCTTAGGTCATGATCTCACAGTTCGTGAGTTCAAGCCCCACATAGGGCTCTCTGCTGTCAGCACAGAGCCCACTTGGGATCCTTTGTCCTCCTCTCTTCTTCTCCACAAATTGCTCTCTTGCTCTCTGTCAAAAATAAACAAGCATTTTTTGTTTTAAAAAAAGAATGAAATCGCCATTTGCAACACCATGGATGGAGCCACAAGCAAAATTAGTCAGAATAAGAAATATACCATAGGATTTCACTCAATATGTGGAATTTAAGAAGCAAAACAAATGAACCTAGGGGGGAAATAAGAAAGGAAAACTAGAAAATAGACTCTTAACTACAGAGAACAAACTGATGGTTCCTGCAAATGAGTGATGTATATTAAGGAGGGCACTTGTGATGAGCATGAATTGCAAGTGATGAATCACTAAATTATACAACCTGAAAACTCTATTTACACTATATGTTAACTAGCTGGAATTTAAATAAAAACTTGGAAAGGAAAAAAAAATAATTAAAATCTGCTCTGTATAGGGCACCTGGGTGGCTCAGTTGGTTAATGGTCTGACTTTGGCTTCAGGCCATGATCTCGCAGTTCCGGAGTTCGAGCCCCGTGTCAGGCTCTGTGCTCAAAACTCAGAGCCTGAAAACTGCTTCAGATACTGTCTTCCTCTCTCTCTTCCCCTCCCTTGCTCATGCTGTATCTCTCCCTCTCTCTCTCTCTCTCAAAAATAAACATTAAAAAAAAAGAAATGTTGGAACTAATGCTATTAATAAATAAATTTTTAAAAATCTGCTCTGTGAGAGACACTATTAAGAGACTCAAAGAAGAATCTACTTACATGGTGTCATTTATTTTACACTTGTAAAATACACAAATATATACAAAAATTATTTTTTCTAATTTCCAGAAAACTGTATTTTCCATTCCCCTTAACCCAGTTTTCCCAGTCCCCCACCTCCTACCCTCTTGCAACCATTAGTTTGTTTTCTGTATTTTTAGATCTGATTCTGCTTTTTGTGTTTATTCATTTTTTTCAGATTCCACACGTAAGTGAAATCATATGGTATTTGTATTTCTCTGTTTGACTTATATCATTTAGCATTATACAGTCTAGGTCCATCAGTGTCACAGATTACAAGATCTCATCCTTTTTACGGCTGCAAATATTCAGTTGCAAATACACACACACACACAGACTCTCAAACATACATACCACACCTTTTTTATCCATTCATCTATCAGTAGGGATACTTAGGGTGCTTCATCAGTGGATACTCATGTTGCTCCCATACCTTGGCTATAATAAATAATGTGGCAATAAACATGTATCTTCTCAAATAAGTGTTTTCACAAAGAATTCAATAAAGTCAGTAATAAAATCAGTACATTTAAAACATGGACAAAGTACCTGAATAGACATCTCACCAAAGATTATATACAACATATATAGTATATGCACCTACGCATATGAAAGGATGTTCAACATCGTATGGTGTTAGGAAATTTCAAATAAGAGCAATGAGATATCACTACATAGCTATTGAAATGGCTACAATGCATAACAGTGATAACACTCATAGATGGTGTGGATGAGAAACAACAGAAATTCTCATTCGTTGCTGCTGAAAATGTAAAATGTTACAGGTACTATGGAAGACAGCTTGGCAGTTTCTTAATAGTTAAATATAGCTTTATTATGTGACAGACAATAGCACTCCTACATTTTTTACCCAAATAATAGGATAAATTATGTCCATATAAAAACTTGCATACAATTCTTTATGGCAATTTTGTAATTACCAACAAACAAACAAACAAACAAACAAAAAACCTGGAAGTAACTAAGATGAACTTCAACAGGTGAAGAGATAAAATAACAATGGCGTAGTAATGCAATCAGAAACTATTTAGCAATAAACACATATATGCCAATAAGCCATGCAAAGACAGGGTTAAATCTTAACTGCATATTGATGAGCCAAATAAGTCAATCTCAAGAAGCTACCTACTATGATCCCAATTATATGGTAATCTGGAAAAGGCACAGCTGTAGACACAATAAATCAATAGATAAGTGGTTTCCAGGTGTTTGGGGAATGGGAGAGATAGGGTTGAATATATAAAATATGGGACTATTGGGTGGTAAAATTTTTCTGTACAATACATGATGGTACATGCGTTATGCTATTTTACACTTGTTAAAACCCATATAACTCACAACACAGAGTGAACTTTATGTGTGAAAATTAAAACAAAAAACTCACTTAGGATATTGGAAGATCCCATGAAAGTATATAGACTATTACAAAACAGTTTAACTATATTACAAATGTATGATGTGGGTACAGGAGAAAGCTACTGACCTAAGAAACTTTGAAAATGAATGAAATATGCAAGACTAAAGGCTGCAGAAACTATACATAAGGATCGATAACATTCCAGCTGATAACTTTTCTCATCTTTGGAGGAATAGGTGAATGTTTCTGATACCAGCATATCACTATTGGAGTAGAAGTTTATAGACAAGCTAGAAGAAGAGGCTAGAAATGATCCACATATAAGTGGAATACAATTAGAGATATTAGTCAGAACGCATGTATATCTTAGTAGAGCTATAGATGGTTATATATGTATATGCATATATGTATGTATGTATGTATATATATATACATATATGTATATATACACACATGTGTGTATATATATATATGTATATATACACACATGTGTGTATATATATATATATGTATATATACACACATATATATATATATTACAGCAAAGGACACACCTAGTCTGGAAAAATTCATAATTCTAGCACTAAACAGGAAATCTACCAGGTAATCCTGGAATATCTTGCAGTGCCAGAGAGTGCCAAAAAACAAAGCCAAACAAAAGTGAAACAAAAGAAATGCATGATGATAGGAGTAAATAAATAGTGATAGAGGAATCAATTGAAAGAGCTTCCAATGGCAAAAAGCTGGAAAATTTTGAACCACAAAATCAATAAGATAGTATTAGAGTCTAACCCAAAGTATAAAATAAATATCTATGACTCCATACAAATGCAATTAGATAATTGAATAAATAAATGGGGCAAGAGATGAGAGAATAATTATCCCAGGCAGAAAGATTCCAAATAATTTATGTGGCTACTTCATTATCAAGGAGGTAGAGCATAATTCCCTATTGTTTTGATGTGGGCTATAGATAGTGAACTCATTTCAGACAGTATAGTATGAAAATTGGGGATGAAAAACATCTTTACAGCAAAGAAACTTGAAAACATTATCTTAGGCAGTGATGAAGGTCAACATCAGCAGTGAACAGTCATGTTGATAGCGTGTATTCTTGATACCACATGCTAAAAAATGGCACTTTATCTCTGTGGTCTTTCTTGCATAGCTATAGTCTAATCTTGAGATAAATATTCAATTATAGTTGAGGGACTTTCTGCAAAATATTTGGCCAGTATTCTTCAAGACTTTCAAGTTTCCTGAAAATAAGAATGTCTGGGAAACTGTCACAGCCTCAAATTGTCTAAAGATATGTGTTGATTAAATGCAATATGGCATCTTGGATGGGATCCTGGAATAGAAAAATGACATTTAAGTGAATGTTAAGAAAATATGCATAAGATATGAACTTTATTTAATTACAAATATTGGTTTTTTAATACAACAAGTGTATCATACTATTGTAAAAAATTAAGTATAAGGGAAACAGTACAGAATTTATGGAAACTGTCTCTACTCTTTCTGTAATTTTTTGTACATTTAATTTATAGTAAAAGTTACTAAAAAATGAGTTGAAGTATATATTTTTCAGATGTTAGCAAAGATAATTTGTTTCTAGTACACCTGTACTTTGTGAGACTTTAAGACTTCTGAAGGTTTATAACAGGTCTATAACAGGTTTATAACAGGGTATAACAGGTTTATAACAGGTAAAATATTTACCATCAAGAGAAAAAGAGGATTTTTAAATTGGAATATTGTTGTAAGATTTTTATATTATAAGTGAAGTTATATATATTAGAAAGTGATAAACTAAAGTTGCATATCCCTAAAGAAATCCTTAAAAATAACAAAAAACAATATAGCTAAAATTCAATAGAGGAGATAGAATAGCTTAATAACAATGACTTTTAACTTTTTAAGTTTTTAACGTTTTTTTAACTTAACTTTTTCATTTAAAAATTGTTTTATGTTTATTTATTTCTATGAGAGAGATAGAGTGCGAGAGGGGGGAGGGGCAGAGAGAGAGAGGGAGACACAGAATCCGAAGCAGGTCAGGCTCTCAGCTGTCAGCACAGAGCCCAACGTGGGGCTTGAACTCACAAACCGTGAGATCACCACCTGAGCCAAAGTTGGACGCTCAACCAACTGAGCCACACAGGTGCCCCAGAAATTCCTTCATTTGAAAGAAGACAGAAGAAAAAGAAAATGGAAGGATAGAAAATGAAAGCATATAGTATAATGGCAAACATAAAACCAACCTTACTAAGAATTATGTTAAATACAAATGGAATAAAACATGGAAAGAAAAGCAGAGATCATGTAACAAGATTAAAAAAGCAAAATGAAGCTGTAAGCAATGTAGAAGAGATGCAATTTAAGTATATAGAGTATATAGTATATAAAGTATATAGCAGGTTGAAAAGAATAGATTGAGGGAAAAGTGTAACATCTGTTTACATTTATACTAAGTACAAGACAGCTGGTATGGTTATGTTAATTACAGACAAACCAGAATTCAAAATAAGCAATATTAACAGCCATAAAAGCTGATAAAACGGTCAACCCATCAAGAGTTCTTAATATCTTTAAATGTAAATGTATCTAATTAAAAGTAATTCAAAATGCATCTAATCAATCCCTACAATCCAGAAGAAACTACTCTCTATTTTCTGTATCCTTAGATATGACTGATATTAGAGAAATCATATAAATGGCATCATCCAGTTATCTCAGTATAAATGTTGTTTTAATATTAAGTAATTATCCATTATAATGTATCAAGTTTATATGATTAAATTGGACTTATTGAGGTATAATGTATTCACCAATTTTAAATGTATAACTTGATGACTTTGATAAAATCTATATGCCCACAATATGAGTATAAACATACCACTCATTGTTCTTAAACTATGTCATATCCAATCAATATTTTGATATTAAAATGTACATATTTATAACTATTAGTTCACATTGTCTTTTACAAATCTTAAATTATGGAAGCATATAAAGTAAAAGTATACCTCATTCCACTCCCATTTCTGTTCCCCAAAGTTATCTCTTGAAAACTATTGGTAAGTCTTTACACATTCTTAAGGTAAGCAGTATTGTATTGCACACACACACACACACACACACACACACACACACACACAGAAACATTGTACTTTTCTCTATTGGCACTAAATATATGCGTATTCCTAAAGAGTGACATTGAATCTCTCATGTATGTCTTTTTTATACTCTCATAGACTGGAAACATATTTTCCCTTATCTTTCTCTGTTCAAAACAAAACCCAGTTTGGTTTAGTTTTCACTTCTATACACTCACCACAGTGTACTTAACTACATGATAATATTTAATGATTTTCTTGTATTTGTCTCTTTACTTTCTAAATTACTCTGCTTTCTATAATTTTCTTTTCAGGGAGTAATTCATAATTGTTTGTATTCCCCAAACCTACAATTGTTGGCAAAGTAAAAGCGTGTTAAGCAAATGTTAACTAACATGTAAGATCATGTTCTATTTATTTGCTATAACAATAGATTGGACCTCATAGCTGAGAGCTCCTAAAAGCATGACTAATTTACCATTCTTTACTTTGTAGAAATAAATATCACAAAGATGCTAGCATACCCTCAAATAAATTAATGAATACTTACAAATAAACTTATTTATATCTCAATTCCACAAATGCATTTATGGAGTATTTCCAACCAAAGTTTTAAAACATGAAAAAATTACATGAGATAATCCCACAAAAAGGGCTTATTTTGCTGGTTATTAAACATTAGCCTATTATAAAAAAGGCAGTGCATTTTAGAGAAGTTACATGGAAATTGGAAAAAAAAAAGATTACTGACTATGTCAGGTAAAACCTAGGTGGGAAAAAATTATGGGAAGAAAGTTGAGTGGGGTATAAACATGTAAGAAGTCACAAGAATATTTCAAAAAAGCTGCACAGTGGAAAGGGAGAAAGAGCTTATTTGTAAAGGTATCAGTAGTGGGTAACTTATATGTCACTTAAAGAAAATAGTCTATAATTTTTTTGGAGAAATGAGAAACATATCATATGTGGAAGATTAAAAACTGGTTTCAGAATTAACACTGAGGACCTGTGATATGATTCTAGGGAAAACATTTTTATGTGTTGAAGGGTGGTTTTGCCAGGGTAAAACATTAAAAAAAAACACACACCTGAGAATTAGAGAAGTTATGAATTCTTTGCCCCTATCTTAAAATACTGTACATTGGCTAATATTAAAAAAAACAAAACAAAACAAAACAAAACAAAAAAACCCCACTATTTGTTTTTGAGAAAGGGCCATTGCAAATAGAGATTCACTAGATTTAATGTCGTATACTGAAACTTTGTTAAGAGAAAGGGTCTATTAAATACATTGAGCAGTCTCATTATTAGTCAATGTATTTGCAATTGGGTGGAAAAAAATGACCCATTTGTAGTGAAAGTAGCAGGAATTAAACCTGTAAACAATCTAGAGATAAGCACCAAATGAACAGAAAGAAGTAATCAATCATTTTAACATTATTTCTCTTCCTCAGCTACAGCAATTCAGAATGAGTTTATAGTACATGCTATAGTTATACTGACAAAAGCAAAGTATGAGACAAGAGGATAAATTTGATAGAACAAAGTCTGTTAGAAATACAGATTTCCTTCCATGTTGTAGTTCTACAGTCCATTAAGTTTAAAAACAGAACAAATTCCAGATTTTAATATAAACATTACTTCTGCACATAGTCCTTTTAAGCTATATCACACATTACATTTAGAATGCTTTCAATTTGGCTGTAATTGGTTTACTTAAACATAGATGAGCATATAAGATTGTAAGTTTCATTTCAATTAGTTGATGAAGCTTCTGTTCTCATTTCTCTGTATTACACAGCTGGATTGCAGTTTGACTTAAATTTTTAAACTTACATGCACAGGACATAATTACAACATGAATGAGAATTTTGCAATCTTACCAATTTAACCAGTTGTGTAGGTTTTCTTATAATTTAGTACTAGAAATATTTAGAAAAATATTCCTTTTGGTGGCAAAATATGTTTAATCTATAAAATACATTGTACAGCAAACAGCTGTCTTTGGATTCCAGATATAAGTAAATTCCAGATATAAGTAAGTAAGTAAATTCCAGATATTTTACGTGATAATTTCTTTTTTTTTTTATATATATGAAGTTTATTGACAAATTGGTTTCCATACAACATTACGTGATAATTTCTTACACAAGAGAGGCTGAATGGGTTCTCAGGAATTTAATTTACAGACTTCAGAGAACAGAGAATTTGAGCTCTCTTTCAAATTTCCCATCTTCCTAAAGTAAAAGTTAATTTACTGTTTCAACTGACTCTCAATCAAGGAGTAAAGATGAAAGCAGTTGCTGTCTTTCCGATGCTTACTTCTAGCAGATCTAGTCGAAAATATGAAGAACTTTCCTCTGCCTAACATATATATCCCATATTATAAGATGAAGCAATTTTAGAAAGGGGATGAAATTTGAAAAAACAGAATTTATTACAAAACACAACAATAATAAATACCAGTAAATAAATGAACACAGACTACTCACACACTTAGATTTGGAAAATAAAAGGCTCTCAGAATGGTCTGTGTTTGTGGTCTGATTTCCGAGTTTACTTCTTTCATGTGTTAACATTAATACCAATTATATGGATATAAATTTTATCATTCCCTTTGCAGTTCACTACTTCAACACTCAGAGTAACTGCATTAAAGATTTCCCCATCACAGGAAACTATGCATTAGTGAATCAAACCATTTCTTAATGAGGCTTTAATTTTTTTTCCTATTTGGTAATTTACTATCAGTTGCAAAAGAATGAGCAATCTTAAAATGTTGCTTTAGAATAATAAGCTGAAGCAATTATTCATTGTATCAAAATTATAATTCTGAAAATGAATGTGCTGATATCTCATTTCTGTCATCTGGATCACTGATGTCTCAAATTCTTAGCTAGATGAATAATCTCCCACCTACACTAATTACCATAATTTTGCTCTCTAGAATACCAATTTATTAGACTTTACCAATTCTTATGTGCTTTGTATGCACATTTAAATGTGAAATGTAGGACACATGTTTGCCAGCCTGTGACAAATGTCCAGCATTGTATAACAGCTTGCAATTTGATGGTAAAGTTTGTATCCGAGGTGGGACACTGTCAAAACCTCTTTGACCTTGCTCCCTTCACTAGCAGAAGACCAAGACCTCAGATGTGAGAGTGGAGATACTGTCAAAAGTGATCCTCATTTCGCTTTGCATTCATATTGAGATGTGATAATGATACATGGAGTAAGATTTTTACATACTTGTGCTCACAATCCATTAGATTTCTAAATTATTAGCCTCAGGGTAGAAGAGGCTGAACAAAATATTGTTTTGTACTTCATGATATGTGGTTGACTAACTGCTTCCCTAAATTATAATCCAATCATATTTATTCCATTATGAAACAGTCAAAGTTATAAGGATCAAAAGAAAATAGAAAAATAACATCAAAAGAAAAATAAAATATGATTCTCACTGTGGATGTTTTCCTTTTGTTGAAACCATGTGATGAAAATTTTAAATATAAACTTATATTGGAAATAACTTGATTTAATAGTAAACTTGATTTTAAAAATTATGATGTAATCATATTATCATGAATTTTATCTTACAAGCATGAGGTAAAATAATTATTTTGATATGGAAAACAATATTAAGTGACGATTTTTAAAAAAAAATTTGTAATGTTTTTATTTATCTTTGAGAGACAGAGAGAGACAGAGTACGAGTCAGGGAGGGACAGAGAGAGAGGGAGACACAATCTAGCAGGCTACAGGCTCCGAGCTGTCAGCACAGAGCCCGATATGGGGATTGAATTCACAAACCGTGAGATCATGACCTGAGCCGGAAGTCAGAGGCTTAACCGACTCAGCCACCCAGGCGCCCCAGTGACAATTTTAATGTAAGCATTAAAATATTTTTAAATCATGAATTCAAGGAACTAAACAGGTTTACATTTTAAGAGAGACACTTGGTAATGGGAAAGGAAGATGTTTTTCCTCTTTCTCTTTTAAGCATGACTATTCTGCTTTAAATATTAAAATATATTCATATGTTAAGAATTTGATATTATATATAAGAAGTGAGATGAGAGAAATATTTATATTTATCTCAATTTTTCTAAATTTAATATTCTAATTTAATATTCTATACTTAATTTTCAAATCTAAATATCAGCACATAACATAGTAAATTATAAATTGAAAAACATAATCTAATAACCTATTTTTAATTTTATCATGGGAAAACTAAAATTTTGTACCATAACATTGCCACCCAAAATGGTATTTCAGTTTACTAACATTTATTATTATTTTTAATGAAGAAGCTTGACTTTAAAAATAAATTATAAAGGAATAGTTTTCTATAAAATCTATTGTAGATATAACAAGCAAAACAATTAGACAATTCTCAGTGGACTGTGGATTTTTAATCCTCTTCATAGTTTTTGCTATGTGAATGAAATGAAAGGAAATATTTTATATAAAAAATTACATTTGAAAATGGTTAAATAAGTTATAATGTAAATAGGAGTTTCCTTAATGTAAAGGTTATTTTAAATTAGGGCTAATTTTAGTAGGAACGTGCATTTTTGAATAGAATATTGAAAACAAAACTTTCAAAATCTAAAATAAGAATTTTAATAATGGGGTTTTAGATACTATGACATATAATGTGCTCAAAATCCCTCATATCAAAGCATGTAGACCCATACTCCTTTGAGATTGCTTGGCTCCTTGTTTCAAATTTCCAGTGAAATTTCCAATGACTGTGAGCATTAGGTGTCAATTTCAATTCAATATATTTTTGTTTCTATAAATCAACAGTTGACTTCGTTGGAAGGATATTTCATTATCCATCCAGATCAAAGTAAATTGTTGGACCACATCCAAATATAACTTTCTATCACTCAGAAATTGTTTTGGGTTGGTCACAGTTGTTTCATGGATGTTTTGATTTATGACTGGCTAGACATGCTTATTGTAATAAACTATAGTCTGTGAAAATTTTCACCTCAAGATATACATAGATGAGTTCTTACTCTCAGCATGTGTTCCATAAATGGTTGCCTTATAGATTAATGAATATGGGGAGCTCTCCATATACTATTTGCCTTTGCATAGATTCTAAAACTGCCACATGATATTCTACATACACAGTAACCATGATAAATGTCTTTGGGAATTTACCCTAATATTTAATTTTTTTTTGTAAACATTTGCCTTTGATAGTAATGAAAGAAAATAAGCGGTAAGTTTGTTTATAAACCACAAGAATTGTAAATTACAGATTGGTAAGAAAGCAAAGGCACAGAAATGTTTTATCTCTGTTAACTAAATTCATCTTCTAAGTAAAATAAACAATTCAGTGATATTAAGTGTGCCACTTGCTGCAGCTACTAATGAGTAGGATTTAGGAATATATAATCCAATTAATTTTTTGTCCATGCTTATAAAGTCCTTGAGAAGGATCAATGAAGAACAGGTTCATGTCTGATTATAAAATCAATGACAAGAAAATTGAGCCCAGGAAGCTATGGTATATGGTCTGTTAATTCAGATGCTCTATTTAAGTCTTGGAATTGGTAGCAGTAAAATAGGAATCAGAGAAGAAACATATTATCTCTAATCTCATCCAACTCAAGAGAGAACCCCTGGGTATTGAATATGGAGAAGTGGTGAAGGCAATTAAGGGTGAAGGTGGGTTGTAACATAATTCAATTTTTACACAATGTGCCCAAATCAGTGTTTTATATTATTATTATTATTATTATTATTATTATTATTATTATTATTTTATGTAAAATCTTATGTATATGGGGTCCTAGGTGGCTCAGTCAGTTAAACGTCTGACTTCAGCTTAGGTCATGATCTCATGGTCATGGGTTCAGGCCCCACTTTGGGATCTGTGCTGACAGCTCAGAGCCTGGAGCCAGCTTCAGATTCTGTGTTTCCCTCTCTCTCTGCCTCTCCCTTGCTCATGTTCTGTCTCTCTCTACTTCAAAAATAAATAAACATTTTTTTTATTTTAAAGATTGTATAAAATGCTCAAGTTGATGGGCCATACTGGGGTGTCAGGTACAATGTTTATAAACAGCTTTCCCTGAAATTAAATTCTCTACTCATTCAGGATAAACTGAAGGAATAAAAATATAATTTCCTTTAATGCAATAATAATATTTAATATAAATTACTTCAATATGCCAAGATCTGTTCTAAGTGTTGTTTGTGCATTAATCCATTTATTTTCACAAACTCAGCCCAGTTCTGGGAGTCAGACAACACTTTTATTATCAGGCCCTTCTTAAAATTAGTTTCCTGATCTGTTATTTATTTTGTTGTTGCAAGATACCATAACAATTCATAAAGTATTGTATAACTTGTTATATTATCTTGGAAAGCATTTTAACTACTCTGGATATTATTTCTTATCTGCCAAAATATTACTGTTACAATCATAATTTGAATACAGTCAGTATGGTTCCTAAATCCATGTCCTTAACCAAACTCTGCTCTTAAAATAAAAATAATATAAATCATACTGCATTTTCAAAAATAAAATCTATAAAATTTAACTTAAATGTGGTGTATTTTATTGCTCCTCAATCCCATTCTCCTTGCTTCCTACTTCTGTAATATCCACATTTTATAAATCTTTTATTGTGGGTCAACGTGAAATTATTTTCTTCATGTAAATTAACTTAGAATAATCTATCACAAACAAACATCACAAATAATTGATTTTTTCTTTTTACAATTAATAACACTACTGTTTAATTTTCCATCATATTAGATTGGCATTTAAAAAGCTTTCACTGTTATTTCAGGAATTTTTGGACAGGACAAGACAGAGGAAGGGAGACCATTAGTAAGGCTATTGTGGTAATTGAAAATAGCTGATAGTGCCATAAACGATGTTAGTGTGCTGGCGATGGCACAAGAGATGCCACTGTAAAGGAAGGTATGGATGACTTGATTGGGGTGTCATACATGGAGTCAGCACACAATGGAATTGAAACAGGTGATAGGACCACAGGCAGATGATAAATACTGTTTTGTGTTTGTGTGAAGCATCCGTGAACAGGTGACCACTCTGAAGGTGATGCAACATGGGAGGCTTGGAATGAGATATGGGTATATTTAGGATTAATAAAAGAAGTGGGTGACGCATGAAGCTATACAGATGGCCTCAAGAAGAAGAAAAAGGTGGTTTTCAAAAACTATGTGAGTGGCAGCAATACTTAAAATGTAGATAGAGGAGGAGATCTTAACTAGAGACACAGTACAGAAGGAAAAAGATAAAACCCTTTGACTAAATGCAACCAAGTTCTTTCTTGAGATAGGTAAACAGTAGCAAATATTGAGGAGAGGTCAGAGTAAGAAATGTAAAATCTTATGTCTACTTAATAAATACACAGATGACTTTATAAGCAATGTTATATTCTGTTTTATCATTATCAGGACAACAGAGTTATTTACCTGCTGTCTATTAATGTATCATGAAAGGGGAACTGAAAAGATTCTCACTAAGTTGGAAAATTATTTTGAATAAACGATAATTATGGAAGGGTAATTGATCAAAGGAGGTTTCAAATTGCTATAAAGTCATATATCAGGACAGGCAATGTTAAAATGTGAGAGGCAAATGATCCCAATTAACAAAAGTAAACAGAATAGGTCTCAAATATAAATAAAAAGAGAAAAACACTAGTATTGTCACAAACTTGCATACTGAGTGGCTTTTTCAATAGACAACACTATGAGGCATGTGGCAAGACACGTAAAATTACAATATCTCCAAGTGATGGTTGAAAATTGTCTTGACTGCATGATTATTTGAACTATATGGAGGAAGTGTGATCTTTAAAAATATTGTGCAATGTACAATAGATTTGTCTCTTTATATAATATATATAATAAATATATCATTAGATCTTTTCTTTATGGTGGAATTTATGAGAATTTATAAACTGAAATTTGAAGGAAAACTTTAAAATGTTGATTGATGAGTCCATCACAAGAATCCCAATTATAGCAATCATAAAAGTAATTTGTTGATAGAGGATTTACTTCAGTATAAATCTATTCCAAGAGTTGTAAATCAACATGATGTTTTAGGAAACAGCTATATTTGAGACTAAACAATTTGCAAAATGTCAAAATCTACTCTGTAGAATTGCTTGTGATAAGTTTATTTACAGATGCTGTATGGAGCTATATACAATGGATTGGGCAAGTGGAATAGAGTAATTTTCTTTTTAAATAAATACTGATATAAATTGTTAAAACATATATTAAACAAAAGTTCTATTTTCAACTTTTTAAAGAAAAATAAATACTGCAGATAATTTAAAATAAAGATAAAAAGAAAACAATTAAAAACAAGACCAGAAGAAATAATTAAAAATCTTAAGTTAATATTTGTAAATTATTTTTTTCATCTTCAAGCAGAATTCTTGGACCAATTACTTAAAAGCAGAGAGGGAAATATATTTACATCTTTGCATATGCAAATATAAACTATGCTAAATCCCAACTTTAACTTTCTTTCAACTCCAAGTTTGAATTTATCTCAAATCTCATTGTATGATTACTATCTTTTTGAATCTGATGAAACTTGTTTTCTGGTCTAATATGTGATATATTCTGGAGAATGCTTCATGTGCACTTGAAAAGAATGTATATTCTGCTGTTTTAAGATGGAATGTTTTGAACATATCTGTTAAAACCATCTAGTCCAGTGTATCATTCAAAGCCACTGTTTTCTCGTTGATTTTCTGTTTGGATAATCTGTCAATTGTTGTAAATGGAACATTTAAGTCCCCTACTATTATTGTTTTGCTACTGATTAGCTCCTTTATGTTTGTTATTGTTTTACGTTTTTGGGTCTCACATGTTGGGGGCATAAATGTTTATAATTGTTAGACTTTTGGGAGTTTTCCCTTTTTTATTATATACCGTCCTTCTTTGTCTCTTTTGACAGAATTGGTTTTAAAGTTTATTTTGTCTGATATAAGTATTGCTACCCTGGCTTTCTTTTGACATCCATTTGAATGATAAATGTTTCTCCATCCCCTCACTTTCAATCTGCAGGTGTCTTTAGGTCTAAAATGCTTCTCTTGTAGGCATATAGATGGGTGTTGTTTTGTATCCACTCTGTCACCCTATGTCTTTTGATTGGAGCATTTAGTCCATTTATATGCAGAATAATTATTGGTAGGTATGTATTTATTGTTATTTTGTTCCTAGTTTTGTGGTTGTTCTTGTAGTTTTTGCTCTGATCCTTCTCTTTATTTCTTTCATAGTCTGCTGGCTTTCTTGGATGATATAATTGGATTTTGTTATCTTTATTCTTTGCATATGTATTATGGTTCTTGGTTTGTGGTTTGTGGTTTATATATATAGCATTATATATGAAATTGATGGTTGCTTAAGTTTGAACCCATTCTTTACTCCTCCACCCCATATTTTAGGGATATGGTGTCATATTTTACATGCTTTTATTCTTTGAATCCCTTGACTAATTTTTACAGATATACTTTTTTTTTTGTAATGCGTTTGTGATTCCTACTCTTCATACTCTCACTTATGGCCTTTCTTTTCTACTCAAAGGGTCCCTTTTAATATTTCTTATAGGGCTGATTTTAGTAGTCATGAGTTCCTTTAGTTTTTGTTTGAGAAACTCTTTATCTCTCTCTTTCTGAACGGTAGCTTTACCGGATAGAGTATTCTGGGCTGCAGATTTTTCTCTCTCAGCACTTTGAATATATCATGCAAATTTTCTACTGAAAAATCAGCCAATAGCCTTATGGTGTTTCCCTTTTCTCTTGCTGCTTTAATTTTTTTTTTCTGTATCATTAATTTTTGTCATTTTAATTACTATGTATTGTGGTGTGGACCTCCTTGGTTGATTTTGTTGTGTATTCTCTGTACCTCCTGGATCTTCATATATGTTTCCTTCCCCAGATTAGGGGAGTTTTCACTTTTATTTCCTCAATACATTTTCTGCTCCCTTTTCTCTCTTACTCTTCTATGATCTCTATAATGTTGATAATATTATGCTTGATGGAGCCACTAAGATCCCTAAGTCTATTATCAATTTGTATATTTTTTTCTCTCACTTGGTCAGCTTTTTACATTTTTTAAATGTTTATTTGTTTTTTAGAGAGAGCGGATAGGAGTTGGAGAGGAGAGAGAGAGAGAGAGAGAGAGAGAGAGACAGGGAGAGAGAGAGAGATATACACAGAATCTGAGGCAGGATCCAGGTTCTGAGCTGTCAACACAGAGCCTGACACAGGGCTCAACCCCATAAACAGTGAGATCATGACCTGAGCCGAAGTTGGACGCTTATCTAACTGAGCCACTCAGGCACCTCATCGCTTGGTCAGCTTGATTGCTTTCCATTACTTTGTCTTTTAGGTCATCAATTCATTCCTCTGGTTCCTTTAGCCTGTTATTTTTTTTTTCCATCAATTGTATTTTTAACTTCATTTATTATGTTCTTCATCTCTGATGGGTTCTTTTATTATTTCTTTGTTAAGGGTCTCTACTTAACATCTGTTAAGATGTCCTCTACTCTTTTCTCAAGCCCAGAGAGTATCTTTATGATCATTACTTTAAATTCTGTTTTACTTAGGTCTCTAGCTGTGGTTTTGCCCTATTCTTTCATTTGGGACATATTCTTCTGTTTCTCATTTTTTTTTTTTACCTTTCTGTGTCTGTTTCTGTGTGTTAGGAAAGTCAGCCACCTGTCCTGATCTTGAAAGTAATGGTCCTATGATGATATCCTGAAGTATCCTCCAGTGCAGTGTGTCTGTTTTCCAGGACCTGGCACTTCAGGGACTGTCTCATATGTGTGTTGCCTATGCCCTGCAGTTATGTCCTGGATGGTTTGTCCTTCAGGCCAGTCCTCTGCAGAGTTTCTCTTGCCTGTTGTGAGCAATGTTTGTTTTTAGTCAGGGTGGGGTGCATTTTAACAAGGTGCGTGCTGGTCTGCTTGCAAAATGAGACCTGCTGCCACTGCTGCCAGCATGGAAGCCCCTTGAAACATATGGGTTTGGAGTTGTGGTGTTGGTGGGGTCTGTGCCAGCCTTCTGGGGAAGGTACCCATAGCACCAGGACTAAGGTAAGCATGGCTGGGAAGGGAAGATCCACCAACATATGGGGGGCTTATTGTAAGCAACTTAGGTAGCAAGTGTTGGTGCTGCTCTGGTTCCTGTGGGCAGTTGTTTGTTTATGCTGGGGGTAGAGGGAGGAAATGGTGCCTTCTAGCTCCTTTGCTCCTGGAGGGGTCTCCCTGCAATCCCTGCCTCTCTAAGACATGCTCTTAGATGAGTTAATAACTCTCTTTCCTGTATGCTCCAGATGTTTTTCAAACTACTGCTTCTATGCTATATCTACTTGGGTTATTTGTCATGTTATCTCTTTAAGGGTGGGGACTCAGCTTCCAAATGCCCTCCAGATTTCCCAGAGCAAGCCTTCTGATTTTTAAAATTCCAAGCTTTAAGTCATGTTGGTTGTAAGAACTCATGAAATTCAGCCCCTACCACTTTCAAAGCCAGATATTATAGGGATTTGTCTTCCTTGTGTGGACTTCCCAGCGTGATAGTCTGTTTTTTTCCCCTCTCTGTGTCACTGACTCCTTACTGACCACAGCTGGCCATGGTCCATGTATATGTTGTCTACAAGAAACCTACTTTTAAAATTACTTTATAAAGTAAATGGATGAAAAAATATATGCCATGCTAACAGTAAACAAAATAAAGTAGGAATAGCTATATTATTTTCAGACAAAGCAAACTCTAAGGAAAGTTGTCAGTAAAAAAGAGGGACACTACATAATGGTATGGGGGCCAATTCTCTAATAAGAAATTAAAATTCTTAATGCGTATGTGTCTAGCGATAGAACAAAAAACTACAGGTGGCAACAACTGATAGAATTACAAGGAGAAATAGGTGATTTCACCCTCATAGTTAGAGAATTGAATAGCCCTCTCTTAGGATAAGGAGATCCAGTGGGCAGAAAATCAATAAGCACCATACAGCACCATAAGCAATCAACAGCACCATAATCAAATAATATCATAAGTATCTATAGACTACCTCATCCATTGAGAACATTCACCAGGATAGAACACATCCTGGGCCAAAACATACACCTAAAGAAATTTTAAAAAATAGAAGTTATACAATGTCTATTTTAAGACAACCATGGTATTAGAGTAGAAAGAAATAATAGAAAGATAACTGAAAAATCCTAAAATAGATGGAAATTAAGTAACATACTTCTAAATATGGGTCAAAGAAATCTCCAAAGACATTGAAAATATATGAACTGAAAGAAAATGAATGTATAATTTGTCAAAGTTTGTAGAATTCTGCAAAACCAGTGCTTACAGGGAAATGTGTGTCATTTAATGCATAGATTAGAAAAGAAATATATAAACAATAATCTAATTTTTTTACCTCAGAACTAGAATAAGAAAAGCAAATTAAATCCCAGGTAAGCACAAGAAATTAAATGATAAAAAATTAAAGCAGAAATCAATGAAATTGAAAACAGAAAATCAATAGAATAAATCAATGAATCAAATGCTGGTTCTTTAAAAAAGATCAATAAAATGAAAGACTTTATGGGTGCCTGGCTGGCTCAGTTGGTTAGCCTCCACCTCTTGATCTCAGCTCAGGTATTGATCTCATGGTCATGAGTTTAAGCCTCACATTGGGCTCTGCAGTAGGTATGAAGCCTACTTAAGAAAAAAAGAAATGAGGGGCACCTGGGTGGCTCAGTTAGTTAAGCATCTGACTCGGGATTTCAGCTCAGGTCATGATCTCATGGTTCATAATATCAAGCCCCTCACTGTCAGCACAGAGCCTGCTTGGGCTTCTCTCTCTCTCTGACCCACTCCTGCTCGATCTCTCTGTCTCAAAATAAATAAACTTTTTAAAAAATGAAAGACTTTATAGCAAGATGAAAAAATAAAGACAAAAAAAAGGGAAAAGAGAGAGAGAGAGAGAGAATACAAATTACCAATATCAGAAATTAAAAAGAGGGCATGAGTACAGGTCCTAAGGAAAGTTGAAGTATAATAAAGGAATATTATGAATGCCAGCAAAATTGACTTGAGATGAAATGGACCAATTTATTGAAATATATATATCTGCCAAAATTCTCAGAAAAAATAGGCAATCTGAATAGGACTATTTCTACTAAAGTAATTTAATCGGTAATTAATGACTTCCCCAAACAGAAAGCACCAAAAGAGTTCACTGGTGAATTCCACCCAACATTTAAAAACGAAATTATGCCAATTCTCCACAATCTCTTTCAGAAAATGGATGCAGAGGGAATACTTCCTATCTTATTCAATGAGGTCAATACTATCCTAATACACACACACACACACACACACACACACACACACACACACAGTAAAAGAAAACTGCAGATTATTATCTCTCATAAACATAGATGCAAAAAATCCTTAACAAGGTATTAGCAAACCAAATCTAAAAAAGGTAAAAAAAATTATTAAAAAAGGTAAAAAGAAGGCTAAAAAAGCCACGTGGGATTTATCCCAGGTATGCAAGACTGATTCAACATTTAAAAAATCAATTAATATAATTCATTACACATCAACAGACCAGAAAATAATCACATGGTCATATTAAAAGATGCTGGGGTGCCTTGGTGGCTCAGTTGGTTAAGCGTCCAACTTTGGCTCAGGTCACGATCTCACAGTTCATGGGTTTGAGCCCCATGTTGGGCCCTGTGATGACAGTTCAGAGCCTAGAGCCTCCTTCAGATTCTGTGTTTCCCTCTCTCTCTACCCCTCCCCTGCTTGTTCTCTCTCTCTCTGTCTCTCAAAAATAAACATTAAAAATTTTAAAAAAGAGATACAAAAAAAGCATTCGACAAATTCCAACACTCACTCATAATAAAAAACTTTTAGAAAAATAGGAATTCAGTGCACCATCCACAACTTCATAAAGATTATCCTAAAAAAAAAAAACTGGAGCTAACATTATACTTATTGGTGGGAAACTCAAAACTTTTTGATTTAGATCAGTTACAAGATGAGAATCCTTCCTTGTCACTCCTTTTCAACATCATGCTGAAAGTCTTTGATAATACAATAAGGCAGGAAAAGCAGGAAGGAAGATGTAAAACCATCTTTGTTTGCAGGTGACATGATTATACAGATTGGGAAGGAAGATGTAAAACCATCTTTGTTTGCAGGTGACATGACTATCTCCTACAAAATATGTAAGAATCAACAAAGAAGATCCTGAAATGAATTGCTTATTAGCAATTGGCAAGTTGCAGGGTAAAAGATTAATATACAAGCATCAATACTTTCCTATATGCCAAGTAGAATTGGAAATTTTAAGCAATTATTTTTATATTAGCACCCACCAAAATGTAATACTTAGGTGAAAAACTAACAAAATGTGTACAAGTTCCATATAAGGAAAACTTCATGAGAACAAATGAAATCAGAGAATAAAAAAATCAACATTCCACATTTATAAATATTAATATGCAGTATTGTCAAGATACAAGCACTTCCCCTTTGCAACATTTCCCTTTGCAATCTTTGCAACCTCAGTCAAAATCACTGCAACTTATTTTATTCGTATCAACAAACCATTCTAAAGTTTATGGAGAGTCTGAAGAATAACTAAGACAGTATTGAAGAAATAGAACAAAATTAGAGGACTGACACTACCCAACATCAAGACTTACCAAAAAGCTGATCAAGACAGTGTGGCATTCCTAAAGGAATAGACCAATAGGTCGATAAAACAGAATAGATGGCTCATAAATAGACTCACAGACATATAGTCAAGTGATATTTGACAAGTGAGCAAAGGAAATATATAGGAGAAAAGAGGATAGTTTTTTTCAACAAGTGAAATAACTGAATATCCACATTCCAAAAAAATCAATCTAGATGCAAAACTTACACTTTAAAAAAACTAACTCATAATGGATCATAGAGAAATGTAAAATTATACAATCTTGGATGGTAACATAGGAGAAAACTAGGGAATTCTGAGTATAATAATGCTTCTTTAGATACACCACCAAAGATATGATCTGTGACAGAAATAGTAAGCTGGACTTCATTATAGTCAAACGCTTCATCATAATTAAAAAAAAAAAAAACAAGAAGACAAGACACAGACTGGTAGAAAATATTTGAAAAGGACAGATCTGATGAAGGAGTCTTACCCCAAATATACAAAGAACTCTTAAAAGTCAATAATAAAAAACAAACAACCCAATTAAAACGCACATTAAACCTTAACAGACACTTCACCAAAGATGTGCAGATGGCAATAAACATATGAAAAGATGCTGCACATATGACATCTGGAAATGTAAATTAAAACAATAATGAGATACCATACCAAAGATTTGCGAGAATATGAAGTAACAGGGTCTCATTCATTGATGGTGGGAATTCAAAATGTTACAACCACTTGGAAGACAGTTTCACAGTTTCTTACAAAACTAAACATAATCCTGCTATATAGTATAGCCAATAGTGCTCCTTGGTATTTACCCAAAGGAGGTGAAATATTATGTCCATGCAAAAGCCTACAAAGAATGTTTACGATCAGCTTTTTCTCATAATTGCACACACTGTGAAGCAAACAAAGTGTGCTTCTGTAAGCATATGAATAAATAAACTACAGTACATCTAGACAATGGATTGTTATTCAGCACTAAATAGTAAGGAGCTATTAAGCCATGAAAATAAGTTTAGGAACATTAAATCCATGTTAAGTGGAAGAAACCAATATGAAAACACTACATATTTTTATGAGTCTAACTATATGGCATTCTGAAAATGGGAAAACTATAGAGACAATAAAAGGACTAAGGGCTGCCAGGGGGAGGGGAAAATGAATTGGCAGATTAGAGAGGATTTTAGGGCAGTGCAAATACTCTAGATAATTTTATGATAATGAATGTGTATCATTATATTTTTGTCCAAGCCCACTGAATGTACAACAGCAGAAGTGAACCATTACGTAAACTATGAGCTTTGGGTGATTATTGTGTAGCAATCTAAGTTAATTCTTGATTAAAAAAATGTGCGATTCTGGTGAGTTATCTTGATAACGGGGGAGCCTATGTAAGGGCAGGAGCAGTGAATACATGGGAAACCTGCATATGTTCCCCTCATTTTATTATCAACTTAACATTGCTCTATAAATGAAGTATAAAAGAAAAGCTGGTTATTATATTGGATAATTTTTGTTGATGAGAGATGCATATAAAACATAAGAGGTACAACAACAAGATTTACAATATCTACACCCAAAACTTCAGATATATGAAATAGATATATAAATATATAGAAGAAATACATGCAAAAAATATATAGGAAATATACCTAAACATTAAAAAAAACAAGGTAAATGATATATGAAGATATACCAGCCATAAAGCAGTCAATATGAATCTGGTACATCTATATTACTATGAACCCAATACACTGTGAGGCAAAACAAAAACAAAATAAAGAACTTTTATAAAGACAATTGGTATGTAATAAGCTTTTATGAAATGAAAATACGTAACAATTTCAAAATAGTAGATCATTAAAGTCTCATATAAAATTAAAATGTGTATAGAACTATAAGGAAAATGGCAACTCTATAGTTAACATTAGTCAACTAATGAGAAAAAAAACATATAACAAGATAGAAAACATAAAAGCAAATGAGCAATAAGTTTTAGACAAACTCTTCGTGGAGAAACTTTAAAAGATAATGAAATATCCTAAGGAATATATAAATAAGTGAAATCTAAAAATAAATATCATGTTCTTGGATTAAAGAATAAACTCCATAACATTATTATTTCTTTGTAAAGATCTATAGATTCAATTCACTTTCAACAAAATTTGTAAACTTTTATAATAGTCTCACAGAATGAAAGTAGTAATTACAGGTTTAGGGAGGAGGAGAGATACACATCCCTTATGAAAAGTAACCAGGCACATCTTAGGGCTCATGAGCCCTCCTTTCTTTTCCCCAAAATAGCTAGAGAGCAGTAGCTCCAAACAGCTTTTATATGACTTGAATCTAAATTAGGAACCTAAGTGGCCTGGATAGAGATAAGTTCAAAGCCAGGGGAGGGGAGGGAGTGAAAACGAAAACAAAAAAGGTAAAAGAATAAAGCTTTTTAGAGTAAAACATAGAAATAATATAATATCTTGAGGTTAGCAAAGATTTCTTAAATATTACACAGAAAGTATTAATCAGTTTAAAATTATCTTTTAAACTGTATCAAAGCTAAAAATATCTATTCATCAAAAGAAACATGGGTAAAAAATGATCTTACACAGCGATAATATTTGAAAATGCAACAAATAACATCAGAAATAAGTAAGAAACTCAAAAGTAAAGGAGATGAAGCATTGAATAGTCACTTCACAAAAAAAGAATATCTAGTCATTAAATACATGAAACTATATTTAACATCATTTGTTATCAAGAAAATGCAAATTTTCATGATACTACTAAATGGCAACCAACGAGGATAATATGAAAAAGGCAATACAAATTTAGTTAAGATAAACAAAATCCTCTGCTTTGCAGTATCTACTAAAGCAGAACTAATGTATACCTAGCTCCCGTTCCTGGATATATGAGGAAAAATGTCTACATACATATATACATATATATATATACATATATATATATACATATATATATACATATATACATACATATACAGGCATATATACATACATATACATACATATATACATACCTATATACATATATATACATACATATACATATACATATACATATACATATATACATACATATACATACATATATATATACATACATATATACATACATGTATACAAGAATGTTCCTAGAAACATGATTCATACTTAGTAAAATCTGGAAATTATAAAAATGTGCATTAAAACATAAGAGGATAAATTGTGGCTTATTTACATAATAGAATGATCTACAGCAATAACAAACTTTAAATTTATACAACAATATGGATTGTATTCTATCACTCTGCTTAAACTACCATACATAACAAAACACTATAGACTGTTGTGGCTTAAACAACAAAAATTAACTTTCTTACATTTCTGGTGGCTGGAAAGTCCAAGATCGAATTTCTGGCAAGGTTCTGTTTCTGGTGATTGTACTCCACTTGGCTTGCATATGGCTGCCTTATTGCTGTGTCCTTATATAGCAGAGAGAAGACATATGAGAGAGTGAGCTAGTGAGCAACCTTTGTAGTCCTTTCTTTCTTTCTTTCTTTCTTTCTTTCTTTCTTTCTTTCTTTCCTTTCTTTCTTTTTTTCTTCATTCTTTCTATTTTTGGGTGTAATTGACACAAAATATTACATTAGTTTCAGGTATACAACAGTGATTCAAATGTTTCCACATTATGCTATGCTCACCACAAGTGTAGCTACCCTCTGTCACCGTACAATGCTATTACAATTTCATTGACTATATTCCCTACACTGTTCCTTTTATTCCCATGACCTATGCATTTGTGATTTCTCTTTAGTAAGAAGACTGATGCTACTGGATAAGAGCCCCACACTCCTAACCTCACTTGATCTCAATTAGTTCCCAAAGGTTCTATTTCCAGACACAGTCACATTGTAGGCTAGGCTTCAACATATGACTTTGGGGGGAAATATAAATATTCAGTTTGCCACATGGATGCATCTTACAAGTTTAATAGTGAGTAACAGAATTCAAGGTCAAGAGTATACACTGTACACAAATTCTACTGATATATACAAAATACATATATGTACAAAACACGGCAAGAGAAATCTACACTGTTAGAAATTAGGATAGTGTTTGCCCTTGAGGAAGGGGCTGTTATTGACTGAATTGGAGTATGAGCTGTTTCTCCAGCTGGTAATATTTGATTTCTAAATCTGAGTGCTGATTGTACAGGTGTGGTTGGCCAGTGCAAGTTCATCAAGGTTACAATTATGATTATGCATTTTCTATATGTATTTACTTCAATAATATGTTTATAAACCTTATTTCAGCTGTTTAGTGACATAAATAATATATATTTTAACTCATTTTATTTTTAAACCAGGTACATAGAAGACTGCTCTTCAATAAACACAATATTTTTAAAATATGCAAAATGTAAAAATTGAGAATAGAAGCAAAGGAGTAGATAAATACAAAAATGACTAATGTAATAATTTTAATATCAGACAAAATAAAATGTTTTCAGTCCTACTGCAAGGACTAACAAAATAGTCCTTATATATTGTCAGTGAGTGTAATTTCCAATATAAAATTCAAAAAGTGACAAAATTACTAAGAGAAACTAGCAAATTCATGGTTATAATAGAAATGTTAATATGCCCATATCAGAACATGAGGCATCTTGATAAAAAGAAAGAGGGGAAAATATGTCAATATATTAGAAACTTGAATAAGAAACTCAGATTTTTAAAGTAAATACATGGTTAGAAAGAACTCTGCCACCAAGAAAGACAGAACATAAGTTTCTTTTTATTTAACTTTCTTTTTGTAAGTTCATTTATTTATTTTTGAGGTGGGGGGAGAGAGTGAGGGAGGAGGCAAATGGCAGAGAGACAGGGAAAGAGAAAATCCCAAGCAGGCTCTGCACTGTCAGCATGGAGCCAGATGTGGGGATCAAACTCACAAAGTATGAGATAAGGACCTGAGCAGAAATCAAAAGTTGGATGCTTAACCAACTGAGCTACCTAGGCGTGCCAAGAACATAATTTTCAAATGTAAGAATATTTTTTAAAAATAAAGCTAAAAATATAAAGAAAAATGTCACATAAACTACATTCTGTGAAAGACAATAAAAGGGAGAAAATAGTTCAAAAACCACAAATAAGTAATGAAAGGGGAAACAAATAAGAGAATAGAAAAAAAAGAAACCCAGAAAACATAGTTCGATGAAAAAGGGCTAATGAAAAAACACCCTTTGCTTTAATGTAATTATTACAATACAGACAGCCAAGAGATACATGAAAGGATGCTCAACATCACTGATCATTAGGAAAATACAAATCAAAACTACAATGAGATATTACTTTACAACTTTCAGAATGACTAAAATCAAGAACACAAGAAAAAACAGGTGTTGGCTAGGATGTGGAGAAAAAAGAACCCTTGTACACTGCTGGTAGGAATGCAAACTGGTGCAGCCACTCTGAAAAACAGTATGGACCGCCCTCAAAAAGTTCAAACTAAAACTACCCTACCATCCAGCAATTTAACTACTAGGCGTTTACCCAAAGAATACAAGAAAAAATACTAATTCAAAGGGATATATGTAGCTCGATGTTTATTGTAGCATTATCTACAATAGCCAAATTATGGAAAGAGCCCAACTGTCCATCAAATAATGAATGGATAAAGAAGATGTCATATGTGTACAATGGAATATTAGTCAGACATAAAAAGAATGAAATCTTGTCATTGCAATGACATGGAAGGAGCTAGAGAGTATTATGCTAAGGAAAATAAGTCAATCAGAGAAAGACAAATACCATATGATGTCAGTCATATGTGGAATTTGAGAAACAAATGGCCAACGGGAAAAAAGGGAGAGAGAGTGGTAAACCAAGAAATAGGTGCTTAACTTACAGAGAGCAAACTGATGGTTACTAGATGTGGGTTTTAGCTTTCAGCTTTGTCCAGCAAGCCGAAGATGGCAGAAAGGATTACTCAAGACTCCATGCAAGTCAAGAAAGGTGACAGAGAAACTAAGGGAAGTCTCCCTGAGCTGCTCTCAATTTCCTGTACTTATTAAGCATACATTTAAGGAAACATCGCACAATACATCAGTGGGCTATGTGCCTGTAAGAATGTATAGGAAGTGTGCAGAAAAACAAGTTAAGGCATTCCCAGGACTACAAAAGAGCAGATGCGGAAAGCAGGGTGGAAAACAAGATAAGATATTCCATGGATAATATGGTCTAAGAAATTCATGAGCAAAGGCAGGACCCAAACCCTAAATATACATTAGGTAAGTGAAGCACAGCCTGCTGTTTTCAACAAGACCAGAAAGCAATGTTATGCTATCCAATGCATTCCCTATAATCTCCAAACCCAGGACATAGCTATTTGATTTCCCACAAACAGAGGGGAGGTACGTGGGGGGAATGGCTAAAATAGGTGATGGGGATTAAGAAGTACACTTACTGTGATGAGCTCCGTGTGTTGTATGGCAGTGTCGAATCACTATATTCTATACCTGAAAGTAATATTACACTGTATGTTAACTAATTGGAATTTAAATAAAAACTTTAAAAACTCTACATCTGAATGCCAATTTATGAGAAATAGGAGATAGCCAAACATATAAAACAGCACCCTGGAGATATATTAATAATTCTAAATTGAGGAAATCTTCATAGTTCAAATAATTTAATTTCTTTGCCAAATAAATTACAAAGAACAAAGAGAGGAAAATTCTATGGATAAAAGATTTTTCAAGATTCAAATTGTCCAAATACAATACATGGACCCCATTTGTATATTGAAGCAAGAAAATAAATTAGGAAAAGTAACACTTATGAAACATTGGAAATGTGAATATGAACACTGAGAATATGATATGAAAGCATTATTGTCCATTTTTTATATGTAGTATGTTTAAATTTTTTTTCTCTTTCTAAAAACACTAAAATGTTTGTGAGTAAAATTTTATAATGCCATGTCTCTTTTTTTATGGTCAATAGATATTACTTTTTTTTCCCCAGGCTTACTGAGGTATATGAAAAATCTTGCATATATTTAAAAAATAATAACATAAAATAACTAAGAAATCAGGAAAGGCACAAAGGGAAAAATCAGGAACAGTTTTATTAGTATTGATGTTATCTCTTTCAAAGAAGCAACTAATTACGTAAAGTGTTTATGAAAACATGTAGTTAAAATTTATAAAAGGAAAGAAAAATTATTTTTTAAGTTTTTTTAATGTTTATTCATTGTTTAGAGAGAGAGAGAGAGACAAAGAGAGAGAGAGACAGAGAGAGAGAGAGAGAATGACAGAGCGCAAGTTGGAGAGAGGCAGGAAAGAAGGAATCACAAATCTGAAGCAGGCTCCAGGCTCTGAGCTGTCAGCACAGAGCCCAATGCAGGGCTCGAACCCATGAACCACAAGATAATGACCTGAGCTGAAGTTGGATGCTTAACTGAGCCACCCACGGACCCCATAAAGAAAGAAATTATTATTGATAGACTTAAAATAAGCAAATAAATTGTTAGTGTGGGCCCATGATTTTTTAAAAATATCTTTTCTAGTCTAATCACAAAAATAAACCAGATTTAAGTTTTGACATTTACCCTCATTGTGCAAATTTTACTTGCTTTGGGACAGATCAAAAATATGGGACAAGAATGTAAAAATATGTTTGCAAATCTTTTAAGAAGACACAATCTTTTAAGGGTCTTACATAGTATGGGCCCCCTTTGCCTACACTTTGACTCTCTGATCAAATAAAAATAAATACAATATTTAACAAGCAATACAAGTTGTATCTAGGACTAAAACATTATCTCCTAATAATATTGATACTAATTATACCTAAGAATATTTTGCTGCACATAGTAAGAATTACATTCATTACTTCTTATTTTAAAACTGAAATAGTTACATTTCATTAATCAATGTCCTCAAAATGAGCAATATTTTACCCAAATATTTACATCAAAATCTCTGTTAGCACAAAGAAGTAAGATTTCTATTACAACACAGTGGCCAGTAAGCAAACTTCTATAAACTAGACATATATTAAATTTTATAATTACAGGTTCAAGTGAGTTTTCCATCCATCCAAATAAACATATTAAAGTCTGCAGCCTGGATTAGAATCTCCATAAAGTTCAATCAAAGTTAAATAATTTTAGATGTTAAGTGCAAAACTTAAAAGAACAGAAAAACTTATTTCACTCTGTCACAGTTTGCGTTCTCTATAATCTCACCAGGGTGTAGAGTACACTCTATTCATTCCTCAGATTACTCCCCTCCCAACTTTCTCATTAAGCAGGTTTGGGTTTGGACTGTCTTTGTTCTGAGAGGCTGTTAATCTGCACTCCTTCTCTAAGAGAAAATACTAATTTGTTTCCCTCATATTGGAGGATATATTGGGCATAAAAAGTTCATTATATCATAAAATATGTTACTGATTGGATAATTGTGTATATAATTTCTTATGCACATTAATGAATGATGTCTCTAATAGATGATAGAACAAGTTACTGCCCAAATACTTTCTTCACTGTGTACACCTGAAATAATTGAACAGCTAGGGAGAAATATTAATTTCCAAAATCTCCCTATAGAACCAACAAATCTTAGTAAAACACCCAAGCCCACTGTAGATAAACAAGAAGATAACCAAGGTATTTGATTAAATATTAAATTACAGGTTGTATCTATAATTCTTGGCTGGTTGAAGACTGAAAAACAATTACACAAGTTACTTTTCTAACACTATTAATAAGACTATGCTTGCATGAAATACTAAATGTTGATTTTATGATGCAGAGGCCTAAAAATGAAAAATCATATTAGAAACATTTTTAGAAGTGGGAAAACTACATTTAATAAAGACACAGGAGAAACTATATATGAGAAAAGTTTCTTTGGAAAAATTCTAAAGTAAGAAATGCTAAAAAAAAACTTGGATATGAGAAACTAAAGTCAGATAATTGTCTTGAGAGGGTAATTTTATTTCAAATAGATTAATAAAATTAATTTTTTGTTTTTAAGAATAAAAATTTTATTGTTTGCTATTTTCAAATCACTCAAAATAATTTTTTCAGATGATTATGTAGATCACAAAAAATTACAAATGTAAAAAAGTAGCATTTAAAGTTGTACTATTTGATGGAAAAGATTAATCAGTAAGTATTTATGATCCTTTACTAACTGAATAAAAAATGTATACATTTTATATTTGTGTTGATTGGTTAAAGATGAATATTTGAAATTACTACTCTAGTAGGAGTTTAGAAATTCAGGGATTATGTAATGTTTTTCTATTTGATAAACTTAATGTATCATACATCTAAATACCTTATTAATATACTTGCACATATAATTTCTCCAAATGACATTTAAAATTATTTAAAACTTACAATTATTTATGTTTCTAGTTTGAGTTTAGCATTTTTCGCATAGGATGAAATTATTATTTTTACCAACCGTACACGCACTCAGTATATGACTTAGCTGTACCTATTACAGTTTCATTCCTGATTATTTTAACAGTACAGCAGTCATGTGTATCTATGTTGAGATTTTGTTAAAGAAGATAGTTACATTTTCAACTTTAGCAATGGCAAGTGTCAGGATAATGCCTAAATCTAAAATATAAATCAATAAAAATACAAGTGTGCTATCAAGAGATGAAATAAATATCAGAAGAAGTGGCTATAATCAACCTCCAGGATATAGGTGTACACGTGAGGGAAGCAAGACCAATGGAAAGACTTAGGTCTGTATAATTTTGGTACAATAAAAAGTTAAAGTGAAGAAAGAAGGGGTGCATAGATCTATATCAATAATGAAATGGATGTTATATCTTCTTTGCTTTGTGGTAGTGTAAATATTATCAATGTTTCCTCATTCTAGCACTGATAAAACAACAAATGTAAAGAGGTTTTCTTCTATTACCTCAAAACACCCTCTATGAATAGCGTAAGTAGTTTCAAGTTTTTTCAAGTTTGTATGTTTTGCTCTTTATTATTTTATGGTCATCATAGTACTGAATCATATATTTGAAAGTTGCTGAGGTGCTCAGGTGACCCCATCAGTTAAGCGACCGACTTGGGCTCAGGTCATGATCTCACAGTTCACGAGTCTGAGCGCCGCATCAGGCTCTGGGCTGACAGCTCAGAGCCTGGAGCCTGCTTCGGATTCTGTGTTTCCATCTCTCTCTGCCCGTCCCCTGCTCATGCTCTGTCGCTTTGTATAAACAAACAAACAAACAAATAAATAAATAAATAAATAAATAAATAACATTAAAAAGAAAGTTGCTAAGAAAGTAGATGTCAAATGCCCATCTCCCACAATGTTGCATGTCAATTTTATCTCAATAAACCTGGGAAAATGAAGTAATTAGACTGGAAAAAATGTCAGCAGCTTGTTCTTGTATATGTGTTGATGCTGATTAGATCATGGGACACATCTTTATGCATTCTTCAGTCCATGGATATTTGTGCTCTTTCCATACTTGGCCAGTGTCGATAGCGCTGCTATAACAGTGCAAAAGTGTTCCTCCTTCCCCACATCCTTACCAACATCTGTTGTCTCCTGGGTTTTTAATTTTAGTTTCAGCTTTTGATGAAATAATTCAACATTTTCATACAACACCTGGTATTCATCACAATAAGTGCAGTTCTTAATCACCATTCCCCCCACCCACTTCCCCTCTTCTAACCATCAGTTTCTTTATAAGTTAAGAGCCTGTTTCTTGGTTTGCCTTTTATTTCCCCATGTTCATCTGTTTTGTTTCTTAAATTCCACATATGAGTGACATCATATGGTATTTGTCTTTCTCTGACTGATTTTGCTTAGCATAATACTTTCTAGCTCCTTCCATGTCATTTCAATGGCAAGATTTCATTCTTTTCTAAGTCTGTCTAATATTCCATTGTACACACATGACATCTTCTTTATCCATTCATTATTTGATGGATACTTGGGCTGTTTCCATATTTTGGCTATTGTAGATAATGCTACAATAAACATCGAGCTACATATATCCCTTTGAATTAGTAGTTTTAATATATTTGGGTAAATTCCTAGTAGTTAAATTGCTGGATGGTAGGGTTGTTCTATTTTTAACTTTTTGAGGAAGTTCCATACTGTTTTCCAGAGTGGCTGCAAGGGTTCCTTTTTCTCCACATCCTCGCCAACACCTGTTGTTTCTTGTGTTGTTGATTTTAGCCATTCTGTCAAGTGTGAGGTGGTATCTCATTGTAGTTTTGGTTTGTATTTCCTGATGATCAGTGATGTTGAGCATCTTTTCATGTGTCTGTTGGCTATCCAATGTCTTCTTTGGAACAATATCTATTCATGCCTACTGCCCATTTTTGATTATTCATTTTTTGTGTGTTGAGTTTGTAAGTTCTTTATATATTTCAGATACTACCCCTTTATAAGATGTCATTTACAATGATTCTTCCATTCAGTAGATTGCTTTTCAATATATTTGATTGTTTCCTTTGCTATGCCAAAGATTTTATTTTGATGATGTTCCAATAGCTTCTTTTTGCTTTTGTTTCTCTTGACTCAGGAGAATATCTAGAAAGCAGTTGCTACAGTGATATCAAAGAGGTTTGTCCCTGTGTTCTCCTCTAGGATTTTTATATTTTCAAGCCTCACATTTAGTCTTTAATCCACTTTGAGGTTTTTTTGTGTGTAAAAGAGTGGTGTAAAAGAGTGATCCAGTTTCATCCTTTTGCATGTTGCTGTCCAGTTTTCACAACTCAATTTGTTGAGGAGAATATCTTTTCTCAATTGGGTATTCTTTCCTGCTTTATCAAAGATTATTTGACCATATAGTGTGGGTTCAGTACTGGGCTCTCTGCTCTATTCCATTGATCTGTGTGTCTATTTTTGTGCTTGGACCATACTCTTTTGATTACTACAGATTTGTAATATAAGTTGAAGTCTGGAATTGTGACAGCTCCAAATTTGCTTTTCTTTTTCAAGGTTGCTTTGGCTTTTCAGGATCTTATGTGTTTCCATATAAATTTTACAATTGTTTGTTCTGTCTGACAAATGCTGTTGGTATTTTGATAGGGATTACATTAAATATGTGAACTACTTTGGGCGGTATAGGTTTTTAACAATATTTGTTCTCCCAATCCATGAACATGGCATGTTTTTATATTTCTTTGAGTCTTCTTCAATTCTTTCATCAGTGTTTTATAGTTTTCAGACTACAGGTGTTTCATCTGTTTGCTTAGATTTTTCTCCTAGGTATCTGACTGTTTTCGGTACAACTGTA
The DNA here is from genome assembly GCF_022079265.1 of Lynx rufus. Taxonomy (NCBI): domain Eukaryota; kingdom Metazoa; phylum Chordata; class Mammalia; order Carnivora; family Felidae; genus Lynx; species Lynx rufus. Next base: position 37,377,111 of record NW_025814824.1, on the reverse strand, counting down.
TGTGGAATTGATTCCCTGATTTCTCTTTAAGCTGTTTCATTTTGATGTATAGAAATGCAACATATTTCTGTACATTAATTTTGTATCCTATGACTTTACTCAATTTATCAGTTCTAGGAGTTTAGGGGTCAGTCTTTTGGGTTCTCTATATAAAGTATCACGTCATCTGCAAATAGTGAAAGTTTTATTTCTTCCTTGCTGGTTTGGATGTCTTTTGTTTCTTTCTATTATCTGATTGCTGTGGCTAGGACCGCCAATGCTATGTTAAATAACAGTGGTGAGAGTGGACATCCTTGTCTTATTTCTGAAAATTCTCAGTTTTTTCCCATTGAGGAGGATATTAGCTGTGGACCTTTCATAGATTGCCTTTATTACATTGAGATATGTTCCCTCCAACCCTACTTTGTTGAGGGTTTTTTTTCATGAATGGATGTTTTATTTTGTCAAATGCTTTTTTTGCATCTATTGAAAGGGTCATACTGCTCTTATCCTTTCTTTTATTGATGTGGTGTATCATGTTGATTGATTTGCAAATATTGAATCACACTTGCAGCCCCAGATCCCACATGATTGTGGTGAATGATCCTTTTAATGTAGTTGGATTCTATTTGCTAGAATTTTTTTTTTTGAGAATTTTTGCATTCATGTTCATCAAGGATATAGTTCTTTTTTTCTGGTGGACCCTTATCTGGCTTTGGTATCAGGGTAATAATGGCCTCATGGAATGAATTTGCAAGTTTTCCTTCCATTTCCATTCTTTAGAATAGTTTGAGAAAAATATGTATCAATTCTTCACTAAATGTTAGGTAGAATTTCCCTGGAAAGCCATCTGGCCCTGGATTTTTGTTTGTTGGGATATTTTTGAGTACTGATTCAATTTCTTTGGTGCTTATTAGTCTGTTCAAGTTTATTTCTTCCTGTTTCAGTTTTTGTAATTTACATGGGTCTAGAAATTTCTCCATTAATTCCAGGTTTTCCCATTTCTTGGCATATAGTTTTTCATAAAATTCTTTTATAATTGTACTTCTGTGGTGTTGGCTGTTATTTCACTTCTTTCATTTGTGATTTTCTTTATTTGGGTCCTTTGCTTTTCTTTTAATTCTGGCTAATGGTTTATCAATTTTATTTTTTTCAGAGAACCAACTCCTGGTTTAATAGATCTAGTCTATTATTTTTTTAAATTTTCTGTATCACTTATTTCTGCTCTAATTTTTGTTTCCTTACTTCTGCCGCTTTAGACTTCCTTTATTTTTCTTTTTCTAGCTGCTTTATGTGTAAGATAAGGTTGTTTGAGATTTTTCTTGCTTCTTGATATAGGCCTGTATTGCTATATACTTCCCTCTTAGGACTACTTTTGCTGCATGCCAAAGGATTTGGATAGCTATATTTTCATTTTCATATGTTTTCATTTATTTTTTAATTTCTTCTTTGGTTTCCTGGTTGGCCCATTCATTCTTTAGTAGCATGTCGTTTATCTCCAGGTATTTGTAGTCTTTCCAAATTTTTTCTTGTGGTTGACTTCTAGTTTTATAGCATTGTAGTCAGAAAAAGTGCATGGTAGGAGTGCTTTGGTGGCTCAGTTGGTTAAGCTGAGTTAAGCTGAGTTGGTTAAGCATCTGATTTTGGCTCAGGTCATGATCTCAAGGCTTGTGAGTTCAAGCTCCACTCCAGGCTCTGTGCTGACAGCTCAGAGCCTGGGGCCAGCTTCAGATTCTTTGTCTCCCTCAATCTCTGCCCCTCTCCTGCTTATTCTGTCTTTCTCTCTTTCTCTCTCTCTGTCAAAAATAAATAAACATAATATAAAAACAGGGAGGGGGACAAAACAGAAGAGACTCTTAAATATAGAGAACAAACAGAGGGTTGCTGGAGGGGGTTGTGGAAGAGGTAATAGGCTAAATGTGTAAGGGGCATTAAGGAAGACACTTGTTGGGATTAACACTGGGTGTTATACATAGCAGACAAATCATTGTTGCATTATATGCTAACTAATTTGGATGTAAATTAAAAAATAAATTAGTTAATTAAAAATACATAAATACACATTAAAATGTTTTAAAAATAAGGTGCATGCTATGATTTTAATCTTTTTGTATTTGTTGACTTTTGTTTTGTGACCTGTTTTGTGATCTATTCTGCAGAATATCCATGTGCACTTGACAACAATGTGTATTCTGTTGTTTTGGGATAGAATGTTCTTAATATATCAGTAAAGTCCATCTGGCCCAGTGTGTCATTCAAAGCCCTTGTTTTCGAGTTGATGTTCTGTTTGGATAATCTGTCCTTTGAAGTATGTGGGGTGTTAAAGTCCCCTACTATTTGTGTATTATCAATGAGTTCTTTTATATTTGTTTTATATATTTGGATGTTACACGTTGGGGGCATAAACTTTTAAAAGTTTTACATCTGCTTCTTGGATGGTCTCCTTTATGACTATATAATGCTCTTCTTTGTCTCTTTTTAGAGTCTTTATTTTAAAGACTAATTTGTCCGGTATCAGTATTGCTACTCCAGCTTTCTTTCGACATCCATTTGTGTGGCAAATAATTCTCCACCCACCCGCTCACTTTTAATCTGCAGGTGACTTTAGGTCTAAAATTAGTCTCCTGCAGGTAGCATATAGATGAGTCTTATTTTCCTTTCCCTTCTGACACCCTGTCTTTTGATTAAAGTGTTTAGTCCATTTACATTCAAAGTAATTACTGGTAGATATCTATGTATTGGCATTTTATTACCTGTGTTGTTTTTGTTTTGGGAGGTTTTTCTCATCCTTTCTTTTCTTTGTCAGTTTTGGGCTCTCCTTTGCACTCAAAGAGGCTCCTATAATATTTCTTGAAGGGTTGGTTTAGTAATGAACTCCTTCGGTTCTGAATGACATTCTATTCTGAATGACAGACTTGTTGGTTGTGGATTTTTCCCATTCAGCATGTTAAATATATCATTCCTCTCCCTTTTGTGTTGATAAGTTTCTGTTGAGAAATCTTTAGCTGGCCTTATGGGTTTTCCCTTGTAATTTAAGAACTTATTTTGTCTCGCTGCTTTGAAAAACAAACAACAGGGGCGCCTGGGTGGCGCAGTTGGTTAAGCGTCTGACTTCAGCCAGGTCACGATCTCGCGGTCCGTGAGTTCGAGTCCCGCGTCAGGCTCTGGGCTGATGGCTCAGAGCCTGGAGCCCGTTTCCGATTCTGTGTCTCCCTCTCTGCCCGTCCCCGTTCATGCTCTGTCTCTCTCTGTCCCAAAAAATAAAATAAACGTTGAAAAAAAAAAAAAGAAAAGAAAAAAAACAATAACAAACAAACAAAAGCTTTCTCATACATGGCTCCTATTTAAGTGGTTTAATCTTTATGCATTTAATGTTTCCTATGCATTTTCTCTCTTTTTGTATGAGTATTTCTGAATAGCATTTAAGCAATTTCAAGAAAATCTCAAAACAATATTGTCAGTTTAGATCTCTAAGTCTCATTGAAAAATAAAGCTCATAAATTTATAGGGGGGTAGAAAACATAGGAATAGTTACAACACACTTGATGTGGCACCTGTTCTTGTTCCATTAAATTAACCCTGATAGACATCATAGATTCATTTCCTGCCTCTTTTTCTCATTTTTGTTCCTTCCTATAACATAAAACTTCAAAAATATCTTAAGTAATCACAAGACCCTGTATGAACTATTTTTTGAATTTTCTCATCTCAAGTTATGTTAGGTTGATAGAGTCTATTATGTTCACTTAAAAAAATTCAAATATCAAGTAATGTGTGATTTTTTTTTGTTATTGACATACTTTCATGAATATTTGGAATAAGAAATCATTTACACAATTTCTCTGTAGCTTGAACTGTGATCTTTGAGATGGCTTGAACTATGACAAACAAGGAAATATCACTTAAGGAATATAAATGAATGCAAAGTATTTGGAGATAGCTCTTAAGACATATTTGACATTTTCTACATGTAACCCACTTGTAAGTAATCAGAATGTAGTGGAGACATAGGGTTTGTTAAGATAAATGCTGCTGATAAACACATATGCATAATTAAATTTCTAAAAGAAATACAAAGAAACTTGTGAACACTAAGGAGGAATAAAGTCAAATGCAAACTTAATGTAATTTTTAAACTATTAAAATTGTTCTATTTTGCCATAAATAAAATCAACTTGGCATTGAAAAACAAACCTATGAACTATAGTAGCATAACCTCAATATTATATTTAGATGAAATCTATTTAAAACTAACAATTGCAATAAATATACATATAAATATTTTCTTATAAAAGAAATTCAAGGGGCTCTTGCATGGCTCAGCTGGTCAAGTGTCCAACTTTGACTCAGGTCATGATTTCATGGTTTGTGATTTCAAGCTCCACATGGGGCTCTCTACTGTCAGCATAGAGCCCACTTTGTATCTTCTGTCTCCCTCTCTCTATACCCCCCTTCTCATACATGCACTCTTTCTCTCAAAAATGAATAAACATTAAAAAAAGGAAATTGGATGTACCATTTCCCTAGTTTCATTCATAGAGTCATCCTAACTAGAAATATCAAGTGTTCTGAAAATCATCAGTGATTCCTCAAAATTTTTGCCAATGAAGCACAGATATTCCAAATGGGAAACAATTATCAGCTCTATTAATCTATGTACAAAACATTTATACTTCTATGAAAGACATACTACTAAAAGCTCATTTGGATGAGGCAGATTAAGTATTTCACTTTGCCTAAATCCTCATCATAAGTTTGCCTTTGAATTATCAAGAACTCTTACAAAATAGATCAAATTTGCCACCTTATGCCTATGGAATGTTGTTATAAATATGGGCTGAGGAAGATTGTGTCTCATCAGAAAGAAAGAAGAAGATAGAATATTGTATTTGAGTGAAATAAATTATAAAGCTTTTCTGGATCTTTCTTTGAAACAAATTAATAAAAGGTGATCATATTTTATTAAAGATCATGTTCCAATTAGTCCAGTTACACACTCTTTTCCTTTGGGAAAGATAAGTTAACAAGATAGAGCCTTAATAGAAATCTCTTCTCTTAAGCCTTCTCTTTAAATTTAATGTATAAAGGTAGAATATGAAGAGAAATCATCCAATTGTCCTTCCAACTCTGAAAACACTTTTCTAGTATTACTGTCCTTTTAACCTATATGTATTAAAATTTAAGTTGGTTTTAGAAAAGCAGGCATATATTCAAAGTTTCTATTTCAATGGTAAAATTCTCTTTTGCTGCCCCTTTAACAATCTGCATTGGTCTTTAAGAATATCAGTTAATTTTGGGGTGTCTGGATGGCTAAGTTGGTTAAGCATTGGACTCTTGATTTTGGCTCAGATCATCATCTCATGGCCATAAGATTGAGCCCTGTGTCAGGTATCCACACTGGTTGTGAAGCCTGTTTAAGATTTTCTCACTCCCTTTCCCTCTGCCCCTCCCCCAATAACTTACATGCACTCTCTCTCAAAAAAAAAATTAAAAAGAATATCAGTAAATTTTACTGATTTTCATAAATGAGAATTTTAATTTTAATAAATGGAAATTTTAATAAAAGGGAAATTTTAATAAATTTTATAAATGGGAAAATTAGACTTCCAAAGGCTTTCTACTTTTTAAGATTTTTCAATGTTTATATCTCTACCATACTTGCATGTTCTTATGTGTGTGCACATGTGTGAGACTCTAATTTGGATATACAAACAAGTCCCAGATTCCAAAACTCTGATCTTCTTGTATTTATGTTCTATATCTAAAACATGAAAAAGGGGATTCCAGAGAAGATGGCGGCATCGGAGGATGCTGGGCTCATTGCGTCCTACTGATCACTTAGATTCCACCCACATCTGACTAAATAACCCAGAAAACCACCAGAAGACTAGCAGAACAGACTCTTTGGAGCCAGCATAGACAAGAGACCCACGGAAGACGGTAGGAAGGGTGGAGAGGCAGTGTGCGCTACACAGACTGGCGAGAGGGAGCCAGGCGGTGGAAGGGCAGCCCTCCCGGCAAGGCAGAGCCCCCGAGTCTGGCTTGCAAAAGCAGAGGGGACTGACAGAGTTTGTTCTGACAGCCAGAGGACTTAACATCTGGAATGTTGTAAGTCAACAGCTGTTGTTGGAGAGGGGGAGGGTGAGAGGACAATTGGAGGGAGAGTTAGTTGTTGAGCCCCAGAAGACAGAGCTCAGCTTGGTGGGGTAACAAAGGTGCTGGCCAGCACCATCTCTCTGGCTGATCCCCCAGCCGAAATCCCAAAGGGAACCAGTTTCTGTCACTGAACTTGCTTGCACCACACAAACACCCAACACTGTGCTTCTGCAGATCCATCCCTCTGACTGGTCTGCCTCCCTCCTGGTGCCACAGGGCCCCGCCCAAAGCAGACCACCCAAGGCAAAGTGAGCTGAGTCTGCCCCTCCTGCCCCTGTACACCTTGCAGATCCACCCTAGCTAATATGCCAGATCTCATAGAAGCAGCACCACAAGCCTGGCAGTGTGCAAGTAGCCCAGACAGGGGCCACACCACTCCACAGTAAGTCCTGCCCCTGGTAGAGGGGAAGATAAGGGACACAACAGTCTGACTGTGGCCCCAGCAGTGGGCTGGGGACAGATGTCGGGTATTACTGTGGCCTCACCCACCAACACAAGTTACACCAGACAGCACAGGGGAATGTGCCGCAGTTCCATGCCACTCCAGGGACTATCCAAAATGACGAAACGGAAGAATTCTCCTCAAAAGAAACTCCAGGAGTAGCGACAGCTAATGAATTGATAAAAAATTATTTAAGCAATATAACGGAAAATGAATTTAGAATAATAGTCATAAAATTAATCACTGGGCTTGAAAAAAGTATAGAGGACAGCAGAGAATCTATTGCTACAGAAATCAAGGGACTAAGGAATAGCCCGGAGGAGCTAAAAAATGCTATCAATGAGGTGCAAAATAAAATGGAGGCGCCCATAGCACGGACTGAAGAGGCAGAAGAGAGAATAGGTGATTTAGAAGATAAAATTATGGAAAAAGAGGAAGCTGAGAAAAAGAGAGATAAAAAAATCCCGGACTATGAGCGGAGAATTAGAGAACTAAGTGATGCATTCAAGCATAACAATATCTGTATAACAGGGATTCCAGAGGAGGAAGAGAGAGAGAAAGGTGCTGAAGGTGTACTTGAACAAATCATAGCTGATAACTTCCCTGATCTGGTGAAGGAAGAAAGGCATTGAAATCCAAGAGGCAGAAAACTCCCTTCAGACGTAACTTGAGGCAATCTTCTGCAAGACATATCATAGTGAAACTAGCAAAATACAAGGATAAACAGAAAAATCTGAAAGCAGCTAGGGTTAAACGTGCTCTAACATATAAAGGGAGACTGATAAGACTAGTGACGGATCTATCTACTGAAACTTGGCAGGCCAGAAAGGAATGGCAGGAAATCTTCAATGTGATGAACAGAAAAAATATGCAGCCGAGAATCCTTTATCCAGCAAGTCTGTCATTTAGAATAGAAGGAGAGATAAAGGTCTTCTGAAACAAACAAAAACTGAAGGAATTCATCACCACTAAACCAACCCTACAAGGATCCTAAGGGGGATCCTGTGAGACAAAGTACCAGAGACATCACTAGAAGCATGAAACCTACAGACATCACAATGACTCTAAACCCATATCTTTCAATAGTAACACTGAATGTAAATGGCCTAAAGTCTCCAAAAAAAGACACAGGGTATCATAATGGATAAAAAAACAAGACCCGTGTATTTGCTGTCTACAAGAGACTCATTTTAGACCTGAGGACACCTTCAGATTGAAAGTGAGGGGATGGAGAACTATGTATCATGCTACTGGAAGTCAAAAGAAAGCTGGAGTAGCCATACTTTATTAGACAAACTAGACTTTAAATTAAAGGTTGTAACAAGAGATGAAGAAAGGCATTATACAATAATTACAGGGTCTATCCATCAGGAAGAGCTAACAATTATAAATATCTATGCATCAAATATAAGAGCCCCTAAATATATAAAACAATTACTCACAAACATAAGCAACCGTATTGATAAGAATGTGGTAACTGCAGGGGACTTTAATACCCCACTTACAACAATGGATAGATCATCTAGACACAGGATCAATAAAAAAACAAGGGCCCGGTATTATACATTGGATCAGATGGACTTGACAGATATATTTAGAACTCTGTATCCCAAAGCAACAGAATATTCTTTCTCCTCAAGTGCACATGGAACATTCTCCAAGATAGATCACATACTGGGTCACAAAACAGCCCTTCATAAGTATACAAGAATGGAGATCATACAATGCATACTTTCGGATGGAGGTTAAAGAACACCCTACTAAAGAATGAATGGGTCAACCAGGCAATTAGAGAAGACATTAAAAAATATATGGAAACAAACGAAAATGAAAATACAACAATCCAAATGCTTTGGGATGTATCCAGGCAGTCCTGAGAGGAAAATACATTGCAATCCAGGCCTATCTCAAGAAACAAGAAAAATCCCAATAAAAAATCTAACAACACACCTAAAGGAAATAGGAGCAGAACAGCAAAGATACCCCAAACCCAGCAGAAGAAGAGAAATAATAAAGATCAGAGCAGAAATAAACAATATAGAATCTAAAAAAACTGTAGAGCAGATCAATGAAACCAAGAGTTGTTTTTTTGAAAAATTAAACAAAATTGATAAACCTCTAACCAGGCTTCTCAAAGAGAAAAGGGAGATGACCCAAATAGATAAAATCATGAACGAAAATGGAATTATTACAACCAATCCCTCAGAAATACAAGCAATTATCAGGGAATACTATGAACACTTATATGCCAACAAACTGGACAACCTGGGAGAAACGGACAAATTCCTAAACACCCACACACTTCCAAAACTCAAACAGGAAGAAATAGAAAACTTGAACAGACCCATAACCAGTGAAGAAATTCAATCAGTTATCAAAAATCTCCCAACAAATAAGAGTCTAGGACCAGATGGATTCCCAGGGGAATTCTACCAGACATTTAAAGCAGAAATAATACCTATCATTCTCAAGCTGTTTCAAAAACTATGAAGGGAAGGAAAACTTCCAGACTCAGTCTATAAAGCCATCATTACTTTGATTCCTCAATCATACAAAGACCCAGTAAAAAAGAGAACTACAGGCCAATATCCCTAATGAATATGGATGCAAAAATTCTCAATAAGATACTAGCAAATTGAATTCAACAGCATATAAAAAGAATTATACACCATGATCAAGTGGGATTCATTCCTGGGCTGCAGGGCTGGTTCAACATTTGCAAATCAATGTGATACATAACATTAATAAAAGAAAAGATAAGATGTTGTCAATCGATGCACAAAAGGCCTTTGACAAAATTCAGCATCCTTTCTTAATAAAAACCCTCGAGAAAGTTGGGATAGAAGGAACATAATTCAACATCATAAAAGCCATTTATGAAAAACCCACAGCTAATATCATCCTCAATGGGGAAAACTGAGAGCTTTCCCCCTGAGATCAGGAACACGACAGGGATGTCCACTCTCACTGCTCTTGTTTAAAATAGTGTTGGAAGTTCTAGCATCAGGAATGAGATAACAAAAGGAAATCAAAGGCATCAAAATTGGCAATGATGAAGTAAAGTTTTCATTTTTTGCAGATGACATGATATGATACATTGAAAACCCAATAGAGTCCACCAAAAGTCTGGTAGAACTGATACATGAATTCAGCAAAGTTTCAGGATACAAAATCAATGTACAGAAATCAGTTGCATTCTTATACACTATTAATGAAGCAAGAGAAAGACAAATAAAGAAACTGATCCCATTCACAATTGCACCAAGTATAAAATACCTAGGAATTAACCTAGCCAAAGATATAAAAGATCTCTATGCTGAAAACTATAGAAAGCAAATGAAGGAAATTGAAGAAGATACAAAGAAATGGGAAAACATTCCATGCTCATGGATTGGAAGAATAAATATTGTTAAAATGTCAATAATACCCAAAGCAATCTACACATTCAATGCAATCCCAATCAAAATTGCACCAGCATTCTTCTCAAAGTTAGAACAAGCAATCCTAAAATTTGTATGGAACCACAAAAGTCCCCAAATAGCCAAAATAATTTTGAAGAAGAAGACCTAGCAGGAGGCATCACAATCCCAGACTTTAACCTCTACTACAAAGCTGTATTCATCAAGACAGCATGGTATTGGCACAAAAACAGACACATAGACCAATGGAATAGAATAGAATAGAATAGAATAGAATAGAATAGAATAGAATAGAAACCCCAGAATTAGACCCACAAAAGTATGGCCAACTAATCTTTGACGAAGCAGGAAAGAATATCCAATGGAAAAAAGACAGTCTCTTTAACAAAAGGTGCTGGGAAAACTGGACAGCAACATGCGGAAGGATGAAACTACACTACTTTCTTACATCATTCACAAAAACAAACTCAAAATGGATAAAGAACCTGAATGTGAGACGGAAACCATCAAAACCCTAGAGGAGAAAGCAGGAAAAACACTTTCTGCCCTCAGCCGCAGCAATTTCTTACTTGACACATCCCTAAAGGCAAAGGAATTAAAAGCAAAATGAGCTACTGGGACCTCATCAAGATAAAAAGCTTCTGCACTGCAAAGGAAACAATCAACAATACTAAAAGGTACCCAATGGAATGGGAGAAGATATTTGCAGATGACATATCGGACAAAGGGCTAGTATCCAAAATCTATAAAGAACTCACCAAACTCCATACCCAAAAACAAATAATCCAGTGAAGAAATGGGTAGAAAACATGAATAGACACTTCTCTAAAGAAGACATCCAGATGGCCAACAGGCACATGAGAAGATGTTCAACATCACTCCTCATCAGGGGAATACAAACGAAAACCACACTCAGATATCACCTCATGCCAGATTTCAAATGAAGAAATCAAGAGACTATAGATGCTGGAGAGGATGTGGAGAAATGGGAACCCTCTTGCACTGTTGGTGGGGATGCAAATTGGTGCAGCTGCTTTGGAAAACAGTGTGGAGGTCCCTCAAAAAATTAAAAATAGATCTACCCTATGACCCAGCAAAAGCACTGCTAGGAATTTACCCAAGGGATACAGGAGTACTGATGCATAGGGGCACTTGTACCCCAATGTTTATAGCAGCACTCTCAACAATAGTCAAATTATGGAAAGAACCTAAATGTCCATCAACTGATGAATGGATAAAGAAATTGTGGTTTATATACACAATGGAATACTACATGGCAATGAGAAAGAATGAAATATATCCTTTTGTAGCAACGTAGATCGAACTGGAGAGAGTTATGCTAAGTGAAATAAGTCATACAGAGAAAGACAGATACCATATATGTTCACTGTATGTGGATCCTGAGAAACTTAACAGAAGACCATGCGGGAGGGGAAGAAAAAAAAAGTGATTAGAATGGGAGGGAGCCAAAACATAATAGACTCTTTAAAACTGAGAACCAACTGAGGGTTGATGGGGTGTGGGAGGGCAGGGAGGGTGGGTGATGGGTATTGAGGAGGGCACCTTTTGGGATGATCACTGGGTGTTGTATGGAAACCAATTTGACAATAAATTTCATATTAAAAAAATAAACATGAAAGAGAATAAAATGTTATGACAATGATCCTCTGTCAAATCCTTTCTCACATTTCAAAGTATATGCAACTCTCAAATATATTCAAAGTTCTAAACAAGAAGAAAAAGAGAATTCTGTGTTTTGGTCCTTTTTGGACCTCAGTTGTTATTGGACCTCATTGTTATTTATACAGTTATTTTCATGAAATTTATCCATTTAAAATGATTATAAACCAGGTGTTTAAAATAATTAGAAGTTACCAAGCTGTCTAACAACAAAAATGAAGCTGAACAAATTAAAAAATCATTAACTCTTCTTAGATCCTTGAGAAGGGAGTTCACAGAGCAAACACTTGCCTATATAATTGGAGAGATGAACAGGCAAATATAGATAATCATAACTTACCAGTGAAGAAACATCCCTTAACCAATGCTACGGAGGGAAACCAGACTATAACTGACCAATTGCTAGGGGTCAGTATGGATTCAATTGATGTAAAAAAACCCACAAAAAACAAAAAACAAAAACATAGGGACCCATTCATTGGGGAACTTCCGTACTCCTCATGGAACTCTAACCAGTTTTTACAGTTGATATATGAGAAAAATTCCCTCATGTTTCCAACACATGGAGGGGAGAATGAACCATTTAAAATGTTCAATCATTCTGTTCTCAATAAGGTCAACCTTTACACGAAACTAATTAACCTATGCCTTCTTGGTTATTATCAGAGCCTAACTGATCAGGGAAAGGGAATTATCCAACTACATGTGGCTACCCTTCTACATAGAAAAAAGGAAATAGCCAATTTTCAGCTCCCTTTAGCCTTCACATCAGGGAAGGGAAATGCCCAACTCTGGCGTATTCTAGCCCCCCTGTCCCACTGAGTCGACGAGGGGAACAAAAAAACCTTATATGTGAACCTTAAAGTACAGAACACAGGTTCACTTAAAGACTAACACCTAATCATAGGAATACAAATATTTCCCACTCTGACACACTTATATCTACATTATAAAAGACTATTTACAGCAATTCCTTTTATACAGCACATCATGTCTGGCTATTTTAAATTGGAGTTGGATAAACTGTAAACATATATTGATAACTCTAGGGCAACCACTGAAAAAAGTAAAAAAAAAAAAAACAAGTGTAACATATGTTAATAAAGGGAAGGAAATGGACTCATATTAAATGCTTGATTATAACCACAAAAGGCAGAATAAAATGTAATACTATTATCAGAACAAAGAACAAAGGCAGCAAATAAAAAATGTAACAGATACTATAGTTATTGATCCAGCTATACCAATAATTGATTTGAACATCAATGATCTAAATGCACAACTCAAAGACAGAGACTATTAGAGTGGATGTAAAATCGAGGCCCAAGTATATATTGTTTACAAAAAACAATTATAAAGAAATATAGGGGCACCTGCGTGTCTCAGTCAGTTAAGCTTCGACTTTGGATTTAAGCTCAGGTCATGATCTCATGGTTGTGAGATCGAGCCCCATGTCAAGCTCAACATGGAATATGGAGCCTGCTTGGGATTCTCTTTCTTCCTCTCTTTCTTCCTCTCCTTTGATCATGCTCTCTCTCTTTCAAAATAAACTTCAAAAAATAAATATAAGGTAAAACTTAATAGAAGGAGAAAAATATACCATTCTAACACTAAACAAAAGAAGTGGGAGTAGTTATATTAATTTCAGATAGAACAACTTCAAAGAAAAAAAGAGTTATCAGGAAAAAATAGGAGCATCACATAATGTTAAAGGGGTCAAATCTCCAAAAAGATATTGAAGTATATGCATCTGACAAGAGAGTATCAAAATATGTAAGGCAAAAACCGGACACACAGAACTTCAAGAAGAAATAGATGAATCTACTATTTTAGTGGAGGTTTAACATCAGCCAATCAGAAATGGACACATCCAGCAGGCAGAGAATCAACAAGGACATAGTTAAGCTCAATAACAGCATCAATTAGTCAGATATAATGGACATCTATAGAGTAATCCATCCAACAAGAGCAGATAAAACTTTCTTCTCAAGTTCATATGGCATACTCATGAAGAACACATTTTGGGCCATAAAACACATATTAATAAATTTAAAAGAAAAGAAATTGTACAAAATCTGCTCCTAGATAACCACAGAATTAAACTAGGTCAAACCAAAAGAATAACTTGAGAATCGCAAAATACTTGAAAAGTAAACAACATACTTCTAAGTAACACACAGGTCAAAGAAGAAATATTAAGAGAAATTTAAAAAATGCTTTTTAAATGAAAATGAAAATACAACTTATCAAAATTTGTGGAATACAGTGAAAGCAGTACTTAGACATGTTTAGAATTGAATGCATACATTAGATAAGAAGAAAGATTAAAATCAAACATCTAAGTCTCTACCCTAGAACTAGAAAAAGAAAACATTAAATCCAAAATAAGCACAAGAAATAAATAAGTAGAATTGGAGCAAAAACTAATAAAATTAAAAACATGAAATCATTAGAGAAAATAAACAAAACAAATGCTGGTTTTTAAAAGAAAAAAGCAAAATGAAGAACTGTAGACTAACTAAAAAATGGGGGTTGGGAGAAGGAGATACAAAATACAAATATCAGAAGCAAAAAAGGGAACATGACTATAGTCCCATGAAATTAAAAGTTTAATACAGGAATGCTATGAACAACTCCATGCCCACAAATTTGATAACCTAGATCAAATGCACCAATTTTTTAAAATTTTTTAAATGTTTATTCATTTTTTGATAGAGACAGAGTGTGAGTAGGGGAGGGGCAGAGAGAGAGGGAGACACAGAATCTGAAGCAAGCTCCAGTCTCTGAACGGACAGTACAGAGCCTGAGGCAGGTCTCAAACCAACAGACCATGAGATCATGACTTGAGCTGAAGTCTGATGCATAACTGGCTGAAACACCCAGGTGCCCCTAAATGGGACCAATTTTTTAAAAGACACATCTTCCTACACTCACAGAAGAAATGGTTAATATGAACAGGGCTATATCTACTTAAAAATTCAATCAGTAATTAATGACCTTCCAGAACAGAAAGCACTAGGCCTAGATCGATTCACTGATGAATTATACAAAATATTTAAGGAAGAAATTACACCAATTCTCTACAATATCTTTCAGAAGATAGAAGCAGAAAGAATTCTTCTTATTTAATGAAGTCAGCATTATCCTAATAAAATAACAACAACAACAACAATAACAACAACAACGGCATAACAAGAAAAGTACAGACCAATACCTAGCATGAACATAGATGCAGAAATTCTCAACAAAATATTAGCAAATCAAATCTAAGAAAGTATAAACAGTTATATACCACAACCAAGTAGGATTTATCCCAGGTATGCAAGGCTGGTTCTATGTTCAAAACTCAATTAATTCTTTATACTGACAGGATAAAGAAAAGAACATTATCACATCAGTAGATACAGAAAAGGCATCTGACAAAATCCCATGCCCATTCAAAATACAAATTCTTAGCAAATTGGGAACAGGGGGGAACTTTCTAAACTTGATAAGAATATTTACAAAGTATGTCAGCTAACATCATAGTCAATGTTGATAAGCTCAAAACTTTCCTACTAACATTGGAAATAAGACAAAGAAAATTCCTCTCACCACCACTTTTCAATATCATTCTGGAGTCTAACTAATGCAATAAGGCAAGAAAAGAAAATCAGGTATAAAGATTGGAAAGAAGAAATAAAACTTTTTGTCCACAGAGAACATGGTCATTTATGTAGCCTATGTGACAGAATCAACAAAGAAACTACTGGAATAAACAATTATAACAGGTTGGGAAGATACAAGGATAATACACAAAAAAAAATCCATCACTTCCACTCACCAGCAATGGTCAAGTGGAATTACAAATTAAATACACATGCCATTTATATTAGCAACCCACAAACGAAACATTTAGGAATAATATGTAGAAGATCTATACCATAAGAAGTACAAAAGTCTGTTGAAAGAAACTAAAGAACTAAGTAAATCAAGAGATATTCCATGTTCATGGATAGAAAGACTCAATATTATCAAGATATTGATAGCTCCCAACTTTATCTATAAATTTAATCCCAACCAAATTCGCAGCAAGTTACTTCATGGATATCAACAAACTGATTCTAAATAAATAATAAAAATAATCAGGTTTAAAAAAAATGGGACAAACACCAGAAAAAGAAAATAGCAAATAAGCATCTGAAAAGATGCTTCACATCATACATATGTCATCAGGGACATGTAAATTAAAACAATGAGATACCACTACACATTCATTAAAATGGCCAGAATCCAGAACACCGGCAACACCAAATGCTAGCAAGGATATGGAGCAACAGAAATTCTCATTAACTGCTAAAAAGCATACAGAATGGTACAATCACTTTGGAAGAAAATTTGGCAGATTTTTTAAAAAAACTAAAACATTCCCTTATTTATGATCCCACAATTATGCTCTTTGGCATTTTCTCCAAAGAGTCAAGAGTTTATATCCACACAAAAACATGCATGTGAATGTTTATCGAAGCTTTATGCACAATTGCCGAAACTTGGAAGTAACCAAGACGTCCTTTAAGAGGTAAACTGATAAACTGTAGTGCATCCAGAAAATGGAATATTACTCAGTGCCAAAAGGAAATGAGTTATAAAGCCATGAAAGACATGGGAGAACCTTAACTACCTATTGGTTAACTGCAAGAAGCTGATCTGAAACAGCTACCCTACTATCTGAAAAAGATAAAGTTGTGGAGACCAAAAAAAAAAAAAAAAAAAAAAAAAAGAAAAAGAAAAAAATATCAGTGCTTTCCAGAGTTTGCAAGTGGTAAAGAATGAGTAAGCTAAGCACAGAAATTTTAGGTTACTTAAACAACCGTGGAAGATATTATAATGGTGAAATCATGTTATTACACTTTTGCCCAATCCCATAAAATATACAACACCAAGAGTGAACCCTGATCTTAGGAATCAACTAAGACTCCAGGTGATATTGATGTGTAATAGATGTTCATTAAAAGTAAGAAATGTATGACTTTGGGGCTCCTGGGTGTCTCAATCGATTGAGAACCCAGCTCTTGATTTAAACTCAGGTCATGATCTCATAGTTTGTGGGTTCAAGCCCTGCATTGGGCTCTGCACTAACAGCACAGAGACTGCTTGTGATTCTCTGTCTTCCTCTCCCTCTGCACCTCCCTGACTCATGCTGTCTTTCTCTCAAAATAAATAAATTAATAAAAAAGAGAAATGTACAACTTCAATAAGGGATATTGATAATGGGTGAAGCTATGCATATGTGGGAGCAGAGGATATGTGAGCAATCTGTATCTTCCACTCATTTTTGCTGTGAACCTAAAAAAGCTCTACAAAATAAATTCTACTTTTTAAGTGTGTGATTATTTGTATATATGAATAGACAATTTTGTGCAGTTGAAGATACTAGCATAGCAAAAATATGTAGAATTATACCTCAAGAACTATAATAATAAAAAAAGAAAAGTAACCTCTTTTTGCTTTTGTCTCACCTCCCATGATGATTAATCTATACAGAACATAAACCAGAATTTATTGA
Organism: Lynx rufus; assembly: GCF_022079265.1. Lineage (NCBI taxonomy): Eukaryota > Metazoa > Chordata > Mammalia > Carnivora > Felidae > Lynx > Lynx rufus. Next base: position 37,359,890 of record NW_025814824.1, on the reverse strand, counting down.
CCATCTATTGCATTTGGAATTTAACAATGTTTGCAAATGTCTTATTTTTTCTCAGAAAGGCTTGAAGAACAGAAAATACTTTATCCACTATATATTAGTTGCAGCACCAGTGTGGCAAATTATGAGGATTTACCATGATTTCTGATATTCAATCTATCATCACTATTATCATAATTGTCACGAAGTTTTTACAGCAATGTGTCTGGCCTCTGTATTACCTTACTTAACCCTTACCTTCAAGAATGGGAGATACCTATGGATTAGACTAGTTCAAATATGCCATGAAGCAAGGAATATTATGAGGATTACTGAACTCATTTGTTATTTAGTGTGTAGGTGTTAGTTGAATGTTGTAAGTCTTACTAGTAAGAAGGCAATGCGATTGTGAGAAACTATAAATGATAGGGGAAAAATAGGCTGAAGTTGGTCTTACATTCAAAGGTTTATCTACAAAGGGTAATGATAACTTTTCCCATGCTTAAATCAGTATAATACTGTAATGTAATATGTTACATGGTTTACTTTCATGTCTTTTTAACAAAAATGAGTCAAGCAAAAAAGGGAAATTATAAAAGAAGATTATCAGAGCATGAACAGTAAGGACTAAAATTTTTCTGAAACTCTGAATTATAGAGTTCTGTGTGTATTTTAGTATTTGCATACAGAGAAACATGCATTTTAAAAAGCTATGGAAACAGAACTTTTTAAAAAAAGTTTGCCTTGTAAAATGTATGTCCAATGAGTTAGAACTGAAAAAAAAATGAGGTTTATTGCAGGTCAAACCCCAATATCTCATAACCTTAGATGTCATGTAATCACTGGGTTGCAATTTTCATTATTTCTAATATTAAGATATAACCTCATTTATCTCTGAGAGTTGCAAAGTGGATCAAATGAGACGACTGTGAAAGCATGATTAAAGTAAATAACATGTGGGGTGCCTGGGTGGCTCAGTTGTGTAAGTGTCTGACTCTTGATTTCGGCTCAGGTAACGGTCTCATGTTCTTGAGCTCACGCCCCTGTAGGGCTCTGCGCTGCGTGTGGAGCCTGGTTAAGATTCTCTCCCTCTCCTTCTGCCCCTCCCCTGCTCTTACAAGTGCTCTCTCTTTCTCTTTTAAATGAATGAATGAATGAATGAATGAGAAGCAAATAACATATATAGATCCATGATCCCATGCATAATGTTAGTTATTTCTATAGTAGATTCAAATGCATAATTTGGTCTTATTTAAGTTCATAGTGTTGATAAGGTACCAAGAAAAATCCTCACAATATTTGCAAAAAATATCTCCTTCTCTAATGAGTTTTAACCTTGCTCCAGTTCGTTTCTAATTGATCTTCCTATTTAGGAGAAATCCCTTTATTAGTGATCCCTTCAAGCATCTTATAAAATATGAGGAAATTCATGTCATGTAGGCTTTTCAAGTGTGAGCATTATGTAGTCTTAATGAGCAACTTTCTTCTATGTTTCCTTTGATTTTACCAGAGACTTAACACTCCTCTAAGTTAACAAGACGTATGACAATGTGCAACCTGCTGCTTTGTTTAGCATCATTAAATTGGTAACTTTCCTGTATTATCGATCTTTGTTTGAACACATTTAAGTTAGGATAGCCATTCCGGTTTAGACAAAGTTTTGTAAAACCTTTTTTTGCTTCAAAAACAACAAATACAATTACGATGATGTTTTATTTTTCCATTATTGGTTTAGGATTTGGATCTTTTACAAACCACACATGCACACAGAACTAAAAATTAGCTCGGATCAACCTATTTAAAATATAAGTAGATGAATAATAAAATTAAGACTCCATCTTAAAGCCATTGACTAAAGGGCGAAATGCAAAACTCAATCATAAAAGTGGGAGTTAGAGTATGGCAGGAAGCAGAGTACTATTTCTACTTGCAATTTTAGCTTTTGGGTGCAGTGTCTATATGTTCAGTTTTGTGTTAACTTTAGTTTTTCTTATAATGCGTGGATCCTGGTCTATATTTGTTGGAGAAATGATGTTACGGGAACTTTAAATAAACATAAAATTTAGATTTGTTTGATAGGCATGGAAAATTTGAAACAGGATGAATATGTGTGCTACTTTTACAGGACATAAGGAGAAAATATAACCTGATTTTTAGTTCATATAAATAGAGTTGTCTGAGTGTCAGAGAGGTCAGCATTGTGGGCTAGTCTTATTTTAGTGTTTGTGGAAATATTATACCAGCAACATTGACTGAACTGTTTTTCTGTCTTGTTTTGGCTTCTAGGGCAACTAACAAAACTTCATTTGTAGCTGAATTAACTAAATCAAGAAGATAATGGTTTGACCATCTTACCTGAATACATAGAGAGTCAATATGTGTCTTAATATAGTCAACTGGTGTTAAGAAAGGGATTATCATGTTAAGTGACGAAATGATTAAAGGGAAATTAGAGATCTGCACCATTCATCCTTTGATTTATGTTTCCCAAAAGAAAGATAAAAGTGTCTTAAAGAATGAGATTTGTTCTGAGTTGATTCTGCTTCCTAATTTGAACTTGTATTTCCTAACATCATATTAAGTGGTCATTGCAACTGCTGATGACTAATGCATAACCTGGAAAAAAACATTTCCACTTCATTAAATTCCTATCTGGTGACAAACTAATTTAACCTAACGTAATTCACATACTTCCTGGACCTAATTATCTTACCAATACACTCTGTAGATGTAAACACCTGCAGTACTATAATTAGAAAAAATATCACCAACTAATTCAATAAAAGCAATTTTCCCCTTCATTACACAGTAACTGTCTTTGTTAACTAATCATAGTGTGGCTTAAAGCACTAGTAAAAATATTAATACCATTAAATTTTCCTATTCTTGTGATTTGGACATAGAACAACAGATCTCTGAGTCTTATGTTGCTTAGGAGGTACCCTGTACCTGTGAGCTGGGGAATAAATGGAAACAAAGATAGCTAACACTCCAAACCCCTTATCTTTTATGATTAGTGCAACCATTTAAAAGGAATACCTGAATAGGCAGCAAAGCAGGGTTATTAGGGAAGCATGTTTTATTCTTCAAATGAAAGCATAATGATGTTTTGTTTATTCTGACATCAACATCAGTGGTGCTGTTTTAGTTAAGACATTACTCAGGTAAGGTTAGCTAACAGTTCTCAAAAGGTATTTTTAGAAAACTCGGTCTTCTTAGCATTTTCCTATTGGACGTGCTTTGCTCTGTGTTTCGTTTTCATCCAGATGTCTGCTTGTTAGAGCAGACTATAAATTGGAGTCTGGTTTGCCTTATGAATAAGAGCTACCACCTATTGTGCCAGAGGCTCCTTGGTATGTTCTATGAGCAGTACCAAATGGGAGAGGGAAGCTAGATGTATTATCCTGTTCTTATTAACATGGTATCTTACCATAACATTTTCCTCTGAATACTTTTTTGGAATCTGTGGAATGTCTCCTTCTGGATTCTAAAAGCAAACAAACAAACAAACAACAACAACAACAACAACAACAAAGGACTTATTTTGCTCTATTTTGAGCATAGATAATACTCTGAGTGAGAACATTGTTACAACTTAATCATCAACTGGTAATAAGGTTCCAGAAATGGTACCCACAATTCTAAGTGCTTTTATTATCCCAAATAGCTTACTCTTATGGAGCACCTATAAAGACACATTGTGATATTTGGAGTGATAATATTGACAAAATATTCTATCTCCTTACCATCTACCTACCTACCTACCACCTACTAATTTGTCATCTATGTACCTAAATTGATGGCTTCCACTCAAACCGCTAAACTTGCTATTTGTGCAGATTTCATCAATTATTTATAAGCCAAGCACTCAAAAGTTTAAAAAGCTTCTGTCACCCTGCCAGGAGGATGTAAAAAAAAAGGTTTACTCTTCTTATTGTAGATCAATCCTTTCTAGTTTAAAGCCTTCCCATATAAAATACTGGTATAACAAACTACTTGGACACTAACTTTGCCTGCTGGCTAGCCTTTGGAGGCAATCAAAAGGATGTGACTGCAAGTTGACCCTTGAGCTGGACCCAGACAACCAGAGGCTCCTCATCCCCTCCCCTGTCCTCAAATCCTATGCTCTGCTTACTATTCCCTCAGTGGGAGCTGTTCCAAGGGCATAACCTTGAGAAAGTAAGGTGTTGTCAAGATAATCAGGATGGTATAAGTTTCTATAGAAACTTTAAAGGTTTGGTACTGAGTGCCAAGGGTTGGGAAGGGGGCAGTGGAGATCTGCTCATCTTGCTGTCACCCAAAACAAACCTTGTAAGTGAGTTCCCTTTCTTGTTAAAACTGCCATCTACCAATCCACAGTGGTCTGATTTTTTTGTCTATTTCTCATCGCCCTCTGTGTAAGGGGCCAGTTTGCAGTCTAACAGCTAGAGAATAATTTATCCATATATAGAATAGCTGTGCCAGCATTCTACTCTGAAAAATTGCACAGTCAGGAAATGGGTTAAAAAGTATAAGTTTTTAGGAAAACATAACCATGTTACAAATATTATTCAGGATCAGTAACTTTTATATCAAAGTACCTTATTTGACATGTAATGCAATTTGCATATAATATTTCATTTGATTTTTACAGCAATACTCTAAAGAAGATATGGCTCAGCAGTGTAACTCACTAGAATTTTATTGGTAGTAAATTATGGAATTATGGCTTTTAAGCAAATTCCAAAAATCTATGCTTTTCCCCTTGCATCTTTTGGTAAGATTTTATAATATGTGTATGTACATTTATCTTCTTATAAATACTGTATATGCTTACAGTTATATAAATAAGCACATATACATACACACTCATGCATGTGTTCACACAGATTTACTAACTTTCAAACTAACTGCGGTATGAAGTTAAGTTCATCAATATCTAATGATATAGTCTTCTCAGAAGAAACTAGGACAGGTTTTTACACTAGTTGGTAAATTGATAACTTAATTATTCATACTGCTAAACCTGTTATTTTAAATCAGTGGAAAAATCAGGCTAATTTTGCCTTTCTTCATTAGATATTAAAACATGGTTGCACGCATCAAAACTACTTTTTAAAAAATTTATTTAAATTCAAGTTAGTTAACATACAGTGTAGTATTGGTTTCAGAAGGAGAACTCAGTGATTCATCACTTACATATAACACACAGTGTTTAAACTGGTGCAATACGATTTTCTGGCAAATTGTATTGTATTATTTGTACTTACATGGAAAATTTTAAATAATGCAATTCAATGAGACTATGTTCTGTCTTTACCCATAAAATTGATGATGCTTGGTTTAAATAGAGAAAAGAAAACAAAAAACATATACAGGGCTCTGGGGTAAATCTGCAAAGCAGTTGTGAACATCAATGAGAATAGTCCTTTTGGGGACCTAGGGACATTTTACTGCTGTTGATATCGATAGCTAATGCTTCTCAGAGTACCCTTATTTTCCAACATGTAAATATAGATAGATATAGATATATAGACAGATGGATATAGATATAGATATTACATTCTGTCTAAAGGCAACATATTATTCTCAACACACCAAGCTAACATTTTCTCTCATTTTGCTTGCAATTCTTTTTGTTTTCCTTTAGTCTCATGTTTTTAAATAGTCCAAGAAGAACCCAGATATTGGATCTAGAAAGACTTGTACCCAAATCAAAATCCTGCCCCTTCAATCGCAAGGCCAAATTCTGATGCAATAGTTAACCACTTCCGTCTTTATTTCCTTCATCTTACGCAAGGGGTAATGGTTTACATGACAATGTACACTTGTTCAGTTTGGGAATCCAGGACACCTGAGGGCAATTTAGTGTTACTGAAAGAGCTGTAACTCTAAACCAAGGGAAAAATTGCTGCATTCTATAGTTTATGGGTCAGAACGTTGTACCTTATATCCTTCTGATCTTGTGGATTAGCAAGAATCTGATAGTGCATTCAGTTTATCTTATTAGAATTAACTAAGCATTTACTATGAAACAGGAAAGTTAACTATTTTGTGTGTGATTGCATGATGAACTAGTTTATAGCAGGAAGGATAGTGCTCAAGCATTAAAACAGAAAAGATTTTTAGAGCAAGACAAACCTGTCTTGCCTTGAAAACTACAATATTAGCTATTTGCCATTGGGCAAACTACTGAATATATCTTCGAATGAATATCTTCAAATATTAAATGAGCTTCATACCATCTCATTTCACTACAGTGTGCTTACAAACATTAAATTATGATTGATAATGTTAGTATTTTCTATGTAACCTACACATGCACACACAAATATACATGCAACTTAAGCCTGTCAATAGCACAGATATTGGTGGTTATATTTAATAAAATGAGATATGATTGGTTGTCGAAGCTCTATGGAATTAGATGAAAACCATCACTGTCAGTCATTTATCTAAACCTTTCTACATACATTTTGTGAGGTCATTAAAAAAATGTTTTGATTGATGACAAGACACTTCATCTTTCCTAATCATCTAACTTTCCTTATCCTAAAGTAAAAGCATCTTTCATTTCTCCTTTATTTTTATTTCTGTTGAAATAGAATTAAAGACTTTTGAGATAAGTTATAGATTTAATCTATCCTTAAAATGCCTGCTATTTATACTTCCAGTAACACTTTCACTAAGCTTAAATTAACTGTCTACCCTATTCTTTCTATTATCTCTAACCCAAAATGACATTCAAGATCCCCAACTGCTAAAAACAAATGTATAAATTATTATCTTCCTATCTTTCAGTTAAAAAAAAAAAAAACTCAGGGTGCCTGGGCAGCTCAGTTGACTAAGCGTCCGACTTGATTTCAGCTCAGGTCATGACCTCACAGTTTGTGAGATCGAGCCCTGTGTCAGGTGCTACACTGAAAGCTTGGAGTCTGCTTGGGATTCTCTCATTCTCTCTCTGCTTCCTCCCCACTCGTGTTCAGTCTCTCTAACAAAATAATAAACACTTTTATTTATTTATTTATTTTTTTATTAAAGTTTTTTTTTTTTTTCAACGTTTATTTATTTTTGGGACAGAGAGAGACAGAGCATGAACGGGGGAGGGGCAGAGAGAGAGGGAGACACAGAATCGGAAACAGGCTCCAGGCTCTGAGCCATCAGCCCAGAGCCCGACGCGGGGCTCGAACTCACGGACCGCGAGATCGTGACCTGGCTGAAGTCGGACGCTTAGCCGACTGCGCCACCCAGGCGCCCCCTAAACACTTTTTTTTAAACAGCTAGTCTTTGAATGCTACTTAAATGACATCATGTTAAACCAGCCATCTAATGCTTGAATTTCTATTTTATCAACCAACGGTTAAAATGATGTGGTTGAACAACTACAAACAGGACAAATCAACCCAAGATGAGATTTATTTCAGTTAAAAAATATCCTTGATTATTAGATAAAATGGTATGGACATAATCTGAAAAATGTATTTTTCCTCCATAGAATGGTATTTAACATTTACCAACATTATTTTTCTTTTTTTACAATTTTTTTAATGCTTATTTATTTATTTTTTTTTTAATTTTTTTTTCAACGTTTTTTTATTTATTTTTGGGACAGACAGAGACAGAGCATGAACGGGGGAGGGGCAGAGAGAGAGGGAGACACAGAATCGGAAACAGGCTCCAGGCTCCGAGCCATCAGCCCAGAGCCTGACGCGGGGCTCGAACTCACGGACTGTGAGATCGTGACCTGGCTGAAGTCGGACGCTCAACCGACTGCGCCACCCAGGCGCCCCAATGCTTATTTATTTTTGAGACAGAGAGAGACAGAACATGAACGGGGGTGGTTCAGAGAGAGGGAGACACAGAATCTGAAGCAGGCTCCAGGCTCCAAGCTGTCAGCACAGAGCCCGACATGGGGCTCGAACTTGTGGACTGTGAGATCATGACCTGAGGCAAAGTTGGATGCTTAATCGACTGAGCCACTTAGGCACCCCTACCTACATTATTTTTCAAACTTAATTCAAAATTATATTTTTGCTTTTCCATGAAACAATGTTTGTTGTCATACAGATGTGTCCAATGCCTCACAATTTTACACCTGTCTTCATTTCTAAAACATGGAAACTTTATGGCCATGAATTTGACAACAGGTTTTTTAAAACTTAAAAATAAAACATATCAGAAATAGAAAGGAATAAATATTTGAATAGTCTCATATTAGCTAAAGTTGTAGTGTGGTGCAATTTTAAAAATACTTCCCCAAGAAAACTCCTGATGCACATGGCTTAAATGATGAATTCTTTCTATACGTTAAGGAGGAAATCAGGAAAACTTTACACACACATACACACACAAGGGAAAACTTTACACAAACTTTTTCAGAAATAGAGAAAGATGAATGGCCTAGAGATTCACAGGCCTGTTTTTATGTAAATGTTTTTAGGGCAAAAGTTCCGAAATAAACTTTTATATATTTAACCACCTACGTTGTATCACTGAATCAAAGGATTTATAGACAATGATAATTTTGGATCCTAATTATGCTATCCATATACAGTTGACCCTTGAAAAACACAGGATTGAACTGCATGGGTCCCCCCTTTATACATGATTTTTTTGTATATATACTATGGTACTGGAATGTATTTTCTCTTATGATTTTCTTAACATTCGTTTCTCTAGTTTAATTTTTGTAAGAATACAGTATATGATACATATACAAAATATGTATTAATCAACTGTTTATGTTACCAATAAAGCTTCTGGTGAAGAGTAGCCTATTAATAGTTAAGTTTGAGGGGGGAATCAAAAGTTATACACAGATTGTCAGCTGCATAAGGGTCAGAGCCCCTAACCCCTGCATTATTCAAGAGAGCTGTACTTGTTTTCCTTCCCCATTATGTATCTTCCTTGTATTTAATGCGATATGTATTTCTTGTCAATGTATTTTATAAACTTGAAAAAGGTGGGACTAAAGGTAGAATTCCCTGTAGATTTACCCCAAAAAGGTGACCATAATTCATTAGTATTTTAAAATTATATTTATTCAACTGATTGTTAGACCATCCATGTAACTGTTCTTAATAGTCCCATTTTGTCCTAATTTACTCAAAGCTGTGATGAAAGACCACATGTCTACTGAGTTTACATGACCTGCTATTTCCTGCAATGAATATGTGATTAATCTAATGTGACTCCTATTAAGGAAACTCATGCTAAGATCCAGTGAACACTGTTTCCTGTCTTGGTTCTCAAATTCTATCTTTCTAGCAATCATTAAGTCTGCCTTCCCCATGAGTCTCAATGCTGTGTCCACTTTACTAGTTCACCTAAGCTTATCTATCCTTAGAGGATGAGGGTATTAATTTGATAGGATTCTCCATTTAAATGCAGAGAGTATCAGTTTATTAGCAGGTTAGATACAAGGTCTACCTTTTTATCAACTTATTGATTCTCATTTCTAGTTAAGTCTTTGTCACACTTCATGATAAATCTAAACCCACTGCTCAATTTCAAGGAATTAAGTTCTTCATAGGTGGTTAAGTTTGTTACCACCAGACAGTGAAATTTATCTTCAATAATATATTTTTCTATCTAGTAAATTTTTGCTAGATTTGTATTGTCAGTGCTCATAAATGACTTCCCTAGATTTTTGTGAGAATTTGATGAAATCAGAGTTCAACTTTTAACACAAAGTCTCCCTACTACGATTCAATAATGTGTTTACTTTCTGTGGGCCAACAACCAATATGTTTTATTTTTATTTATTTTATTTTTTTATGTTTTATTTATTTTTGAGAGAGAGAGAGAAATAGCACGAGCAGGGGAGGGGCAGAGAGAGGAGACACAGAATCCGAAGACAGGCTCCAGGCTCTGAGCTAGCTGTGAGCACAGAGCCCGATGCGGGGCTCGAACTGACGAACTGTGAGATCATGACCTGAGCCAAGGTTGGATGCTTAACCGATGGAGCCACCCAGGTGCCCCCACAACTAATATGTTTTAAAAAGGCAAACATAATTGTATTCTAAGAAATAAAAAGTAAAATCATTCTATACCCTATCAACAAACAATATCTTGTAAAATATACCTCTCAAGTTATTTTGCTCATATTTCTATTAACTTAACATAGTGAAACTGGCTTCATGTCAGTTCTTGGGAAAATGTCTCAGTGAAATTAGAGTTGACAATAAAATCATATCTATCCTGAAGTGTTTTTAGGTTGTCATTTACCTGGTCTTAGAGATTCATGAGGTGACACGTTAGGAGGAAAAACAAAAAAATCAGTGTACGAAAAATGCCCAAAGTTGAAAAACCTTTAGTTGGAGCATAATGGTAATTCTTCAACCTTTTATAACCTAATAAAAGACTCTTCAAAGATATTTAACAATTAGCTAAAAAAAAAAAAAAACACCTTCCTATGCTATTCCTTTAATGTCATTGCCTCCATTACCTTTAACCCCTGGCAACCAGTCAGTTACTCTACATCCTAATAATTTGACCTTTTAAAGAAAGTCATATAAATGGAATTATGTAGCATTTAACTTTTTGAGATTATTTTTATTATTTTTTCCTGTCAGCATATTTTTGGGATTTTTATCCAAATTGTTGCAAGAATCAGAAGTCCACGTCTTTATATTGCTGAGTACTAGTCAATGTATGGATTCAACATTATTTCCCATTTACCTGCTGAAAAATATGTGATTTGTTTCCATCTTGTGGCAATTATAAACATGCCTGCTATAAATATTTTGTACAGGTTCATATGTAGATGTACATTTTCATTTCTCTAGGGTAAACATGTAGGTGTATTTACTAGGTCATAAGTGTAAGTTGCAGCATAATTTAGAGTAGCCAAGATATGGAATCAATCTAAGTGTTCATCAACAGATAAATGGACAAAGAAGATGTACACACACATGCACACACACCAGAATATCACTCAGTCACAACAAAGCATGAGATCTTGCCATTTATGACAACATGGATGGACCTACAGAATTTAATGCTAAGCGAAGTAAGTCAGAGGAAGATAAATGCCTTATGATTTCACTTGTATGTGGAATCCAAAACAAGCAAAAAAACCAAACAAATGAACAGAAAAACAAACAAACAAACAAACATCAAACAAAAAACAGCATCAGACTCAAATACAGAGAACAAAGAGGTGATTGCCAGAGGGGAGGAAGGAGAGGTAAGATAGAGGAAAGGGATTGTGAGGTGCGAATTTCCAGCTATAAAAGAAGCCATAGAAATTCAAAGTACAACATAGGGAATGTAGTCAATAATATCAGAATAGCGTTGTATGATGACAAATGGTAACTGCACTTCACCATGATGGGCATTGCATAACATGTAGAATTATTCAATCACTATGTTGTACACTTGAAACTAATATAGTCGTGTATTTCAGCTATACTTCAATTAAATATATGTATACACACATACTACCAATTGCAGACAAGGATATGTAAGAACTAAAACTCTCATACATTGCTGGTGGGGTGCAAGATGTTTTGTTCAGCCTACTGATTTAAGTTATAGTAATTTGACTAAATTGCCTTCACAGTCATTTACAGTTAAGTATTTTAGTTTATCAAGATGTTGAACAACTGTAAAAACAGTATGAACATCTGGGTCTACAACACATGTTCTATAATAGAGTCAAGTATGAAAGGATCAATTACGTATAAAGTATACTCATGAATTGTAAAAAGCCACCTGAAGAATCTGTAAAGGATCAAAATACCCATACACATTCAGATAGTATTTGGAATTCATGTTTTGTTATAGATTAAAGGTAATGAAGTTAAGCAAACTATCTACAAAAATATCATTTATTACCCATTGACTGTTCATAATGTAATACATCTTATTAGATATATTGGATACATTGCACTATCTCCTTGAAACACTGTAAATATCTTTAAGAAGAAATTACATTTAAGAAGTACATGAGCTCATGAAGCTAAATTTGGTGGTTTTGTATAATACAGGTTAAATGAGAGAATTTATCTTGCTTATGTAATTAGTTCTGGCTCATTACATCATGATAAGCTTCCTCAGGAAGCCTAAATAACGGAGATGCAATATCATCTAAGGGCACAGATACATAAAATATGCATTTCTACGTGCATCCCAGTTAATTTTAAAATCTACGCTTCAGATATTAAAACAGACAGACAGAAATAACTGGGGTTTTATAGACTATATAATTTTGCTTTACTAGTTATAAAACTATCCCATATTTTTCCAAATTTTGAAAGAGCATAAACTCAAATAAGTGGCTATTATTACCAAACTGATACATAATATATTTCCTACAGTGGCTCTCCTTCCCTTAGCATTTTCCTTCCCTGAGGAGCAATATATCTATTTGTAAGGCAGAAAAAAAAAATGACCAGGTGAACTAGTTAGATTGATGTACCTTGAACTAAATACTTCCCCCTTTACATCCCTCTCTCTCTTTCTCTCTCTGTTTCTCTTTTCTTTGCAGATTAATTTTTTAAAGTTTTTATTTTAATTCCAGTGTTAACATGCAGTGTTATATTGGTTTCTTGTGTACGATATAGTGATTCAGCAATTCCATACATAACCTGATCATAAGTGCACTCCTTAAACCTCATCACCTATTTAACCCATTCAATCTCTTCTTAATTCTTATGGATAATATGTAGCAGTTTTGCTGACGACATTCTGAATTATATCACTAGTCTATATGGATTTGGAACAAAGGTCCTACAAGACAGGTTCAGTCCTAGCTATCATTGCGATGTATTCTCATAAAACTTTCTCCAATAGTTCTGGATAGAGATCTGCAATGATCACAGTGGCAGCACTTAGTTATGTGGATACAAAAGGCTAGGATTCCCCAAATGTAAATGTGCAAGAATCGAATGCATTCAACTGTTTGCTACAACATTCAATAATCAAGTTGACATTTATTGAGCACAACCTATTTACTGCTATGAAATCTGAGCTGTAAGTACAGAGTGAATTAAGAAATCATACAGACCTGTACTTTCATAGTTGCCTAAGAATACTGAAATACTCATTAGCAGGATAGAAACTAAGTATCCTTCATTATAGAATTCAATAAAACATTTTTTTGAAAATCACTAAATTATCTAAATTATGTTTTGTCTCACTGTCTCTTCCCAGGGAACTTTGGAATTTTACAGAGAGGCTTCCCAAAATAAGTTAGTAATTGTGACAGGTAAGTTTGAGGTTTGAAGTGTTAAAGTGAATAAATGCCAGTCCAGGCTCATGTTTTTAACACATTTGTTAAGACTTGTTCTGTAACCTAATATGCAATGTAGCATGGAGAATGTTCTATGTGATTGTGAAGAATTATTCTGTTGTTGGGTGGAAAGTTCTGCATATGTCTGTTAGGTCCATTTGATTTATAGTGTTGTTAAAGTCTGCTGTTTGTAGATTTTCTGTCTGTATATTCTATCTATAATAGAAAGTAGGGTATTTAGTCTCCTGCTATTATTATATTGCTATCTATTTTTCATTCCAGATTTGTTAATATTTGCTTTATATATTCAGGTGATCTGATGTTGGGTGTATATATATTTAACAATGGATAAAATAAATGAGATTTTCCCTCCTTATGTCTTTAGAATTTGCATAAAAACAATAAAAGATGTATTTTCCACCTGAAAATATAATTTCCTTTTTTATTTGCAGATGGATAAACTGACATTTTAAGGTTAAATCCAGAGAAATATTAGCAAATTTATATGTTTCAACATAATCCAAAAATAAAATGGTTATGCATTGGCTTTCCTGCCTCCCTTCATGAAAAAAAATGTCAAAAATTCAAAATATAGGGGAAAAGAAAGGAACATTTTCATTTTTTTTCCACACAGAGTGAAGTCCACTGAAAATGAGATCAAATCATGCTTACTTACCAATTTTTCTTGTTAACCTATTATCAATGCTCACATTATTCTATTCCCATTACTGTTCAAAATGTAAGCTAATAAGTAAGAAACAGTATATCAACAAATGAAACATGCTCTGGAAAAAAATGAGTAATTGGGAGGCAGGAGAGAAGAAATTCTAAAGACTTAAACAGAAAAAAAAAATATATATATATATATATATATATATATATATATACTGGATTGAGATACACGACAATTTATTCTATAGGTTGCTGGAGGCTTGCTGTGAAATTGCAGTAGCAAAGGCTATAGAGGGATTAAGAATATTCTTTCTGGTTCATTAGATCATGATAACTTCCTTCTGGAAACACAAATAACAAAGATACAAGATCGTCTAAGGGTACAAATGCATAAACTATTTTATACACATATCCCAGTTAATTTTAAAATATATTCTTGAGACATGAAACATATATAACACTTTTTAATATACTACTTAAGACTAGGAAAGGTTTTAAATTACTTCATAGTTTTGAAGAATTATAAACTGAGTAACAATAACATGAATACTCATGTAACCCACAGGGGCTTTGTAATTCAATAAGTTAGGCTAAAATATTAAGTAAACTCAAAAAGAAGTAAATTATTCTGGTGAATTATGAGGCTGGAAAGGTCTTTTAATTCATTTTACACATCACTGCTCCCACTTGTTTTAGGTTCTTGAATGGTCTACTTTAAGAAGTGAACCTTGCTAGTTTTTTTTTTTTTTTTTGGTAAAGTACTTAGATATAACAAAAGGAAATTTAAAAAGGAGTAAAACACAAGTTACATCTTATGAAGACCATTAAAAACCTTAGTACTGACATCTTTCATTAACTGACAAGGCTATGGTAATGTGACATGAGGGAAATTTGTGTGTGAGACATAATTGTTTTTAGATGTAAACAATTAATTCCTATAGTGAGTGTCATCAAAAGCAGACAACTCTTAATTTTACTTTACTCCAGCACAATGTGATGACACTTTCTTGCAGAATGAGTGTAAATAACTGTTTAAAATTCCAAAAGCTCCAAATGATAGATCTCCAATTCCTCCATGTTTTCCAAAAGTAAATACAGACTATGCTTTCCTCCTGCATTAGAGAATTATTTCACAAATATAATACATGCTCATAAACGTGACATGGAGCAAAATATTAAGCTTTTGAATGAAAACATCCTTTATGTTTTTGTTATTACATCAGTCCTAAGTAAATGTTTTTTCCACTTATTCTTCCTCTCTCCTTTGGTCCTTCAATTAAAAGACAGGATAATTCTATATTCTAGTAATATTTCCACTAAAACATACTGTGAAATATAGAAGCAGGAAGAAACATGTAAATATCAATTCATCATTTTATATTTTCTTTGTTCTTTACCACTCTCTCCATGGATATTAGACTTCATTTATTAAAGACATCCATCTTTTAATAATACATTTAAAGTGCGTAATGAGATGTTTGGTTTAATGCATAAATATACTCTCAGGAAACCTTGTCAATTAGAATGTTGGGAAATGGTGGTTCCCTAAGGATACTGAGAGCATGATTTTAAATGGAGTGTGACAACAGCCCAAATATGGGATACTGAAAGCTCTCAATAAGAATTCATCATTTAAAACTTAATATGTCACTAGAAGAATGGTGTTATTTAAATAGAAGTTATTTAACTAAAAAGCAAAGGCATAGGCAGCAAGCTCAATATTTAACTTCCCAGAGCAGTATTTGTGTGTTTTTGTGTCTAACGCTATCACTATATACAACTGTATAGGTTTCAATGTTGATTTTTAGAGTTTTTATTGGGGAATCAATTTTTTTCCAAAAATTTCCAGAAAACTCTACAGAAGTTTTCATATTCCGTGTAGAATTGGACTTTAGTAACATATGTGAAAGTCTGGGCTGAGATTGGAATAATAATTAAAGATGTTGCTTAGGAAGGTGGGAAGTAGTACTGTTTTTTGTTCAAAGGAATTGAGTGGTTTCCAAAGTTCCCATATGAACTGTGGTCAGACATAGCAAGTTGGCATATGGGAAAGTTAGATAAGTAATTTCTAGACTAGGGCAGTTAAGAACCAAAAGGGAGGGAGGGATGAAATGAAGATGAAAGAATGTTGGGAAAAGCACTAAAGATGTTCTATTCCTCTAATCTTTAGGAACTTCAGCAAAAGGTTTAAGCATAGAACCAAAGTCAATACTAGTAGAACCTAGGTCATTTAAAAGTGGAGTAAATTCGCCATGCTCTATAATTTGCATCATTAATTCAAAACTAACACTAATTTATTTAGGGTTTATGTATAGCTTATAGAGCCCATGAATTGAATGGGTTGGAATCAACCAGATGTGTTTCTTCCCAAAGAAGAAAATTCAAAATATAACCACACTGTCATAATCATATTCTCAAGATCACATGTGATGAATATTTATCATTTCAGAGTGGTAGATATTATGAGAAATTTAAACATGGTTTAAATTTATGACAACTTGATTGCTTTTATTTAACTCTATAAGACCTGAGAATTTTTATGATAATTTATGTAATCATTTTAACCTCATTGAGAACAAAATGTTAATACTAATCATCTTTGTTAAGTAATGATATAATGGAGATATTTTTTAATTTATGGTTATTAATTATGTAGCCTACTCAACCAGAAAACAATATTTGCCTATTAAAACAAAATTTGACTCAACAAAATATTAGCAAATCAAATAAAAAAGTACATTAAGAATTATATTATGTAACCAAGTCAGATTTATCCCAAGTATGTAAGGATGGTTAAATACTCAAAAATCAATTAATATAATCTATCATACCAACAAACTAAAAAGAAAAATTACACGATCATATTAATAAATGTAGGAAAAAAAAACAAGACAAAATCCAAGCCCTATTCATGATAAACTTTCAGTTAACTAGAAATAGAAGGGAATTTTCTCAATTTGATAAGTGTATCTACAAAAAACCTACAGTTAATATTAAATTGATGGTAAGAAACTTAAAGCCTTACTATTAATATTAAGTATAAGGCAAGGATATCCTCTCTCATGACTCCTATTCAACATTATACTGGAAATCCTTGCTAATACAGGATGTTTAAAAAAAGAAAAGGAGGAGTGGGAGAAAAAGATATATAGACAGGAAAGGCAAAAAGAAAACTTCTTTTGCGGATGGTATGACTGTCTCTACAAAAAGTTCAAAATAAAAACAAACAAAATCTCAAATTTAGAAGCAATACATGATTATAGCAATGTTGCCAAATGCAAGGTTAATATACAAAAGTAATTTTTTTTTCCCAAACACCAGTAAAAAACAAGTAGAAATTGAAATAAAAAACAATATGATTTATATTAGCATGCAAAAATAAATAAATAGATAGATAGATAGATAGATAGATAGATAGATAAAAAAATAAATACTGGGGTGTCTGAGTGGCTCAGTCAGTTAAGCATCGGACTTCATCCGGCTTCGGCTCACAGGTCATGATCTGTGGTTCACAGGTTCGAGCCCCGCATTGGGCTCTGTGGTGACAGCTCAGAGCCTGGAGCCTGCTTCGTGAATTCTGTCTCCCTCACTCTCTGCTCTTCCCCTTCTCATTCTCTCTCTCTCTCACTCAAAAATAAATTTAAAAACATTAAAAATTTTAAAAAATATTAAATTCTTAGCTTTAAATCTAACAAAATCTATACAAGATCTGTATAAGGAAAGCTACAAAACTCTGATGAACTGAAAAAGAAAGAGAACTAGATAAATGGATATTCCATGCTTATGCATAGAAGGGGTCAATACTAGGGTGCCTGGGTGGCTCATTTGGTTGAGCGTGACTTCAGCTCAGGTCCTGATCTCACGGTTTGTGAGTTCAAGCCCTGCGTCAGGCTCTGTGCTGACAGCTCAGAGCCTGCAGCCCGCTTCGGATCCTGTGCCTCCCTCTCTCTCTACTCCTCCCCTGCTCATTCTCTCTCTCTCTCTCTCTCTCTCTCAAAAATAAAATAAACAAAGAAAAATTTTTTTTTTCAACGTTTATTTATTTTTGGGACAGAGAGAGACAGAGCATGAACGGGGGAGGGGCAGAGAGAGAGGGAGACACAGAATCGGAAACAGGCTCCAGGCTCTGAGCCATCAGCCCAGAGCCCGACGCGGGGCTCGAACTCACGGACCGCGAGATCGTGACCTGGCTGAAGTCGGACGCTCAACCGACTGCGCCACCCAGGCGCCCCCTAAACAAAGAAAATTTAAAAAAAATTCTCAATATTGTGAAATGTTACTTTTCCCCAATTTTATCTATATAGATTCAATGTAATCCCAATTAAAATCCAAGAAAATAATTTTATGAGATATTGAGAAACTTGATTTCTAAAGTTTATGTGGTAAGGCAAGAGTCCCAGTATAGCCAGCGCACTATTGAAGAAGAATAAAGGACTGACACTACAGGACTTCAAGTCTTACTCCAAAGATACTATAGTAAGCAAGACAGTGTGGTACTGGTGTAAGAATATACAAATAGAACAACGAAACAACAGAGATTCTAGAATTGAATCCACATCGTCAATTGATCTTTGACAAAGGAGCAAAGGCAGTACTATAGAGCAAAATAGTCTTCTCAACAAATGGTGCCAAAACAACTGGATATTCGCATGCCAAAAAAACCAACCAAACAAAAAACAAAAACAAAAAAACAAACAAGGGTCTATAGATAGATCTTACCCGTTTCATGAAACTTAACTCAGAATGCTCCAAATGGATTTTAGATTTACGTATAAGTTTCAAAACTATAATATTAACTTCTAAATAATAACATTGGAGAAAACAATCTTGAGTACCATGATGCACTTTTTAGGCATACAGTAAAACTAAAATCCATAAAGGAAATAATGACAAACTGAATTTCTTTAAAAATATGTTATCAGCATAATGAGAATACAAGCCCATGAGTAGAAGAAAATATTTGCAAAACAAACACCTAATAAAGTACTGTTATCCAAAATATGCAAAGATCTCTGAAAACTCATCAGTAAAAAATCAGCCTCATTAAAAAACAGGACAAGGACTTTAACAGACACCTCATCGAAAAAAGACATGTGATTGGCAAATAAGCATATGAAAACATGTTTCACATCATGTATCAGCTGATGGTGCAAATTACAATCATAAGATAAAATGACACAACTATTAGAATGACTAAAACCCCAAACCACAAATATCAAATGCTGACGAGCACGTGGAACAACAGGAACACTTATTGCTGGTAGAAATGTAAGATGGCTCATCGCTTTGTATGACAGTTTGGCAGTTTCTTTCAAAGCTAAACATACTTTTACATATAATCCAGCAATCCTGGTCCTTGGCATTTACTGAAAGGAGTTGAAAATTCATATCCATACAAAACCTGCACATGGATGTTCATAGTAGTGTTATTTATAACTTGTCAAAACTGTGAAGCAATCAAGAAGTAGTTCAGGAGGTAAATGAATAAACTGTAATCCATCCAAAAATGGACTATTACTCAGCGCGCGCACACACACACACACACACACACACACACACAAATGAGTTTCTAGCCTTGAAACGACATGAGAATCTTAAAAGTATTGCTAAATGAAAGAAGCCAATTAGAAAAGGCTACAGATTGTAGAGTTCCAATTCTATGATGTTCTGGAAATGGTAGAACTATGGAGACCATAAAAAGATCAATATTTTCCGGGCGTGAAGAAGGGGGAGACATGAATAGGCGGAACACAGAGTATTTTCAGAGCAGTGAAAATACTCTATGACAGTAAAATTATGTATATATTTCATTGTACATTTCTCTAAAACCATAGAATACATAAAACCCAAAGTGAACAGCCCTAAGGTAAATTATAGACATTGGGCAACTTGGATGTATTAACGCAGGTTCATACTTGGTAAAAATTGAGGTTGACAATGGGGGAATCTATGTATGTGTGTCGGCAGGGGGCATGTGGGAAATCTCTATATCTTCCTCTCAATTTTTTCATAAACCTAAAACCGCTCTATAAAAAGTCTCGAATGAAGTAAATACAGTTCAAACTTACTTTTACTACTTCACCATAAAACATTTCTTCTCATTTTGATTTTTGAGTTGTTTTTACTACTTTTATAATGGGAACAAAAGACTCGATTCAAATGTGATGGAAATGGTTTCTTATTGTGTGTATTTTCCTGTTAGTTCTCCCACATAGGACTCTTGCAATTTTAAATACCATTCTCTACTTTCTCCTTTAATATCCACTATATTTTACAAGTGCACATATTCCCTTCATATCCACTATTCTGAATCTTCAAGCATTCCTTCTCCTCTTGCCTGAAACTCTTTTACTCACTCCATAAACATATAATAACTACTCATTCTTCAGATGTTAGGTTGAGGTTCACCTCTAATAAAGATTTCCTGTGACTATAAAAATTAGGTTAACACACTCTGTATTTTTGTATCTCTATTTAAGTCTCTTTTATCAACTATTTTACTTTTGCTTTGCTCTTTACCAGCCTTTTAACCATATGCCTCACCAGAACAGAGATTTTTATCTTACCAGCAATATTTCTCCATACCTTGTACAATGCCTGGCACATAAAAGATACCAATCAATATGGGTTAAATAACAAATAATAATGTATTGATTTACAGAATCCTTAGGTAAGCATTTCCATGTACAAAACTTTCAAATATATATGCTTCTGGCCTAGAAGCACAGTAGGTATGATTTGCTATGGGTCTTAAAAGTACTGTAAAGATATTTGTTCCTTTATAGCTAATTTTTCTTACAAAAACTCCTTAATAGTTTTTACAGAAAAATCACAAAAATATGTATTTTAAGAAGACTAAATATCTGACATAATTGTTTTCAAGAACCAACATCAAGTTATGAACTTTTGGGAGGAGAGGATATGAATACACACTGTCCCAAAAAGACATACAGATGGCAAAAAGAAACATGGAAAGATACTGAACATCACTGATATCAAGGAAATTAAAATCAAAACAACAGTGAGATATCACCTTACACATGTCAGAATGGCTATTATCTAAAAGATAAGAGGTAACCAGTGTTGGTGGGGATGTGGAGAAAAAGGAACCCTTATGCAATATTGGTGGGAATGTAAATTGGCGCAGCCACTGTGGAAAACAATATGTAATTGCCTCAAAAAATTAAAAATTAGAAATACCATATGATCCAGTAATTTCCACTACTGAGTATTTACCCAAAGAAAATGAAAACACAAATTCCAAAAGATATGAACCCTTATGTTTAATGCAGCATTATTTACAATAGCTAAGATACAGAAGGAACCCGTGTCCATTAGTAGATGAATGGATAGAGAAGATGTGATTGATGCACATACACATGTGCACAAACACACACACACGCAACACACACACACGAAAGAATATTACTCAGCTATAAAAAAGGATGATATTTTGCCATCTCTGACAACATAAATGGACCTAAAGGGATTATGTTAAGTGAAAGAAGTCAAACAGTAAAAGACAAATACAACGTGATTTCACTTCTGTGTGGAATCAAAAAACAAACGAATGAACAAATAAACAAAAAGCAGAAACTGTCTCAAATACAGAAAACAAACTGGTGGCTGCCAGAGGACAGGCAGAGATACAGGCTTCCAGTTATGGAATAAGTCACACAAATAAAAGGCACAGCACAGGGGATGGTCTTGTAATAGCATTTGTAGGATCACAGATATAAACTACACTGTGGTAAGCATAAAGTATAGATTTGTTGAATCACTATGTTGTACATCTGAAACTACCGTAAAAGTGTGTGTCAACTATAGTTCAATTTACCAAAAAGAAAAAAAAAGCCCAAAGCAAACAGTGACAGCCCATGTCAAAATAAATAACACATTGCCTGATTTATAGATATTTTGTAATTATGAAAACATCCCCAGGACGCCTGGGTGGCTCAGTCGGTAAAGTATCCGACTTCAGCTCAGGTCATAATCTCGTGGTCCATGGATTCGAGCCCTGCATCAGGCTCTGTGCGGACAGCTCGGAGTCTGTGTCTCCCTCTCTCTGCTCTCCCCTCCTTGCACTCTTTCTCTCTCTATCAAAAATAAATAAACATTAAAAATTTTAATAAAATAAAAAAAATTCCACTTCATTACATTTACTCTGTTCTTTTATATATAATAATCTAATTTTTTGTTATCAATTTTTCTTTTTATTCATTCCACAACTGATACTAAGCCCAGGTTGAAAACTAATATGTCTTAAATACATATATTAATAACTATATTAATTCTCTATTGAGACTAAATATAATTATCCCATAGATTTTTGTAAACAAAAGATGAAGACCTATGGAATGTAAGGAAAAAGAGTAGTTGTTACAAATTAAATTAAACTGAAATATATTCTCATTTTTTTAAGTTTTATGGTACATGTTTTTCTATGTTTCTACATTCTTAAGTTGAATGTATTTTTTATTAATTTTTATTGTAGTAAATTAACACATATTAGTTTCAGATGTCAAACATAATGATTTCATCTTTGTATAAACTGTGAAATGAGAATCACAGTAAATGTAGTTAACAACTATCACCATATATAGTTAAAAATTCCACAGTGAAAAAATTTCTTGTAATGTGAGCTTTTAAGATCTTCTCTCATAACTTTCAAATATGGAATACAGTATTATTATCTTTAGTCACCATGCTGTACATTAGATCCCCGTACTTATTTTATAACTGGAAATATCGACTTTTACCTCTTCCTCCACCCCCAAATTTTATTGAGAAATAATTGATATACATCACTGTATAAAGATAAGGTATACAGCATAATGGATTAATTTACATATATTGTGCGATGATGACTACAATAGGTGCAGCCAATATTCATCATCTCATATGGATTCAATTTAAAAGAAAGAAGAAAAAAAGGGAAAAAATTTAAAAAGCTCTCTTTGTGATGGGAAATCTTGGTACTTAGTCTCTTAACAACTTTCATGTATATCATCCAAATCAAGCAATTACATTTTTTGTTCTAATCATTTTTTTTTAACTTTTTATTTAAAGTCTAGCTGACATATAGTATAATATTGGTTTCGGGAGAATTTAGTGATCTATCACTTATATATAACACCCAGTGCTTACTCATCACAAGTGCCATCCTTAATGGTTACCACCCATTTAGCCCAGCCCCCCATCCTCCAGTAAGCCTCAGTTTGTTTCCCTATAGTTTGGAATCTCTTACGGTTTGCCCTCCTTTTTTTTTTTTTTAACCCTTCTCATATGTTCACTGTTTTGTTTCTGAAATTACACATGAGTTAAATGCTATGGTATTTGTCTTTCTTTGACTGACTTGTTTTGCTTAAAAGAATACACTGTAGTTCCAACCATGTTGTTACAAATGGCAAGATTTCATTCTTTTTGATGGCTGAGTAATATTCCATTATAGATAGATGATATATAGACTACATCTTCTTTATTCAGCAGTTGATGGAAACTTGGGCTCTCTCCATAATTTGGTTGTTAATAATGTTTATATAAATATCAGGGTGCATGTGTCCCTTGAAATCAATATTTTTGTATTTTTGTATTTTTGTAGTACAATTGCTGTATCATAGAGTAGTTCTATTTTTAACTTTTTGAGGAAACTCCATACTGTTTTCCAGAGTGGCTTCACCAGTTTGCATTCCCACCAACAGTGCAAGAGAGTTCCCCTTTCTTCACATCCTCACCGATACCTGTTGTTGCCTGAGTTGTTAATTTTTGCCATTCTGACAGGTGTGAGGTGGTATCTTATTATGTTTTTGATTTGTATTTCCTGATGATGACTGATGAGCATCTTTTCATGTGTCTGTCATCTGGATTTTTTTTTTTTTGAAAAA